>NC_141696.1:816169592-816772092 GCF_964263255.1 Lissotriton vulgaris | reverse complement strand
TAAAGTAAATTTTTTAGTAAAGATATTTTGTACTTTTTGAGTAAGAGAAAGAAGAAGAGATAGATGTTGCAGGAAGGAGAGGGAGAGCAGGAAGGACAGGGCAAAATAGAGAGGTAGGTTGGGAAGGAAAAGAGGGAGGATGGAGAGAAAGTGTAGGAAGGAAAAGGAGTGTAGTATTTAGAGGGAAGGCAAGATGGAATGAGAGTTGGAGTGAAGGCAAGAGATAAAGAAAGGAAGAGAGGGCAGAAGGGAGAGGGGCCTCAAGAGAGAGGGAGAGCAAGAGAGAGAGTGAAGACAGGTGAGATAGAGAGGACAAGAGAGAGAAAGAGGCTAGGATGAAGTGAAGAGAGTGGGCAAGAGGGAGAGAGTGATGGAGACTGAGGACCATAGAAGAAGAGATGTAAGACAAGAGACTTTGGAGGAAGGGAGAGGAAAAGCATGAGAGAGAGAGGGGCTAGGAGGCCGATTGATTGTGAATGGAGAGGGAGGTGAAGAGTGTGGGCAGGAGCATTGAAAAGAGGAGGCAGGAGGGATTTAGAGTGTTGACAGGAGTGAGAGAGGGCAGAAGAGAGAGGAAGGCCAGTAAGGAAGGGGAGGACTGAAGAGAAGGGCAGAAGAGAGGAAGGGCTGTATTTTTGGAAAACATGCATGTTTAGAGAGTGTGTGTGCATAGAGCACATTAGAGTTAGTAGATTTAAAGTATAGTATTATTCTGTTTTTGTGTATATATAAGTGATAAAAATGTATGTGTCTGTGTGCAGAGATGGTGCACGTAGAGCGTGTATGTACATAAATGCAGGAATGTGTAGAGAGGGTGTGTGCCGAGATGTTTGTTTGGGTGTGTGCGCAGACGTGTGTAGAGAGTTGTGCAGAGTAGATGTGTGGAAGAGAGATGGAGAGGGAGTGTGTTAGAGTGTATAGGAGAGTGTGGATACAGAGTGTCGGTATGTAAAGTCTATTATTAGCATACAAGAAAGAAGAAAAAGTGGTGAAAAAGTTGACAGTGCCTCACGGAAGTAACACCATTGGAGTTTGCAGATTGGTTCTCACCTGCACTCCCTTTCTCATCATAGGCATTTGTCAACTTATAGTAGAAAGAGTATTCCAAAAAAAAAAAAGAGTGAAGACAGTAAAGAGTAGATAGTGTGAAGTATTTTAGAAGTTGTATTGAGATTATTAGAGCAGTGTATGTGATAAAGTAGGAAAGCATAGTACTAAAGCATTAAAGTGATTAAAGATTGTATTGTAATTCTAAGTGTTAAATGTGTGTTGGTGATTTTGTGTATTCTCGAGTATGTAAATGTGCATAATAGGTGCATTTGTGTTGAGAGCATATGAGTAGCGTGTGCAGGTCACACAGACCTCTCTTCACACACCCTCTCTACACATTCTTGCATTTCTGCACATGCCCTCTTAACATGTGCCATCTCTGCACACTGCCACTTAGCACACGCCCTTTTTACACATGCACTCTTTTTACATGCCCTCTTTACACACGGCCCTGTGCAGAGAGATCATATGGAGAAAGGCATATGTAGAGAGGCCGTGTGCCCTTTTTACACATGCACTCTTCTTACATGCCCTCTTTACACACGGCCCTGTGCAGAGAAACCATATGGAGAGAGGCATGTGTAGAGAGGCCGTGTGCTGAGTGGCTGTGTGCAGAGATGGCGCATGTAGAGAGGGCATGTGCAGAAATGCAAGAATGTGTAGAGAGGGTGTGTTTCGAGAGCTTTTTGGGTGTGTGCGCAGACGTGTGTAAAGAGTTGTGCAGAGAAGATGTGTGGAAGAGAGATGGAGAGGGAGTAGAAGGGAGAGAATGTTCGGGAGAGAGAGAGTACAGGAAGGAGAGAGATGAGATGGAGGGCAGGAAGGAAAGGGATGGCATGTTGGAGAAAGAGATGGAGATGTATTTTAGATGTTAAGAGAGGGCAAAGAGAGTGTAAGATAGAGAGTGAATACAAGAGAGAGAGAGCAAGAGGGGTAAAGATGGAGACTGAGGGCAAGAGAAAAAGTGATGAGATGGAAAGTAAGAGAGATAGTGGAGGAAGGGACAGTGAAAGCATGAGAGAGAGAGAGAGAGAGAGAGCAGGAGGGGGAATGGGTGCTGGATGGAGGGGGAGGGCAGGAGCAGGAGAGAGGGCAGAGCGTGATAGAGGGCAGAAGAGAGGTGGCAAGAAGGAGAAGAAATTGTAGAGAGAAGGGAGTTGGAGTGAGGGAAAGGGAGGGAGGAGTGAGTGAAAGAGAGAGGGCAAGAAAGAGAGGGAAGAATGTAGAGTGAGAGCAGGAGGGAGGTGGAGGGCATGAGAGAGGACAGGAGCAAGAGATAAAGAAGAAGAGATAGGTATTGCAGGAAGGAGAGGGAGGACTGAGAGGAGAGGGAGATGGGAGAGAGAAAAAGAGAGTGAGAGATGGGTGTGTGCCGAGATATTCGTTTGGGTGTGTGCGCAGACGTGTGTAGAGAGTTGTGCAGAGTAGATGTGTGGAAGAGAGATGGAGAGGGAGTGTGTTAGAGTGTATAGGAGAGTGTGGATACAGAGTGTCGGTATGTAAAGTCTATTATTAGCATACAAGAAAGAAGAAAAAGTGGTGAAAAAGTTGACAGTGCCTCACGGAAGTAACACCATTGGAGTTTGCAGATTGGTTCTCACCTGCACTCCCTTTCTCATCATAGGCACTTGTCAACTTATAGTAGAAAGAGTATCCCAAAAGGTAAAAAGAGAGTGAAGACAGTAAAGAGTAGATAATGTGAAGTATTTTAGAAGTTGTATTGAGATTATTAGAGCAGTGTATGTGGTAGAGTAAGTAGGAAAGCATAGTACTAAAGCATTAAAGTGATTAAAGATGGTATTGTAATTCTAAGTGTTAAATGTGTGTTGGTGATTTTGTGTATTCGAGTATGTAAATGTGCATAATAGGTGCATTTGTGTTGAGAGCATATGTGTAGAGTGTGCAGGTCACACAGACCTCTCTGCACACACCCTCTCTACACATTCTTGCATTTCTGCACATGCCCTCTTAACATGTGCCATCTCTGCACACTGCCACTTAGCACACGCCCTTTTTACACATACACTCTTTTTACATGCCCCCTTTACACACGGTCCTGTGCAGAGAAACCATATGGAGAGAGGCATGTGTAGAGAGGCCGTGTGCTGAGTGGCTGTGTGCAGAGATGGCGCATGTAGAGAGGGCATGTGCAGAAATGCAAGAATGTGTAGAGAGGGTGTGTTTCGAGAGCTTTTTGGTTGTGTGCGCAGACATGTGTAAAGAGTTGTGCAGAGAAGATGTGTGGAAGAGAGATGGAGAGGGAGTAGAAGGGAGAGAATGTTCAGGAGAGAGAGAGAGAGAGTGTACAGGAAGGAGAGAGATGAGATGGAGGGCAGGAAGGAAAGGGATGGCATGTTGGAGAAAGAGATGGAGATGGAGCACAAAAAAGAAGAATCGAGCAGGAAAAGGGGGGGAGGATGGAGTACGTGAAAGGGAGAGAGGGTAAGAAAGAGAGGGAAGAATGTAGAGTAAGAGCAGGAGGGAGGTGGGGGCATGAGAGAGGACAGGAGCAAGAGATAAAGAAGAAGAGATAGGTGTTGCAGGAAGGAGAGGGAGATGGGAGAGAGAAAAAGAGTGAGAGATAGGAATGGCAGGAATGAGAGAGGGTAGGATGAAGATGGAGAACACAAAAGAAGAATCGAGCAGGAAGAAGGGCAGGAGAGAGGGCAAAAGGGGGTGTTGGGTAAGAAGGAAAGGGAGGACAGGAGGGAGTAAAAAGGCATAAGAGAGAGAGGAAGGGTGTATGAGAGAGAAGGCAGGAGAGGGAGGGTGGGTGGGAGGGGGCGTTGGAGAGGAAGGGGAGGATAGAGGGGGAAGGCAAGAGAGAGCACAAGGAAAAGGGAGGGCAGGAGCAAGAATGAGGGAGGGAGAGAAATAGCAGCGGACGTCACGCTTTCTCCATAATGCAAGGACCAGCATTTAAGCCATTTTGTTTTTTTTTGCTCCAATTCTCTCTTTTTGTGTTTTCTTTCTGACCACTTTTCCTGGTATGCCAGTGCCCTGTGACCTCCGTTTGCAGTAGTGGCTGTCCTGCTTTCTTCGTGATGCAAGGACTGGCATTTAAGCTATTTTTTTTTGCTTACATTCTCTCTTTTTGTGTTTGCTTTCTATGTTTCCCTGTGTTCTGTGAGCTGTTTGTCCTGTCCGATTTGTCATCGTCACCATCCCATCGTGTATGGACCCCTTTTCCCGGTGTGGCCATATCCTGTGAGCTCCATGTGCAGTACCGAAAGTCCAGTGAACTTACCTAGGTAACTGCGGCGACTCTTAATTTTTTTTTTTTTACAGGTAGCAGCTCCATTCTCTTTTTTTTGTGCATTTTTATAATTTTTTATATTGTTTATCAGGTCCACCACACCAGTGCAACACTTATTCACAAACAACAGTTTAAATTTGCCTCCAGAAGAGAGAGGGGGGCAGGAGAGGGAGGAAGGAAGGGAGTATGGGGAGGAAGGATAGGATAGAGAGGAGGGGAATAGGGCAGAAGGGAAAGGCAGGGCAGAAGGAAGGTCAGGCTCCAAAAAAAAGGGAGGGAGAGCGCATATGGGAGAGGGGGCAGGAGGGAGGGCAGAGTAAAGAGAGCTGAGAGGAGAGGTACATGTGAGAAAGAAAAAGAGAGGGAGGGACAGGGATGGCAGGAATGAGAGAGGAAAGAAAGGAGAAAGACACAAGAATAGAGCAGGAAGAAGGGCAGGAGTGAGAGGGCAAAGGGGATTGGTGTGTAAGAAGGATAGGGAGTGCAGGAGTGAGAGAGATGGAGATGTAGAGCAGGAAGGAAAGAGAGGGAGAGGGATATACACGAGAGAGGAAGCAGGAGAGAGCGAGTGCACAAAGGAGAGAGATGGAAATGGAAGGCAGTAAGGAAATGGAGGGTATGTTGGAGAGAGAGAGATGGAGAGGGAGAGTAGAGAGAAAGAGAGGGCAGGAGAGAGAGAGGGCAAGACGAAGAGTAATGACAGGAGAGAGAGGATAGGAGAGAGAGGGCTACAGGGGAAGAGATGTACGGAAGAATAGAGAGGGCAAGAGGGGATGAGATGTAGATGGAAGACAATAGAGATGAAGGACGAACGGAGAGGGAAGGAATGAGGGAGAGAGGAAATAAGGGAGAGAGAGGGAGAGCAGTATTGTGTGGGAGGGCAGGAGGGAGTTCAGCAGCTGGAGAGAGGAAGTGATAGCTCTGAAAGGAAAGTGGCGGAAGGAGGGATGTATAGTGAGGATAGGAGGGAGAGAAGGAAGGAGATGGAGTGAAAGAGGAAGAGAGAGGACAGGAAAGAGAGGGCAGCATAGAGAAGGAGTTAAGAAAGGAGAAGCGGCAGCAAGGAGAGGGAGGGCAGGATGGAGTGGGAGGGAAGGAGGGAACATAGGAGAGAGAGAGAGAGCAGAAAGAGGGGAACAGTTAAGAGAGGGAGTGTATGATGGAGAAGGAGGGCAAGAGTAAGAGAGGACAGGAAGGTGAGAGGATGAGGGATGTAAAGGGGAGAGAGGAAGCAGGAGAGAGTGAGTGCAGGAAGGAAAGAGATGGAAATGGAAGGCATTAAGGAAAGGGAGGGTATGTTGGAGAGAGAGAAAGAGAGAGATGGAGAAGGAGAGTAGAGAGAAAGAGCTCAGGAGAGAGAGGTGTATGTATGTTGCGTTTTGTTGTAAGTAGATAACGGCATCTGCTGTAAGGACATGTGTGCAAAGTGTTGCGTACAAGTTTTCGTTTTGCTTGCGGCTAGTCCTCTGTCCCGAGTTTGACCTCACTAGTACAGCCCGTATTCACAAACAGTCTAAATGTTGTTCGAGAGAAATTGTGGGTGTAACAATGCAGTTGAGAATGCACAATACAGACAGCAAGTAATACAAAGAAGTATGCTTAAAGTCAAATAAATAAGCATTGTTAAATCTGAACGCACCGTGCCCAATTAACGAACTGTAAAGATGTGTAGGCGATGGTGTAGTCCTAACAAATGGTCCGATCTTTTTTTGCAACTCTGTAAGTAAAATATACAGTTATTAAAAGATGACGAATGCAAGTTAAAGAAGCAATACATTCCTTTAGCATGCTGTGGCAATGTAACATTAGCTAAGCCTTTGAACATCAGTCAGTAACGTGCTGAAATGACTCTATTGCAACACGCGGAGAATATGTTTTAATTCTGTGTTCAAGTATTACATAACTGAAAAAATGTTTGCACACGTACTTTAAAGTTGGAAAATTTGCTACTGATGCGCATCCTATTCCCTTTTATATTTTCGTGTTAATTCAAACAGATTTACAATAAGGGACAATATATAATTCTAAATGTATGATGTTACTTACAGTTGTGTAACAGATAGATGAGCTCTTGAAGTATACGTCCTGGCTTCCTTCCAAGAAATGTCTCGAATGTACGCTTGTGTGCTTCAAATAATGAAAAAGAAAAAAGTATGTCAGTTACTTGAATTAAATGAGTAAAGATTACTACATGTACTGTAGAAAAACAGCATGTACATAAGCTTTTACCATCATATCATAACTTTTGCTATTTTGGAAGGTCCCTCAGGAAAAGCTCCATACACGGATGTGGTCCCTTAGGACCTAGTTAAATCTAATATTGAACTTCTGGGCACCAATGATTCTAAACGCTGTGAATGCAGTCTGTTGCAGTGCTTTGCCATCTTCGCGACAAGCATCAACATTATGTAAAAAAAGGTAATCGACAAGATCTGCAGTGCAAAATATCAATTTTACTGCTGGACACAATGGTGAAAGTAGAGGGCTGAATAGTACTGCAACAAATTCTCTCATGTAGAGCTGAGTTTATTTTGCCTGAGGTCCAGTATGTTTTCAGGGAGGGGTTAGGACCAATGGAACAGTGTGTCAATCTTCACCTAATAGGGAGCAAGTACACTGAGGCTAAGGGGGAACTATGTTTGTATTGTCTCAGTAATGTGTTCGAAGGTGTGAATCGGTCTAAACTCTGAGGTCAATTAATTGTTTTAGGTCTAGATCAATATTTGGTTGATGTTCTTCAGGCATTTCACGCAGATGTTTCAGCCTAAGTCCGGTATGGTGAACTAGGGAAATGTACGAAATCTATTACCCTGGATTACGCTTTTCGACAGTGATGTATTTTAGCCTCCATTCTATTCCTGTTATACATAAATAAATCAAACTCCTTTCTTACACAGCATAGACAAGGCATGCTTCTGTTTAAAACTAAACCTGGACCAACACTCTTGTGCAGATGATTCTATTCTCATGTTGTATACTCCTAATGGCGTCACCCGCATAGCTGATGATTTTTTATTTTGTATGGATTGGATGAATTAGACCCAGAGACCAACCAGACTCAAACTTTTTAAATAGCCTGTAGCCCTGAGAATGTGAAGGCTAGACCCATACACATTAAAGGAATGAAAATTGGCAAAGTCTCTCGGTTTTCGTACTTGGGGGTAAAATATGATTCAGAGAGCTCATGATCCACTTGACTTAACCGTAAGCGGCAGAGATTTAGCAAGAATGTGGGCTGTGTGTTTAATCTTGCCCCAAATCGAGGTTGTAAACCTCTACCCCCAGTCCTACTTTGACAAACGGTGCCGGTATTTGGGGTCAGTCATGTATACGTCCTTCAAGCCAAAGATAATCACTTTTGCAGACATCTTTCAACCTTTCCTCCAATTAGTTCACCCTTTTTTATTTTTATATAGGAGAAATTGGGCCTTAGTGATGTAGAGGACTGTAAAGTTAACCCCTGTCCTCTTGTGGATATCTGTCTGGAATACATTCATGAGAACTTAAACCGATTACGGAAGACCATCTAGCGTGTGACTATGGCTTAAAAATTCATTGGCATCGAAATATTAAAACCGTAGTGGAAGAGGTAGACAGACCATCACTATTTTTGAATCCTCATTGAATTTCTAAAAAAGATAAATCTTGAGTAAAGAATATCTTTGAGGGGCACATGTGCTACTCAAGGGATGGGGTGGAACTAATTAAAGCTTCAATATTGCAAACTATTATGGACTTGGAAGCATATTTAGCACTAAAGCTTCATCCCTTAGAGAGAGCACACATAACTAGATTTATATCAATCTATCAATCAATCAATCAATCATGTGTAAAGTGCACTACATACCTGTGAGGGTTTCAAGGCGCTGAGGGGGTGCAGGGGGGGGGGTGCTGTTGCTACTGGTCGAAGAGCCAGGTCTTGAGTCATCTCCTGAAGGTCAGGAGGACTTCGGTTTGTCGTAGGTTGAGGGGGAGGGTGTTCCAGGTCTTGTTGGCACAGTGGGAGAAGGACCTGACTCCGGATGTGGCTCTACAGATGCGTGGGACCGTGGCCAGGGCGTGGTCAGCGGAGCGGAGTTTCCTGTTGGGTACGTAGAAGGAGAGTCTACTGTTGAGATAGGCTGGGACGGTTTTGTGGAGTGCCTTGTGTGCGTGAACCAGGTGCTTGAAGGAGATTCTTTTGTAGACGGGGAGCCAGTGCAGGTTCCTCAGGTGGGGGGTGATGTGGTCGCGTTGTGGATTAGGTGAGCGGAGGCATTCTGGATTCTTTATAGTCTGTTGATGACCTTGGACGAGGATCCGGCGTAGAGGGTGTTTCCGTAGTCGAGTCTGCTGCTGACTAGGGCCTGGGTGACTGTTTTCCTCGTGTTTGTCGGGATCCATCTGTAGATCTTGCGGAGGGTGTTGAAGCAGGTGGAGGAGACTGCGTTGACTTGTTTGGTCATGGTGAGTTTTGAGTCTAGGATGACTCCCAGGTTGCGTGCGTGGTCGGTAGGGGCCGGGGGGTTCCCAGTGATGTGGGCCACCAGGAGTCATCCCATGCTGAGGGGTTGGGCCCGACGATGAGGATCTCCGTCTTGTCTGAGTTCAGCTTAAGTCGGCTTTCCTTCATCCAGTCGGTGACGGCCTTCATTCCCTGGTGGAGGTTGGATTTGGTGGTGAGAGGGTCCTTAGTGAGGAAGAGGATCAGCTGTGTGTCATCGGCGTAGGAGATTATGTTGAGGTCGTGCTGTCGGGCGATGCGTGCTAGTGGTGCCATGTAGACGTTGAACAGCGTCGAGCTGAGGGAGGATACCTGTGGGACGCAGCAGATGATCTTGGCGGTTTCAGAACGGAACGGGGGGAGGCGGACTATCTGAGTTCTGCCGGTGAGGAAGGAGGTGGTCCAGTCCAAGGCCTTCTCTCGGATCCCTGCGTCGTGAAGGTGTGTGCGTAGTGTGCAGTGGCAGACGGTGTCAAAGGCGGCGGAGAGATCCAGGAGGATGAAGTCTGCCGTCTCGCCGTTGTCTAGAAGGATCCTGATGTTGTCTGTGGTGGCGATGAGGGCAGTCTCGGTGCTGTGGTTCCTGCGGAATCCTGATTGGGAGGGGTCCAGGATGTTGTTGTCTTCGAGGTGACGGGTGAGCTGGATGTTAACTATCTTCTCGATGACCTTTGCTGGGAATGGGAGCAGGGAGATGGGCCGGAAGTTCTTGAGGTCGCTTGGATCCGCCTTGGGTTTCTTCAGTAGGGCGTTGATCTCTGCATGTTTCCAGTTCTAAGGGAAGGTAGAGGTCTCGAAGGAGAGTTTGATGATGTTGCGCAGGTGGGGTGCAATGGAGCTGCCAGCTTTGTTGAAGATGTGGTGTGGGAGAGGGTCGGACGGGGATCCGGAGTGGGTTGTGCCCATGGTCTTGATTGTGCCCTTGATGCTCACGTTGGCCCAGGTTGTCAGGGAGTTGTGGTCGGTGGGGTGCGGTGGGTCCGGCGCGTTGAGTCCCACAGGGGTCATCCCGGGTTTGAAACTCATGGATGTCGGTGATTTTTCGGTGAAAGAAGGTGGCGAGGGAGTCGCACAGGGCTTGTGATGGCGGGATGGCGGAGCTGGGGTTGGAGAGTACCTTCACGATGTTGAAGAGCTCCTTGCTGTTGTGTGCATTGTTGTCAAGGCGGTCTGTGAAGGAGGTCCTTTTGGCGGTCCTGATGAGGTGGTGGTGGTTGCGGATGGCGTCTTTGTGGGCAGCGAGGCTGTCCAGCGTCTTGTCGCTGTGCCATGTGTTCTCCAATTTCCGGCAGGTGCGCTTCGAAGCGAGGAGTTCCGGGGTGAACCAGATGGCTCTTTTGCTGGTGTCTCTGTTAGTGGGCTTTTTCAATGGGGCTATGGTGTTGGCGCAGTCGTCCATCCAACGTCCGAGGGTGAGTGTACCATCGTCGGGGTTGGTGGGGTTGGTCGGAGGGTTGAGTGCGAGGCTTGTCTGTAGTTGTTCTTCAGTGACTTTGCCCCAGCAGCGGCGGGGGATCTGTAAGGTGCGGTGGTGTGTGAGGGGTTTTCGGAAGGAGAAGTGGATGCAGTGGTGGTCTGTACAGGTGAGTTCGGAGGCATGGCTGAAGGTGACGTGGGGGCTTGAGGAGAAGGTGGCATCAAGTGTGTGACCGGCGATGTGGGTCGGCGTCGTGACAAGCTGTTTTAGTCCGAGGTTGTCGATCAGGGTGGAAGAGTTGTTGTCGTTGTTGTTCTCCAGATGACAGTTCAGGTCTGCGAGGAGGATGTAGACGGTGGAGGTCAGCGTGTGCGTGCTGATGAGGTCCGCGATGGAGTCGCAGAATTGAGGCCGGGGTCCTGGCGGTCTGTAGATGAGGGTGCCTCTTAGGGTGGTCTTGGGGTCCGTGTGGATCTGGAAGTGCATGTGTTCGGCGGTGCTGAGGGTGTCGTTGGTGTTTGTTGAGACCCTGATGGTGTTTTTGTGGACGATGGCGATTCCTCCACGGCCCCGTTGGTGCGGTCTCTGTGGGTGATCTTGTACCCGTCGGGGATGGCTATGGCGATGTCTGGTCGAGGAGGCTTCGTTCATCCAGGTCTCAGTCAGGAAGGCGACGTCCGGGGATGCAGTGTCGAGTAGGTCCCAGATCTCGACGGCGTGTTTGCGTGCCGAGCGGGTGTTGATAAGGATGCATTTGAGCTGGTTGGGTTCCGTTGTGGTGGGTGTCTCAGTGCCTTTGAGGGAGGAGAAGCTGCAGTTCAGGCAGGTAAAAGGACCGTGGGTGCGCTTGGGGGCGGCCTTGCAGCAGGTGTGGGTCTTACCTGGGTTGAGAGCGATGAGGGTGTTGGTGTCGTAGCAGAGGCGGTCTTCGTGGCTGGTGCGGGGGTCAGGGGTTCTGGCACTGGGCGCGGTCCTGGCATGGACGGGCGCAGATGGGCTTGCCTTAGGTGCGCCTTCGGAGCACCAGCAGGGCGGCCGCTCAGCGGCTGCCATATGTGGGGAGGTGGGGAGGGAGGAGCAGCTGGGAAGTGGGAGGTGTGGGTCAGGGGCAGCGAATGGGCGTGGATGGGGCGGGCCGCAGGGGAAGCAGCGGCGAGACCGGGGCAGGGAAGCGTAGTGGGGCAACCGCGTGAAGGAGACAGGCAAGGGGCAAGGATCAAGATAGCACAGAAGTCAGCAAAAGGGGCAGAGAATCAAGAGGGGGCACAGCAGTCAGAAAACGGGGCACAGAATCAAGAGGGGGCACAGCAGTCATAAAAGGGGGCAAAGAATCAAGAGGGGGCACAGCAGTCAGCAAACGGGGCACAGAATCAAGAGGGGGCACAGTCGTCAGAAAACGGGGCACAGAATCAAGAGGGGGCACAGCAGTCAGAAAACGGGGCACAGAATCAAGAGGGGTCACAGCAGTCAGCAAACGGGCTACAGAATCAAAAAAGGGGGCACAGAAGCAAAACGGCGTGAGGGGGCAGGGGGGCACAGAAGAGGAGCGGGCAGACAGAGTTATAGGCACAACAGAGCAGATGCGAACCTAAGGCCACCACTGGCCACCAGGGATGAGGCGCAGGTGGAAGCCTGCGGGTGGAGGAGAGCCTCGACTTTGGCAGCAGCAGTAGTTGTCAGCGGGGGTGCAGGCGGAGCTGAAGCTGGGGGGAGTGAACTACCAGGCAAGGTCAAGGGTCGCTCTCCTCACCGCGCAGCGGGCGTCATATATGGGGAGGTGGGGAGGGAGGAGCAGCTGGGAGGCGGGAGGTGTGTCAGGGGCAGCGACTGGGCACGGAGGGGGCGGGCCGCAGGGGAAGCAGCGGCAGGCCGGGGGCAGGGAAGCTGAGCGGAGCGACCGCGAGGAGGAGACAGGCAAGGGGCAAGGATCAAGAGGGCACAGAATCAAGAGGGGGCACAGCAGTCAGAAAACAGGGCAGAGAATCAAGAGGGGGCACAGCAGTCAGAAAACGGGGCACAGAATCAGGCGGGGGCACAGGAGTCAGAAAACGGGGCACAGAATCTAGAGGGGGAACAGCAGTCAGCAAACTGGGTACAGAAGCAAAACGGCGAGCGGGGGCAGGGGGGCACAGAAGAGGAGCAGGCAGACCGAGTTATAGGCACAACAGAGCGGATGCGAACCTAAGGCCACCAGGGATGAGGCGCAGGTGGAAGCCTGCGGGTGGAGAAGGACTCTACTTCGGCAGCGGCAGTAGTCGTCAGCGGGGGTGCAGGCGGAGCTGCAGCGAGGGGGAGCAACCTACCAGGCAAGGTCAAGGGTCGCTCCATCTGTTTCTCCATCCTCCATCCTCCACTTTATTGCTTTTATTGTATTGCCTGTATTTTCATTGTTGTGTCTGTGACTGCTGTTGTCTGTCTTCCCCCGCTGCCTGTACGTGGTCCGTGCCCCTTTTTCTTCCCTCTGTTCCCCTCGCTGTCCCCGTGCTCTCTCTGTCTATCTTTCCTTCTGTACCCCTCGCTGCCCCCGTGTCTCTGCCCGGCTTTCCCCTCTGTTCCCCTCGCTGCCCTCGTGTCTCTTCCGGTTTTCCCTTCTGTTCCCCTCGCTGCCCCAGTACCTCTCTGCCCGTTCTGCCTTCTGTTCTTAGCTGCCCCTGTATTTCTGTGATTTGTATTTTGCCTCTGTGCCACTTGTTTTTCCGGTATTTCTGTGCCCTTTTGCCTTCTGTGCCACTCGCTTTTCCCTCGTTTTTGTGCCCATTTTGCCTTCTGTTCCACTCGTTTTTTGTGCCCGTCTGCCTTCCGTGCCACTCGTTTTTGTGCCCCTTTTGCCTTCTGTTCCACTCGTTTTTTGTGCCCTCTTGCCCTCTGTTCCATTTGTTTTTTTGTGCCCTTCTGCCCTCTGTGCCACTCGTTTTTCACTTGTTTTTGTGCCCCTTTTGCCTTCTGTTCCACCCGTTTTTATTGCTCTTCTGTGCCACTAGTTTTTCCTTTGTTTTTGTGCCCCTTTTGCCTTATGTTCCACTCGTTTTTTGTGCCCTTCTGCCCTCTGTTCCACTCATTTTTTTGTGCCCTTCTGCCCTCTGTGCCACTCGTTTTTCCCTCATTTCTGTGCCTCTTTTGCCTTCTGTTCTACTCATTTTTTTGTGCCATTTTGCCTTCTGTGCCACTTGTTTTTCCTCGATTTTGTGCCCCTTTTTAGGTCGAGCGTCAGCGAAAGACCTATTGTTTTCGCTTTCGGGGGAATTTGAGACAGCGTTCGGTTACACACCTCTGCTGTCTCAGATTTGCCCTCGAGGGCGCGCACGGCGCCGTGCACATTCCCTGCCTCCCATTCACAGCCTCTCTCAATCACACACAGCCACACTCACTCACGCATGCGCGCACACACACATACACCCACGCAGGCACAATGCATCGGAACACACACACGCAGGCATACGCACGCACACTGCATACACACACGTGCACACAGACACACATGCCGCCGTCTCCCCCCACCCCGCCCCACTTACCGCGTCAGCGGCCTCAGCCGCCACTCCTGACTTCTGCTGTGCGTCACGACTGCTCCTGGGCCATCCACTCCGTGGGTGCAGGCTTCGCGGAAGACGGAAGTCCCGCCCCAGGACAGGCGTGACGCTCTCGAACTTCCGGTTTCGGGATGCGCATGCTGAGGGCTTGTTTTGGTAAGTGTGCTTGTTTTCATACAAGGAAACAATAAGCGTAAAGACTACTCGTATATCTGCGGCCATCCTTCAGCATGCGTCTTACTGTAGTGACGTTTAATCCCCTGCAAACTGCCTCTATTCAGCGCTTAGTTCCTTGAAGCCCTGTCTAGAGAGATTTCCAGCTAGACCCGGCACACGACAAACGGCAGTCACGTGGAAGGCCCCCACTCTTCTTGAAATGAAAGCGGATGTGTTTCCATCCTAACACTGCAATGATTGCGATAATATTTACTAGGGAAGTCTTTCGCGGACAGGGCCCAGGCTTATTTTAAAGTCCGTAAAAAAATATATTTCCTTCAGTATTATTTCGTAGTGTTTTATAAATATTGGCCACGTTTGCAAACACCCCCGTCCCTGGCTCCTGCAGTACAGAACTATTCATATGAAAGAAAACATGAAAACAGAGAGATGAAAAGCCGTCATCTGTCTCTGCACCCCTGGCTCACCCCACTCATGGATTTGGGGGTGCATTTGACCTCACTAACTGACCTTGCTTTGTTCCCGGCCCGTGTTTACACCCCCGGGGCAGATTTATTGCCCGGGCTCCTTTTAACTCATTTATTGTGGCAAATGAGTTTATGTTTCAACAGACTCGCCGTCTCCTAATTCGACTTAATCTAAACACACTCCCATAACCATCACCGGAGCGCTTTAAAGGGGCAATGGGGTCGGCCATGCGTGGGGCAATAAAAGCCCTTCTCTGGCAGCCGCCCTTTCAAATAGAACTTTAAATGTACTTTAAATCGTGCCTCGGAAAACCATCCACCCACACTACTTTGTAAGACAATTTTTAATTTCTTTTCATGCCAGAATGCGCCACCTGTCGTCCGTTCCACACATATGACTTTATTAACCGTGTTATTGTTTTAACCGCAGGAATATATTTTTGTATCTGTAATAGAGCGTCATTAGTAAACCTGTTAACCTAAATGTCCATAAACCAGTTTTATTAAACAGAAAAACTCACTCATTAACCCCTTGTCCTGCTGGCAAAGCGAACCGAAGCTGAAAGATACGCGATTTCTTACCCATCTTAGCTTTGTCCCTGATGTGTTTGATACAACTCATTTGCATATGCTGTCTTTATTGCACTCTTTTTAAACAAACCCGTAACACGACTATGTTAAAGAGAGTCTCTCCAATGAGTAATGCCCATTTCTAAAAATGTAAACACCCCACAAATAACCACTTGTAGTTACTTTGGTATGGACACGCTTTGAAAACCCCATTCTCTCTTTTCTGTATTTGGGCGCTTTATAGAGCCTACCAGTGAAAGGTGAATCGCCTCTAGGCGTTTCTTGGCATCAAGTACATATCGATCTGCAGGTAAACCCATGTGCCTAAAGGAAGCTGCACGTATGCCTTTCTTTCGTTCCCATTAGCAGCTACAAACGGTGATATCACATTGGTGAGTGGCGCTCAGGAACACAAAAGTACTTTCTTGGCGCTCAGGAGGCGGAGTCAGACCAGGGTCGGGCAATGACAGGTGTGTGTTATATAGAAACACCACAGAGAAGTGAAATAGCCCACAGTTGATGTCAGGAAAGGCCATTATATTTCATTTCAGACCCCCCCTTTATTAGGTCGAGCCTTTACCATTCCGCAGGAATGGGAAATGGGGAGAATTCAAGTCGGCTATTTTCTCGTCAAACCAAAGGGCTTTCAGCCCGCGGTTTTCATGCAGTGCCCGTCAACATGCACGCGCATCGCATGCAAGCCCAGCCCAGTCCTCCCCTCATTCACGCCCACCCACCAGGCTCTCCCGCCCCCATCAGGCTTCTCTCCCAATCCGCATGCAAGCCCAGCCCAGTCCTCCCCTCATTCACGCCCACCCACCAGGCTCTCCCGCCCCCATCAGGCTTCTCTCCCAATCCGCCTGCAAGCCCAGCCCAGTCCTCCCCTCATTCACGCCCACCCACCAGGCTCTCCCGCCCCCATCAGGCTTCTCTCCCAATCCGCCTGCCTCCCCTCGCGCATTCACGCCTCCCACCAGGCTTTCCCGCCCCCATCCGGCGTTTCATTTTTTTTTTGTTTGTTTCTGGTGCACGTCGCGTTTCTCCTGTCCGAGTGCTCGTTTTGGCTTCCCAGGTTGTTTTTTACTGATATATTTGTCTCAACAAATCCCCTCCATTTTAACGGAAAGGTCTGGAATAGTTGTATGTCTGAGATATGCGGCTTTCGAGGGGAGGTTTATTCATGAGTTCTACAGTGTCTGGATGTTCAGACAACCGTTTTGGTGTTTGTTTATCCTGAGAAACCGCAGTGTATGCTGGTAACTTTAATATAACCTGGAGTTCACAGAGCGTAAAACGCTTGCGAGGTCGACTCGTCTCGTGCCTTTTATCATTCAGGCCACGGCGCATAAAGTGGAACTTTTGATTCAATAAACAATAAAAATCGTGACTTTTCCGTAATACATTTTGAACTTCAAGCATGCGTAATTACCATGTAAATCCCGACATTCTAAGTTTTAAAAGATCTTTTTGAAAAATAAAACATTTATTTTGAGCTAAGCACTAGCTATCATCTGCACTGTAGTCTATAAATACAGTCAGCTTTTCTTATCTCCCAATGGCAGCGACCTCTCCAAGTATCTGTACTACACGGCACGTCTGGCTTCTAGGAGACTTTTCGCAAATTAGAAAGTTCAGCTCTGTATAGATGCGAGATAATTGTTTTATTTCTGCCATTTACTTTAACAGTTGCATATACAAGTGTAAGACTCTAACGCCACCTGGAGCCGAAGTCAGAAAGAGAGAACTTTCTTTTCCGCCTTCATCCTTTATGTAGTCACATATTTAAAGCGGCAGTTCTTCGAAAATGATGCACTTTCTTGCCACCAGCACATCAAAGGGCTTCGCCCAGCGTGCGCTCAGCGGCTTCTCCTCCCCTAATTAATCATGGCTGGCCGGCCGTGCTTTCAGTTTCCCGGCCGCTCTTAACGCTTGTTTTTTTGTCCGGGACCCCTGCTGTTTCCGCCCTCTGACCACCGTCTGACAGAAGCACAGTATTTCCAATATAAATGCTGTGGTGCTGGACAACAGTTTGTTGTAATTTATACCTGTCCCGCTTCTTTTCATTAGAATTTTTTTTATTTACAGTCTCCTTCCTTCAGCACGTCGCAGTTTGTTTTCCTTGCACCGCCCCTTCTTACAGTCCCTTTAACCATTTTGGTACGGCAGCGATGGAGTTGCTCTGCCCCAACTAGCATGTTTTTGTTAAGCCTCCAAATGTGCAGCACAAACACGGCGTACAAAGAGATTAACGTGTTGCCTGGAGCACATTTCGGGAAGAACATTAAATGAAAGTTCAAACCCACTTTATGGTACCGTAACTTGCTTTCACTTGTTTTCTTTGTTTCCAGTGCTATTTTAGAGCTTTGTGCAAACTACACTTGCGGTTTTCACTCACACGTACTACCAGTATTTTGCTAGTAATAACTTTGAGGGAATAGCATATTTTTGTTTTCTAAATAGCATGCACAAAAGCAGTATAACTTCAATTTACATCAGTTATTTCCAATGATTGTGTCAATGTAAAAATCGCCGCTGCACACCCAGCATCAGGGCCGTGTGCCTCAGTGATGCAGGACCCGCCCCAGTAACTGAAATATGACGAAAGACTGAAAGGAGTAGCCACAAGCTGTGCTCTAGTTCTGCTCTCAAAAAATGAGCAAAGAAACAAGCAATTAAGAACATTTCACTCACTCACCCTCACTCACCCTCACTCACCCTCAACCCCTCACTCACCCTCACTCACCCTCACTCACCCTCACTCACCCTCACTCACCCTCACTCACCCTCACTCACCCTCACTCACCCTCACTCACCCTCACTCACCCTCACTCACCCTCACTCACCCTCACTCACCCTCACTCACCCTCACTCACCCTCACTCACCCTCACTCACCCTCACTCATCCTCACTCATCCTCACTCACCCTCACTCACCCTCACCCACCCTCAACCCCTCACCCTAACTCACACTCACTCCTCACTCACCCTCACTCATCCTCACTCACCCTCAACGCCTCACCCTCACCCACCCTCAACACCTCACCCAAACTCACACTCACCCTCACTCACGCTCACTCACTCTCACTCACCCTCAACACCTCAATCACCCTCAACACCTCACTCACCCTCAACACCTCACTCACCCTCAAACACCTCACTCACCCTCAACTCCAGTCACCCTCACACGCACTCACCCTCAACTCCTCACCCTCACACTCACACACTCACACCCCCTCACTCACACTCACACACACTCAATGACAATAACTCACACTCAGACTCACACACCCTCACGCTCACACACCCTCGCCATCACACCCCATCACCCTCACACCCCTCACTCACACTCACTCACACTCAATGACAATACCTCACACTCACCCTCACTCACCCTCAACGCCTCCACCTCAAATCCTCACCCGCACTCACCCTCAACACCTCAATCACCCTCAACACCTCACCCTCAACACCTCACCATCACTCACCCTCAACACCTCACTCACCCTCAACTCCTCACTCACCCTCAACACCTCACTCACCCTCACTCTCACTCATCCTTACTCACCCTCAACACCTCACCCTCATCTACGCAACGCCACTCATCTACTAAAAGACACTCAACTACGCAACGCCACTCAACTACGCAATGCCACTCAACTACGCAATGCCACTCAACTATGCAACGCCACTCAACTATGCAACGCCACTCAACTACGCAACGACACTCACACATGCAACACCACTCACACATGCAACGCCACTAAACAACGCAACACCACTCAACTACGCAACGACACTCAACTACGCAACGACACTCAACTACGCAACGACACTCAACTACGCAACAACACTCACACATGCAACGCCACTCACACATGCAACACCACTCACGCATGCAACGCCACTAAACAACGCAACACCACTCAACTACGCAACGCCACTCAACTACGCACACATGCAACGCCACTGCCACATGCAACGCCACTGCCACATGCAACGCCACTGCCACATGCAACGCCACTCACACTGCCAACGCCACTCACACTGCCAACGCCACTCACACAGGCAACACAAATCACACAGCCAACGCCTCACACACAGGCAACACCTCTCACACACGCAACGCCACTCACACACGCAACGCCACTCACACACGCAACGCCACTCACACACGCAATGCCACTCACACACGCAATGCCACTCACACACGCAACGCCACTCACACACGCAACGCCACTCACACACGCAACGCCACTCACACACGCAACGCCACTCACACACGCAACGCCACTCACACACGCAACGCCACTCACACACACAACGCCACTCACACACGAACAACACTCACGTTGCCAATTGATCGTGCAGTACGACAGGTGGAACTATTACAATGGCAAATAACAATGCCTTTCACTGTTGTTATCATTTAGAATACATAAAGGGCTTTGTCATTTACACAACCAATAGCTCAAACTTTCCTACTGCGAGACCTATTGGCAACGCCAGTGCTTGTTTATTAAGGGTTTTTGTATAGAGCTATACGGCTACTTTGTGTTATCTTTGTATTGTTTTGCACTATACTCGAGTGCATGAACAAATGTGTGCACAGAGGTTCCAATGCACCTGCCCTGTTTCTCCTATGACCCAGAATGCATCTTGACCCACCAACGACCACATATTTTAAAATCCACATTTTTACATTTTCAGTTTTTCTTTCAACTCAGTGACTTCGAAACATTCCTCAATTTACAACTTCTATTTTATTTCATGTACAATGTAATGCACTACTGACTCTCATAGCTTTATAAGTGGGTGCATATGTGTGCTGGCACACGTGCATGTTTTGTTTATGCCATGTCACTTAAAAATAACATGAAACTTCAAGCAAGTAAACCAGTAAACGTACATTCATTATTAAAGAGCAAAGTGCACATTCCATGTTATTACCACAGTTCAGTTCAAAATGAGAAAACACTGTTTCTTGATGCCCAGATGGCATGTAAAATAACATCACACAGAAAAAAAGAACCTTGTAGCTGGTCTCAAGGAGCCTCTATGTGATTTTATCTCACGGTACAGATTTAACCCCCATGTAACCTAATATTGTTTAAATATCTT
Source organism: Lissotriton vulgaris (assembly GCF_964263255.1). Classification (NCBI taxonomy): domain Eukaryota; kingdom Metazoa; phylum Chordata; class Amphibia; order Caudata; family Salamandridae; genus Lissotriton; species Lissotriton vulgaris. Next base: position 816,752,028 of record NC_141696.1, on the reverse strand, counting down.
TTGTATAGAGAGAGACGATTTATAATGCTAACATTGCAATGTGATCCTATATTGCCATCAGGAGACATCTTAAACTACATGCATTGTATATGTTAACAAAAGTCAGTGGTGACAATATAGGACCATTTTACACTTTACCCGTTAAGAATTTTGCTATACCAGGTTTATTGTTGGGCAGTTAGCTTTGCAAAAGGCAGTGCTTAATTCAGTAGCGGTCGGTGGTGGGAGTAGCTGCCGGGCGGTGATTTGGGGAGGGACAGGGTAGGGGTAGTAATCTATGGATTCCGGAGGATTACAGGTAAGTAAACATATAAATAAATAAAACGAATTTCGTTGCTGTTACGTTGACAGTTTCCTTGTCGCGCTTTGTCCCTCTCATGCCCCCGTCCCTGCCGCGCGACCTTCCCCATTTGCATAGCGTTACGTCACTGGCTCTGCCGGTGACAGTTGAGAGAGTTGACAGTTGACAGGAGAAGTGTGATCCATGTGGTGAGCCCTTGACCGGAGCGCTGCTGTTCCAACTGGTGTGTCGCTTTGCTACGAATAAAGCTTGGTTTAAATCTACATGCTTGTCTCATCTTTACAAACTTGGCGACGAGGACGGGGATCCGACACACTGAAGAACCCACGACTTGAGATTTGATCGAGTAAAGAAGAAGGCGGCGCAAGACATCGGATGAAGGGTATGGACGCATAAGAATAATTAATGAGTGAAGATTAAGCTGTCAACGGATTTGAGAAAAATATTGAACTTTTAAGTGCTTGAAAGTAACGGAGGTAGACCCGAAGCACAAATTGTGACGTCTGCACAACTGAGGTGAGATGAGCCGGGAATGCTGGTAGAGGTAGAGTGATCGGCGTGGGAATACAGTGGTGTCCCTGCACTGTGAAAAAAACTGTAATTGAGAAGACGCGGTAGCGTGTGAGGTAAAACTCGCCTCAGAGCTCCAGCACATATTTCCGAGTAACGTGATGACATCATTGACGTGTGGGGGCCATATTGAGTGAGGAAGTCTCCGTGTCAGTCACGTTAATGAGAAAGTAAGTGAGTTCAGTGAGATTTATAAGAAACTGACGTTTAGGGGCGATAGTGAGTGAAGTAGTCCTAGTCAATTTCAGTAGTGAGAAAAATTCTAACCTTGATTTCAACACTTAGAAAGCACTTTTCATCACCGCGCAGTTCGACATCAACTTAAATAGAAAGTGAAGAGAGATGAAACTTGTGTGGTAAATTTTATTGGTGCTAGAGTGTCGCAGAAGCATAAAGAATATTAAGTAACTTTGCGTTTATTGGGAGAGTTCAAAGGGAAAAAAAAGAAGGAAAGAAACAACATGAGAAATAGGAAATTAGGAAGCTATATCTAGGGAAACTTTTAAAAAAAGGATGGCAACAGGCAATATATACAATCTACCACCCCCACAATCATTCCTAAAAGGAAAAGAGGAACCTGAAATAAAATGGGAGGAATGGAAAGAATTCTTCAACAATTACATAACGACTTTTGACAAACCAGATGAGGTTCTACCAGCTGAAGAAAAGAAAAAGATACTACTACACTGTTTAGGGGCAGGTGGCCTAAAGGTGTACAACAACATCACAAAAAAAAACTCGTGGTGAAAATGAAGGAGATGTGTTCAAAAATGCAATGGAAGACTTAGACAATTATTACAAGCCAACTGTTTGTGCAGCAGTTAACAGATATAAATTTTATAGGCGAAAGCAAGGAATGGAAGAAAGTATAGAGGACTATGTATCCGCTTTAAAAAATGTGGCACTTAAATGCAAATTCGGAAACATGCATGATGACCCGATAAGGGACCAAATTGTAATGTGCGCGGCTAATCCCGACATACAAGACACATTATGGGCAAAAGGAGAGAAACCACTCAAGGAAGTTATTGAAATTGTAAAGAGGAAAGAATTAACGGGTCGTTGTGCCAAAGCAGTTATAAAAGAGGAAGAGAATAAAAAGGAGGAAACAGGAATAGTAGCCAAATTAAGCGGAAGAAGGAAGAAGCAATTACTATGGAAAAACGAAAAGGAAGAAGAGAGTAAAACAAAAAATGAAACTAGGAAGTACAAGGATCTGAGGTGCTTCAGATGTGGGAGCAAAAAACACTTGGCAGATAATTCGGAATGTCCTGTAAGGAACAGCAAATGTACCCAATGGTGACTGATAGGTCATTCTCAGAAGATGTGCTACAGGGGAGTTAAGGGGAAGATGAGTTATGTGGAAGAGAGCGAGGAGGAAAAATCAGAATCTTCGGATGAGTCTGAGTATAATCTATGTGTACTTATCATAACAGATGAAGATAACAATGACGAGGATGAAAAGATAGTAAGAAAACCGGTGTGTGCCATCACCATAGGTGGGGTGGTCATTGACATGGTCGCTGATTCTGGGTCAGATTTCACAATGGTCAGCAAGAAGGTGTGGCAGAGCAAATTGGCAAGAGAACTAGGAGAAGAGTTAATGGAAGCAAACGCAACCCCAAGAACATACACAGGTGAAATCATCGACCTTGTTGGATGCAGAGAAATGGAATTGAGTTTCCAAGGAAGAAATACCTGGAGTACAGTGTACATTTAAAAAAAGGGCCTTTCGGTACTGGGATGGAAGGAGCAAAGTAAATTAGAAATTACCCTAAATCCAAACAATTCTCAACCAGTGGGTTGGGTGGAAAAGAATGAAAAGGAAAAGTATTATCATTCCAGGATGTTGAGCAAAAAGACTTCACAGGTTAAAGACAATGATGCGTGGAAAAAAACAGCAAATAGAGCTGCAAGAACAAGTGAAGCTAATATAGAAATTAACAAAGGAAAACACGGAAACAAAATATGCAAGATCAAGAAAGATAAGGGTGTAAAAGTGGAAGAAAGTGTACTGGTTGAAAAAGGACAAAGTATACCAACACTATGCATGGAGGAAGAAGAGGTCGTGTGTCTAGATAGACTAGAGTGCGACAAAAAGATGGATTATTATGACTGGCTGTATTTGGGGGAGTCAGAGAAAGAGAGTGAAGAGACACAAGAACACTTGCCATGCCAACCCCCTAAGATCGATATCGGAATGGGCGCAACGCACAAAAAGTCCAGGAGAGGATACGGGTACAAAGATACTGAGGACTCGGGCAACTCTTTTTGCTCAATTCAGTTGTCAATGCAGAGGAAAGGAAGTGTCCATGAGGCAATTCGCAAGAATGTGATGGAACTTATGGACAGCAACATCACCGGAGATCCCAGTATTGAGTGCAGCAAGAGGACAGATGTATACGTTGGTATAGCGACCCGTCCCAAGAAGTATCCTAAAGAAGAGGATATCACAGACCAGTGCGAAGAGGAACATGCTGGCAAAAGAAGTCTCGTGAACAACAACTTGATGGACTACTATGAATGGGTGTGCAATGAGGAGTCACAGAACGGAAGAGAAAAAGCACAAATACATCTACAGCGTCCACACTCAGAAGTGGATATGGAAACTAAACGAATTCAAGCAGAGTCAGTGGAGAAGCACGAGTATATGAAATCAGAGGACTCAGCTGACACCTTTGACGAAGTTGAATCGTCCACGTTGAAGGAAGGTCATGACTTTGTAGTAGTCACCCCAGATGGTATGGACCCTATCCACAAGGACTGAACCAGTGATTCTTGGAACTGCGAACAACAAGAGATCCAGTTAGAGACCTAACATGAATGACTACGACAAGGAAGATTCAGGTCGCACGTTGTCACGATAAGTGGTGGTCAAGTCTATGAAGAACAAGGACTCTTTGTGTTATTTTAGTTCATGTTTTTCTTCTTCCCATAGGAAGGAGATGTGTTACGTTGACAGTTTCCTTGTCGCGCTTTGTCCCTCGCATGTCCCAGTCCCTGCCGCGCGACCTTCCCCATTTGCATAGCGTTACGTCACTGGCTCTGCCGGTGACAGTTGAGAGAGTTGACAGTTGACAGGAGAAGTGTGATCTATGTGGTGAGCCCTTGACCGGAGCGCTGCTGTTCCTACTGGTGTGTCGCTTCGCTACGAATAAAGCTTGGTTTAAATCTACATGCTTGTCTCATCTTTACAGTTGCGTGCACTGCATCCCCAAATGCGATGCAGTGCACGCAACAAAATTCGTTACTGGCTTAATTTGAGCCTGTGGTTTCTCGTGCTTGGCACTGGCACTTAATTGTCAACTCTGGGACTTATAACCGTCTGCCACATGGTGGCGCTGCCTGTCTAATTTGGGGATGGGGACAACAACAGTAGATTATTAATTAACTATCCATTAAAAATGACTAATACCTGCAGTCCAAGTCATTCTTATAGCTTTGGGTGGCCTTCAATAGTCTGAATTGTCAAACTTGTAGGAGTGTGATGGTTAGTAGTTGTGTTGATACTGTGATTGGGAGCGCTGGCTGGGACAATGGGTGGTGCAAGGTGCAGTGGCCTCCTGACGAGGGCCCTGGCACATGTTTTTTTACAAATTGAGCACTGGCAAATGGAATGCATTTTTTCAAACATAGCTATTTATTGAAAATATTAAAACATTGCACTATGTTGGCGAATTGTCTTTAGTAAAGGCGAAAGAAAAACAATTAATGATGTAGATAAAAAATGCAAAATTGTAAAAAAAAACACCCTTTACTTTGTTCCACATCTGTAGATGGAAGAGATCGTTGTAGTTCTGTGCAAGGTGCAACGGATGATGGGAACTGACTGCAATTTTGTGTCCCTTTCACAAAAAGAATATTAATTTAAAAAAATAGATAATGGTTGCACTCTTCAGGTTGTTATGAGGCCGACATCATAATGAGAACATAGCGACCCATCACCCATTTATTTTTATTTTACATGAATTAGTGAAACATTTATTTATATATATATATATATATATATATATATATATATATATATATATATATATATATATATATATATATATATACACACATATATATATATATATTCACTGAAAAAACCATAGGTTTCACACCAGTTATAGTTAGGAATTAGCATTTAAAAAACCTATTAAATTCACTGACAAAACCAGTTATAGTTAGCTGGAAATTTTACTGACATAAAACCATTGAAATTCACACGTTATAGTTAGTTGGACTCACTATAACTTGCGCGCCTGCAATGCACTGCTGATGACGTCACATATTACATCACTCATGACATGGTCAGTGACATCACTCATGACATCACTGATGACACCATCCAGTGAATGTGTGTCTTTCTGAAAAATAAATTTGTTTTATATATGTATTTGTAAAGGTCGATGGAAGAATAAATGTTTAAATAGGTGTGTAAATGGATGTTTTTTAAAAAAAAAATTGGTTGGTTAACTGGCTTATTAAGTGTATCTTAGTGAATACATATATTAGCGAGTTTTGTTTAAATATTTAAATGTTTGTATCAGTGTTTCCCTTTGTGTATAAGTGGCTGCAGGGGTTGGTGACTGACTCACTGTTTGTATGTGTTTTGAAGACAGCATATGTGCAGGACTGTATGGGTGGACGAGTGTGTATATGTGTGTGGTAGTGAGTGAATGACTGTCTCACTAGTGTCTTCATTAGTAACGACATATGTTTTAATCTAGTATATGTGAGTATTGATGTATATAAGTGAGTATAGTATATATAGTGAGAGATTGTAGGAGTTCCTGTTTAAATAAGTATGTGTTTCTATAAGTGATTGTTTAAGAGAGTAAGTATGTGTAAGTTTCCTTAGAAGTAAGGTGGTAGTGTGTGTATAAATGTATATGCAAATAAATGGATGTTCAATAGTTTATGTGCATGTGTGAGTATGTGTGTGAGTAACTTTTGGATGACTGCTGATGTGTAACAGGATGTATAGGTGTATCACTACATATGATGAGAGAGTATATATATGAGTGACTATATAGAACTGTTGGTGAATGAGTGGATGAGTATATAGATGGTGGAATTACTGAATTGGTTGTTGTTACTGGTTTGGGTATCTCCATTTTTTTTAACATGTTTGTTTCTATTTTTGAATATGTGTTTCAAGCGTTACATTACACTGAAATTAGGTCTGTCACTCTGTCACAAGGATGGTGTCATCAGTGATGTCATGAGTGATGTCACTGACCATGTCATGAGTGATGTAATATGTGACGTCATCAGCAGTGCATTGCAGGCGCGCAAGTTATAGTGAGTCCAACTAACTATAACGTGTGAATTTCAATGGTTTTATGTCAGTAAAATTTCCAGCTAACTATAACTGGTTTTGTCAGTGAATTTAATAGGTTTTTTAAATGCTAATTCCTAACTATAACTGGTGTGAAACCTATGGTTTTTTCAGTGAATTTCAAAGGTTTTTTAAATGCTAATTCCTAACTATAACTGGTGTGAAACCTGTGGTTTTTTCAGTGAATTTCAAAGGTTTTTTTAATGCTAATTCCTAACTATATAAGACCTGAAAGCCCACCAGGAATCTCCAGTATGCGCCAGGGGACTGCATTGCAGAGAGGTGTAATGAAGCCACAACCCTTTTTACACCTCTCTGCAACGCAGCCCCCGTGCATGTTTGAAGAGGGGAAACTAATTCCCCTTGCATACTGGGGGCCCCTGGGGGCCAATTAGCCCACCTGGAACCTCCAGTATGCGCCTGGGGCTGCATTGCAGAGGTGTAATGAGACTATGCCCCGTGTTACACCTCTCTGCAACGCAGCCCACTGCCGCGTTTGCAGAGGGCGAACTAATTCCCCTTGCATACTGGGGGTCCCTGGGGTCAACTAGTCCACCAGGAGCCTCCAGTATGCGCGAGGGAGCTGCATTGCAGAGAAGTGTAATGAGGCCACACCCTTGTTACACCTCTCTGCAATGCAGGCCACTGGCGCCTTTGCAGAGGGGGGACTAATTCCCCTTGCATACTGGGGGTCCCTGGATCATATCTGCCCAAACACCGATATTCCGAACGATTGTAAATGACTTTTCTTGAGAAACATTTGGATTTGGATTATCATGTCCTATACTTTGGAATTTTTGAAAGACTGACTTTGAGGATGCTATAAATTACTCAAGTCTGTCCAAATTGTGTGGGTAAAATTGATACCTAGTCACTTTTAATAAGAATATACTTATGTCTCGTCTAACATTTGGAAGAAATATCTAGTTATATGACAACGGGATACTGACATAACTTGAAGGAAATAAGAACGCCCTGAAGAAGTTCTGTTGTACAGAACGAAACGTTTCGGCTGGCTGTGGTACATAAACTTAAGGAAAATAAAAGCATTTGAATATACACCAAGATTCAACGCTTCAATAAGTACTCTAAGTGATATGATTTGATTGGGCTCATTGTGAAAGTGGTGCTGTGCCAAACTATGGAATATTCTCCACTACTCTCTACTACTTACTCTCTCCTACTCTCTACTACTCACTCTCTACTGCTCTCTACTACTCACTCTACTACTTATTCTCTACTACTCTCTACTACTCACTCTCTACTACTCACTCTCTACTACTCTCTACTACTCACTCTACTATTCACTCTACTACTCTCTACTACTCACTCTGCTACTCTCTCTACTGCTCTCTACTACTCTCTACTACTCACTCTCTACTCTCTATTACTCACTCTCTACTCTCTACCTCTCTACCTCTCTCTTCTCTCTCTACTAATCTCTACCTCTCTACCGCTACCTCTCTACCTCTCTACCTCTACACCTCTACCTCTCTACCTCTCTCTACACGCACACATATAGACATATATGCATATATATATGTGCATATGCATTTATATATATGTATGTGTATGTATAAAAAAAAACAACTAAACATTTTTTTTTCTAATCAGCTACTTTTAAAACTGTCATTCTTTTTCCCCATGGTACACTCCCCGGTACGCTCCCCGGTGCGCGTACCGGGCGCTCCCCCTCGCGAAAATCAAAAAAATAATAATTTTTTTTTTGCCCCGTGGGGCCCTTTTATGGCCCCCACATCAAACCTAGGGGGTCAAGGGGGGGTCTACTCTGCCCCCTTATGGTCATTTCCCCCTTTGTTTTGGCCACCTCTTGTGTCTCGATCCTACCGAGACACAAGATGGCGGCCGCTCTGGACTGTTTAGAATGTTTACAGACACCCCAGAGCCAATCAGCTTTCTGCGTGCAAGTCGCGTGGCGCGCCCGGTGCGCGTACCGGTGCGCTTACCGGAGCGCTGCTATAGATATATATATTTTTTTGAACCTTAATTACTCAAAATCCACTGGAGCACATATCTTGAGACATAGCAAAGGCACATCGGGCTACCAGTCCCTACAATTTTGCCAAGTTTGGTGGAAATCCATTCAGCCGTTCGGGCTAAAAGTGAAATCGACCGCCCTATGGAAATTAACATGGGGAAAACGCGTTTTGGGACCCCCCTTTTATCTCGGCCCCCGCTTGACGAATCCCCCCCAAACTTTCAGGGAAGGACCGGAACCCCGCGAGGCCATTTCGAGGAAATTTTCAGGCAGATTCGTCAACCGGCGCCAAAGTTATTCCAAATAGAATTTTCAGATTTAACATTGAAAAAAATCCTAACTATAACTACCTACTGGCGACCGCCAGTAGGTAATATATATACACACACACATATATATATATATATATATATATATATATAACACGAAAAAGTGGCGTGCTTCTGCCTCTTTCACGGCGGGCGCTCAACAGGATCGCCGATCCTTTAAATGAATCCGAAAACTGGTGTAGTCCTATTTGAAGAAACCAGAGTCGAGGCCCAAATATATTTTCAGTGCTCAAGGTTTTATTTGGCAAAGATTCAACAGCCCCAACGCGTTTCGAGGTAAGCCTACCTCTTGGTCACGGGTGGAGTAACATCAGTCCGCCATTCTTTTAAAGTAAACAACGAGATGCATTCCGTCATGCATCACGTGCACATAGACATTGAAAAAACACTACGATCAGGCTACAATGTATCAGTGAGTTTGTTTTCACCGTAGTTCCGTTTGATTGCTTCTATCTCAGCAAAATATATAACATGCATATTGGCATACAGCTACATGTGCAGGCAACTATTTACATCGTGTATCACATTTATCAAATTAACAAATAAATGTCAGAAAATACATAATGCCTGTTATGTGTAAGCTGTCTCGAAAAAAACTCTAGTTTTCGTAACTCTAGTCTAGTACATAATCAGAACCCCAATCTGCTGACATTTACGGTGCTAGACTGTGTTGAAAATAAAGAGAGAGGTGGGAACAGATGGCTAGAGTTACGAAAACTAGAGTCCAAATATATAATTAAATATAACGCCATTCAACCGATTGGGCACAACCTTGGAGAAGAACTAGCAGTACACCTGTATGAATAATTTGAATGAATTAATTAATTGTTGTCGCGTCTCTGTAGTAATATGGAAACTTTTAAAGAAAGGTGATTTTTAAATAGCACTTGTGAAGTTATTTGCACAGTAATTGGTGTGAGCACACAGGCTAAAATTGGATTGTTTCGTTTTTTTCAGGGAAGGACTTCACGCCCACTGGGGCAGGACTAGAAATATGACTCGACATTATGAACAGTATTATGAAGGTCAAAAGCCCACTTGGGCTGAGATTTTTTCGAGGGCCTGCTTCTCCCCCAGTTACGCCTGTTTACACATGGGCTACTGGGAGGAGCAGGTCCTCACACCCAACTTCGACACAATTATGAATTCCAAAGTAACAAGCATTTGCAATGCAATAGGTCTCGCATTTGCGAAAGTTTAACATATTGGCATTGTAATTGACAATGCCTTTTATTTACGTTTTAAAAACCAACACATAAATAAAAAACAGTGCCACTTACAATGCCAATGGCTCAAACTCTAACAACTGCGAGACCTATTGCATTGCAAATGCTTGTTCTTTCTGTTACCTTCGTTGTCCTTCACCGACCTCGCCGCTGCGTCCCCTACGGCCCGCCCCCCTGACGGCCCGCTGCCCCCGCCTCCCGCCTCCCAGCTGCTCCTCCTTCCCACCTCCCCATATATGCCGGCCGCGCAGCTGGCGCGCTGAAGGCAAGCCCTTCTGTGCCCGTCCGAGCCTGGACCGCGCCCAGCGGCAGAACCCCTGGCCCCCGCACCCACCATGACGACTGCCACCACTACAACGCCAGCACTCCGCGCGCTCTCAACACGAGACAGAGCCACACCTGCTTCGGGGCCGGCATGAAACGCACACAAGGGCCATTCTCCTGCCGGAACTGCAGCTATAGCAGCCTCAGAGCCGACGAAACACCTGCCAAGAAAGACCCCAACCACCTCCGATGCATGCTACTTAACACCCGCTCGCATGCAAGCATGCAGTCGAGCTCTGGGACCTGCTCGACAAAACATCCCCGGATGTCGCCTTCCTGACAGAGACCTGGTTTAACGACTCCTCCGCATCCGGCATCGCTATAGCCATCCCAGACGGCTACAAGATCACCCGCAGAGACTGCACCAACGGAGTCGGAGGAGGAATCTCCATCGTCCACAAGAACAGCATCAGGGTCTCGACTAGCACCGATGACACACTTAGCACCGCTGAACACATGCATTTTCAGATCCACACAGACTCTAACTCCTCCCTCAGAGGCACCCTCGTCTACCGACCCCCCGAACCCCACCCCCAGTTCATCAACTCCATCGCCGACTTGATCAGCACGTACGCCCTTACCTCCACCGACTACATCCTCCTCGGAGACCTGAACTTTCACCTTGAGAACAACAACGACAACAACTCCACAACCCTGATCCATAACCTCGCCAACCTCGGACTGAAGCAACTTGTCACAACGTCCACCCACACGCTCGACCCCGTCTTCTCCTCAAGCCTGCACGTCTCCGTCAGCCACAACACCAAACTCCACTGGACCGACCACCGCTGCATCCACTTCGCCTTCCAGAAGCCCACCACACACCACCGCACCCAACGGATCCCCCGCCGCTGCTGGAGCAAAATCACCGAAGACTAACTACACTCAAACCTTGCTCTCAGCCCACCCACCGAACCCTCCAAAACCGACAATGCTGTCCCCAGCCTCAGATGCTGGATCGAGGACTGCGCCAACGCCCTCACCCCGCTGAAGAAACCCCCCACAGAGACACCAGCAAGAGGGCCAGCTGGTCCACCCCAGAACTCCTAGCCTTCAAGCAAGCCTGCCGGAAACTAGAGAAGAAATGGCACAGTGAACAAACTCCGGACAGCCACGCAGCACACAAGGACGCCATCCGTAACCACCACCACCACCACCTCATCAGGGCGGCCAAGAGGACCTCCTTCATAGACCTCCTCAACAACAATGCACACAATTGCAAGTTTCTCTTCAACATCGTGAAGGAACTCTCCAACCCCAGCTCCAATACCAACGACATCCCACCGTCAAAAGCCCTGTGCGACTCCCTCGCCACCTGCTTCCACCGCAAGATAGCAGACATCCACGACAGCTTCAACACCCAGACAGCCCCAACAGACAGCAACACAACAGGTCCTCCGCACACCATCGACCACGACCCCCTGCTAGCCTAGGTCTGCGTGAGCATCGATGACACCATCAAGACCATGCGCACAATCCACACCGGCTCTCCGTCAGATCCATTCCCGCACCACATCTTCAACAGAGCAAGCAGCTGCATCGCACCCCACCTGCGCAACGGCATAAATCTCTCCCTCGAGACTGCGACCTTCCCAGAGATCTGGAAACACGCCAAGATCAACGCCCTACTCAAAAAACCCAAGGCAAACCCAAGAGACCTCAAGAACTTCCGGCCCATCTCTCTGCTCCCCTTCCCAGCCAAGGTCATCGAGAAAACCGTCAACAGACAGCTAAACCGATACATCGAAGAAAACAGAATCCTGGACCCTTCCCAGTCAGGGTTCTGCAGCAACCACAGCACGAGACTGCCCTCATCGCTGCCACCGATGACATCAGGACCCTGCTGGACAACGGCGAGACCGCAGCACTCATCCTCCTAGAGCGCTCTGCCGCCTTCAACACAGTCTGCCACCACACACTATGCGCACGCCTCCACGCCGCAGGGATCCGAGACAAGGCTCTGGGTTGGACCACCTCCTTCCTCTCCAGTAGAACCCAGAGCGTCCGCCTCCCCCCATTCCGTTCCAAAGCCTCCAAGATCATCTGCGGCGTACCTCGGGGATCCTCCCTCAGCCAAACGCTGTTCAAAGTTTACATGGTTCCGCTCACACACGTAGCCCGACAGCACAACCTCAGCATAATCTCCTACGTCGACGACACTCAGCTGATCCTCTCCCTCACCAAGGACCTAATCACCGCCAAAGCCAACCTCCATGAAGGAATGAAGGCCCTCGCCGACTGGATGAAGACCAGTCGTCTGAGGCTGAACTCGGACAAGACGGAGGTCCTCATCCTTGGATCCAACCCTTTAGCCTGGGACGACTCCTGGTGGCCAACGGCACTGGGGGCAGCCCCGACACCCACCGACCATGCACGCAACCTGAAAATCATCCTCAACTCAACGCTATCAATGACCAAGCAAGTCAACGCCGTCTCCTCCTCCTGATTCAACACCCTCCTCATGCTCTGCAAGATCTACAGATAGATCCCGACAGATACAAGAAAGACAATCACCCAGCCCTCAGCAGCAGACTCGACTACGGAAACACCCTCTATGCTGGAGCCCCGACCAAGCTCATCAAACGACAACAACACATCCAAAACGCCTCAGCACGACTGATCCTCGACATACCACGCCACGGCCACATCACCCCCCACCTGAGAAACCTGCACTGGCTCCCCGTCAACAAGAGGATATTCTTCAAGCTCCTCATGTACGCACACAAGGCACTCAACAAGACCGGCCCAGCCTACCTCAACAGATGGCTCTCCTTCTACATCCCCAACTGCCAGCTACTCTCCGCCTACCTCTCACTCGCCACCGTCCGGCGCATCCGAAGAACAACCACCGATGGGAGATCCTTCTCCCACCTCGCCGCCAAGACATGGAACACCCTCCCACTGAGCCTACGACAGACCCAAGACATGCTGACCTTCAGGAGGATACTCAAGAAGACCTGGCTGTTCGATCAGTAGTGCCCCCCCAGCGTCTTGAGACCCTTGTGGGTATGTAGTGCGCTTTACAAATGATTGATTGATTGACTGTTATATTTCTCTCCTGGTCAGTATGATACTGCTTCAATTGTGATATACCCTGTGCTGAAAACTCATGTTAGTTTGATAGATTTTTTCAATAAGCTTTATCATCAGTTCACACGTCAGTTCTTTATTTTGGTGTGTATGAGGAGTGTACCATGGTAATCCTAGTATCCTCCCACATCTAACACCAAATTCAGTTCGAGCAGGCATTGTACTCACAACACACACACAGAGACAGATGTCTGGTAGGACAAAATCAGGGTCCTTCAGCAACTAGAGAGACTATAGACACGACTTGTCCTAGCATCCTGGTTTCTCCCTTTAAAGTGTGTAAAACTGTGCTTCAGAAACAGCTGTTAGGCAGGATTTAATACTGTAATGTCTATAGGCGGGACACACCCCCCACCAAGCGTATTCTGTTGAGCACAGGGGAATCATGTCTAGGCCTTCAGGTCAGCATATTGTGTATTTCTCGGAGGATTTTGATACCTCATTCAAGGCTGAGCGCTGCCTGGGAGTAGAAGGTGAGCTAATGCGCATGAACCTCTTCAAAGCTCAAGCACATAAAGGATAATTTTCTAAAATTAACTTTTTTTTTAATATTAAATTCTAACCACATCAAATTGGATTATTAATAACTATTTAAAATAGTAATTTGGTTATTTTTAAATCTGGTCCCTGTTCTAAGTTAGCAATATTAGCATTTCAATCTGCACTCTGGGTTTTTACGTAGGACAGTTAGAGCTGCCACAGCAAAAATAGCATGTGAACAAAGTCATTGTAGGGGCATGTTAACATACTTTTTTTACACGTTCCATTTTAAAATGATGTGCATCCTACCTGTTGGGCTACAAGGCCTACATAGGGGTGACTTACTAATTTTTAAAAGAGACATTTTTGCCTTTCAAAGAGGGTTATATAGCCAGTTGCACTGCAGGTTTGAACTTTGGCAGTCAGGCTACAGTAGTAGGTCTGAAGCCATGTTTACTTTGACAAACTAGTGGATGGAACAAGTGCTGCCGTCCACAGGTGACATTTAACTTTCTAATCCATGGGTGCCATTTCTACACCATAAACTATGATCTTATATGAGAGTTACATTAGTCAATCAGCGAGTTACCGATTTTGACATGATTCAGGGATCAGAGCACATACACTGGGCACTGGACAGCAGTACCTCAGTGTGCATAGTCTGAAGACCACAAAAATAAATTAGCTAAATATGGGGGTCGTCAGCACAAATGCATTGTCTCATAACTGCATAGAGCGTAGAGGTGAACAGTCAACTCTACAAAATGGGAGAGGAAGCATGCTGTTATTCCATAATTCATGCACCTGTGTATTGTGAAAGTCTACTCTGATTGGTCCATAAGAACTTTCAGCAATATGGATATCATTAGAAAGTCCAGAAACATTTTGGTCAAACAAAGCAGGACAAGGAATTTAGAGTAGACACAGAAGATAATGAAGTGGTGTTGGGTGATCTTGCTTCTGAATTTTGACTTATGTGGATAGCCTCTATGAAAGTGGTAACTACATAAATAACAGTAGGTGGAATACTATTACCATATTGGCCTCTTCAAAGACCAGTCTAACTATTATATTTGCGTTGTCAGGTGTGCCAGCAATGCCAGGAAATGCCTGAAGTAGTACAAAATGAACTAAAGAAGGAAGTGAGAGGAGGAATAGTAGATCTCTTCACAAAGAAAGTTCACTTGATAGCCCACCTGTCTTTAACAGGCATTATTACAGTGAAAGTACGCACAGAGAATGAAGATTAACTGCTCAGTTACGTCAACATCGATCGAATAATGTGAGGCAGGCCCCTTTAAGCGTAGAGAATTGTAAAGCACCCATTCTGCCATTAATATGGCCTTACAACACTGTCTGAGGTAGGCTACCATCACAGCCTGCTCTCAAAGATTCTGTCAGACTTTAGTATGATATTAATGGGGGAGTAGTGGTGGTCTTCCTTAAGAAGCATCTGTCCCTTTAAAACACTGATTTTGTTTGAGTTGGATCATCAGCAGTATAGGTGTAGTCTGTAGTTTGGTGACTGCAATGCAGAACAGCAGCATAAAAGTCTGGTGCTTGGAAAATAATCTAAAACTATTTCTCCTATACATTAATAATCTAGACTGTAAAATTCAAGGGGATGGTTGGGAAACAAACTACTCACAAATTAAGGAATTCCCATGAAGAAAGTCAGACCAGAACAAAGGGAAATCAAGAAGGGAAATGTTAGCATCTCAGAAGCTCAATCAAGAGTCCTCTATGGATTGAGATTAAGTCTTAACCTAAGCAAGAATTAAAAGGGAAAGCATTGAGATCTAAACCAGATAGCTTTGTGTGCTTCACAAGAGCACATTGTTGTTGGCGGGTGACTACCTCCCTAACATGGAAATAAAAATATTTGAGTACTCTAGAAGAGTACTCAAATGTTCCTTTCCCTGCGAATGGAAGTTCAACATGTTGCAATCATGACACTCTTGATGGAAGTGGCCAACAACAGTCATCAATTCAATACTTATACAAGAAAGGGTATCTAAATAGATCTGCCTCTGCTTCCTTCACTATATGAAAGAACGTGAGGAGGTGACATGCGACAAATAAATAGGAAAGACTGACTACCCCATGCTGTCTCACCACAATTTGTTTTATATTGTGTGGTCCTGAGGAAGATGGTTTTCTATTCCTGATACCACCTAAACGTACATCAACTGTATTTTGGAAAACCCCAGCCCACAAAAAAATAAATCCCTGAATTCAATCTAAGATGTATGCGAGACTAGGCTGGGGAATGAATGCAAGATTGTAGTGTGAATGTGTCTGTGTGAGATATGAAGCAGAGAGTATATATGGGGCAATATTTGGTCAAATTTGGTGATGAAAAATGTGTAAACTTTACTGTACAATACAGTGTTTTTGTTATGTGTATATATGTAAATAATTTTTTGATAACATTGTAAATGATGTAATGATATCTGAAAGAAACACGTTAGTATTCGATTCCTTACCTTAGAATATCCCCAGGCGTCAGACTGGATCCGGAAATTTTTGCGTAGCAATACCCCTGCGCGTCGTTAGGCGTCGTCTCCGGCTCCGCGTCCGTCGTCAGTGTCGTCTGCACCCGAATGACGTCGTCGGAGTACTTAGACGCCGCCCATGCGCGCTGACGTCAGTTCTTTTTTTTTCCGCGCCAGCAAGTGCAGATCCGGAGAAGCTCTACCCCTTAGTCACTTTTTGACTAAAACCTTTTTGATCATTTTTGATCTTCTTCAAGTCGTTCTCGACTTCTCAGGTGCCGGTAGGGATGCCCGAGCTCAAACCCTGCTCGAAGTGTAGTCGACTGATGTCGAGTACCGACCCCCATCGCCGGTGTCTGCAGTGCCTAGGCCTCGACCACGACGACCGTTCCTGTTCTGACTGTCGAGCTCTGATGTCGAAGGCTAGGTGGGAGAGGTCCCGCAAGCGGCTCGAGCTCTGGCAGTCGGCACGCGCCATTTGAGGTCCCGGTCCCATGGGATGTCAAGGGATCGGTCGAGGGGACGGAGCCCTCGCAGCTCCGGAAGTCGGCATCGGTCTTCTGGTTCCTCCTCAGGTAAGAGGCATGTGGTAAATAAAGTTTACCTATGCGGTAAAGTTCAATAAAAATAGCTCAATCAAAAATGAGAGGCTGAGTCCGTGGCATCTGAGTTTATAAGGGTTTTATTCCATAAAATGGAATTGGTTCGAACCAGGTATCATGTTCCATCACCACGAAGGTTCAGGAAGGGATAGACAATGCTTTATTAACAGAGTACAATATATATAGTAAATGCATACAATGGTGATGGATACAGAAGGCGTAACAGCTGAAAGAAACGAGATAAGAACACATGTGCGTAACAGAAGGCGTGCACGAGGGCGTACACGGAGGTGTGTGCTAGAAACGTCACAGGAAAGTGTCATAAGTGGGTGGATTCATAGAGGAATCCTGCAGCGTCAGCAGAAATATATGGCAGAGATGCGCGCGCAGCAGCATGACGTATAATTGACGTGGAACTGGAGGGTGAAGGGGACTTGACATTTAGCACTATACATGGAGACAGAAGTCTGGCGTGTCAGAACAATCTAAACCCAAATCATATCTAATATCTTGTGTTTGAGGAACTGTATTATCTAGAAGGAAAGGTCTCTCGGGCAGAGGCTATTCTATACTGACTGCTAGTGCATGCATATGTGTCTACGTGTCTACGTGTAATGCGAGGGGCCATGGGTCTACC
Source organism: Lissotriton vulgaris (assembly GCF_964263255.1). NCBI lineage: Eukaryota > Metazoa > Chordata > Amphibia > Caudata > Salamandridae > Lissotriton > Lissotriton vulgaris. The sequence continues at coordinate 816,734,649 of NC_141696.1, read as the reverse complement.
ATGGTAACAAGAGCAATGAATTACATGCACAGAGACAGAAAGGCCGGGCCGTTTGCTCTGCGGCTGGGGAGATGTTTACCTAAATGACTAGACAGGAATGTATTTTCGAGGAGCGGAGCAGATAACTTGAAGGCTGAATACAGTCTTGGCAGGCAAGCAGGCCGAGCTGGGCACCGCTCGCCGCGCAGGGAGTAAGGTAAGGGTCATGGATGCAGATCCAGGCTGCAGCTTTCTGAGGCAGAAGGCAGGAAGGCAGAAAGGGCTCGATGGCAGAAATCAGGGCCTAACTCAACAGAGTCAGGAAAACGTGAAAGTGCACCATGTAAAGACGGTGGCACGGCATACTTAGGAACTGAATTTTCGATCCATCCATGGTGGATCTGAAATAGGACATGTTAACGTTGGACGCAAATGTATTTGCGTCTTCATAGCTGGTTGTGGAGGGAACATACATGTACTTGAAGCACGTACATGGAGCCGTTGGGGTCTACGTTAGGGGACACAATTGACCATAAAAATTCATATTACCTCATTCCCTCCTTGTCCCCTACGGACCCTTCATGATATATCAATCTTCATTAGTCTATCTATTTGTTCATATAACATCATTTGCTCTTCCTTTTTCGGGCGTGGCTTGGAACGGGGACTTGGATGGGGAATACATGATGTGGCACACAAGCCGCAAATCGCTGGCCCACACTGTAAACATAGGCAACAACTGAATACTATGAGAAGGGCTATTCCGAGGAAGGATAGGACTTTCCATCCCCAGGCTGATAACACGCTCCAGAACCAACCGGACCAAGTCCAGGTGCCTGGATTCTGGTGTATCTGACTTGCAATCTTGTGGAGACGGGTTATGGCTCTATATACTGATGGTGCATTTTCTGGAATGAAAACACAGCAGCTCGATCCGATGACTCTACAAGCTCCGCCCCTATCGGCCAGGATGACGTCAAGAACATGACGATTCTGAAGAACAACAATCCGCATAGCAGACTGCTCCTCTGTTAAGTTGCCTAGGGCGGAAGTAGTTTCATTCACTACTGCTTCGAGGGTTCTGGTTAATTTATGTATCAGTTTACTATTAAAGACAGCACCTAAATAGGGGAAGAAGCCTTTATTGAAGTCTGTATACTGCTCCCATGCTGTTTCAGTATAGTCGACAATCGGGAGATCTCTCTTGGGTCTATTGTGTACTAGATGGGAGTCCCTATGATAATCAGGAGGGGCTAGGAAAACAGGTGGTAGAAGGAATGCAATGTAACAAGTACCATCCCAATCTAGAGGTAAGCGTATATATGCTGTATGACCACAAATGAAATAGGAATGACGGGAAGCTTTGAATGTAGACTTGCCTTTATCACTGAATTCGATCACAGTAGTACATTCACTATGACCTAGGCATACTGAACCACTCTTTCTGACACATAATTCACCTTTGACTGGTAATACTGACATAGCGGGCAAGACTGGTTCGGCTTCGGACTGGACATTCAGAATCATGAGGTTAAGTGTAAAATTACCTAATCCATATACTTCGTTTTCTAGATCGGTCCCTGTCCTTTGGGGAAGACCCTCCTTGTCAGGGAAACATACTTTATGCAAAACTGTGTTCAGATTTCCCCATACCTAATTGCCCTGGAAAACTATGGAATCAGAATCTAAAGAATTTATTAAACTAAACCATGCACCACAGGAACCATTGTGTGTAAACGGATACGGAAAGAGGGGCAGAACTCCCTTGTATTTCTGATAGGGAGGGAGTCGGCCACATATCCAACAATTGGTAGCATTGCTGGTCTGATGGGAATGATGTAACATACTAATAAATGTATTGTTGCACAGCGCAAGTCGGTAAGATAACTCGTGCGGGGGCAATTCACTGAAAGTATGCACGACAGTGTCATTTGAGGAAGAATGTGCACGTGTGAAAATAGGAAAGTACATGTGTAATAATATGCTTGCAGCAATAATTATAAGACTCAGAAAAAACATAATCAATAATGTCACAATGCAGTGACTGCGGAGAGATTTACAATATTCATGTTTCTTGATCTGTTTCTGTCTATCTCTCTCTCTATTGGGGTCTAACTGGTACATGTCAGGAACCTGTCTAACCGCTTCACCTAGGGGAGGACTTAAACAATTAAACTGTCTGACTTGCTAGACCTCAACTTCATACGAAATTCTTGAGAAGGAGTTTTCTCTACCAGGGGGAGTTTAGTATCAGTCTCTGAAACGGGGCAGGGCTGGGAGTCTGTCTTTGGCGGCAGTCCATGGTATCTTTTTACATGACTCGAGTGGAGCCAGCCCTTGCGGCCCTCCACCTTCACTGCTGTCCTTGTTGTTAATAACACAAGCTTCGGCTCCTGCCAACGGGGCTCCAGTGGACTCCTCCTGTCGAAATTCCGGACGAGCACCAGATCCCCAGGGACGATCTCGTGTGGCTTCACCTCGGTGTTGTCGGGAAAGGCTGCTGCTACCTGTGAACGACATGATTGTAGTGCAGACATCAAGGAGGCAAGGTAATCTGTCAGCATATTACAGTCAGCGTCTGTGATCTTACGAGGCAGAGGCGTCCCCCACATATTCGGTGGCCTACCAAAGACCACCTCATACGGGGACAGCCCTGTTCTTGAATGTGCTATCATTCTCATGTAAAAGAGTGCAACTGGTAAAGCTACTATCCAGTCAACGCCTTTCTCTCTACATATCTTGGCAAGACGTGTTTTCAGGGTCTGATTATGTCTCTCTACGAGACCTGCTGCCTCGGGATGTCGGACACAGTGGAACTTCCACTGATATCCTAGCAGGAGTGATACCTGCTTCATAAGCTCGGACGAGAATGGCTGACCATTATCTGAGTACACGATACGGGGCAAACCATACCTGGGGAAAAATTCACGTACCAGCTGCTTGGCAGTGGTCGGAGCAGTGTAATCTGGGACTGGATATGCTTCTGTCCAACGGGAAAGTGCACATACAACTACGAGGACATATTTGAATCCTCGACAACGTTCCATCTGGATATAATCCATCTGGAGGACTTCAAAAGGGTGATCGGGAGGATGAAATCCACCTTGCTCTACAGGAATGCCTTTACCTGGGTTGAACTGACAACAGATCATGCAAGTACGCACTTTCTGTTTTGCTGCTGCTCGTAAATGCTTATTAAACCAAAGGTTTTGAATACTGTCTAACATGGCTTTTTCTCCTAAATGTGCAGGACTATGTACTGTGTTAACCTCTTCGCCGCTAATGACAAGGGTAACTCGTCATGCACTTTTCATTGATTTCAATGGAAATTCAATGAAAAGATAAATTTTGCCTTAGCAGCCAAGTGGTTAATGATAACTTGGACCATCGAGTCGGGGAGAAACCATGTGGCTTTCCCCTTCGTCATCCATCCCTGTACTGTCTGGATCCCTCCTAGTTCAATCCATTTCTTGATTTCGTCTGGTGTAGCATGTGTCTGTATGTCAATTACATCTAGGGCGGGATCCCTAACTGTCATGCAATGTGTCGGTGTCAGGACTACTGTCTTTGTCAGGTCAGTTGCGTGAGTCTGAGTCTGAGCTGTATGCTTGGCTGTTCGATCTGCCAGGTCGTTACCCTGGGAAATGGTATCTGTAACTTTCGTATGTGCTTTGCACTTCATGATGGATATCGCTGTAGGCAAATGTATTGCGTCTAACAGAGCTTGAATGAGGGGACCGTGCTGGATCTTGGCTCCGTGAGAGGTCAAGAAACCTCTCTCTCGCCAGAGTACACCGAAGTCGTGTACGACTCCGAAGGCATAACGGGAATCTGTGTAAATGTTAACTTTCTTGTTCTTGGCTTGTATGCAGGCTTGAGTCAGAGCAATGAGCTCTGCTGCTTGGGCTGACAATGTGTCAATGCGATGTGTTTCTATGACTTCAGTTTCTGTCGTTACTGCATATGCGGCCACTAACTCTCCTGTACTTGTTCTCAAACATGAACCATCCACATAAAGTGTCAGGTCTGGATCTGGTAATGCAATGTCTGTCAAGTCTTGTCTGGGCTTCGTCGTAATGGTAATGACTTCAACACAATCATGTGCCAAAGGGTCTGTCTCACTTAATGGTAAAAGTGTAGCTGGGTTCAATGTATTGCAACGTCTGATTTCTATGTGTGGCTGAAACAATGTCAATTCATAACCTGTCAGTCGTGCTATAGTCAAGTGCTGAGTCTGTGTTCTGTTTAAAAGGACTTCCACGGAATGTGGAACTTGTACTGTCAATTGGTGTCCTAACACTATGGAATCACTTTGTCTGATCGCTAGAGCTGTCGCTGCAACTGATTTCAAGCATGCAGGCAGAGCCTGGGCTACTGGATCCAATGTACTAGAAAAATATGTTTGTGTGAACCTGCCTGATCCTGGGTGAGTACTGACAATGCAGTACCTTCGCGTTCTGTGACAAAAAGTGTAAAAGGTTTACTGTAACATGGTGTCGCTAAAACAGGTGCTTGACATAAGGCTTTCTTTAAGTCGTCAAAGGCATGTGTATGTTCCTGAGTCCAAGGGAGGACAGTCGATGTCGCTGCCTCCTGAGTTGTCAACTGTATGAGTGGCTTGGCTAGAAATGCATACTGAGGGATCCATTGTCTACAGTAAGAAGTGAGGCCTATAAAGGCCCGTACCTCCTTTTGTGTCTTGGGTTGTGACATGTTTACAATTAACTGGATACGGTCAGGTGTTAGCTGCCTACCCCCTTTGGACAGCAAGTGCCCAAGGTATACCACTTGCTGAACACAGAATTGCAGCTTCGAAGGAGACACCTTGTGTCCCTTGTCAGATAGGAAATACAAAACTGTCAGTGATGCTTGTTCACATTCTGGTTCACTACGAGCGGTGATCAATAGATCATCGACGTACTGAAGTAGGGCAGTGTTGTCAGGCATGTGAATACTGTCAAGTTGTCTTTTCAATGCTTGGCTATAGATGCTGGGGCTTTCTGTGAATCCTTGAGGTGCGCGTGCAAATTTGAAGCTTCGGCCATTTAAACAGAATCCGAAAAGGTATTGGCTTTCCGGATCAATAGGTACACTAAAGAAGGCGTTCTTCAGATCAATTACAGTAAAGAACGTTGCCTCTGAATCAATAGCTGTCAATAATGAAGAGATATCTGGAACCACAGGGTACTGTGGTACAATGCATTTATTCAATTCTCGTAAATCGATCACTAATCGATAAACTGGAGGTGCATTTGGATCAGTACGTTTAAGAATTGGAATGATAGGGGAATTACATAGATTCGAGTCGGTTTCTACAACCACTCCTTGTGCAATGAGCTCGTCAATGATTTTCAGTAAAGCCACTACAGCATCTGGGGGTAACTTGTATTGTCGGATTCGTGGTAAAACAACACCTTGTTTCAGTGTAACTCGGTATGGTGTAATGTGCATACAACCTACATCAGTGGGGCCTTGTGCCCATAAATGTGCAGGAACATTCTGTAATCTGGAATCAATATCTCTCAACACATAGTGACCCTTAAAGTCACGCAAAAACAATCTTACTCCTTCCGGGGAACAACAAATTACAGCTCCTAGAGCTTTCAGTGTCTTGATACCTAATAAGTTTTCTGGACATGATTTCGTGAGCAATAAATCTGTAGTGCGGGACAACGGACCAACTGAAAGGGGAACTGGTTTCGATACTTCATTAACTATAGGCTTTCCTGAAAATCCAAGGGAAACATTCTGTGAGCCTGAGAGGGGTGCCCCTGGAACCTCGTCGTGACTGATTGTTGTCCTGCTTGCCCCTGTGTCAATCAAAAACTTTCTATCCTTTCCTAATACCTGACTATGTACATAAGGACCCTCTTGGTCTACAGGAACTTCAATAAGAGGCAAGCCAACCTCCCTCTCTAGGCTGTTTCATGTGTATCGCTGGTAATCGGGATAATCAGTTTGAGCATATTGGTACATCTGCTGTGTTGCATGTGGTGTTGCGGCAATCGGCTGTGGCTGTGGTACCGCTGCGGTCTGTACTGTCTGTTGTGGAGCATGCATAGGCTGTACATTCTGTGGAACGTGTTGTTGGGCCTGGTCCTGTCTAGGAGGACGCGGTCTCTCTTTAGTTTTGCCTGTAGATATATTGTGTTTCAAAACTGCACAATCGTCTACATAGTGACCTGGCTGTTTACAATAATTGCATGTCCCTTTAACAGGAGCTGCCGAATTATTGGACTATGTCATGCCCTTTTTCTGACCGTCAGCTGGAACTGACTGAGCAACGAGCATTTTCATTTTCGTGTCTTTCATACGTCTTTGTTCGTGATCATGTTCTTCCCTTATTCTGTTCTGGTGGTACTGTAACATCTGTAGCATTTGGGAAGGCGTGTTTGCTTGCCATGTGCTCTCGACTTTCAATACACGGTTCTTTTTTGGGGCAATGAATTCTCGACTAATTTAGATACAAAAAGGTGTGGGTATGACTCGCTACTTGCTTTCAGGCCACTATTAATAATGAAACATTTCTCAAATCGGGAATAAAAATCACTAGTGTCTTCGTCGGGTTTCTGTTTGCAGGCTGAGATTGCATCCCAATTCTCCTTTTTAGTTGCCAACAACCTTGGCAATACTTGTACTAATAATCCTGGTAGTGCTTTAGTTTTATCCCCAAGACCTAAACCTGGGGTTCGAGTCGTTTCTTCATTTTCTAAGGCAGCCCAATCAATCTTTTGGTCTCCCACCTCCCATTCTTTTTCTTTGAGTTTTTCATAAATACCGGCAGGCAATAAAACTTTCAATATTTTCATGATGTCGGGATAGGTGTAATCACCCATGAGTAACATGTCTTTTATTTCACGGTGAAAACCTGCAGGGTCTTTATCATGACTAGGCACTATTTTCTTCATTTCTAATAATTCCATTTTAGTTATGGGCGTGTATACATACACACGTGTAAGGGTATCATCAGCATTCCTGACTGGATGTACTTCTCGTAAGGGATTCTGTCTGTCTATGTAAAACATTTTCCTTTCTGGGGGTGGAGCTGAAACAAACTGTGGATTCAGGAAGGCACTGTATCTGTGCCGATGTTCTAAGATTACTTTAATTAAATCGGTACCTAGGCCTCTCCATTTATTCATGAGTAACTCTACTAGTACATCAGGTAGGGGACCTGGATCAGAATGTTGGCTCTTATACAACGTAAGGAGGTGTTGTATCATGTACATACCAGCTAGTCGCTGTTCATCTGGGGAAAGATTCAAAAATGTTTGTGCTACTGCGTCATCATTATATCTATCGGAATTGTCAGCCCATTGTACTGCTGACCTGGCTAATTCTTGTTCATCCATGGAATTGAGTACATGGTACCCCATTCGTTCTTGAAGTATTTTATCGGTAGCCTGAAATAGATGTTCAGGAGTCTTCGGATTTGACATAGCAGAGTGAAAAAGTCTCTTGCTTTCTGGGCGTATCGTTTTATAAAAAGATCTACCCTTTCCTACATATGCTACCGTACCTATGTCTTCTTCTAGCTCATCCTCCTCTGAGGATTTATTCTTGTCATTATCTGCCTCACTTTCAGCTTTCTCTCTTTCATGAAATACTGTTATTTCTTTACGGATTTTTCTGTACATGGCCTCTATACATTTCTGTCTATCATGTTTTCCGTCTGCAATATTCTGACCCCATGTAGTTAGTACCTCCATCTCTTCTTTATTTACACCCGGCAGGTCTCGTTCTCTTATGAAACAGTTTATGAGGAATCTTAAAATCATACTTTGAATGTCTACTTTCTGACGTGTCATGGCCTCGTGAATACATTCCTGACCCTCCCCAGTCTGAACAAAACGATATATCCTGTCTAGATAGTTTTGCATTCCTGGAAATAGAACTAAAAAGTTTGCAGCACGTCTTATACGTATTGAGGCTAATATCATGCAACCGTCTTTGCCTGGTACTGGATCATATCTACAGTCTGTAAGATACTCTTTAAGCTTTTCAATTGTGGCTGCTTTCGGAGTACGTTGCATTGCTAATTCTCTGATAGTTAATCGCTGTACTGGTGGCGGAGTACGGTAACCTCCTGATGCACCTCCTGAGGCGGAGGCTTGAGCATCACCTGTCTGTAGGGTCAGTGCTTGCTGTAACTGGGTTGGAAACTGGACTGTGTCAGGCCCAAAAGGATTAAATGGATGCAGTTGTTGAGTACCAGGGGGAACAACAGGAGCGGGTGCAGGAAGCAAACCTGAAGGGGTCAGCTGCTGCGGACCTGGGGGCAGACGATCGGCGGGGGGTACAGGTACAGGTGGGACATTGGTATATTCGGGAGCCACATCGTCTAAATAGGAAGAAAGGAAAATATCTGCTGCGGTCTTGTGACGTAATTTAGTCGGAACCAATGGAGGGGGCAGATCTTTCGGAATTTCCGGGGTCGCCTTAGGCAGGCCTTCGGCCAGTACTGGATATAATCCTGTCATAATTGCGTTGCTCTGTCTTTCGTGTTGTTCTATTCTGACTCTCTGTCCTTCTTCTAGTAATTCCTTTTCTTTAGCCTTTTCAGAATCCTCTCTACTTTTCTCTGATTTTCTGAGTGCTTTCTCTGACCGTCTGTGTTACTCTTTACGCCATAGCTCAATGGCATCTTTCTGTGACTGTCTGGCTTTCTTTTTCCATAATGCTTCCTCTACTCTCATGATGCACTCGGCATCCCATGTCCCTGTAGCGGGCCATCTCTGATTCTCTGCTAAGTCCTTAGTGTAGTCCACCCACAAGTCGAGATATAATACGGCATCTAAGCCGTGCTTGTGGTACATAAAATATCCGGGAGTGTCCCTGGGTGGGATGGGAACAGCTTCCTCGAGTATCCCTTTCCTAGTTCCTATCTGTCTCAGTTTAGGAAACAGTGGCATTCTGAACCTTGATACTTGATACTTACTCAAACTTGGACACAACTAACACAATAAACACAGTAATGAAGATCAAACAATCACTCATACCACGACATTAAAACACATTAAAACATTTCGGAACTTGATAGCTGGATACTTGATATACTGCTAAACAGTACAGATACACTGCTAAAACAGTGCAGACCGGGTCTGTGTACCCAAACCCGTCTTGACCGGACACAAATTAATGCACCCGTCTAGATGCGTCCCCAGCAACGGTACTCACCGGGAAGCACGGAACGGAAGGCCTCGGAAACTCGACACTGGACTGGACCGGACTGGACTCGACTCGACTCGTGACGTAAGTACTTCGGAACTGGTGGGCCTCTAGACACCTCGGACCTTGCTCTCTCGGCTGGGCTCTGGTCGGGATCCTCCGCACTCCTCACCGCCTCGTCTGGGTGTCGATCGCAGTCTGTCACCTCCGTTGGCCTGAGGGAGATACAGGAAATCCTGCGGGTACGCGTAGTTGTCCGTCACGGCTGTGGCAGGGGGCTAGGCCTGCAACGCACCGCCGGCGCGTAAGGTGGGGGAGGGGTCCCTCTTCGGGCGCCAAATTATGTGGTAAATAAAGTTTACCTATGCGGAATTTCTATGCGGTAAAGTTCAATAAAAATAGCTCAATCAAAAATGAGAGGCAGAGTCCGTGGCATCTGAGTTTATAAGGGTTTTATTCCATAAAATGGAATTGGTTCGAACCAGGTATCATGTTCCATCACCACGAAGGTTCAGGAAGGGATAGACAATGCTTTATTAACAGAGTACAATATATATAGTAAATGCATACAATGGTGATGGATACAGAAGGCGTAACAGCTGAAAGAAACGAGATAAGAACACATGTGCGTAACAGAAGGCGTGCACGAGGGCGTACACGGAGGTGTGTGCTAGAAACGTCACAGGAAAGTGTCATAAGTGGGTGGATTCATAGAGGAATCCTGCAGCGTCAGCAGAAATATATGGCAGAGATGCGCGCGCAGCAGCATGACGTGTAATTGACGTGGAACTGGAGGGTGAAGGGGACTTGACATTTAGCACTATACATGGAGACAGAACAACCTAAACCCAAATCATATCTAATATCTTGTGTTTGAGGAACTGTATTATCTAGAAGGAAAGGTCTCTCGGGCAGAGGCTATTCTATACTGACTGCTAGTGCATGCATATGTGTCTACGTGTCTACGTGTCTACGTGTAAACGTGTCTACGTGTAATGCGAGGGGCCATGGGTCTACCATGGTAACAAGAGCAATGAATTACATGCACAGAGACAGAAAGGCCGGGCCGTTTGCTCTGCGGCTGGGGAGATGTTTACCTAAATGACTAGACAGGAATGTATTTTCGAGGAGCGGAGCAGACAACTTGAAGGCTGAATACAGTCTTGGCAGGCAAGCAGGCCGAGCCGGGCACCGCTCGCCGCGCAGGGAGTAAGGTAAGGGTCATGGATGCAGATCCAGGCTGCAGCTTTCTGAGGCAGAAGGCAGGAAGGCAGAAAGGGCTCGATGGCAGAAATCAGGGCCTAACTCAACAGAGTCAGGAAAACGTGAAAGTGCACCATGTAAAGACGGTGGCACGGCATACTTAGGAACTGAATTTTCGATCCATCCATGGTGGATCTGAAATAGGACATGTTAACGTTGGACGCAAATGTATTTGCGTCTTCATAGCTGGTTGTGGAGGGAACATACATGTACTTGAAGCACGTACATGGAGCCGTTGGGGTCTACGTTAGGGGGACACAATTGACCATAAAAATTCATATTACCTCAGTAGTACAAAATGAACTAAAGAAGGAAGTGAGAGGAGGAATAGTAGATCTCTTCACAAAGAAAGTTCACTTGATAGCCCACCTGTCTTTAACAGGCATTATTACAGTGAAAGTACGCACAGAGAATGAAGATTAACTGCTCAGTTACGTCAACATCGATCGAATAATGTGAGGCAGGCACCTTTAAGTGTAGAGAATTGTAAAGCACCCATTCTGCCATTAATATGGCCTTACAACACTGTCTGAGGTAGGCTACCATCACAGCCTGCTCTCAAAGATTCTGTCAGACTTTAGTATGATATTAATGGGGGAGTAGTGGTGGTCTTCCTTAAGAAGCATCTGTCCCTTTAAAACACTGATTTGTTTGAGTTGGATCATCAGCAGTATAGGTGTAGTCTGTAGTTTGGTGACTGCAATGCAGAACAGCAGCATAAAAGTCTGGTGCTTGGAAAATAATCCAAAACTATTTCTCCTATACATTAATAATCTAGACTGTAAAATTCAAGGGGATGGTTGGGAAACAAACTACTCACAAATTAAGGAATTCCCATGAAGAAAGTCAGACCAGAACAAAGGGAAATCAAGAAGGGAAATGTTAGCATCTCAGAAGCTCAATCAAGAGTCCTCTATGGATTGAGATTAAGTGTTAACCTAAGCAAGAATTAAAAGGGAAAGCATTGAGATCTAAACCAGATAGCTTTGTGTGCTTCACAAGAGCACATTGTTGTTGGCGGGCGACTACCTCCCTAACATGGAAATAAAAATATTTGAGTACTCTAGAAGAGTACTCAAATGTTCCTTTCCCTGCGAATGGAAGTTCAACATGTTGCAATCATGACACTCTTGATGGAAGTGGCCAACAACAGTCATCAATTCAATACTTATACAAGAAAGGGTATCTAAATAGATCTGCCTCTGCTTCCTTCACTATATGAAAGAACGTGAGGAGGTGACATGCGACAAATAAATAGGAAAGACTGACTACCCCATGCTGTCTCACCAGAATTTGTTTTATATTGTGTGGTCCTGAGGAAGATGGTTTTCTATTCCTGATACCACCTAAACGTACATCAACTGTATTTTGGAAAACCCCAGCCCACAAAAAAACAAATCCCTGAATTCAATCTAAGATGTATGCGAGACTAGGCTGGGGAATGAATGCAAGATTGTAGTGTGAATGTGTCTGTGTGAGATATGAAGCAGAGAGTATATATGGGGCAATATTTGGTCAAATTTGGTGATGAAAAATGTGTAAACTTTACTGTACAATACAGTGTTTTTGTTATGTGTATATATGTAAATAATTTTTTGATAACATTGTAAATGATGTAATGATATCTGAAAGAAACACGTTAGTATTCGATTCCTTACCTTAGAATATCCCCAGGCGTCAGACCGGATCCGGAAATTTTTGCGTAGCAATACCCCTGCGCGTCGTTAGGCGTCGTCTCCGGCTCCGGGTCCGTCGTCAGTGTCGTCTGCGCCCGAATGACGTCGTCGGAGTACTTAGACGCCGCCCATGCGCGCTGACGTCAGTTCTTCTTTTTTCCGCGCCAGCTAGTGCAGATCCGGAGAAGCTCTACCCCTTAGTCACTTTTTGACTAAAACCTTTTTGATCATTTTTGATCTTCTTCAAGTCGTTCTCGACTTCTCAGGTGCCGGTAGGGATGCCCGGGCTCAAACCCTGCTCGAAGTGTAGTCGACTGATGTCGAGTACCGACCCCCATCGCCGGTGTCTGCAGTGCCTAGGCCTCGACCACGACGACCATTCCTGTTCCGACTGTCGAGCTCTGACGTCGAAGGCTAGGTGGGAGAGGTCCCGCAAGCGGCTCGAGCTCTGGCAGTCGGCACGCGCCATTTGAGGTCCCGGTCCCATGGGATGTCAAGGGATCGGTCGAGGGGACGGAGCCCTCGCAGCTCCGGAAGTCGGCATCGGTCTTCTGGTTCCTCCTCAGGTAAGAGGCATGAGAGGTCGGAGCAGCGTCATCGATCCTCCGACCGCCCCGACGCGGCCGGGGTTTTGGGTGGCACCACCGACGCGGCTCCGCAGCAGTCGCTAGCGCCGCATCCTGCCCCACACCTTCGGGTCCCTGAACAGGGTGCGACGCCGGAGGAGATCAAGCGGTACCTCATGGCCATGAGGTCGTTCTCTTCTCCACCGGACCCCACGGCGCCTTCGGGCCCGGTGGGTCCGGCTCCGGGGCCTGGCGGGTCGCGTGCCTCGGCACCGACGCCGCCGACGGCATCGGCCTCGCCGGATCCGGCTCCGGGTCGTCGACCTTACGACCTCACCGGCGCCGTCCCCAAGGGTGTCACCACCGGCGACGACTTCGGCCGACGCCGGCCCCAGTTCTTCTGTCAATCCCGTTCAGCCGTCGACACGGCCCCGTTTGGCGCCGTACGAGACGGCTTTCGGTACATTCTACTTCAATGAACGGGCCCCAATTGTTGATCCTGGCTACCAGGCATTGGGTGACGAAGAGGACTGGGAGGGGTCTGAGGACCCTATGACACAGGAGTGTCAGGACCAAGCGGACTGGACAGAGGAGCTTGGGGAAGCCAGCGGCCTGGATCTCTCTCCGGACACTGGTTTTGTCTCCCCCCCGACCGTGGCTACAGAGGAGGAGGCAGCCTGTAGCGTAGTTCTGATGCGGGCGGTACTCTATCCGGTGCGGACTGGATACCACCGATACGCTAGGCAGAGCAATGGTCACGACAGTGGCGGTCAGACGCCACGCCTGGCTACGGTGCGCCAATTTTTCGTCCGATGTCCAGGCCACGCTTCTGGACATGCCATTTGATGGCCGTCGCCTGTTTGGCGACCAGGCAGATCACGCGCTTGAGCGCTTTAAGGACTCCAGGGCTACGGCCAAGTCCTTGGGCCTCTCGGCCCGCACCACCAAATAGGTGCCTTTCGCTCCTTTCGTGGCCAAGGAAGGGGCGCCCCCACACGGACCATCAGCCACACGCCGCAGCAGAATGTCCAGCGCGGTGGCGGCCATGGAAACCGCCGGGGAGGCGGTCGGGGTCCAAGGTGAGGCCAGTCCGTTCCCGCAGCACCCGCCTCAAAACCTTCCTAATCCGAGTTTTCAGGCCCATGTGACGCCAGTGGGGGTCAGGGTCCGCCATCACCTCTTCCACTGGTGCACAGTCACATCGGGCAGGTGGGTGCAGCAAATCGTCCGAAGGGGCTACTCCCTCCCCTTCGAGTCAACCCCTCCAGCCATGCCACCGAAGTACCACCGCGTGTCGGGGGACCACTTGCAACTTCTGCAGGAGGAAGTTACGGCCCTCTTGGCCAAGGGGGCCATCGAGCGCGTTCCTGGGCCAGAAGTAGGGTGTGGTTGCTACTCCCACTACTTTCTGGTACCCAAGAAGGGCAAAGGGGGCTTACACCCTATCTTGGACCTACGGAGCGTCAACGGCTTCCTCCGGAAGGAGAAGTTCAAAATGTTGACTTTAGCTCAAGTCTTGGCTGCCCTAGACCCGCAAGACTGGATGGTGGCGTTGGACTTGCAGGACGCCTACTTTCACATCCCCGTCCTGCCGGCCCACCGACGTTACCTGCGGTTCACGGTAGGCCTCGAGCATTTTCAGTTCACCGTGCTCCCCTTTGGCCTTACCAGCGCCCCACGGGTGTTCACGAAAGTGATGGGGGTGGTCGCAGCTCATCTGCGCAGGTTAGGGGTTTCAGTCTTCCCCTACCTCGACGACTGGTTGTTGAAGGCGGGCTCGCCCCAAACAGTCGTCAACCACCTCCAGATTACGGCGGATCTCGTGCACCTGCTGGGGTTTTCCATCAACGTGCCGAAATCACACCTGTGCCCCTCACAAAAGCTCCTCTTCATCGGAGATGTTCTGGACTCGGCGCAGTTTCGGGTTTTTCCTCCCGAGCAGCGAGTCCGGGATATTCAGGCTTTGATTCCCATCTTCCAGCCGTTATCCCGGGTTTCGGTCAGGTTGACGCTGCGGCTCCTGGGGCTGATGGCTTCTTGCATCCTTCTGGTGCATCACGCCCGGTGGCGGATGCGGGCTCTGCAGTGGGACCTGAAGTTTCAGTGGGCCCAGCATCAGGGCAACCTGTCCGTCCATGTCCTGATCTCGGAGGGCACTGCGAAACAGTTGCAGTTGTGGCTCACGGACCGCGATTAGGTCAGCGGCAGATCCCTCTCCCTTACGCAACCGGAGCACGTAGTTGTGACGGACACGTCCCTCCAGGGCTGGGGAGGCCACATGGGAGAGGTGGAGATCAGAGGCCTCTGGTCTCCGGCGGAGTCCCAGCTCCATATCAACCTTCTAGAGCTGAGGGCGATTCGTCTAGCACTGAAAGCATTCCTCCCCTCTGTCCGGGGGAGTGTGGGGCAGGTGTTCACGGACAACACCACTGCCATGTGGTACTGCAACAAACAGGGCGGGGTGGGGTCCTGGACCCTCTGTCAAGAGGCTCTGAGGCTCTGGCAGTGGCTGGAACATCAGGGCGTGACCCTGGTGGTTCACCACCTGGCGGGTTCTCTGAACGCCAGGGCGGACGAACTCAGCCGACGGTGCTCGATCGATCACGAATGGCGTCTGAACTTGGACGTGGCACAAGACATCTTTCTGCAGTGGGGAGAGCCTTGGTTAGATCTATTCGCCACCGAAAAGAACGCGCAATGTCACTAGTTCTGCGCGTTGGAATTTCCAAGGCGGCACTCGCTCGGCGACGCATTTCGTCGCATGTGGAGTTGCGGTCTGTTATACACCTTTCCGCCTATACCACTTCTGCCCAGAGTGCTGAAGAAGATCAGGCGCAACCGTGCCAGGTCATCCTTGTGGCTCCGGACTGGGCTTGAAGGTTCTGGTATCTCGAGCTACTCAACATGTCAGTCGGTCCCCCGATCCGTCTGCCTCTTCAGGAGGACCTTCTGTCGCAGCAGCAGGGGACGGTCCTCCACCCGAGCCTGTCCAGTCTCCACCTCCATGCTTGGAGATTGAGCGGTGGCAGTTGAGGCCATTTGACTTGCCTCCTGAAGTTTGTAATGTTATTCTGGCAGCCAGGCGTCCCTCCACTAAGATGGTATACGCCTGCCGGTGGAACAAATTTGTGGCATGGTGCACAGCAAAGGCTGTGGATCCCCTTTCTGCCCCTCTTTCTGAAGTTCTTCTCTTCCTTCTTTCTCTTGCCCAGCAGGGCTCTGCTCTGGGCACTCTCAAGGGCTACCTTTCTGCCCTTTCGGCCTTCCTAAGGCTGGCTGATCAACCTTCTTTGTTCAAGTCCCCTATAGTGACTCGTTTTCTGAAGGGCATCACGCACATGTTTCCACCTGTCCCTTTTGTGATTCCTCAGTGGGACTTGAACCTAGTTCTTACTTTCCTGATGTGTGCTCTCTTCGAGCCACTTCACTCTTGTCCTCTCAGTCTTCTTACCTTGAAGACAGCTTTCCTGGTTGCCATCACCTCTGTCAGAAGGGTGAGTGAGCTCCAGGCTCTATCTTGCAAACCTCCCTTCCTGTCTGTGCATCCGGACAAAGTGGTGTTGCGTACCAAACCATCTTTCCTGCCCAAGGTAGTCTCTGCTTTCCACATCGGGCTGTCCATCACCTTACCCTCCTTCTTCCCGCCTCCGCATCCCTCAAATGATGAAGAGCGGCTCCATCGTCTGGACCCAAAACGTGCGCTTTCATTCTATGTGGATCGCACACGCCAGTTCCGGGTGGACGACCAACTCTTTGTTGGCTACGTGGGTGCGAAGAAGGGACGGGCGGTGCATAAACGGACCATCTCTCGGTGGGTCGTCTTATGCATCAAAGCGTGCTACTCCTTGGCTAGAAAGGAGCCTCCAGTTGGGCTGAGGGCCCATTCCGCTCGGGCCATGGCGGCTACTACTGCCCTGGTCCGGGGAGTCCCCCTGCAGGACATTTGCCAGGCGGCTACGTGGGCCTCGCTGCACACCTTTGCGAGGCACTACTGCCTGGACAGTTAAGTCCGGAGGGATGGCTTCTTTGGCCGTTCCGTCCTCCAGGACTTCCTGGTGTGAGTATTGATTTGCAGACCCGCCACCGGGGTTGGTATTGCTGGGGTATCTATTCTAAGGTAAGGAATCTAATACTAACGTGTTTCTTTCAGATGAACAAGTTACTTACCTTCGGTAACGATATATCTGTAAGAAACAGTAGTTAGTATTAGATTCCTTACCGCCCCACCCATCCTCCCCGTTCTGCGAACTGATACCTAGGGTTAAGGTTAATTCCCTTTCAGGGCCCTAGTTTCTTGGCACCAGTGTTGGTTCTAGCATGGCTCTGCGTATCTGGCGCGGAAAAGCTGTGGCTAAGAACTGACGTCTGCGCGCATGGGCGGCGTCTAAGTACTCCGACGACGTCACTCCGTCGCAGACGACGCCGACGACGGACGCGGAGCCGGAGACGACGCCTAACGACGCGCAGGGGTATTGCTACGCAAAAATTTCCGGATCCAGTCTGACGCCTGGGGATATTCTAAGGTAAGGAATCTAATACTAACTACTGTTTCTTACAGATATATCGTTACCGAAGGTAAGTAACTTGTTCATCTGTCTCAATAAAACAAATGAGTTTAGTAAATAAGTTATGAAAAAATTAGGATAAGTTACAATAAAACATATGGTTCCATAAAAACCCTATTGTATATGGCATTAGTTGGTGGTCGAGATGTCAGGCCCTAAGAGCCAATCTTGAAGATCTACAAGTCAAGTTGGAATTTCTATATACTCCTCCAAACCTCACTGAGTCCATTCAAATAGTGGGGAATCGAGGAAGTTGCCTGCAAGAATCCACAAGAAATCTGCATAGAGTATGCAGAAGGGGTTCAGCCCAGAAATCAGGAAAGAAGTTGTCTGAGTCACTAGTGGGATAAGAAGTCCCGAGCCCGCCAGTCCCTCCGCCCCCAAACCCCCCCCTGCCCGCCCACACCTGTTAAGTTACGGCAGGCACTGAAGCAGTATAAAAGAGCTAAGGTGGTAAAGTTTGATTAAAATAGTCAAGGATGTGCAGAGACAAAAGAGAGGGGGACTGCAAAGAGAAAGTAATGCTATATCGAGAAAAAGGAGTAGAGATAGCAAGAAAAGAGTATGGTAGTGAAAGATGTAAGGTAGAGGGAACGCGTAACGAGAGAGGAGGTGGAAAGGGTGCATCAGCTAATGAATGATCAGATAAATTTGGAGGTTAGTAAGTGAGACCGGTAGGTTAGAGAGAATTGAGGTAGTGAAATAGATGTGAGGAAAGAGAGAAACGAGTTAGAGAGGTGAGGTAGAAAGTGATGAGGTACAAAGAGGGCTGAGAAAGAGAGAAGTGAGGTGCAGGTAGCGGGAGATAGATGGAGAGTTAATATAAAGAGAGGGAAGTTTGAGAGAGGGAATAGATGGAGTGATAGCAAAAGGTGAGGAGCAGAGAAATGTGTGAAGCAGACAGGGAGTTGTAAAAGAGAGAGCGGATAAAGAGGTAGAAATTTGAAGGTAGGCTGAAAAAGGGGAGAATATATGCGAGAAGTGCACATAGATGGGGTAGAGAAAGGTGCATTGAAATGTGAGTTGGAGATAGCCAAGGAACACTGAGTTGAAATTTTTTACTTGGTATAATTATAGATCTATTTCTCTGCTTCCTATTTTTGCGAAAATGTTGGAGAAGCACGCGAACCAACAACTCAATGGCCTGCTCCACCCCTTACAATCTGGGTATCGAGCCAGTCATAGCACCAAGTGGGCACCTCTTGGTGTTACTGAACTCCAGAGGCATCAACTGGATAATGGTGGAGCCTCTGCACTGATTCTGTTAGATCTCAGTGCAGCATTTGATACAGGGAGCCATACTATGCCCCTCCAGAGTCTAGGTCTAGAGGGTCTGGGAATTAAAGATATTACCCTGTCTTGGTTAAAATATTTTTGGGAGGATTGTACCTTCCAGGTGCATACCAACCAACACAGATCAAAAACCCAACCCTTGGAGTCAGGTGTACCTCAGGGATCCATTCTGAGCCCTTCAACCTTTATGTTCGTCCATTAGCCGAGATAGTAGAAACTTGTGACCAAACTCTTCATATGTGCACGCTACACAAATTGTGGGATCTCTGTCATCTCTGGCGACAGAAAGCAGAGGCCCTTGACTCCTGTCTCTCGCAAGTCTCACTATGGATGGCGCTAATTCACTAAAATTGAATGGAGACAAGATGGGGGACTTGTTTGTGGGCAATCTCCCCAATCTTTGGAGCCCACACATATGGCCCACAACTACACTGGTTGCCCATTGAACGCCGGGTACAATTCAAGATGCTGTGCTACATGCACAAATGCCTGGCTAACACTGATACTGGTTACTTTTTACATTTGGTGTGTTGGTACAAACCTGGCCTTTCGCTGCATTCTAGCCATCTTAGACTGGCTGTAATTCCTAAAATTAGGAAATCTCGACATGGAGGTTGACTGTTTTCCATTTTGGGACTGAAATTGTGGCTTGATCTGCCTTTCGTATTGAGAGAATATAGTTCACTCTCCCTATTTCGTTAATTGCTAAAAACACGGTAGTTCTCATCCTCTGACCCCTCCTAATGGTCATAATGTTTCTATGATTTTTATGGCTTGTCCCATTTTCCATATTGAGCTCATAACTGGGAAACCTTCTTTTAGGTAGCCATGAGCTTTACAAAATACGTATAATAATAACAAATAGAGAGGCAGTTGGTTCACATACAGGCAGGTAGGGAGAGAGGTAAAGAGAGAGGTTTGAGATAGAAAACGGAAGGTGAAATATGGAGAGAGAAATAGAAAGGTTATATTTTAATGCAGTTGCAGACAACTGCCTGAGAGCCCAAGGGTTAAGGTTGGGTAAGTATGGCATGCTCGGTTGAAAAATGAAAAGAAATATTATCTGTATTTTTCCCGGGGGGTGGGGCGCTAGAAGGGGGATATCCAGGGCAATTGTGCACACCTCAAAATGGCTCTCTGTCCATACACCTTTCATGCAAAGGGTTCCCTCAACAAACGTTCTCAAATTCACTCACTTGACAATGATTTTCCTTCACTCAGAAGATCTCTTGTTTTCTCCAGATTATTACACATCACTATGTGATGGAGCAAGGATTCGCACGTAAAGCGACTTGCTCTCACTCATGAACCTCGTTCAAATTATAATCATATTAATCCAACTGTCCGTCTTGTATTTAGCATTTTCCCCAACACACGGGTGTCCCCAAGAGGCTTGCCTATGTGTCTTTTCATCCTCACAATGCTTGCACTAAAGAAATGGCCGCTTTGCTGAAATTCAGTCTGCGCATGCGTCGGTCATACCCATGTGATGTGACGCACTCGCATTCTGGAGGGAATCTGTTGCTCATGCGCACTGTTGCAAACATGGCCGCTTGTCTCTCACCACGCTCTATGCTTGCACTGCTGCTTTAGCCTATCTGTCTTTTCGCACTAAACTTTAATGCTATAGATGTTATAAAGTAAGGGGTGTGTAAAATGTTATCACGGTATACAGTGTGATCATTTTTATGTGTGATTTTAATTTGTTCTCGCTTACTTTTCATGTATCGCGTCTCTGGGGGCTGGGACATACATAACGGACGCCATGATGAGGCTCCTCTGAGTATTGCCATGTGACCTGGGAGAAACTCTACTGCGCAGAAGCTGAAACAAGCCAGCTGGCTCCTGAAGCCCAATGCGCCTGAGAACCCAGCACAAGACGATGAAATTCCACCTTGAAACTCAGAGACAATGTTGCTATACCCTGTACACTCGTATTTTCTACTGTATTCCTATGGATGGGAACGTGAACCCAAGGGGCGGATAAGCAAAATTTCAATATTTATGATGGGAACGTTGAATTCTAGGAGGTGACAATGACCGAGTCACCTCTCCTGACCAATCATAATGTGAGAAACTGTCACTTGCAACATTGATGGGTGGTCTAAGGGTCCCCAAACAGTATAATTGCCCTAGTGTAGCTTAGGAAAATTGTCCGACTTGTCCGAGTAGCAGACCTGTCACTGACCCTACGAACTCTATAGGTGCTCAATCTAGAGTGCTGCGGAGCACTCTGTCCATACTTTCCACAACCTCCTAGGGGTGGAAATAGTCTTAAGTGCTGGCGAAGCACTTTGCTGGGGAAATTCGAAAACCCAATCGGGGTTACTGGCGGATTACTTGCAGAGAGGGGTAACGCAGGCGTTGCATCCGAAGCTGTGGGTGTTGGTCGTACCTTGGTGAGCCCAGTCCTGACCCAAACCTGAGGGGTATCCTGTCCTGACTGCCCGTGAGCTGTACCTGCTCGCATTCTGGCATTCCTTTTCTGAGTGTCCTTGTCCCCGTCCTTCCAAACTGACCCATGGCCAGGGTTAGTCCTCATTCCTAATTAGGTAAATATTACTTTGTGGGTTTATGTCTTTCTCTCACTTACTCTCCTTTTCCTTAATAAAGCACTCTTGCCTGTGATATTGCCCTATCACCTTGAAATGCAAATTATATGCAATATTTTACTAGAATTGTTCCTCTTCTCTCCCCACCTGTAGGAGATTATCAAAACTGTCATATTTTATTAGCGTGTTCCCGTTTTCCCCTTTCCCTTAGCATGGTTGCAGTGAACTTAGTAAGAATAGCATGAGTAGCTTAGTCTAAATATAAATTTTAGGTCCCTCGCTTTAGTTTAAACTTGTGTTGAATAGTGTGTTCCCTAAATGCTCATATCCCATAGTGTTCACTTATACTCAAATGGTCCTTGCCCTAATTCATAGCTACATTTTGGTTGTGATCTTAATGCTTGATGTGTTATTTTGTATTTTGCTTATCTTGACATATTCACTTTGAAATCATTAGATAAACTTTTAAACCCCTCAGGTGTCTGTGGTTATTTTACAGATTACAGTGTGGAAAATGTATTTTGGTTTATAAAGTATATTCTTTCCTAGGAAATCTGTCACCTATTCCCTGATAGCTCCTGATCCGTCTGGAGTAATGTGCCTGTGGTAAGTCAGGTACATGAATAGTAAGTGGTGTAAGAGTCACCCCCCGAATTACTCATAGTGGCGTGCAGGAAATCACCCGGTTCACGCAAACTCAGTCTTGGTCTCTCGCGTCAGGGCCCAGTGCGCGGGGAAAATTGGTGAACTTGTGACCCGGGTGACCTGCGCGCTCTATCAGTAGTTTTCTGGTAGCAGAGGTAATGGTTAGGACTAGTTAAGATAGGTAGACAGGATAATTGATAAACAAAACCGTGAAAAATAAAATGTGCTGCTGATTTTCTACTGTATTGGTTCAAATATTTTGCAATGTTTTAAGGATTTATAGGTAAATGTATATGATTTTTTGCATTGCTGCTATAAGTGTTACATGTCGTATTAACAAAGAACTGTTTGTAAGCGTTCAGTGTAGTCCGAATCCCCGGGGAAGTATATAGCTAACGGTGAGTAGAATCCGGTTAGCTGGAAAAGTCACTTGTTTAGAGTCATTAGTGTAGGGTTAAGAATACCTGGAAGCACTAATTAGGATCTTTTTTCAACTGTATAACTGATAGCCACGAGTCCTTTGTATAAAACTTTCCTTGTGATATCACCTAGAAAGGGTCACATGTGGGAGGAGTAATAGGGTCTCCGAGGCTTGACTGGTAAGTAAGATAGTCCGCTGGTGAAATCCTGGCTCAGTACATATCCCAGACTGAAGTGGATGAGTCAGAAGAATAACGGGTTCTATATTACTAGTGTGAGAGGTTAGGCAAAGAAGTCTATCCAGAGTGAATGAAAAGTAGACAGAAGTGGTTTACTTGTAGTGAGAGGACATTTTTCTACCTATTTAGAACACTCAGACATAGTGGCAGACGTTGTGTGTTAGTAACTAAGTTTTGCACTCGCACTTTAGGAAAAGTTAAAAGTTTCCGTTACCTTGTGAGGGAGGGAGTCGGGCGGAAAGCTGCTCTGACGTCACTCCGTGCCGCGCTGGTATTGGTCAGAACAGCGGGTGTGTAGTGAAGCCGAATTTGTAAGGGAGGGGTGAGTGCCGGAGCGTGAGACTTGGTCTCGCGAAAGGCCGCGCACCCATTGGATAAGGATTTTTGTATTCACAGTGTTGATTGGTCTCTACAAAATAAGAGTCGCGCTAGCATTGGAAGTACCAAAGTAAACAAAATTAATCAGGCCGAGTTAGAAGCGAGCCTGGAAAGGCATATGTGGTATCCTGAGTTCTTACCTAATCCACAGAACTCAGGCTTCTATAAGGAACAGATTATACGAGGTAGACCGCACATGATGTATGGAATAAAAAGAAAAATGTCATTTGCCGACAAGGTAAAGAATTTCTTCAAAACAGATAAGCCCATTAGAACAAGAGAGGGTGTGATCATTCCTCCACCGAATACTCCTGCTTCCTTCATGATGTTTGAAAAAGGGTATCATACCTGTGTATGGCTAGAGAATTGGGCAAAGTATACTGCAAATGACGGAGTCCTAGCATTTCCTATTGATGGTACCTTTAATGGTAGGATCCTGTTTAACTTAAGGACCCGCATGAATGAATTGCATCCCAGACCCAGATTGACCCAGTACGAAGCCTTAGAAGAGTGGGAAATTGAGGCTTTGGAGAGAGATAGACCCCGGATGGACAAGGGAGTGAGCAAATGGTATCCGAGGGTCCATAGAGAAACCAAAGAGCAGAAAATGAAACATTGGAGACAAAGCATGATGGTGGAAGGGTTGTTTCCAATGATGGGGGTATTAGAACAAGGGAAAGGAAAAAGTAAAGAAAAAACTCATCACTCAATGCCCGTAGGGGACTCAGAAGATGAGCACCTAGTAGATTTATTGATGAAAAACCCCCCTCCCTATGTAGCCGAGTTAGAGCCTTTGAGTTCACCAAACCCGTTTGCCAAATATCCCAGATGTCGGAGGGATAGCGAGACAGATGGAACAGGTACAGACAGTAAAACCAGTGAAGGGGATGGGTTTTGCAGACCAAAATCCACGGTCCCGAATTATCAGCCGTTTGGAGAAGGACCACCACGATTGGTTACTCCAACTGCCCCAAGTATTTACCCTCCCTTGGTACCCCAAGTATTGCATGATAATTCCGCAGGAAAGGTTTTACGAGAACAAGAAAAAGAAGCCCTGGCCAGGCAGCGAGATGATTTAGTCCGGACCATAGCCCAGATACATCCCCATCCAGATTCCCTGACTATCCCAGTAACCATTGGACCCGCTATTCCTCTTTATAGGGATAACCTGGCTAGTCCTCGTCCTCCTGTTATCTCCCCAATAATGCCTACTCCTAGCATTCCACCCCCGAGAAAGGAAGTATTCATAGATGACGATCAAGAGAGTGAATGTGAATCAGTGGTTCTGATGGATTTGCCCATTAGAGAACCTAGGACTAGCATGTCGGGGGCAAGAAGTCAGAGTAGGCCAAAAGAGGTTTTGATTGAAGGTGCATCTGGGGTTAGGAGTGCCACAGTAGTATCACCAGAAGAATTAGACAGATGGACCAAGGAGTTGGAGAAAGAGACCACTCCCCAATCCAGACCGTTAGAGATCTATAAACTAAGGATAGAAATAGTAGAAATGATGGCTGGAAACGTAGGATTAGAGCGCTTAAACTCCTACAGTGAAGAAGAGTTACTGTTTATCAGTAAAAATCTTACCCGAAATGCTAGATTGCTCCATGAAAGATTAATGGACACAGCCACAGAAATCGGAATCGATGTCAGTCGCTCCAAAATCCTTCAGAAACCCTACAGAGTAGATTTTTCGGACAAAGACTTAGAGAGCTTGAATGTGGTAGGAAAACAGATCCAGATAAAGGAATTATTGAAACTCTTGCAGAAATGGGGAGATGTGGGGAAATGGAGAACTCGGTGGGCAAAGAAAAAGGAAGACAGCAGGGCTAAGTCTCAGGCTTCAGAATACGTGTTAAAAGAAGTAACCCCGACAGAAAAATTGTGTCCCATGAGAGAGGTCCCGAGAGGAAAATATGTCCATGTCCCTTGGTCCCGACAGGATATTGTGTCATTTACAAATGACTTCCCGAAATTACGGGAAAAGCCTGTTGATTGGTACAGACAGGTTGAACGCTTCATAAAGGTTCAGAAATGTCTTCTGAAAGACCTGGATGGGTTTTTCGACATTGTGGTGCCCGTAGATCTGTGGACCGAGTGTAAAATAGAAATTGATTGGCCCAGTGAAGAATATGCAAGAGATGAGAAAACAGGAGCTCCCTCACCTGAAGTAATGAGGAATTATGATCAGGTCATACAGTACCTCAAGAAAAAGGTGCCCACAAAAGAGACAGATTGGACCAGAATAGATAGAACCACCCAAGAACGTGATGAAACTGTCCATTCCTTTTATGAAAGGTTACTGCAAGTATTCAAGACTTACAGTGGTATCGATAATGTGGACATGAAAGACATGACCCATTTCAGTTACAGATTCGTGCTAGGATTAAGGCCTGAAATATCTCAATGGATTCGAGATAATAAAATAAGTTGGCAGGGAAAACTCATAGATGATGTCCTGTAATACGCAAAATACTGCGAAGATGAAATCGAAAATAAAAAGAAAGCCCTCAAGGAGAAAGTGATGTGGGCACAGGTGAAATTGGCTGAACAGCAAGAAAAACAGTTAAGTAAATTGAATTCCAATAATAATGCTCAGAATGCCACTGCTGGGGGAGGAGGGAAGCCCCGGGCAAAATTGAGTCGGGAAGAGGCTATGAAGAAGTTCCCCTGCCACGGGTGCGGCCAGTTAGGGCATTGGAGAGACGAGTGTCCACACCTGCAGGCCGGTAATGCCCCTATAAATGGTTTAAATCCACAGGTGCAGAAAGAGGGGACAAGAAAGAACCAGCAACAGGTAAAGCTACCTCCAGTACCTCGTGCTCCTAGACAGAATTATAAGAACCAGGGCCAGCAGAATGAAAGGGCGGAAATATGGGAGGGAGAGAATGGAAGCAATGCAGCAATTCTACAGTACCTGTTAAATGATTCTTTCCTCTGTGATGAACAAGATTGACGGGCCTGAGAGGGGAGGACAAGGAGTGCGTACTTGGCGCCTCCTTACCGGTAGACCAGACTGGACCATACATTGAAGGGAAGGTTGAAGGAAAAGACATCACCTTTCTGTTGGACACTGGTGCTACCCGGTCCACTGTGAGAACAGTGGATGTTCCTAACCTACCCCTCTCGGGAGAAGCTATCCAAGTAGTGGGTGTCTCAAATCAGATAATAAGTACTCCAGTAACTGAGCCTATGGAAATCTCCATAGAAAACTTTAAAGAAATGCACAGATTTGTGGTCTGTGATTCCAGTCCTGTGAACCTGTTAGGACGCGATTTGTTGTGCAAAATGAACTGCACCATCTTTTGCTCACCAAAAGGCGTCGAAGTTCAGACCCCCGATGAAGATGGTTTGTACAAACTAATGTTAGTAAGACCTGATGCTGACATTAAAACGTTGTCAATTGAAGACTTGCCTGAAGTGCTTCAGTTAAGAGTGGTACCAGAAGTGTGGGATTTCTCGGGAAAAGATGTAGGCTTAATGGCAAACGTGGACCCAGTTAAAATAGCAATAAAGACAAATGCAGTATATCCCAAAACAAGACAGTACAAAATGAGTGCAGAAGTAAAGGCAGGAGTCGCAACTGAAATTACCCGATTGCTCGAAGCAGAAATCATAGAAGAAGTAATGAGCAGTCCCTGCAATTCGCCTATCATTGGGATTAAAAAGCCTAGTGGGAAATACTGAGTAGTGCAGGACCTGCGCAAGGTAAACCAAATTGTTGTACCTTGCTGTCCCATCGTGCCCAACCCTGCAGTAATCTTGTATCAGATTCCTTGGAATGCGGAATGGTTCACTGTCATTGACCTGTGCCATGCATTCTTTTCCATCCCATTGCATCCAGAAAGCAAGTTCCTTTTTAGTTTTGAATTTGACAGCCATATCTATGTCTGGAATCGTGTCCCTCAGGGGTACACTGAAAGTCCTTCGATTTTCAACCAGATTCTAAAGAAATGTCTTGAGACCCTGATACTGCCCGGAAGTCCGTTTTGGTACAGTACATAGATGACCTATTAGTGGCATCTAAAACTCAAAATGACTGTGTCACCGACACCATCGCCTTGCTGAATCACCTAGGAAAGGGAGGACATAAAGTATCCCCTGACAAATTGCAGTTCTGTAAAAACTCAGTAAAATATCTGGGGCACCAGATAGAGAAAGGGATCCGAAAGGTCACCACAGAAAGGATCAAGATAATTAAAGCAATGGACCTACCCCGAACTCAGAAAGAGGTGAGGAAGTTTCTAGGAGTTGTGGGGTACTGCAGACAGTGGATTGTGGGATTCGCAAATCTAGCCAAACCTTTGATAAAAATGACCAAGAAAGGAGTGGAAGACCCAGTCAGTTGGGACAGTGAAAGCATGTCCGCATGGGTAACCTTGCGAAATTGTCTATGTACCGCACCTGCATTAGGTATGCCAGATTATTCCAAGCGTTTTGAATTATTTTGTGACACCAGAGAAAATTGTGCGCTCTCAGTCCTGACCCAGGAGCATGGGCTGGTCAGGCGTCCCGTAGCCTATTTCTCAGCCACTCTAGATCCGGTGGCTGCTGGATTGCCCGGATGCCTGAAAGCAGTAGCTGCTACTTGCGTCAGTCTGGAACAGAGTGAGAATATTGTCATGGGACATCCTGTCACCGTATATGTTCCACATTCTGTTGTAATTCTACTGACAAGAACCAAGACCCAGTATCTCACACCTAGTCGGCTGACTAAGTATGAGAGTATTTTGATTGGTGCTGAGAATGTAACAATTTCTCGGTGCAATGTCCTAAACCCTGCAACTCTGTTACCTGTTCCCCTGGACGTAGACGACGAGGGTGAAATGGAACATAACTGCATTGATCTAACAGAATTCAGCACTAAGCCCCGCCCTGACATCCGAGAAGTAGCATTACTTGATGGGGAACTTACAATGTTCGTGGACGGCTCATGTTTAAGACATGAGAGTGGTGGTCTGTGTGCTGCCTATGCTGTAGTCACATTGACAAACACCATAGAAGCCTCTTACCTAAGTGAAGTGAAATCTGCACAGGTAGCAGAGCTCATAGCCATGACAAGAGCCTGCAGGAGGGGTAAAAACAAAAGAATAACTGTTTATACCGACAGTCAGTACTGTTACGGGGTTGTTCATGACTTCGGCCAACTATGGTTACAAAGAGAATTCATGACTTCCTCAGGTACCCCTATCAGAAACGGAAAGGTGGTACAAGAATTATTGGAAGCTATTCAATTGCCCAAAGAATTGGCTGTGGTCAAGTGTGCGGCTCACAGATCAGGAAATGATGATGTGACAGCCGGGCACAGATACGCTGACCAAATCGCACAATTTTGTGCCGACACCAAATGTCCCTCCAAATTGGGTTGTGGGGAGGACACAGCTGCCAACTGATGTTGTTTGATAGTGTGTCAACGTGGGATGAATTAAAAGACTTACAACAGTCAACAGGCAGGGAAGAAAAAGCTAGATGGAGTGAAAATGAATGCAGAATGAGGAATGACGGTGTGGTGGTAGACAAAAATGGAGTGCCCGTGCTGCCCGACAGTCTGATAGATCCCATGGTCCGAATGATACATGAACCAACACATATGGGAAGGGATGCCATGTGTCGTGTGTTTGACAAGGTGTTCTATAATTCAAAGTTCAGGAACCAGGCGGAAAGGCTTTGCCAGAGGTGCCTAGTGTGTCAGCAATTCAATGCAGGAAAGAGGACTGTAGTGGAGCAGAGTACCATCGGAAAGGCAGTAGGTCCCTTTGTCAGAATGCAGGCAGACTTTATAACAATGCCCAAATGCAAGGGATATAGATATATCCTGGTCATAGTTTGTCTGTTCTCCCGGTGGGTGGAGGCCTACCCAGCTAAGAAAAATGATGCCCTAACTACAGCCAAGCTATTGCTCAGGGAGTTGATACCTAGGTATGGAATCCCTGAGACGATTGAAACGGACCAAGGTGGGCATTTTGCCAACGACGTCCTAGAAGAGCTCTGTAAGGCCTTTAAAATGAAGCAAAGACTGCACTGTGCCTACCATCCCGAGGCGTCTGGGGTGGTTGAACAGATAAATGGCACGATAAAGTCCAGGTTGGCGAAGATGTGTGATTCCACCAAAATGAACTGGACAGACACTTTGCCCCTTGTGCTGATGAGTCTGAGAAGTATTCCAAATCGAAAAACAGGCCTGAGCCCCCATGAGGTACTAATGGGGAGAGTGATGCGACAAGCATGGGTACCTGGACACAAACTGCTAAGCATTACTGATGATTTGGTGCTAGAATACTGCAAGCAGCTGGGTGACCAAGTGCGTTCTATCTCCCACCAGATTGGAGAGACAGAAGACGAATGGCCCAAGACTCCAGCACATAAGCTACGACCAGGCGATTGGGTGGTGTTAAAGAAACACACCCGGAAGAGTTGCCTTGGACCAAAGTGGGGAAAGCCAAGACAAGTGATCCTTGTCACCACTACTGCTGTAAAGTGTGCTGGTGTGCCGAAGTGGATCCATGCCAGCCACACAAAGCGGGTAACCGGAGAAAACGCGACTGAAGCTGAAGGCAGCGCCGCTGAGGAGACTCCCGAGGAGAGTCCGGATCTCGCTGACATCGAACTGCCGAGCACAAGTCGAGACGTTGAGTGGTACCCTGCCGACGACCAGGTTCATGATCCAATACAAACCAGGAAATATTCCTACCTAGACAGTGAGTGGGATAGTCCAGGTGAGACAGAACTAGAGGACGAAGGTCAGGTCAACGAGACTCACATCACACCTGATCAGGAAAGAGGCCAAGTAGGGACAGATCAAGACGTCGACACTCCACCTGAAACTCCGGAGTCTGGAAAGGGACAGGTAGTGGTCAAAGCTGAAGTTCAT
Source organism: Lissotriton vulgaris (assembly GCF_964263255.1). NCBI lineage: Eukaryota > Metazoa > Chordata > Amphibia > Caudata > Salamandridae > Lissotriton > Lissotriton vulgaris. The sequence goes on along the minus strand of NC_141696.1, from coordinate 816,705,037 downwards.
GCGGAAGAAAGTGAAGAGAACGAAGTGCATGAACCAGAGCAGATAGAAATAGATGAACGTGTTCAGGAATCAGAATCCAGTTCACCTGAAAGCAAAGAAAACCTACAAAGCGAACCTGAACAGGACCAGCTTGAGGACCAGGCAGAAGAAATAGATGAAAGACCTGGAACTAGTCAGACAGGGAGGGAAATAGACTCTGTTAAGCACAAGGAAAAAATTAAAAGAGTTCACGAGGAAGGCCAAGTGTCCTCGACCACTGAAAGTCACGGAAGCAAAAGTACACCCAGGTACGTCCAAAGGCTAAGACTTCGAATAAAAACAGTCGAGGAGAAACTGAAAGACCGTAAGAGGGCTGAAAGTGAAAGAAAAGCAGCCCGAGGCAAGTCTCTGAGAAAGAGCGACAGAGTGAAGAAACAGAATAGACTGTATCGGAGCCCCGAATGGACATACTTGGTGCTGGAAGAAATTGATGAGCCCAATCGCAGTGGCAAAAGTGACGAGGAGTCCATCACTGATCGGAGTTCGGACGAAGACCCTCCTTGAGACAAAACAGAGCGAAGCCTTGGTGTAAAGAAAAGAAGAGGGGTTGCAAAAGCCACCTGTAAGCTAAAATGTCTGATTCAAGCGTAGCTGGGAGATCCAGATTTGGGTGTTGTAAAACTTGCTGTAAAATATGCTTATGTAGTATAGCTATGCTAATAGTGATGTGGATAGGATTAACCGTCTTTATACCTTTTATGATAAGTAAAAATCCTAACCTGTCCTCTACTGAACCTGAAATATTAGACACAGACGTTGCACAGACTGCAGAAACACCACGAAGCTTAGAACGACATGACAATCCAGTTAGGCAAAGACACACACAACAGAATTTAGAAGCATCAGATGAGGGTGAACTGCACTTTCACAAAATGAAAAACAGGACGCATTTAAATGTTTTCGCTAACCTGTTAGTGCATTATGTAGAAGCTATGGAAATAGAAGACTGTTATGTCTGCATGAAGCTACCCACATCTGTAGCTGAAGGTTTGACATAGCACCACTTACCCCTAACCTACGGAATTTCCTGCAGTATATTAGCTAGCTTGTTTTATAGAAGCACTTTGCAGTACTACTATTCAAATGCTGACGTAGTATTTTCTGAACTTCCTATTAGAGGACATCTGAACCTTGTCCATGTTAAAAGCGAGGTAACCCGTTATATGGGTGAATATTTCCTGATTATAGGTGACATAGACTTAGATGAAGCACGACAAGAGAATCTGACATGTTCCTTGCAAGAGCAGGAAAAGATGTTTATAAAAATGGCAGACCGAAGGAGGGAAAAGTTTCAGAAAAAGGCAAATGATGAAAAGGATAGAGTCCCTAGGTGGGCCGAGCACATGGATAACACCTCACAAGGCGAAGCTAATCCTGCTTTGTTGCTGGATTTTGAACGGAAAGGAAAACTTTGTCTCCATAGAGAAAGGACAGAATATTATAACAATGTATTCATTGGTTCCAGCGAGTGTGAACATAATTATAAGGTAATTGGAGGTTGGGGTTTCAAAAATGGGTCAGAACCTGTGTTTCCCAGAATATATTATATATGTGGGAACAAGGCTTATTTCAAATTGCCGGATCACTGGTATGGAAGCTGCTACTTTGGCATTGTTTTCCCGAAAATATACCATGTGAATAATGCTGCTGGAAGCAATGATGAAGACACTAATGGCTTAGTGCGTAGAAAACGTGAAAGTGTAGGAGAAATCATAGGTGATATTTTTAGTGCACTGATACCTGGAATGGGGGTAGTTCTGAACACACACAGAATTTGCAAATTATCTACAGTAGTGGATCGGTTATCTACTGACACTGCTGCTGGATTCCTGCTGGTCAATACTGAAATGGTTGCGATCAGATCAATGGTTTTGCAGAATCGCCTTGCTCTTGACACCTTATTGGCAAAAGAGGGCGGAGTCTGTAGAATGCTGAAGGCGCAACATTGTTGCACCTACATACCTGATAAAAGTATCGAACTTAAAAGATATGTAAGAAATATAACTAATTTGGAAAAAGAGCTCAAACCATTAGAGGTTGACAGTGCCTGGACGAGACTGACTGGAGGTCTCTCCTCAATAGGTAGTTGGTTTTCTAACTTAGGTAGAAATCTTCTGTGGAAAATACTGATGCCAATAATCGGAATAGGTGTGGTTGTTCTGATCATATTCATCTGCTGTAAATGTCAAAAATGCAAAAAGAAGTCCACTGTAAATAAGAGAGGGGTGAAAAGAAACATTGATGAATTAGAATTGGAAGAATTGAGGAATGAAATATACAAAAAGGTAAAGAATCACCACTCTCATAGAGAAGCCGAAAGAAAAATCAACAATAAGTTCGTTGAGATAGAAATGAATGATATGGAAGAATGAGAGTTGGCATCTGTTTCCGTTATATAGTGATGATAGTAAATATCATCAAAGAGGGGATTGATGGAGCAAGGATTCGCACGTAAAGCGACTTGCTCTCACTCATGAACCTCGTTCAAATTATAATCATATTAATCCAACTGTCCGTCTTGTATTTAGCATTTTCCCCAACACACGGGTGTCCCCAAGAGGCTTGCCCATGTGTCTTTTCATCCTCACAATGCTTGCACTAAAGAAATGGCCGCTTCGCTGAAATTCAGTCTGCGCATGCGTCGGTCATACCCATGTGATGAGACGCACTCGCATTCTGGAGGGAATCTGTTGCTCATGCGCACTGTTGCAAACATGGCCGCTTGTCTCTCACCACGCTCTATGCTTGCAACTGCTGCTTTAGCCTATCTGTCTTTTTGCACTAAACTTTAATGCTATAGATGTTATAAAGTAAGGGGTGTGTAAAATTTTATCACGGTATACAGTGTGATCATTTTTATGTGTGATTTTAATTTGTTCTCGCTTACTTTTCATGTATCGCGTCTCTGGGGGCTGGGACATACATAACCAACGCCATGATGAGGCTCCTCTGAGTATTGCCATGTGACCTGGGAGAAACTCTACTGCGCAGAAGCTGAAACAAGCCAGCAGGCTCCTGAAGCCCAATGCGCCTGAGAACCCAGCACAAGACGATGAAATTCCACCTTGAAACTCAGAGACAATGTTGCTATACCCTGTACACTCGTATTTTCTACTGTATTCCTATGGATGGGAACGTGAACCCAAGGGGCGGATAAGCAAAATTTCAATATTTATGATGGGAACGTTGAATTCTAGGAGGTGACAATGACCGAGTCACCTCTCCTGACCAATCATAATGTGAGAAACTGTCACTTGCAACATTGATGGGTGGTCTAAGGGTCACAACAACAAATAATATCTGGGGGTCAAAGAATGGGTCAGTAAGTCAAGCAAGAAGGACCACTATACCAAATGCATGCAAAACAGTATCAGTGAGAAACAATAGTTAGTGAGCGGTCAAGTCAAGACTCAAGAGTATATGGAGAAAAATGTATTGTTCCCATCAGAAGCCACACTGTACCGCCCTTGTTGTCATCATTTGGGATCTCCTTACCCAGGAGACACGACGGCCGGTAAGTAGTTACCGTGACCGAGATGTGATGTTAGGGCAGAACAGAAGGGTATGATAGTGGCTAATGAAAAAAGCAGTGTCTGGTGATTGGAGTGAAAAAGTGAAGGGTAATAATAAAATTAGGTGAGTTGGGTGGAAAAGAGAAATTTATTAATATCCCCCAATCCCTAAGATAAAAAGGCAGGTGTGGGTGCAGGTTTTAAATAATAACCGCAGGTAAAAGGAGCACCGCTCTCTCCGTCGGTGTCTCCGGGCAGTCTTCAGTACAGCCAGGTGGGGTGAAGCCTCTCAACCTACATACACGGTATACGGTTGAGTACGCCTGGATGTCCAGGTGATATCTTTTCATTATTTATCGTATTTTTATTTACAAAGCAGTAGTGTATCTTTTAGGTCCTGAAGAATGCATTAGAAACTCCTTTCTTGTGAATGCAGAAACATGTCGACCACCAATAAGTGCGGTTATTATTTAAAACCTGCACCCACACCTGCCTTTTTATCTTAGGGATTGGGGGATATTAATAAATTTCTCTTTTCCACCCAACTCACCTAATTTTATTATTACCCTTCACTTTTTCACTCCAATCACCAGACACTGCTTTTTTCATTAGCCACTATCATACCCTTCTGTTCTGCCCTAACATCACATCTCGGTCACGGTAACTACTTACCGGCCGTCGTGTCTCCTGGGTAAGGAGATCCCAAATGATGACAACAAGGGCGGTACAGTGTGGCTTCTGATGGGAACAATACATTTTTCTCCATATACTCTTGAGTCTTGACTTGACCGCTCACTAACTATAATTTCTCACTGATACTGTTTTGCATGCATTTGGTATAGTGGTCCTTCTTGCTTGACTTACTGACCCATTCTTTGACCCCCAGATATTATTTGTTGTTGTGTATTGAGTCCGGGGCTTATATCTGGTCGGTCGGTAAACCTGCCCTTAGACCCTCCCTAACTTTTGTTGAACGTGGTCTAAGGGTCCCCAAACAGTATAATTGCCCTAGTGTAGCTTAGGAAAATTGTCCGACTTGTCCGAGTAGCAGACCTGTCACTGACCCTACGAACTCTATAGGTGCTCAATCTAGAGTGCTGAGGAGCACTCTGTCCATACTTTCCACAAACTCCTAGGGGTGGAAATAGTCTTAAGTGCTGGCGAAGCACTTTGCTGGGGAAATTTGAAAACCCAATCGGGGTTACAGGCGGATTACTTGCAGAGAGGGGTAACGCAGGCGTTGCATCCGAAGCTGTGGGTGTTGGTCGTACCTTGGTGAGCCCAGTCCTGACCCAAACCTGAGGGGTATCCTGTCCTGACTGCCCGTGAGCTGTACCTGCTCGCATTCTGGCATTCCTTTTCTGAGGGTCCTTGCCCCCGTCCTTCCAAACTGACCCGTGGCCAGGGTTAGTCCTCATTCCTAATTAGGTAAATATTACTTTGTGGGTTTATGTCTTTCTCTCACTTACTCTCCTTTTCCTTAATAAAGCACTCTTGCCTGTGATATTGCCCTATCACCTTGAAATGGAAATTATATGCAATATTTTACTAGAATTGTTCCTCTTCTCTCCCCACCTGTAGGAGATTATCAAAACTGTCATATTTTATTAGTGTGTTCCCGTTTTCCCCTTTCCCTTAGCATGGTTGCAGTGAACTTAGTAAGAATAGCATGAGTAGCTTAGTCTAAATATACATTTTAGGTCCCTCGCTTTAGTTTAAACTTGTGTTGAATAGTGTGTTCCCTAAATGCTCATATCCCATAGTGTTCACTTATACTCAAATGGTCCTTGCCCTAATTCATAGCTACATTTTGGTTGTGATCTTAATGCTTGATGTGTTATTTTGTATTTTGCTTATCTTGACATATTCACTTTGAAATCATTAGATAAACTTTTAAACCCATCAGGTGTCTGTGGTTATTTTACAGATTACAGTGTGGAAAATGTATTTTGGTTTATAAAGTATATTCTTTCCTAGGAAATCTGTCACCTATTCCCTGATAGCTCCTGATCCGTCTGGAGTAATGTGCCTGTGGTAAGTCAGGTACATGAATAGTAAGTGGTGTAAGAGTCATCCCCCGAATTACTCATAGTGGCGTGCAAGAAATCACCCGGTTCACGCAAACTCAGTCTTGGTCTCTCGCGTCAGGGCCCAGTGCGCGGGGAAAATTGGTGAACTTGTGACCCGGGTGACCTGCGCGCTCTATCAACTATGGACTGTATAAACATCAACTCCATTTTAAAATTTACAAAACAGTACCGATAGGTTGTGGCCCTTCATTTTGCTGTGTGCCAGTGACATTCGCAAATCAGGCACTAATCTTTCAAATGTGTTCAAAAACAAACTCTGTGTCGGGATGGTTATGTCCCAAGGATTGTGCATGGGGTTGATCCTCTGCCCACACTACCCTAACTTTAATTTTGCCTGGCATCATGCTAATCTAGCGGGTGCACAGATGTATAGGCCTACTCTTGACTATGCGACATCCAGGTTATATTCTGGGACCGAGAGAGACATACCAATCATGCCCTAGAAATAGACAGATGACCACTTTTCCTGTCCCGCGTTGAGCAAATTAAGTGGTGTGGGTAGCAAACCACGTTTTGTGAATCCTTTGTGTGAGCAGACTAGTTTATCTGTGATGATGAGAGTAGGACTTACTGGCCTATGTAATGTTCAGTTATGTAAAACCCAGAACCTTGTGCTGAAATCCTGTGTGCATATCAAGTGTATGTATAGTATGCGTATAATGCACGACTGGTAGTACGAAGTTTGAGTACATTCCCTGATGGGATCAAGCATGGATGCACTGGTGTGGTATGCCACAAGCTGGAGGATGGAGATAACTACACCAGACAGTGCTCTTGTATTGATTTTATTCATGTGGCTGGAGGATGGATATCCAGAAATTTAAGTGAGGAGACTGGAGGCAGGGCTACCTATAAAAAATTCTAAGGAGACTTTGTTAGCAAAGGGCCGATGATAAGTTCTTCTTGAGCGCTGCCATTTGGTGGGGCCTGAAGTGTGGGACTGCACTTTCTGTTGTTCATGGTGAAGTTTCTGGGTCAAGCCTGCCCTCTTGGCAATCCCTGATAGCTGCTCCAGGAAGGCTATCTACAACCATGTTGTGGAGAGTCATGCTTTTAGACTGCTCCAGTGCTACCTGCTGTGAGAAATCAAACTTTACACTGAGGCTGTGACTGCAGAGCACCCTCGAAAGGACACTTAAAAGGGAACCCCAAATTTGTTCTGAAATCTGAGACTGTGTTGGCACATACTCTGCCTAAAAAATGTGCATAAAGGTGGGATCTAAACAAACCCATTCTGTTCTAGTTTCACAATCATCATTACCAAGGAAGGCTTTGGAGAGTACTCTAAAGACAGCAGTCCGACAGTCCCCACACATGTCCCCTGATGTACCTACTTTGATCATTGCTTTTTATGATTTTAATGGAATTTTTTAACTCATTTTTAATTGTAGATGTATGATGTATAGTTGGTCTTATTTATCACACCGTATTATATGTTTTTTTAAAATATATGAATACTGGATGTATATGCTTTTATGATAAATTTTATCGAATAAAGCTCATACTACTACTACTAAGGACGGCTGCTTGACCATGCCTCATGTCTGCCTGATAGCTAGTCTTTCAGAGATAAGGGAGGAACGTCACCTGAGGTCTGCATTTTCTGCTAGAGGAGCTGGGGTTTTGCCTGATGTTTTGAAAACTGCCTGCCTTCTGAGATGCTGAGAGAAGGAACGTGTATGCCTCCAGCTGAAGGAGATGAGACTGTCCAAGAAAAAAAGGCAAGCATGTTACTAGATTGGGGGGAACCCAGAAAAAGTGGACTTCTCAAGCAAGTACACTAGGGTGACCTGTGCTGCAAATCCATCCCTGGTACTCCCTTCGCAGTTCCCATCAAAAACTGCACCCAAAGGCTGCTTTGACATAACCACCTGTGTGCCCACTGAAGGCTGCTATGGAAGTAAATTAACAGAAAGGCCGACCCACAATTACTTTCATAAGCAAGTCAAGTCAAGTCAAGTCAAAACCACTTATTCGATTAGTTAAAATCATAAAAGTATTCTAGACATATTTAAAACAATTAACACATGTTAAAATTAATTAATACAGTATTAAACATGGCATAGATTTAAGAGACAGTTTAAAAAAGAGTAATTACACAAAGTTCATTTCAGTTTGCGCTCAACAGTACAGTAGACAGAAATTAATTATCTTTCATCATTGGGAATCCAAGCTTGACCTTAGTCTCTTACATCTTACAGATGCAGCCAGGAAACTAGCAGTACAATACATAATTACAGGAGAATCCATCATCTGTAAATATAACAGTGCAGGCTTGTACTGCACAAAACCCATCTCCTTCAAAATTGGTTTTAGGTATCGAATCCGAGGTTCACAATAAAAAGAGCAAAAAAACAAGAAGTGCGCATTATCCTGGGAGGAGAAACCATCACATTTACATGGGGACGACTCCTCAAGCCTACACCAGTCTTTCTCGTCCCACAGGACCAAATAAATTTGATTGAAGCTGAACTTGGTCAGTAGCCACCTATGAAAAAAATTTGTGACCACTGCCAAGTAAGGAGCCAACTCAAGAGATGTAGTTATTATTACATGAGCCCTCACAGAGGGTTTGCAAAGCTCAACCGCTTCACGCTCGGCAACACATAGCCTAATAAAGTTAGTCTTAACCCACGTTAGATCTGCTTTACACAGGGATTCTGGGCTGTCAAAGATCTCAGGGCGTCCAGCTTCGCAGCCAAGGACTCAACATAGGACAGCCACTGAATATCCCTCCTGTGGTCTAGATTAAGAAAGTCTTTAATAATCCTATGGTTAAGGCTAAGGTTCGGATTTAGCCAGAGCTTGATCCACATCAGGAGCGGAGCCAGATTTATTATGTCTAAAATGTAGCCCAGGCCTAGCTCAAGGTGTAGGGAATAGGTAGCAGTTGACTGAGGTAGGCCCAGCAGAGATCGAAGGAATTTATTTTCCTCTATTTGGATACGGTCAGATTTTGCATACCCCCAGATTGCAGCCCCGTATCTAGCAATAGCGGCAGTCTTGGCTTTATAAATGGCCAAGATTGCCTCGGTTGGTTTTCCCCCTAATCTCTTTGCGAACCCCAGGATTGCAGAGGATGAGCTTCTCACCGCGTTTGCTTTAGATGTTAACTGCGGTGACCAAGTACCCCTTCGATCAAAAATAACCCCCAAGTAGGTAAAAACTTTGACACTTTTGATAACCTCACCGTCACAGAAGAAGGTTTTTTCTTTAATTTTACTACAACCTGCTGACATAGTGTGGGATTCACTCTTGTTAACCACCAAGTCGAGACTAGACATGAAATTTCCAAATGAATCAAGTAGCTTTTGTAGGGCAATTGGGGTCCTGGCTATTAGCACCGCATCATTGGCGTAGAGGAGCACCGGAATTGGTGCACCCCCCATGCTCGGGATATCCTGCGTGACTGCCGTTAGGTCGTCCTCCAATGAATTCACATATCACGTGAATAACATTGGGGCCAGTATACAGCCCTGACGGACCCCTCTGGTTGATCTGAAGCTTGCCGTACATTTACCATCTGTTGTCATTCTGATGCAGGCTCTCAGATCTTTGTGGAGCTCCGCCAGAAAATGTACCAAGGAGCTATCATGGCCCAACTTCAGGAGCATTGCCCACAGCCTAGATCTATTAACAAGATCAAAGGCTGTGGACAAGTCCATGAAGCCTAGGAATATCATTCCCTTTTTTGCCCTTGTATATTTGGAGATTATAAGGTGGAGGTTGAGGCATTGATCCTCTGTACTCCTCCCTGACCTGAATCCATATTGTGCCTGGGACAGAATATTATTCCCTTTGGCCCAAGATGCTATTCTCGCCAGGACAACCTTCCCTAAAATTGTGACCGAGGAGTCCAGCAAAGATATTGGTCTGTAGCATCTCGGGTCTCCTCTCTGCCCTTTTTTGAATATTGGTATTATCGTGGCTAAGGACCAGGTGTAAGGGAATCCAACTACTGCAGAAGCATTAAAAACTTTGGTCAAGATATAAGCCCAAAACAGCGGATTTGCCTTAAACATATCCGCTGGTACCCCATCGGGACCCGGGGCCTTTCGTCCTGCAGTGACCTCTATTGCTCTGAGCACCTCAGTTATGTCAAAACTCACAGGCTCCGGGGGGATATCAGAAGTAGGGACTACAAAGGGTTCCAGCACCATGTTGCTACCATAAATTATTTCAAAGTGACTAAGCCAATCTGCCTCGGATATATTAAGTTCCAGCACAGAATTTTGGTCACCTGAAAACAGAGGAGTATTAATAATTAACCAAAACTTTGCGCTGTTTTTTAAGGTGGCTTTGTCCATAAGTTCTGCCCAGGCATCGGACTTTAATTTATTTTTACGCGTTTTAATTGCAATAGAATAATCCTTTCTTAGTTGCGCAACTAGAGCTTTGTCCCTTGGGCGTGAATTGAGTGCTTTCTTAAGGCGGTTATGGGCTTTACTGCAGTTGTTATCAAACCAGCCCTTCACCGATTTCTGTTTACCCCCCTGACCTTTAGCTGTTAAGCTTATAGCCGCTGACCGCAAACCCCTTCAAAAGAGGATATAACCTCCTCGCTCCTAGCGAGGGGATTTACAAAAACATTCAAATCTTCAGCAGCCAAAGAAGTTAGGTTTAAGAAAAAGTCATCAGGAACTACCTTTTCCCATTTAATTCTTCTCCCCTGATCCTTAACCTTTAGTGACGATATAGCCTGGGGGGGTAACAAACGATTTTAGCAGCAAAGAGCTGTTTGCTAGCTCCATCCCCACAGGATTATGATCACTCATTGGCATAGCAATCGCATTATAGGAAAACACATACTTAAGAAAACCTGAAGAGACAAAGATAAAATCGGTTATCGAGTCACAGGCCCTTCCCGTGTATGTGGCAACCCGTGTACTGTTATCATAAAACTCTGCCTCATACAATTCATTTTCCATTAATAGATTTTCGAGGACCAATCCCTTCTGGGTATGTTCTAGATGAGGGGGGGAAACACTATCGGGCCCATCTTCATCCGTTAGAGCACAATTTAAACATAAATGTACATTAAAATCACCCAACAAAATAAAATGTCTTTCAGAGATAAGGGAGGAACGTCACCTGAGGTCTGCATTTTCTGCTAGAGGAGCTGCGGTTTTGCCTGATGTTTTGAAAACTGCCTGCCTTCTGAGATGCTGAGAGAAGGAACGTGTATGCCTCCAGCTGAAGGAGATGAGACTGTCCAAGAAAAAAAGGCCAGCATGTTACTAGAGTGGGGGGAACTCATAAAAAGTGGACTTCTCAAGCAAGTACACCAGGGTGACCTGTGCTGCAAATCCATCCCTGGTACTCCCTTCGCAGTTCCCATCAAAAACTGCACCCAAAGGCGGCTTTGACATAACCACCTGTGTGCCCACTGAAGGCTGCTATGGAAGTAAATTAACAGAAAGGCAGACCCACAATTACTTTCATAAGCATAAGGGACAACATATCTGTTACATTAAGATTAAGACAAAACCCTACACCTATACATAATTCAACATTGTATCCTGCTGCACTTCATGACAAGGCTAGACCTGGATGAAATTTAAATTAAGGCAGCATGTGGGATTTTATGATATGCTTGTTACATAAAATTCCAGAAATTACGTAATTCTGCCACTTTGCATAGTTATGTGCCATTCGCAGTAACAAGTAAAAATTTACTGCGAATGGTGCAACATATCATTATTTGTAGTAAAAATGTACGGCAAACATTGTTGTTCCTGGTTCTCTTGGTTAAATTGCATACTTGTGGCAAACATTTATGAAAGGGTGCATGTTGAGCAAAAACACAGAGCACAAAATAAAGGATTTACATTTAACATAATTATGTCTAATTTCCCATAAGTACACAAGTAAATGTATGCAAATTTCTCACACTCGCTAGCTAAGATTCCAAACCGGAGGCAAAATGTTTTTTTTTTATTATACATACAACAGACATATTGACAGTTGAAAAAGTTATTGATTTCAAAAAATCTATTCCACAATTAATACACACTGACTTCTCTAACAATTATTTGATAAAAAAATCTAAATACAAACTCCCTGAAAATCTGCTTACCCACATGCATTCCCAAAGTCACACAATAAATAGAGTCCTTAGACTTGTAATGATGCTAACGGATACTTTTGTGCATAAAGTTCATCAATATTGCTGGTCATGGCCAATGTGCATAAGTAGAACGTTAACACTTGTTTCGGTGGCTCAAAGCCATATATATCTATATTTACCTTCTCCGGAAACCTCCCGTTACTCTTGGGTTTCTGAAACCCTCCTTTAGGAGGGTCTCAGAAACGCAGCAGGTTCTAGGACTGAATACATTTTGTCACAAAATGCAATATCAGATTACTACAAAAAAATCACTTGCAATTAGGCATTGACCCGCTACACATTGTAGTAGACAAATAATCCTACTACGGATGGGTATAAATATCATTACACACACACAATTCATTAAGAGCAAGCTTGCACTATATATATGTATACCTTTCTATTCTAGAATGTAGCCATGAGATTTATAACCTTCGATTTATTCAATATAATCCTACATCATAGCTAATCAAATTCACACATCTCAAACGAATCTCCCTTTATTTCAAACTGTCTCTTTAACATAGTTGTATTTCTGACTCCAAACCTTGGCCAAAACATATCTGATTCCTGAAAAAGAGGTTATTGTATTTAATACCTTTTCAAAATAAGACTCCGTTAATTCCAATGATTTAATTAGAAAAATGTAGTTTGATCTCATTTAATATCTTCTTGAAAAATGTTCATCTTTCTTCTCAGCCCAATAAAATCCAATATTTTATACAAAAAGGTTTAGTAATAAAGTACTACCTGGAAATGTTAGTTTAGTTTGCATAAACAAAACTGTGAGTAACAAAAGTGATTATTCAATTACCATGTGCTAAGATAATAAAGAAACAGAAGCTTGTAAGAGTAATTTGGAAGCACGTATAAAAAGCATACTTAGATCAGAGACAGAAGGAAATCTGAAGGAGAGAGACCTACAGTTGCGAATAATACAGATAATGATTTAGGCTTCTGATTCACACAACATAGAGACAAAATTAGTGTTATGTAGGTTTACACTAATAATTTCTGCATTTTTTGATTCCCCCCTCCTGCCCTAGGAGTAGTCCTAGAAATCTACACAAATGGGAGATTTCATCTAAATTTATACTTTCAAAGTGTTGTTAATCAGCCATCATTTCAGAATGTGTCATTAAACAAGTCAGTCATACATAGATTAGATAGGGCTTACATTCACCCAAGCACACTTGCTTTTAAACAAGACATATTGTGGTTGCCTATTACTAATTTCCTAAATGCGTCTGCTCAATCCTTACTGAAGTAATTCACAAAGGGAGATGCTCTGGTTGAAGATAGTTTATTCTCAGGAGACAGCTTAAACAACCACCATCAACAGATCCTTGATCATAACTGTACACCCAAACCATACAGAACGTTGGGGCAAGCATGAACCATAACAATTCTATTGGAACATAGAGGAAGGAATGCAACAACATGGAGATAGGAATGCTACACACCTTCCCCCCTAAAAAAAACAAAAAAAAAAACATTAAAGAAAAAAAACTCAATGAACATAATAACGCAGCTTTACAGGAGTATGTTTAACCCGTACACTTTTCCTTAAAATAAGATCATCAGACACATCAGAATTCTGTACAACAATACTATCAACATTTTCGTTGTTAACAACTCTTGTAACATTATCTGGAGAGGAATTATCAAATACAGGAACAGGACAATCCAAATTCTGATTCTCACACCGAAAAGTATCCATCATGGGCGAGTAAGTCACATCATCCTTCTTGACAAGATTTTTTAATTTATTCTTAGAATGATTCACCAAAGAACCATTGTTAGACGTAAGTAATCAGGATGTGAATCTACATTTGAATTCAGACCTTTGCATAAAGAAACCCTTCTAAAATTCCATATTTTACCCCCCTGAACTCTAACAGCTTTGGAGAAGATTTCTGTAACTTTACACGGATCGGACCACTTGTTCCATTTATTGCCAAAAACCCTACCAAACTTGACACGCACAAAATCACCAACTTTGACCTTCCTACCACGATTATTCTGTGACAAGTAGCTGTTCTTCATTTTATCTTGATATTTCAAAACCCTGTCCCTTACCTTGGAAGGATCAAAAGAGGCCTCACAAGGAAACTTAACTTGCACTTCCAAGTCCACATCAACCCCAAGACCACCCTCAGAGGCACCCTCATCTACAGACCCCCTGGACAAAGCACACAATTCAGCGAAGACATCGCCGACTTCATCAGCCCACACGCCCTCTGCTCCGCTGACTACATCCTCCTAGGGGACCTCAACTTCCACCTTGAGAACAACAACGACCGCAACAGCACCACCCTGCTGGACAACCTCGCCAACCTGGGACTCAAGCAACTGGTGACCACCCCCACCCACTACGCCGGACACACACTCGACCCCGTCTTCTCATCCAGCAAGGACATCGCCTTCAGCCACGCCACCGGACTCCACTGGACGGACCACAGCTGCGTCCACTTCAGCTTCGCGAGGACCACGATCCACCACAACCAGCAACAGGCTGCACGCAGGAACTGGAGCAAGATCACAGCCGACCAGCTTGCGTCCTCCCTGAACATGAACCCTCCCACCAGCACAACGAACCCTAGCCAGGCGGCCACCAACCTCACGAAGTAGATCAGCGACTGCGCAGACGAGCTCGCCCCCCTGAGGACCCCGCCCAGCAGACCCGGCAGCAAGAAAGCCCCATGGTTCACCGACAAACTCAAGAGCTCCAAGAAGAACTGCCGAGCCCTCGAGAGAACCTGGCGCAGAGATCCAACACCAGACAACATGACTGCCCTCAAGCTCGCCACCCGAAAACACCACCAACTCATCCGCGCCACCAAGAAAAACGCCATTCACGGAACGACTGGACAACAACGCACACAACAGCAAAGAACTCTTCAACATCGTCAAAGAGCTCTCCAACCCCAACGCCGGAAACAACGACATCACCCCTTCGCAAGACCTCTGCAACTCCCTCGCCTCCTACTTCTACAACAAGATCGCGGACATACACAACAGATTCTCCACTCAACCGACGAACACCACGACCGAACCACCGCCCCCTCCACCACCCTCCGCGCCTGGACTCCGATCAGCACCGAAGACACCGTCCGCACGATGAACTCCATCCACTCCGGATCTCCGATCGACCCCTGCCCTCATCACGTCTTCAACAAGGCCGACGCTATCATCGCACCCCACCTGCGGGACATCATCAACACCTCCTTCGACACCGCTACCTTCCCGTAGAGCTGGAAGCACGCCGAACTCAGCGCTCTACTCAAGAAGCCATCGGCTGACCCCACCGACCTCAAGAACTACCGCCCCATCTCGCTGCTCCCGTTTCCTGCAAAAGTCATCGAGAAGACCGTCAACAAGCAGCTGGCAGCCTTCCTCGAGACAAACGGATCCCTCGACCCCTCGCAGTCTGGCTTCCGGGCCAACCACAGCACCGAGACCGCCCTGATCGCAGTCACCGATGACATCCGAGCGCTGCTCGACAACGGAGAAACAGCGGCCCTCATCCTCCTCGACCTCTCCGCGGCCTTCGACACCGTCTGCCATCGTACCCTAGTACAACGCCTCAGCAACGTCGGAGTCCAGGAGAAGGCACTGGAGTGGATCATCTCCTCCTCGCCGGAAGGACACAGAGAGTCCGCCTCCCCCCGTTCAGATCTGAAGCCATCCGAGGTCATCTGCGGCGTCCCTCAAGGCTCCTCGCTCAGTCCAACCCTCTTCAACATCTACATGAGCCCCCTTGCAGACATCGCACGCCAGCACAACCTCAACATTATCTCCTACGCCGACGACACCCAGCTGATCCTATCCCTGACCAACGACCCCGCCACCGCCAGAGCCAACCTTCACGAAGGGATGAAAGAGGTAGCCGAATGGATGAAGAACAGCCGCCTGAAACTGAACTCAGATAAGACGGAAGTCCTCATCCTGGGATCCTCACCCGCCGCTTGGGACGACTTCTGGTGGCCCCCCGCCCTAGGCAGCGCACCAAAACCAACAGACCACGCTCACAACCTGGGCTTCATCCTGGACTCCTCCCTCTCCATGACCAGACAAGTCAACGCCGTCTCCTCGTCGTGCTTCAACATCCTGCGCATGCTACGTAAGATCTTCAGGTGGATCCCCACCGAGACCAGGAAGACGGTCACCCAGGCCCTCGTCACTAGCCGTCTGGACTACGGCAACACCCTCTACGCCGTAACCACCGCCAAACTCCAGAAGAGACTCCAGCGGATCCAGAACGCCTCAGCACGACTCATCCTGGACATCCCCCGTCGCAGCCACATCTCCGGACACCTGAGAGATCTGCATTGGCTCCCGATCAACAAGAGAATCACCTTCCGTCTCCTCACCCACGCACACAAAGCCCTACACAGCCAAGGCCCAGGATACCTCAACAGCCGCCTCAACTTCTACGCTCCCAGACGCCAGCTTTGCTCGACCAGCCACGCCCTCGCCGCCGTCCCCCGCATCCATAGAGCCACCACAGGGGGACGGTCCTTCTCCTACCTCGCCGCCAAGACATGGAACTCCCTCCCCACCCACCTCCGCCTGACCCAGGACCACCTCGCCTTCAGGAAGCAACTCAAGACCTGGTTGTTCGAGCAGTAGCATTTCCCCCCCCCCCCCCCCCCCCCCCCTCAGCGCCTTGAGACCCTCTGGGTAAGTAGTGCGCTATATAAAT
The DNA here is from genome assembly GCF_964263255.1 of Lissotriton vulgaris. Taxonomy (NCBI): domain Eukaryota; kingdom Metazoa; phylum Chordata; class Amphibia; order Caudata; family Salamandridae; genus Lissotriton; species Lissotriton vulgaris. Next base: position 816,688,585 of record NC_141696.1, on the reverse strand, counting down.
ACGATGATTGATTGATTGATTGAACTTTCAACCACCAGGGAAGAAGCTTTGAACCAGGTTTCCTACCTCTAAGCATCTCAAACGGAGATAAACCCGTAACAGAATTAGGAGAGGTACGATAAGATAATAATGTGGCACGCAAAGTCTTCTTCCAATCCAAATCACTTTTAATAGCCAACTGGATAGATTCTTTAATGACCCTATTGAAGCGCTCCGTTTGACCATTGGCCTGGGGATTATAATTCGACACCCTTTTGTGCACAATACCACACCTTCCAAGAAACAACACAAACTCTTTACTAATAAACTGCGGACCGTTGTCCAACACAATTTCTGCTGGAATGCCTTCCCTACAAAAAACTTTGTCCAAGAATTGAATCACCTGAGTAGAACCAACCTTGTCAACAATCTTCAGCTCTGGCCATTTCGAAAAGTAATCAATCAATACTAGAGCAAACACATCCTTGTGAGTTGATAAATCAAGAGGACCAATAATGTCAATCCCTAACTTTTTCCAGGGACAAGTGACAAACTCAATAGGGGAAACATCCACAGCCAAAGCTTTAACAGTTTTGTCACTTTTAGCATAAGGAGAACATGAACTGACCCATTTATCAACCATTTTGTCAATACCAGGCCACCAGCAGAACTCACGAATACGTCTCTTTGTACTAGACATCCCCATATGGCCTTCATGGGCCATGGTAATAATTTTTTCTCTCAATGCAATCGGAGGAACAATTTTGTCGCATATAATTATGAAACCCTGGTCAAACATAAGTTCGTCTTTCACCTTATAGAAGGATAATAAGTCACCAGACAAATTTCTTTCTTGGGGCCAGCCATGTTGTAAATAACCAACTACAAAGGATAAGCTAGTATCATTGCCCATTGCTTCTCTCCAAACGGTCTCAGAAATACCACCAGACAAACCTGCAATACTGCAACCATTACCATCATCAATGTTAAAAACAACATCGGAATCACTACCAAAACTGTCAATGCTGATAGAATTGACTAAGGGTAACCTGGACATGCAGTCAGCATGTACATTCAAACGACCAGGAACATACTCGACTATACACTGGAATTCCAGCAATTTTGCAGCCAATCGTGCCAAACGCGCAATTAAAGTCTGACCACCACCAGCTGCCAACATATTAATCAAAGGCTTGTGGTCAGTTCTTAGCCGAAACCTTGTTCCCCAAAGAAATTGTCTAAAGTGTTCAGCAGCCCAGGTACACGCCAATAATTCTTTCTCAATGGTAGAATAGTTGTATTCAGCGCCCCGCAAGGTTCTAGATGCATACAAAACCACATATTCTTCGCCTTTGTCTTTCTGCATTAAAACAGAACCCAAACCTACGTTGCTTGCATCAACACAAACTATGCATTCTTTACCAAGTTCAAATGGTCTTAGAAAAGGAGCATTGATAATTTCTTGTTTCAAAAAAACAAATGCAGATTGTTGATCATTGTTCCATACAAATTTAACATCTTTTTTTAACAACAATCTCAGAGCATGTACTTTTGAGGCATAATCTTGCACAAATTTACTATAAAATTCAGTGCGACCCAAAAATGATACTAATTGTTCCTTATTAGATGGTGCTGGTGCTTTAGAAATGCTTTGAATATGATTAAGTTTGGGTTTAATACCCTGAGAGGAGATCTCATGGCCAAGATATTCAACCTTGCTTTGTCTAAATTTGCATTTCGATAATTTTAACGTTAAGCCCTTTTCCTGAACACATTTTAAGACTCTTTCAAGATTCCTGTCATGGTCCTCAAATTTTTTTCCGTAAATCAGGATGTCATCCTGAAAGGCAATGGCACCCTCACAACCTTCTAATACAGTTTTCATGAGTCGTTGAAAAACAGATGCTGCACTAGCTAAGCCAAAAGGCATTCGGCAATATTGGAACATACCTTCCGGTGAAATGAATGTGGTTAAAAATTTTGACTCCTCATGTAAAACTACTTGGTGATAAGCACTAGCAAGGTCTAGTGTTGAAAATACGCAAGCACCTGACAAAGTGGAAAGGAGCTCATGAATATGGGGTAAGGGATGTCTATCAATCCAGATCTCCTTGTTTAAACTGCGAAGGTCTACACATAGACGAAGTTCGCCATTGCTCTTAAGGGATAAAACCACTGGCGAAACCCATGGTGATGATTCAACAGGTTCAATTATTTTCTTGGCAACAAGATCAGATAAAATAACTTTTAACTTGTCGCAATAAGCAAGAGGTACATTTCTGACCTTGTGTCGAATAGGAATGGCTGATTCTTTAAGGATAATGCGATGTTTGAAGTTAACAAAGACTCCCAATTCATCAGTGAAAATAGACGAAAATTTGTTCTTCATCTGGACAACAAAATCATTTTCAGGTGGTACTACATATACTGGTGGAGAAGCATTAGGATCAAGTTTAATGCCTAAATCATGTTGATGAGGCCAACATAAGAAAGATGCGCCTTTAGTGGCAACATACACTTTCCCTCTGGTTGCTCTGTCTTTAAATTTAATGTCAGCCCACATGTACCCCTCAAGATCAATTTTTTTTCCTGAGTACCCACCAGGATGTACATCAGGTGGTAATAATTTCGTTGTGCCCCAATATCTGTTGAAAACATTTTTGCCTATGATAGTGTACCAGGCACAAGAATCGATAAGCATAGAAATTTCTTCCCCATTGATAATAATGATATCAGAAGGAAAGCCCTTGCAAATTTAGCACACACAGAAATGGAAAAACAAGGAGAAATACAGATATTTCTCCTAGTTATGCCTTCCTTACGGCTCCCCTGGGGCGGCGTATGTTTTTGGTGCTGCCTCAGATTTACGATTTCTTGTAAATGGTGCAGTGTCAAAATTCCATGGATGTCGCTTGGAACGCCCCCAGCAACACCCATTGCCTGCCCCTTTAATGAAGAAAACTGCGTTAAAGAGGACAATATTTACGAGGCAGTATTCAGCCCCAAAAAAGTGGCTTAGTGCTGCCAGGTAAATATGGAGCAGGCTCCTGAACAATGGAAAGTCATAAAAAGTGATATCCCGACGGCACAAGGGGCCTCATAAATGAGGCCCCAAGTGTCTGGTCCTGACATTTTGTTCTGAAGCTCGCAGCCGGCGCTATTCAACGTTAATATCTTGAATGCCAAGGATTTGTCGTCTTGATCCCACCGCATCCCTCTTTAAACCACCACCAGACACCCCTTGCTCTTTTGTCTCACTCTTGTGGGTCCCATCTTTCTCCCTTTTGCCATGTTTTTTTTGGTCTTACTCCTTTATTCCTCTTTGAGAATGTTTCCCTCTCCTGCTCTGGGTCAAAGTTTGATGTAGAAAAATAAGTGTTGGTCCTGAAAAATGAAGGCGGTCTCGCACACCGGCTCATATTAAGCATTAGGGTCAGGCAGAAATGGTCAAGGTAGGACCCCAAAATGCATAGCGTTACGGCATCAGTGGTTTTCGAACCTACAAGGCATTAATATGTTCAGGCAAAGTTTACCTCTTGATAATAAACTGAACAAGGGAAGTGGGAGCAGGCGCAGGAGAAGAAAATGTATCTTGATTGCACCCAAAGTGAGGAGAATTTCTCTACTTTATGATTAAGACTCCTGTTTTTCAACTTTCACTGATTTTTACAGACCAATACAGACAGAAAACAGTGTGTTTTCTGTCTATTTAATTTTAAAAGCGTATAAAAACAGACAATTGTGCTTCTTTTAAGTGAATCTCAATGCTGTCTTTCATGAATTGTAGGCCGACTGCTGAGCAGATAGATAACACGGGGAATTAAAAACAGGATGAAATTTCCTTAAGTAATGGCATATGTCAACATACATTTGTGGTATAGTGCTATTTACCAGTGGTTGTATTGTTATGTTATATTTGGCAGCTTAAATAGCTAAAACATGACAGACATCATATTAAGAGTGAGTGTCTATCGGTGAAATAAATATGGAAATGTACAATATTACAACTTCATGTATTAGAGGACCACAAAATAAATATGGACAAATACTGATAAGATGGACAAAAAATAAATATGGTTAGATACAGACAGAAATGTTCAAAAAATAAATAGCATACACTGGGAGCCCTATTTACGATACATCTTGCCTTTTAAAAACTAAAGACTTTATTTATTTCCTAACTTGGATCATAATCTGCTCTTTTAACTTCAGCCATAGTTCTTTGTACAGTATCATGGAATCACCCCTGCTGCAGTGGATCTCTGGAAATGAAGGGGCAGATGTGCAACACTTTTCCTGCCCCCTAAGGAAGTCCTACATGTGGAAAAAGTTCATATGTACATGAAAGTCCCAGATCATGAGTCACAAAATCAGGCTCAGTGTGTCTTTCTGTGCACAAACTGCGTTTACCACACCGCATTTGCTCGCCCCAGGGCACTTTGGTATTACAGAAGGGGGCGCAGATGCTTGTGCATCCCCTTCAGTACTACCGATAGCGCTGGCGCACTTAAAGCATCAGCGTCTTTTCAGGGGGGCGTCTGCTCATTTGCATAGGGGCCTGCCCTATGCAAATGAGGGACTTCCTTTGCCCCTGCGCCCTATTACAGACGCGGGCGCAGAGGCAAAGAACTCTGCACTGTGAGTGCACCCCCTGGGAGCAGCCCTCTGGAGGCAGAAAGGCTGTCCTATGAACCCCCAGACATCCCCTTGAAGGTGGGTGCAGTCACTGATATGCACCCGCCTGCAAGAGGATCTCTAATCCCCTTCAAAAGTGCAGGCGCATTAATTGTAAAAGGACGCATTTTCATTGTTAGCTCCCTACGCACCTTTTAAAAGGTGCACCAGTCACAAACAATGAAAATGCGTAATACGACCCAGGAAGATCCCCAGCATCAACTGGCTTTTCTGCTGGCATGAATATCGGTGGTTGTAAAATTTGTGTGTGCATGGGAGCATCAAGAGCTGAACAACTCATATGTTGATGCCACCACCTAAGCTTTGTCTACTATCAAACATTTACTGTACTTTTTGTACCTTAACTAAATTTCCAAACAACTTTATTTGTGTAAATGGTGAATTTAGAAAGGTATGTTGACAAAAACACCACCACATTTTTAGGTCTGGCATTAGCCAAGCCCTTTTTCATTTCACTAAAATTATATATAAACCATTTACTGAAAGGGACTTTCAGACAGACTTTTTAATGAATGTGCCTGTTGTTGTGCTGTTCACGTTTTAATTACCCCCAAAACAGCATGCAATAAGGAGCAGTGGGTCAGCCTACTTCAGCCACAGGCTGTTTTTATTTATTTATTTATTTGTCCTCATTCGCCTTTAACCCTCTTGAAAAGAAACCAACCGCCATTCATAGCCCTACTGAACGCGTTCAGGAGTCTTTAGCAATTTATTGACTCAGACCAGGGTACGGTTAGTAGGCGGGAGGAATGTCAAGGGGTGAGGATGGGTTTTTTACTCCACCTCGGTCTTTACAGACCTGACGGACTATATCGATGACCTAGGAAACCAAAACAGTAGTCCAAGGAGTAACCAAGAGAGGCATAATCATCGGACCCCGGGCTCTCTATCTCCACTGTATCAGTAAATCCCCAAAATCAATCTTATTCTTCCTACAGGATCTAGCCATGTCCATCTTGGATACTTTGTATAGCGAGGACAGCCCTTCTGAGTGGGTTGGTGCTACTAAATCCACCCAATAGTTTTCTCCTAGCCATTAGGATTACATAAAAAAGTAGAGATCTGGCGGGACCCATGATGTAAGAAGTCTGAAGGTTCCCCTACTCGGAGGGGAACAAACCGATGCACAGCATGTAGACCTTGGTCTTATTCACTAAACATTTTTGATGAAAAACAGTCTGATTGTTGAATTATCAAGTGTTTTATTCTTCACGTGGTATGTTTGTATTCATCTGTGTATTATACATCAAAGGCAAGTTACTGGGTGATCCATAATTCAATCATTATAATCCAAAACACAAATTCCCGATGCATTTCGGGCAGACGCCCTTTCTCAAGGGAAATGCTCTACAAAAAAGAAACAAATTGAACCAAAATCAATAATATGCAGGCGGTTAAATATTCGACCGAATAGCAGCATGTTGAAGCCAGATTTAAGGTGACTAGACAGCAAGTGACGAAGGTTAAAAATGAAATGTGACTAAAAAATACACCGGAGAAGCCAAGTAAAGTATGGTAACCAGAAAGGTGCATGCAAACAAGAAACGGAAATGATAGCAGAAAGTTACACAAAAATAAACAGAGTTGCTAGACCCTAAAACGGGTAAGAACAAACATCAACTTGCTTGGTAGCGCTCAAGTGAACTTACTTGAAGTTGTTAGTAAAGTGCCTCGCGGCGTAACAGCGGTGTGATGATACCAATGTAAGAGGTTCAAACGTGTGTTTAAATAGTGTGTAAAACATAAAGGTAGGACCCAAGATGTGCAATTAGTGAACAGTGAAGAAGGACATCGAACAGAGGAAATCGGTCGCCATCTTAGAATGGGTGTAAGAACAAAAAATCAGTGCCATGAGGTACATTATATAAACAATAGTGGTAGACATAAAGTTCTTAATGAATCATAAGTAGCACAAAAATTCAATTCGGTCGTTCAGCCCATTTGGTACCATCGTGGAAAGGAAACGGATCCAAAAGTTCTCACGTTTTAGTAAAGTGTTCTTGTTGTTGTAAGTGACTGGTACTTGTTCCAAGATCAAAAATTTCAGTTGTGCAACTGTATGTCTGGATTCAGCAAAGTGAGAAGCAACTGTGGATTTCAGATTGTTGGTACGTATATTGCTTTTGTGTTCTAAAATCCTTGTGCGGATTTTTCGTTCTGTATGACCCACATAGCATTTTCCGCATGGACACTTCAATAGGTATATGACATTGTTTGAGTTGCAAGTGGCGTTTACTTTCAATTTGATTTGATGCCCTTTCATGGGGTGACAGATAACATTACCAGAGATGCAATTGTTGCAATTCGAGCAGTTGTAGCAAGGTCTCAGTCCTTTGTAGATCCTGGGTGTGTTATCAAGATTAGGTTTGGATATAATTTCCTTCAAATTTTTACCTCTTGTGAATGCGAAAATGGGTGGTTGGTTGAACAAACCCTTAAAATCAGGTTCAAGGGTGAGAATAGACCAGTGTTTACGAATGATGGCTTGAAAACGGTTGGATGTTTTTGAATATTTGGATACAACCACGATGCGTTCTGATTGTTCTTTGTGCTTGGGTTGCAACAAGGCGAGCCTACTTTTCTTGTCAGTTCTTGCCATGGCAAGATCCAGTATGGGTGTGGGATATCCTCGTGCTTTGAGTCTATCCAATGTGTGTTTCATCTGTGTTTTGCATTCATTCTCATCAGAAACTATTCGTTTGATCCGTAACAGTTGTGCGTAGGGTAGATTATTCTTGAGACCAGAACGGTGAAAACTGCTGTAGTGGAGGGTTGAGTTTCTGTCTGTAGGCTTACGGTATACCGTGGTGAACCAGTTGCCTTGACTCCTGTGAATTTCCACGTCTAGATAATGTATGAGACTATCACTGTGTTCCCATGTAAATTGGATTCTTTGATTGAACTGATTCCATGTTTCCAAAAAAGCATTCAAAGTGTCTGTGTTGCCCTCCCATAGGAGAAAAATGTCATCAATGAAGCGTAGGTAAAGACGTCCATGTTTTTGCCAACTGCTCTGAGTCATGATGTGAGATTCCTCGAATTGCTTCATATAAATGTTAGCATAGCAGGGAGCTGCCGAATTTCCCATGGCAGTGCCATTGAGTTGGAGCATCCACTTGTCTTTGATAGAAAAATAACTGTGATACAGTGTAAAGATAGTCAGTTGCATTAGGAATAGTTTGAAATCTGCATCAAGATCGGACGAGGATAAAACCTGTTCCACAGCTTCAATACCTCCATCATGTGGAATGGAGGTATACAGTGAACTGACGTCCACCGTACACATGATGAGTTGAGTATTCTTGTGCTGGTTCATGATGGATTCAATCTTGAGTAGGAAGTCAGTTGTGTCTTTGACATGTGATCTGGTGGCTAAGACAAATGGTTGCAGATATTTATCCAAGAATTTGCCGGTGTTTTCATGCAAGCTTCCTCTTGTCGACACGATGGGCCGAAAAGGGGGATGAGTGGGGTGCTTGTGCATCTTAGGCAACATGTAGAGAACCGGTGGTCTGGGGTTGGATGGTGTTAAAAATCTGCGGGTCTTGTCATCAATTGTACCTTGATCAAATGCAGCCTTAACAATGAGTGTAAGTTCTTGTGCGTACTCCTTGGTTGGATCTCCTGGTAGAGAATCATAGGTGTTTCTGTCATTGATATGAATTTCCACTTGTTGGTCATAAAAGGTGGTGTCCATAACGACTAGGGCACCACCTTTGTCTGCGTTCTGGCAGGTAATGGACGGGTCATCAGCCAATCTCTGGAGGATATTTCTTTCCTTCCGGGTTAAGTTCCCACGTTTTATGTTAGATTGAAAGGGCAAGTTCAAGATTTCCTGCTTGATCAAATTTTCAAAAGCGTCAATGATCTTATGACACTGTGGTGGTATAAATGTGCTATGAGGTCTCAGTCCTCTAAGCATGTCTTCTTCCTGTGTGGTAACAGGGTTGATGTTGGTGAAAAAATGTCTTAAACGTAAGTTGCGGGTCAATTTAAAAGCACTGACTTCCAGTTCCAAAGAGTTGATCGTGGTGGTTGGAACGAAGGATTGACCCTTTTGTAACGTGTTGATTTCATCTCTGGTAAGTACGGTGGAAGATATGTTGATAACCAGGTTATCTTGAGTATTTATCGTCTGCCCTTGGTTTTCTTTTTGGCTTGTTGAGGTGACTTTCCTGTTTCCTCTGCGGGTTTTTCCCCCCCTGGATCTTTCTGTTGGTCTGGACCCGACTCTAAAAAATGTACCGAGGAGTCTGTAGATGTACTCGGTGTTTGTGACCCAACGTCTGGTGTTGTGCGAGTTGGTCTGGATCTGCTGTCATCTTCTGAGGATGATGTTTCAGTGGTTGAGGCAGGGTTGTAGGGTTTGTTCGAGCGTCGGCGGGCATACACCTCTGCCCAGGTGTATACCTCGCCGAGCTTATAATCTATAGTATCCCTTTTAAACTTCCGTAGTTTTCTCTCCTCGAGGAATCTCACATCATGACTCAGAGCAGTTGGCAAAAACATGGACGTCTTTACCTACGCTTCATTGATGACATTTTTCTCCTATGGGAGGGCAACACAGACACTTTGAATGCTTTTTTGGAAACATGGAATCAGTTCAATCAAAGAATCCAATTTACATGGGAACACAGTGATAGTCTCATACATTATCTAGACGTGGAAATTCACAGGAGTCAAGGCAACTGGTTCACCACGGTATACCGTAAGCCTACAGACAGAAACTCAACCCTCCACTACAGCAGTTTTCACCGTTCTGGTCTCAAGAATAATCTACCCTACGCACAACTGTTACGGATCAAACGAATAGTTTCTGATGAGAATGAATGCAAAACACAGATGAAACACACATTGGATAGACTCAAAGCACGAGGATATCCCACACCCATACTGGATCTTGCCATGGCAAGAACTGACAAGAAAAGTAGGCTCGCCTTGTTGCAACCCAAGCACAAAGAACAATCAGAACGCATCGTGGTTGTATCCAAATATTCAAAAACATCCAACCGTTTTCAAGCCATCATTCGTAAACACTGGTCTATTCTCACCCTTGAACCTGATTTTAAGGGTTTGTTCAACCAACCACCCATTTTCGCATTCACAAGAGGTAGAAATTTGAAGGAAATTATATCCAAACCTAATCTTGATAACACACCCAGGATCTACAAAGGACTGAGACCTTGCTACAACTGCTCGAATTGCAACAATTGCATCTCTGGTAATGTTATCTGTCACCCCATGAAAGGGCATCAAATCAAATTGAAAGTAAACGCCACTTGCAACTCAAACAATGTCATATACCTATTGAAGTGTCCATGCGGAAAATGCTATGTGGGTCATACAGAACGAAAAATCCGCACAAGGATTTTAGAACACAAAAGCAATATACGTACCAACAATCTGAAATCCACAGTTGCTTCTCACTTTGCTGAATCCAGACATACAGTTGCACAACTGAAATTTTTGATCTTGGAACAAGTACCAGTCACTTACAACAACAAGAACACTTTACTAAAACGTGAGAACTTTTGGATCCGTTTTCTTTCCACGATGGTACCAAATGGGCTGAACGACCGAATTGAATTTTTGTGCTACTTATGATTCATTAAGAACTTTATGTCTATCACTATTGTTTATATAATGTACCTCATGGCACTGATTTTTTGTTCTTACACCCGTTCTAAGATGGCGACCGATTTCCTCTGTTCGATGTCCTTCTTCACTGTTCACTAATTGCACATCTTGGGTCCTACCTTTATGTTTTACACACTATTTAAACACACGTTTGAACCTCTTACATTGGTATCATCACACCGCTGTTACGCCGCGAGGCACTTTACTAACAACTTCAAGTAAGTTCACTTGAGCGCTACCAAGCAGGTTGATGTTTGTTCTTACCCGTTTTAGGGTCTAGCAACTCTGTTTATTTTTGTGTAACTTTCTGCTATCATTTCCGTTTCTTGTTTGCATGCACCTTTCTGGTTACCATACTTTACTTGGCTTCTCCGGTGTATTTTTTAGTCACATTTCATTTTTAACCTTCGTCACTTGCTGTCTAGTCACCTTAAATCTGGCTTCAACATGCTGCTATTCGGTCGAATATTTAACCGCCTGCATATTATTGATTTTGGTTCAATTTGTTTCTTTTTTGTAGAGCATTTCCCTTGAGAAAGGGCGTCTGCCCGAAATGCATCGGGAATTTGTGTTTTGGATTATAATGATTGAATTATGGATCACCCAGTAACTTGCCTTTGATGTATAATACACAGATGAATACAAACATACCACGTGAAGAATAAAACACTTGATAATTCAACAATCAGACTGTTTTTCATCAAAAATGTTTAGTGAATAAGACCAAGGTCTACATGCTGTGCATCGGTTTGTTCCCCTCCGAGTAGGGGAACCTTCAGACTTCTTAGCTCTTGTGCTTTCACTGTTTGGTCAGACAGTGTTTATCCGATTGCACGCTACAATCCATTACAACCGTATCAACTCAAGTTTACCCACGCTGTGCGAGTGCCCACTTAAACTAGGGACCCATGATGTAGTCATTGAGGCCAAAGATGATTAGAGGCAGACTGATATCCAGTGATACCTACAAGATGGACTCAAGCGTCTTCACATTTTCCCAAAAGGGGGGAATGGAAGGACAGTACTTAAACATATGAACATCTGATGCTTCAGGGAACCCACATTTGTTACAAACTTTCCCTATCTGAAATTTCGATAGCTTGAGAGGGGAAAGGTACGCTCTATGAGCCGTGAACAGATGATTCTGCTTCAACCAGGCAGGTTTAACTATTCTATGCAGGATACTAAATGAGTCCACCCAAACCAAATCACACTGAATATCCATCTGCTCTCCCCATAGCTCATCAGGGAGTTTGAAGACACCATCCATTTCCTCCTCAATCACCCAATACCACACTGAGACCTCCTTTTTACCCACCGGTCTCACCACTAACTGTTCTTCCAGTTCAAACCCGGCAAGCCCCCGGAGGAATGCGCCTCATACCGACCGTTATCCCTTATAAATGTAGATGCGAAGATATTTGTAAAAGTCATTGCCAACCGTATCAGTCCCCTTATACCGACATTGGTGGCTCCTGAACAGGCAGGATTTGTCCCTAACCACAGTTTGACCTATAACCTACGCACAGTGTTTGCAGCATTTCAACACACACGTCAGGAGGTTCCGGCAGTAGCGGTCTTCCTTGACATGGAAAAGGCATTCGATTCGGTCGAGTGGCCTTTTCTACGCGCAGTGTTGCTGACTGATAAACACACTTTACGACTCCCCGATGGCAAGAGTCCGCATAGGAGCGTTCACCACAGAACCCTTTAGTGTCGGGCGTGGGACCAGGCAGGGGTGCCCCCTCTCCCCCTTGCTCTACGCATTAGTTGCGGAGCCCCTCGCATGTGCCTTACGGGAATATCATGGACACCGCGGCATTCGATTCCCACAATACAATCTAATAGTGTCTACATATGCAGACGATATGCTGCTGTATGTACGTGACCCAGAGGCCAACCTATCGCGAGTACTGAGAGAAGTTGTGCTATTTGGCTCGCTCTCCGGTATCGGAGTGAACTGGAGCAAAACGGTTATGTTCCCTCTCACCCCAGCTACACGTAGGTTGGAATCAGACTACCCTATACAATGGACCACTGACTCGGTCAGATACCTTGGCATACGGCTACACACGGACGGGGAGGTGGTTCTACGCGAGAACTACGGAGTGGCCATCTCCAAGCTAGAGGAGAATATAGAGAAATGGATTACCCTTCCTCTCTCAATGTTGGGACGCATATCTCTACTAAAAATGATTGTCCTTCCTCGTTTTCTGTTTCTGTTTAATAATATCCCCATGGTATTGTCTAGCGCTTTTTTCAAGCAGTTGCACACATTGGTGTTGCGACTGGTATGGGCTGGTAAACAGCCTAGAGTTGCATGGAATATCCTTATAAGACCCTACGAAGACTGGGGTTTGCAAGCCCCGGACCTAGAATTATACTATCGCGCTGCACAGGGCGCACATGCGTACGGGTGGATGCACAGCCCTTCCAATGCTCCCCATATACTTTTAGAAGGAATAGTTGCAGATCCCACTCCACTACCTGCACTTATGGCTCGTCCCAGAGATAGACGTACGGGTTTACTTGCCTCATTGAATGCTGTGACACATGCCTGGCACTACCTGAAAGACGCACAGGCTTGCCCGCTGTTATATGCACCGGAGGCCAGGCTGGAATGGTGCATGTGGCTGGGGCCTTGTACAGACAAAAGCGTCCTGTCCTTCTTGGCGAAAATAAATATTACTACAATGGGCGATCTGTTCCTTAACGGAGCGGCTCGCACATGGGACAAAGTGGTAGCGGGGGATTGCCCGAGCGTGCCTCCACTGACAAGATTCCAGTTCCACCGAGTACGACTAGCCCTCCGGGCGCTACTTGGTGAAGATATGACAGAACCACCTACGATTCTTACAGACCAACATGTGGTCACGGCTAGGACACCAGCTCACCTAGTGTCACGGCTGTATAGTATCACACTGGGTGAGAAAACGACACATTATGCAAAACCTAGGTTGGAATGGCAGACAGACATCGAGATGGAACTAACGGACGATATATGACACTATTGCTGCGCTAATGTTAAAAAAGTTTCTCTTAATGGCAGACACCGCCTATTACAGTTTAAATTTCTGAACAGGGTGTATTACACACCCGAGCGACTGTTCCAATATGTTCTCCGTGACTCCCCGACCTGCGAGAGATGTCCGGAGCAAACTGCAAATGTTTTATATCTGGCCTGGATGTGTAGAAAGATAGCAGCTTTCTGGCTCGCAGTTTACGCAGAGATCAACAGGGTTACAGCTCTGTCTCTAACTCCCTCACCGTTGCTTGCATTGCTAGGCTATTCTAAAAACATCATCCCAGAGTTCCACAGGCTGGTAGATAAGGCATTTTTGGTAGCTAGACGATGCATAGCGATCCCCCGGCTGAAGGGACAGACACAACCTACACTGGACAGATGGTCCAAAGACATGTTGTTTTGTTGTACACAAACAGGACTGTATAGTGAGTTACTCCCACCTCGTAACCACCCTAAGAACTATTGGACACTGTACTTGGAAAGCCTGTCTGGGGCGGACGAGGTCGGACCTGACAGTGGAAGCTCAGACTGGGAAATGAACGAAGTACGTGAACGCATGACACAGCAGGGTGACCATGTGGTGAAATAGACATTATAAACAAAATCACTGGGAGGATGGACATGGGTACCAGGTTGTTGCTGAAGTTTGAGGCTAGTTATGGTGCCAATAAAATGTTGGGGGGGAGGGACGTCCATGGTGAGGGAATGTGCACTGTTGCTGTATAAGATATCTTTTAAGTTGTGCTTGTGACTATGTGTAAACACGATCTGTGCCACAGGTCCGCTGTTGGTAATATTAAGAATTGTGCCTGTATGCCAAACTGTATCCTTGATATCTCAGGATGTGATACCAGTTTCTTGCCAATTGTATGTATATGACTAGAAATGCCAATAAAATTGTTTAAAAAAAAACTGTTCTTCCAGTTTGCTGACCTTCCCCAAAGATGTATTATGCCTGGCCTGGGCCAGGGCCCAGCTTTTCATCTGGGTGTACTTAAATCTGGAAAGGCCAGTCCCCACTCTCTCGCGTAAGTCTTCCCAGGGGAGTAGAGATCCACCATTCATCAAATCTCCCCACATTGTTATCCCAGAGTCTCTCACTGGTTTGATCAATCTATCCTGGAAGCATGCGGGTGTGCCTGGGGAGTCCCACAGTGAGGCCAATTTAGAAAAGTAGCTGAGCCCCACATTTCTTCTTATTGTGGTCCAGTTTTTTACCATCGAATGGAGAACCTTTAATTTGACTTTTTTTAAAAAAATTTGGTCACCGAACTTAAACATAAATCCTTCCTCCGGTAGCCCTGCCCCCCTTAACATAGCCTGAAACATCTCTCCTCCCGCTGTACTAGTGGGCATTTTCAACAACATTCTTGAGTGTGAGAGCTGAAATGCCCAGGCATAGTATTGCAAGTCGGGCAACGACAAACAGCCTTTATCTCGCTTCCGCCTAAGCTTCTTCCATGCCAACCTAGTTGCTCTGTACTTCCAAATAAAGGAATTTAGTTCACGTTGGCATATCTATATCTGGTGCTTATCAAAAGACAGTGAGATGGTGTTGAAAAGAAATGTGAGCTTAGGCAAAATTTAAATTTTTACTAAGTTAATCCTCTGCAAGATGGATAAGGGGAGGTGAGCCCACAATTTCATCTGCTTTTGACAGTCTTTGAAGACTTGATCAAGATTCAATTCTGCAATTTTATCAACCTCCTGTATAATTCTAATCCCCATATATCGCATGGTAGACCCAATCTGGAGTTGTGTGTCTTTTATATTCCATGCCATTATTTCGGTTTTAGTAGCGTTTATTTCATAGCCCGAAACTTGGCCAAATTCCTCTGCACGTTTGATGACTGTGGAGAAGGCTGAATCCAGGTTGGCTGTTAGGATGAGGATGTCATCTACGTACAGGGCTACCCGCCTTTCCCATTCTCCAATTTAAAAGAAGTGATATTTCGGTCTTCCCTAAGTACCTGTGCAAATGGTTCGATGTACAGGTTAAAGAGCAGCGAGGAAAGCGGGCAGCCCTGTCTTGTACCCCTGGTGATCTTAAATATATCTGTCAGAATTCCTTTGACTAGTAGTCTAGCTGTCGGGTCCTTGAATATCAGTTTTATGAAGCGGCAAAATTTATCCCCCAGATTGAATTTCCTCATTACATCAGACAGATATGCCCGATTTACTCTGTCGAAGGCTTTGGTTGCGTCAAGGGTTAAAACAGCCAGAGGGAGTGTAAAAGTAGAGGCAATATCAATTGCGCCTACCAAATCGTAGGTAAGATCCACTAATTGGCGCCCTTTGACAAAGCCCTTTTGATCTGGGTGTATGATGCTATCAGCCACCCCCCAACCTATTTGCCAAGATGTTCGCAGAAAATTTATAGTCCTTATTGAGGAGTGAGATTGGGCGGTAAGACCCACAGTTAGTCGGGTCTTTACCAGGTTTCAAGATCAGTACGACCGTAGCCTCCCTCCACGAACTAGGGGGGTTTTATCCCTTTAAAAGTATGTTGTTATAAACTGTGACAGGTACTGGAATAATAATCTCTTTAAGGGAACAATATAACTCCCATGGAAGACCATCTGGGCCGGCCGCCTTCCCGCTTTTAGACTGGTCAATAACCCTTCTTACTTTCTCTTCTGTTATTTTCTGTTCCAGATCTGCTTTTTGATCATCCGTGATCGTAGGTAGGATGACCTTCTCCAACCACCTTTTCCTTTTAACGCTAACATCAATGATTGATTCATTATATATGTCTTGGAAAAAGTTGCGAAAAGCCAACCCAATATCTAGGTTGGAAGAGCGAGGTGGTATCTTGTCTCCTACCTCAATCTCTTTTATGTGATTACGCACCTGATCTGATTTTACTTTCCAGGCAAGTAACTTGCCAGCCCCTTCACCATATTCAAAATGGGAAATTTTGCTTACTTCCCATCTGCGAATAATTCTCTCTTGGGGAATGCACTCCAACTGTTTTTTAAGCGAGTCTATTTTTTCCAGATCTTCCTTTGGATCAATTCCTATTTGAGTGTTCAATTTCTGCTCTATATCGTTCTTTTCTGCTTCTAGGCCCATAGGAGCTTCCCTAAATTTCCGTTTTCTAAAGGTTGCTCTGTTGGTAATGCAGCCTCTCCAGAAAGCTTTCAGAGTGTCCCAGACATTTGGTTGTGTCTAAATTCACTGCTCAAAAATATTTAGTCCCAGAGAGGAAGAAGTTGATTTCATCATCCTCCAACAAAATGGTTCGATCGAAGGACCAAGATCTAGTCTGATGTTGCTGTATGAAAATTAAACCTAAAGAGATTGCAGAGTGGTCCGAAAGATGTGACGGCAAACATTCAATATCTTTCACTAGATCCTTAAGATTATAGCTGATCAAGGCATAGTCGATTCTAAACTTATGTTTATATTTCAGATTTCTGAACAAGACTCCCAGTTGATCCCTCGCCCATTCCCTCCATATATCAGAAAGACCAATCTGGTCCATTATTATCAAGAGCAGCTGCCGAGATTTGAAGGGACAACTGCCCTGGAGTTTGGCGATTTGTCCAGTTTAGGATTCAAGACTATGTTAAAATCGCCTACCTAGATTACAGGATCTGAGAAATCAATAATCTGGCGGCAAATGGTATTTAAACAAGAAGGATCGTCCTGATTTGGACCATAGTAACCCACTAAAGAGAGAAATATACCTCCTAAAGAGATCCTCAAAAAAAGCCATCTACCACTTTGATCTTCCCTATATTCCAATATTTGGGCTTTGGATTGTTTTTTAAATAAGAACAACACCCCTCTAATATTTGCCGTCTGATCAGTGCAGATAAAGACATCTACCCATTTGTGATTTTTTTTTAACATTTCTTTTCCCTCTGTTTTCAGAAGATGGGTTTCCTGAATGGCAATGACCTGCGCCGGAGAGTCTCGAAGGTACTGCAAAATTCTAGCTCTTCTACCCTTCGTGCGCAGGCCTTTGACATTCCAGAACAGAAAGTGGCGTGAGGTCATGATGATTCTTCCTTCACTTCGACAGGTATCCCGCTGACCATCCATCTCCCGCAACCTAATCCTAACCCTCTCTGAACCCAAACGGCCTCATAGACTCCATGTCGGAGAACACTGCTGAACTTTTGTCATATATAGTACTGGCAGAGTATCGGTAAATGAGGAATTTTTACCCTTAGCCCCCCTGTGCCCCCCCTCCTAACTCCCCCCGCCCTTTGGGATACCATCCCTTATTACTCTGGCCTGATGAATGACCAGGTTTACGTCCTGCAGCCGCTCTCCCCACCCCTTTCCCCTATATTGTGTTGTGTTGTGTCTGTGCCGATATGTTAAAAAAGATAGAGAGCCAAGAGCCATCCCACCTCATTGTGTATTAGTTTGTACTTTCATGTAGAAAATATAAAAAAGTATTCCCCCCTTTTTTCCTTTTTCCATACTCTTTTCTTCTTCATCCCTAAATCTGTGTTATATATATTATTATTTTTTCCCTCTCCTCTTTCCCTTTCCTTTCCCTCTCCTTTCCTCTCCTTTTTACAGTTTCCTTCCTTTATTTCCTCTCTCTCTTTTTTTGTTTATTATTTTTCACTTTTCACATTTCACTTACCCCCTTTCTACCCTTCATTTGGCGAAATACTACACTAATGGATCCTCAACCATCAAACATACATACAAAAAGATACAAAACAGATTAGGGGGTAGAGAGGGATTAAAGGGAAGGATTCAAAAAGCCTCGATCACCACAAAGTCAGATCTCAAATCATAGCAGATCGACCCTATCGGACCCAACTCATTCCTTCCCAGGAGATACATTACTTAGGGAGTCTAGTAGTTCGTCTGCCTCATATGGAGATCTGATATTGTACATCTTGTTATTGAACATAATTTTTAGAAAAGCGGGAAATTTCAGTTACACTGTAGCACCCGCCTTCTTAAATTTGTCCATCCTTTGTCCCAATTCCCACTGGCGCTCTAGTGTAACTTTGGATAGGTCCGATCGCACCTCAAATGAGAAGTCAGGGCCTCTTAAAGATTTGGCCTTCAGGGCCAAATTCAAAATCTTCTCCTTAATTGCATAGGTAACGAAATTAATGAGGATCTTCCTAGGTTTAGGTCTACTGGGATTGAGGCGAAAAGGGTCTCTGTGAATTCTCTGGATATCCTTCTCCAGAAAACCCACCGACTCCTCAAGATTTAAAGAATCCTTAAGCAGTGCAACAACAAAGGTCTTAATATTTGCCCCTTCCTTGCCCTCTGGAATCTTCAAAAGACGAAGATTATTTCTACTGGAATTGTTCTCAAGTGTCTCCATTCTGTCCCGTAGGGCATCTCCATCTCTACGTAGAGTTTGAATTTTTTTTTCTGCAGACCCTAGATTTGGATCTATGACAGAACTTTGACAGACAGAATTTTGACCTACACAAATATCGGCGTAATTATATCGATAGCAAAAATATCGACGCCCTATGTACAACATGGTAAGTACCAAAATATCGAAAAAATAATATCGATGTTAAAAATATCGTTGTTAAATATATCGATTTTTTAAAATTTAAAATAACATAAAAAATACTGAAAATAATACTTATTAATTACTTAAACATATTTAAATATATGTAATAATGGTAAAAAAATTAATAATACATATTTAATGTAAAAAATAATAATTAAAAATCATATATAATATATACTTACTTAACAATAATTACTATTCCCACTCCAGTGGGTGCAACAGTAGGGAAAACTGACCCTGAACCCTAAAAATATCCCTTTACCCAAAAACCTAAAACTGACCCTGAACCCTAAAAATACCCCTTTACCCAAAAACTGAAAACTAACCCTGAACCCAAAAAATACCCCTTTACCCAAGAACTGAAAACTGACCCTGAAGTGAACCCAAAAAATACCCTTTACCCAAAAACTGAAAACTGACCCTGAACCCTAAAAATACCCCTTTACCCAAAAACTAAAAACTGACCCTGAACCCCAAACATACCCCTTTACCCAAAAACTGAAAACTGACCCTGAACCCTAAAAATACCCCTTTACCCAAAAACTGAAAACTGACCCTGAACCCTAAAAATACCCCTTTACCCAAAAACTGAAAACTGACCCTGAACCCTAAAAATACCCCTTTACCCAAAAACAGAAAACTGACCCTGAATCCTAAAAATACCCCTTTACCACAAAAACCAAAACTGACCCAGAACACTAAAAATACCCCTTTACCCAAAAACCCCAAACTGACCCTGAACCCTAAAAATACTCCTTTACCCAAAATTAATTAATATTACAATTAAATTACTTCCCACCCTATTCCCCTATAAACCCACAACCCGCTCCAGTAGTAAAACATGTAATTTATTTAAAAAAAACATAAATTATCAATTAATTATTCTATTAATCAATTAAAATAATTCATTGCCAATTAATATTTAATAGCAAAATAAATAAAGCATTAAAAAATCATTATTTCATTACAAATAAATTACTTCCCACCCTATTCCCCTATAAACCCACAACCCGCTCCAGTAGTAAAACATATAATTTACTTAACAAAAACATAAATTATCAATTAATTAATCAATTAATCAATGAAAATAATTCAGTGCCAATTAATATTGAATTGCAAAACAAATTAATCATTAAAAAATAATTATTTAATTACAAATAAATTACTTCCCACCCAATTCCCCTATAAACCCACAACCCGCTCCAGTAGTAAAACATATAATTTACTTAAAAATATACATAAATTAACAGTTAATTAATCAATTAAAATAATTCATTGCCAAGTAATATTTAATTGAAAAATAAATTAATCATTGAAAAATAATTATTTAATTATAAATAAATTACTTCCCACCCTATTCCCCTATAAACCCACAACCCGCTCCAGTAGTAAAACATATAATTTACTTAAAAATATACATAAATTATCAATTAATTAATCAATTAATCAATTAAAATAATTAATTGCCAATTAATATTTAATTGCAAAATAAATTAATCATTAAAAAATAATTATTTAATTACAAATAAATTACTTCCCACCCTATTCCCCTAAAAACCCACAACCCGCTCTGGTAGTAAAACATATTATTTACTTTTATATATTTTTTATTTATAAAAACATATTAAACACATATTATAACAATTAATTTAAATACTTAACTAAAATTTCTAACACATATTAGTAAATCGAAATTACTTACATCGATATATATGCTATCGATATAAGTAATTTCGATATTACTTACCTTAGGGTCGATATTCTGGCCATCGATATTCTGTCCCATCGATATTAGCAACTCGATATAAGTGTAAGTCGAAATTAAAAAATCGATATTTTGACTGTTTACCCCTAGATTTGCCTTAAGCTCATCAACCGAGTTCTTCAAGAATTCAGTCCTTGAATTAAGTCGACTTTTTTTTCCAAGATTTCACATGCCGCTCTAATCTCGGTCTGGTTATCTGCTGACACTGCAAAACCTTGTTTTACTTTTTCTTTTAGAGAAGCAAAGAGAACTTCTATTGAGCTCTTAGCTGAACTCTCTACTCCCCCACTTTCAATCTGGCCCTGTTGCGTTGTCTGCTGTTGCATAGTTATCCCCAGGACTTCCAAGGGCCTGGGTGCTGAGGTTAGTGCTGAGGGTGACATAGAGATTTCAGGAGTGGTGGTGCTAAAGCTAGAGCTGGCAATCATAAGTGCGGACTTGGTAATGCTATTAGTGTTTTCGGGGGGCTCTTTAGAATCCATAATGGAAGAGATTTTAAGAGAAGTGATGGGGCCGTCGAAGGCGCCCCCCTGTTTTGAGATAGTCAAGATCTGGGACTGTACCCTGAAGAATGAGCGTAGGGATGGAGTGACTTTAACAGTATTAATTTTGGAGGGTGCTTTGGGAGAGCCTTTACTTCTAACCCCCTTTATACTCCTCTCCTTCACCTGGTAATTCTGAAAAGCAGCGTTATGACCAAGGTGAGTTTCTTCCTGTAGTTGACCCCCTGATATCTCTTTTGCCTCTGATATAGCTGTTACATCTTTCGGGGTGCACTGCTCTTTATGCTGCCCCTCAAGACTACCTGACTGTGCAGCTTGTCTGGTTGTGTATTTCCCCCGCTTCCCCTTCCTCCTAACCCCTTTCTTGCTCGTGCTGGTATTTACTAAAGGTGGGCCTGACTCTAACTTCTGCTCCTGCAAAGCTATTCGAGACCCCCCTTGCAGAGAGGGGGTCTTGCTCTTACCACCACCACCTCCACCGCCACCACCGCGGATGTCTTTGATGTCTTCGTTGTCCTCGATGTCCTCTTTGTCTTTGTCTTCAGGGCTGCAAGCCTTCGAGCCGACAGCTTGAGAGAAGAATGCGCTGATGCCGCCACAGATGCTTGTTTTGACACTGCCGCAATTCACCCGGAGGAGACCGCAGGCCGCAGCTCTGCGACCGCGTCTCAGCTCCAGGGCGGCTCCGGACCAGTGCGGCAAGAGGAGGAGACGCGGTGGACCCAAGGGCACCTCGAGATTGCTGACGCACATCAAGAAGGATCAGCATTAGGGGAAAAAAGGTAAAGCAGGACTACAGGGCTCGGCACACATCAGAATCGCCACTGAACCAGGGGAGGGAGAACGCTGGCTTGTTTCCTCCCCACAGGCTGTTTTTATTGTGAGCAGCGTCATTCTTCTCTTTCGCAGCAGCAATTTTCACACAAAGTTGTTCTCTTCAGTGCCAGGGACTAATTTGGTAATAATATGTGTTTTTGAGGCAAAAAATATAAAATTTAGGCATAAGGGTGGCAGCTGATGCCAGACCTATTGGCTTCATCATTGCATGTTTTTCGGGTGCATGAGATAGAATTTCTTCACATGGGAACTATTTTTCACACAAAGAAAACACATTGGAAGTAACTAGCAAAACACAAGTTTTCCTAATCTTAAGCCTGAAAAACAAGATGGTCTGCGCTCAAAAAAGAAAAAAGGGCGTATATTTGAAAATGTGCGAAGGTCATGGATTTCAGGAAGTGCGCCAGAGGGCTAACCGATTCTATGTCAGGACCAGAGTCACCGATTATGCTTCTCATTTCTTTACTGATAAATTTTCTCAGCGGCCAAGAAAAATACAGTAACCAAAAATACTTAATTTACCATGAATACACTTCGTGTATCTGACCTAGAGGAGGCCCTAGACCCTCCAAAAAATCAAGGAAAGAAAGTTATGCAGACGCCTCTTCTCAACCCAAACTTCTAACCTTTGAGCCAGCAGAGATAATTTATTCCAACTCCACCGCCTGGCTTCCGCCTCTAGAGGTGGCCGAGTATGTTCAAACTCACCTTAGGCAGGGGTTCGACAAAGATCTGAATGCCCAAGGCCTGACCTGGCAGATAAAATGGCAGACACGCCGGAGGTGGATCCTTTCATGCAAAAAGTATTCCAAGGATCCTAAAAAGGGCATTGACTGGGCATTGAGATCATGCCAGGATAAACTTTTAGACTTGACAGGCCCCCTCACTAAGAATTTGGAGTTGGGCTTTAGGGCCAAGGAGTCTTCTATGGCTTTTGATCCAGAGGAATTGATTGGATGAGTGCAGAGAGCGATTTGTCAGCTGGGAAACTCAATCCCAAATTGGCAGAGGTCGCCTCTTCAGAATCCGGTCCCCTGGCCCAGGGCCTGCTCTTTGGCCAATCCTTTCTCAGGGAGTTCAGGAAGTTTGTCGCCAGATTTAGATGTTTGGATAAGACTCAGGGATCTCTCAAATGTGCTTTCCGCCCCGGTTTTAGGCAAGGCCGGGCGATACCATGGGCGGTCGTTCAGCAGTTGTTTCAGCCAAGGCGCCCATGGGATCAGTACCAGCAACAACGAGGAGGTTATCAGGAGTTAGGTTACAATAGTAACTCATCCTTCTATCTGACGCGTCGAACCAAGAACAGATTCCGGAAAGGTAGATATGGAGGAAATCAGGGCAGCTAACAAGATTCCGGAAATTCAGGTGAGACTGATTACGTCTACGGAAGTAAGGTTGGGGGCAGGATACAGTGTTTGCTACACAATTGGCACACAATCTCGCAGATGCATGGATCTTATAGGCAGTGCAGGGTTACACGATAGAGCTTTACAATTCCCCATCTCAGGTTTTTCTTCCCCACCAGATGTATTTTTCTCATCAAGATCAGGCTTTTATCTCCGAAGAAATAGATTCTCTCTTAAAGAAAGGGGCCATGGTAGCCACGGATCCTTATCCCTGAGGATTCACCAGCAGCATCTTCCTATTCGAGAAGAAGTGGGGTGGTTCCAGGCTAGTTTCAAATCTAAAGGATTTCAATGGATGGGTATGTATATCGTCATTTCAAGATGGAGGGCATCCATTTTCTACGCAACCTCCTTCAGAAGGGGGAGAAGCGTATCTGTCTGTTCCCATTTACGAACCGCATCAATGTTTTCTTTAGTTCCAATGGCAGGAAGGGTGGTACGAATACAAAGTCCTTCCTTTCGGCCTCTCGTCAGCACCTTGGTGCTTTACTTAACTCCTGCGGCCAGTAGTGGAATCATTGAGAGCACAGGGTTAGTCTGATTATATTCTTGGATGACATCATCATCATAGCTCGTTATCCTCAATTAGTGATGACCCATCTGGAATTGGCAATCCATTTTTTACAGTGTCTCGGTTTTATTGTAAATCCCCAGAAATCAATCCTAATTCCAACTCAAACCATCGAATTTTGAGGTTTTCTGATCGACTCAGGGAGTTGTCAACTCCTCTTGCCAGCTCTGAAGATCAGGTCTATCAAGAGAGAGTTAAGATTGATTTTGCTCAAGCAGTGTGTGTCATTAAGATCTGTATCCCGGATCGCAAGGTGAGTGTAACTAAAACAAAAGGATTTTTTTTCCTTTCCCACAACCCAGTGGGTAATATCTAGGTCGCTTCATGAATCATCTTCCCAGGCTTAGTTAATGTTATCTCTAGAAACTGTAGGGTACTGATTGTGATTCTGGACCACATGGAGGCCTGGAACGGCCGAGCCCTCTTTGGATCGACCCCGGATGTAGTAATAGAATCTGATGCCAGCCGGTGGGGTTGGGGAGCCCGCTGCGGCCAGATTTCCAAGGGAGCTCGCTGGTCTCAGGAGGAACTTGCGTTGCAAATCAATTACCTGGAACTCCTGGCAGGCTCCTTTGCAATCTGCTGCCTTTCACTCCCAAAGACGAACTGTTGTATCCTGCTTCGCATGGACGTGTCTGCTGCATGCTATGTGAACAAGTTAGGGGGTTAAAAATTCACGATTGTAGCAGAGATTGCAAAGGTTTTTGGCAATTTTGTCTTCAAACAAAATTCCGGTGGTAGCGGAGTACCTTTCGGGCTGCAACAACAAGATAGCCGATTGGCACTCCCGTCACCTATGGGATTTCAGCGACTGGAGACTCCATCCTCGGGTTTTCCAGTCGCTGACCCATCTTTGGGGTCTTTGCCAGATAGATCTCTTTGCCTCTTGCCTCAACAAGCAACTCCCAGAATTTTACAGCTGGCGTCCGGATCCAGAGGCTCTTGCCATGGATGTGTTTCTACAGGACTGACCAACATCTTTGTGTTATGCCTTTCCAACATTCATGATCATTCCCAGAGTTCTGGTTCGAACCAGGCATCATCAATTAGAGTTGGTTCTGATCACTCCATTCTGGAGATGCTTTGTGCGGTGCAGATCCTTGTCTCACAACAGTGGAACCTGTTGTTGGATCCCCTGAAGGCTCTGCATCCTTTGATAGAATCAGGGCAACTCCTGCTGGTAGCGTGGTGGGTTTCAGGGACAGATGGAAGATCCCAGGTCTTTTGCGGGACGCTGACAGATTGATCAGCGAAGCATGGTCATCTAACACCCACAAGCGATATGCCTTGGCTTGGAAACAATGGTGTAGTTGGTGCTCTCAACGGGATGTGGATCCCGCAACAGCACCTGTCCCCTTCATTGTAAACTTTCTAGCTTCTATCGCGGCTTCGGGACTAGCCCATAGAACGGTGAATAATTTCTGGTCCTCCATCTCAGCAGGTCACTTGTCAGTGGATGGCAAACTGGCAGGAGAGCATCCTTTCATATGAAAATTGCTCAGGGGTATCCGGATGGTAAAACCACTTGTCCCAAGTATTCAGAATTATGGGATGTGTCCTCTGTTCTGAGATTCTAGGAGGCTTGGTCTTCCAATAAGTATTTATCAAGAAAAAAACTTTCTGCTAAATTGACTATGCTACTCTGGCTAGTATCTTGCAAAAGGGTCACAGATGTTCGTGCATTAGATCTTGCAGGTCGTAGATTTTCCCCAGAGGGTGTGACTTTTGCAATTACCAAACGTACTAAGTGTAATAACACTTCAATTGTTTACCCAGCTTTACCGAACAATCCTAAACTGTGTGTAGTACAGTGTATCAAAGACTATGAGGTGAGTACCGCAGAGTTTTGGCAAGACATGAGGTGTCAGTTGTTAATTGCGCTGCAAAAACACTTTCGCCCAGTGACTCCAGCTACCTTGTCTAGATGGATGCGATGGCTCGAAATTTGGAGCACATTCAGCTTGTGAAGCTATGGCATCTAATGCCTTCTCTGTAGGAGTCAGCCTAGCAGATATTACGAATGCCGATGATTGGTAAACGGAAACAATGTTTAAATCCTTTTACTATAAGCCTATTGTGAATGCGGCACTAGTAGTGGTGGCTAAGCTTTAAACAAGTATAATCAGAGCCTCCGGTCCTCACATAGAATTCAAATTTTGTGAACATACGTGACAAGAATTAAGGACACAGAGGCGAGGATTATCCCACCAAAAGACATGTATTGCATATTGTAAATTGCATTGTATGTTTTTTGCGTATCTTCATACTGCATATATGTTCTTATGTTTCCTTTCCCTTTCTGATGTATTTGTGCGATATCAGAGGGAGAACGATGGTACGGTCTTATCCTTTGCCTTTCAGTTGCTGATCTCAAGTAGAGCAGGATGGTCCGCGCTTTTTGGAAGGTCTTCGTAATTTCCAGGAGGTTAATGCGACACATTGGTTCAGGAACCAAGTCTTGTATAAGGAGCCCCGTTGGGCTGCAGGTTATCGCTGCTAGAAGAGATTATTCTACGTTCAAGATGGTTCTTCAGGATCAAGTTGTTGTTTATGGACTTAACTGTTTAATGTTTGTCAAAGAAAGAGGAAGATGTCATCAAGACTGGTGTTTATGTAGGGGATACTCTCTATGGTTGGTCATGTGACACGAAGTGTATTCATGGGAAATGAAGTATTTTTGGTTACTATATTTTTATTGGCTGCTGAGAAAATGTATCAGTAAATAAATGAGTAGCATAATCCTCGCCTCTGTGTCCTTAATAGATTTTAAAATTATTGTCACATATGTTCACAAATTTTGAATTCCACAACAATTTGAAATTCCCGGTGATTGTGCCTGGTCTCGAATGCACTTTCTATAAGCAGTTTGTTCATGATTTATGGGGTCAGGGCTTTAAGTGGGCCGGGTCTCACCGGGTTCTGAGCACCAGCAAGTTTTTAAAGGAGGCCTTGAAACGGGTTTCTGTCGGGCTCTGTTTTTGCCCTGTCACAGGCGGTCTGTTTTTTGCCAGACTGCAGTGACAGCAGGCACATCGATGTGGGTGTGATCAAACTGCTCACTTCTCACTAGAGGAAATGTTATGGCATGACGTCCTGCCAGGTGAGCGTTGTAGGGGATAGGAAATCCTGTTAAGAGAGTTATTTTCTCTCTGGATTTCCCTTCTCTTTTTGAAACTCAGGAGCAACAACATTGTCGTGGTGCCGGCAGGGCTTTAAATCATAGCTTTTTCAATATTATAAACAAGCCTTAGCTGCTGATTATTTATCTTATGCAAATAACAACCATTGACAAAGCCAATAGTCTTGACTTGTTCCAGGTATGATGTTACTTGTTGTATCATATATCTGGATGTAATGACAGGAACAGCAATATACAAGTCGGGCGGCACACTATGCTAAGAAGAGATTTTTAGCTAACGTGTTTTTAAGCCACGCCCTGAATTACACTGCCCACGCCCCATGAGAGACCCCCCAGTTTTTTCATCCCACTTAAAGCCCTGTATGGGGTGTCATACTCCCGAATTCCCCCCAGCAGAGAGACACGCCTACTTGAGGATTCAGGCTTTATGACTCTGACCTTTGTTAAGAAATCCACACCTTTTTTTAGATTTCCGATTGTTTTCTTGAACTGGAAGCTAAATTGTCACGCCATAACGTGACGTATTACATTTTATTTATTTATTTAATGCAAATTTATATAGAGCAAACTTTACCCAAAGGTGTCAGAGCTCTTTACAAAAGGACCAGTTACATTACATAAGGACTTTGGAGTACATGAGTTACATAAACGATACCATCAGAAAAACTCTAAGTTCACAAAAGAATGGTAGTAAGTACATATGTCTACTACAGATACTAGTGGTTAAAGTTGCATATATACAAGTTGAAAATTCACTCAAGGAAAAGATACAAACAGAAAAACTCTAAATTTACATAAGAATGGTAGTAAATACATACTTCTACCTCAGATACTAGTGGTTAGAGCTACATATATACAAGCCGCAAATCACTCAAGATTACATTTTAAAAAGCGATTAGGGTTGGACAATTATATATTACGTATTTATAGAGCATGACATCCTTGCCGTCCTTCTGTCAGGAGTTCAGGTGGTGTTGCACTTAGGGGTGGTGGTCTTGGGTCTGTAGGGATCCCAGAAGTGGGGGTGGGGATGGCCATAGGGGTAAAAGGCCGGGTGGTGGTAGGCGGAAGCAGCATGCTGGATCCCCGGGCTGATGTTGATGAGTAATATAGGCGGAAAGTATGCCTCACCTTCTCCCTGGAGTAGCAGCAAGCCCCTTATATCGTTAGTTAAAGCGTTCTAGGTCCGTTGGATTGATCCTGCCTTCATTAGGGCACAGCGTCAGACACCACAAGGCTCTAGGGTTACAAGGCTGGCGCCTCTCAGCAGTGGGTAGAGAGGCAGACCAGCTCCCGATTTGCATCTCCGTCCCAAGGGGCTGCCATCTTGAGGTCAGGCAACCAAATTCGCCCGTTTATATCCACTTTGCCTGCTTTCGTGATTGTCATCCTGGTGACCTGGTGAGTAGCCTCTGCTTTCCACCTTGGGGGGCACTCATCGGTGTAGTGTTCGGGTCCTCAGGACTCCTGCACTCGGCTCTACGTAGTTGGCTATTGTCATGGTAAGGTGACGCCCTCTGCTCTCTCTGGTCTCATTCCATTTTGCATGCCGGTCTGTTTCCCAGTCCTCACTTGTTTTCTCCTCGTCTGCCGTCTCAATGTTTCTTGCCGTCGTGGAGAGTCAGGGGTTTGTAGGGATTGCGACAGCTAGCTCCGGGGTTACTTGAGTCTCACTTGATTCAGGACACACTTCTGCCTTGATGCCTCATCCGGTCGCATCCCCCTCCTAATGTCAGGATCCTCCGGTCTTTCTCTGTTCCGTTGTGCAGTAACATTACAACCATTGTGATGATGTAGCGTGAGGTTTGCTAGAAGTCTATTAAGAGTGCCATTTGTCACTCTTACAGCAGAGCCCTCGTCTTTCACGTCCCTCGGTCATCTTGGTATTGCAAGTCAAAGTCAGCAATAACTGGGGTTAAGATGAATCCTCACGTGCGTGGGTCCAGGTGCCTCTGAAGTACTGTTTGCGACGCTCCCTGCCGCTATATTTTAAATGTTATGATCTAAAGAGCTTGTAGTTTTGCTTGGGAGAGAAAAGCTATCAATGACGGATTGTTGTGCATCCTATTAATTGCCACGAGATGGCGGACGTAAACAGGAAATTATCCCTTAGTAATGGACTATGGGGCATATTATCAAGAACAATGTTAAAATTATCGCCGCTTTAGCGGCAGATAACTTCAGCTAAAGCGGCGATAATGGGCTCGATAATATGCCCTGGAGAATTCCAATAGAAGCCCATGTTCACATCAGAACATGGATTTCTATTGGAATTCCCAAGGGCATATTATCAAGCCCATTATCGCCACTTTAGAGGCAGTTTTCTGCCGCTAAAGCGGAGATAAGTTTTTAACGCTGTTCTTGATAATATGCCCCTAAATTAGTTTCATCCTGGAAAGTTGTGAAGGAGTAGCACATCAGAACTATCTACAACTGTCAACTGGAATTTGTTTTCTTAATAAGCGACCATTCATATAAGCAGGGCATCAAACCAAAACTTGTAACTGCAATACTTAAGGAGTCGCACTGAAAATACCTTTCGGTTAATTCACAACACTTTTTTTACTAGTCAGAAAAATGTGGCATCTGCGCTTTACTTCTGAGCATGTGTTTTACCTGACAGTATGAAATTGGTTAAATCCCGACCTTCATTATAGCTATAGTTAGGTGATGGGAAAATAGCTGCTCCTTGGAGATGATGGGTCAAATGTAAGTTGAAAACATCCACAAGGTGATAATTTTGGGGTATTCACAAAAATTCCCAATAATAGTTTGTACCCTAAATACACACCATGATTTCTCCCCAAATCATTTTTCAGTGAAGTGCATTTGTGGTTTGAAGTGACGTCTGTTTTTTTCTATTTGGGTGGGCCAAGGGTGCATTCGGGTAGGCCACTGTGGGCGCACTTTGACGCTGCTGGAGGTAGCCCTAGATCACATCATATCTACTTGCAAACAGTCACCATGATACAATGGATCGATTCTGTGTGTATACAGAGCACGTGGAGTGTTATTTGAAAGTAAGAGCAATGTCTAGACCTAAGTGCAAACCCTCAAATTCCAACAGCCCGATTATCCACTTTTCTACCATCCCTCTCCGGTGCACCTTATCTCAAAGTTGACCATAGGCCCCAACCCCATATCAGCCACCACCCAGCTCCACTTTCATTATTCGTGATAAAAACATTAGTAAAATCACTTTAAAACTTAAAACATTGAATATAGCAGTAAATATAATTAGCACACACTTTAAAATATGTTTCATAGTTACCCTAATGACCTGACTGCTAATTAAATTAACAAAAACAGAAAGGCCAAGACAGGGCTGTGTTTAGCGCTAGTGTGAAAGTCTTTTTTGGCACCCCACCAATGACTTCTTTCTCCCCATATACCATTATTACCACCCTCCAACAGTGCCCTTCATCTCTCCACAGCCCTTCTCTCATACGTATTCCATTTGTTGTAGCTATTTGTTGCACTACTCAAATCAATGTAGGGTGTCACTGTACTTTACATCACGCACAAATTAAATGAAGACAATAAATCAGTCTATAGGGAATGTCACATAAGCCAATGAGGATTACAAGGTATAGGAATCACATGTCATCCATTTTGGTGGGCAGTAAAGTTTAAGAGGGTTTGGTCTGGAGAAGCACAGACTCAGGATTGAAAGAGCATACCCCAGTGGTTGGGGGGTTGGCTTTATTAATAAAATCTGCCCAAACAAACTCTTTTTAGCAGCATTAGAATAATGAAAGACTGGGGAAGTTCTAACTATATCGCACTACAACAAAAAAGTGAAGTTCTAACTATACCATTCAGGTTTGTATGCAGCTCTTGGATGACAGCTCATAGGTCACTGTCCTATGATACGATTGTAATTTCTGAACTGCAAGAAACACAAGAATCTCTATGACAAAGGCAGTAACCCACTGAGCTATCCACATGAAATACAGTTCATCTGCATTTCAAAACTACCAACAAACAAAGGATTTCTCTCCAAGAGGATCATTATTCACCAATTATCTAGACATTCTATTTTGTTTTCTTGCATCCATAGCCATGATAATGATGAAAAAGATGTAAATGAAGCATTCACAAAGTATGTGCCTTGCTGTGTCTTTGCAGATTTTAAAAATAAGAATAGTCACACATTTTCTTCCCTACTTGGTTCATAGAACTCTGCCTCACAGCCCAATCTGATAAGCAGGTCCGGAAAGGTGAATCAGGATAAACAAACTTATTTTCTCCAGCACTGAATAGAAAAGCAATGATCCATGCAGCTGGTGCTAAAGAAAAAATGTCTCCCCTTTGCCATGCCCCACTGTACCTGCACAACAAAGTCCACGTTTCTAAAAGGAGATGCATGATTGTGAGAAAGAGCCCAGCCTCAATCACTCAACTCCCAGGACAAGACGGAAAACAAAGTTCAGAGTAACGTTTAAAATTAAAGTGGCCGTTTTCTATTGGCCTTTAAGCCATCACTGTGAGGGCCAAGGCTCATGTTTAGGTGGGCCGGGCACACCCAGCCTACCCTCTAGAACCAGGCCTGCTCCTAGGGCACAAGTCCTAAAATAAAGGTGAGGGGCTAACCAAGTTAGGCAGTATGCAAGTGACATCATGGCGCAGGACATCGCACGTGGCATCACAACCCATGACATCATAAGAAATGATATCAGATCTTAAGATCCCATGCAAATGTTTTGCAGGTCTATCATGAGTACAATGACATTTAACAAATGAGATTTTGAGATAGAGTTGTGCCAAAAAAGTGACACAACTCCCAACGTTTATATTTGCTGCTTGAGTTCAAAATCCCTTAAAAAACAGAAGACACAAGGCATTTGGTAAAACAGGAATAGATTGCTTAATTAAAAAACATTACGGCCAGAGAAGAGTTACAGGCATGAGGTCTGAGGTCTGTCTTGATTTGCAATTGGTCTGTGTCCTTCTGTTACACAAATCAAGATGAGTTTTGAAAGTTTACTGCGTACCATAAATGGAGAGGATTGTTGGTTGCTGTCTTTGGAGTCATACATTACTTGCCTAATAGTTAACGCAGGTGGGTCTCGACCTTGCATGGACACAATGTGACCAGTGGATAAGTGGATAAGTTGTCCAGATGTCTGACATGGGGAGCACATCATCACAGCGTGTGCTAGGTCCTGATTGGCTATGTGTTCCTAACTCATGTGGAATCTGACTTTTTATGGTGTATTTAGGAGCGCGCGTACCTCCTCCGGCCATGTGTGCTTTATTGGGGCAATCTCCATGACCGTTGTAATGCCGCTGTGCCTATCTGTAGCATTGATCAAGAGTTTCTTACCTGAGTGTTTACCTGCCAGCTACGCACCCTCCCATCGTGACCTATCAATCAGAAACCACAGGTCTAGGTCTCAAAGCCTGCTTGACTACATATTTGCGAGTTGAGGTTGATGTGAAGTTCCCAATGGGTGATTACTTTAATAAGGACGAGATTTCATTTTTATCGATGAAGACATCGATTTCCATATTACCATTCCCCCCTAGTTGATTTTTCAACTACACTGTCTAACTCATGCATTTTGACCGTTACTTTATTTGGGGCCTGTTGTTCCTTATGCTCACTTTAGACTACTACTACCTTCCTAATAACTAGCATTCTTCCCAGTTCGATTTCCATATTAACTTATTTATTTTTTAACACTCTGCAACAAAGACATTGGCAACAAGGAAAACATTGGAAGTAAATCTGTTATGCTTAATTGGTTTGTTAAGTCTGCATTTTAAAATATCTTATGGGGTTAAGGCACTTGCTGCATAGATCTTTGTGTGATCAGTAAATCTCAGGGAATAAAAATCAATGGTAAGATATTTCTGTAGGTTAATGCACTTGTGGGAGAGATCTGTGTTTTGTTTAGTTCCAGTTTTGAATCAAAGTAGCATGGAAGGTTAATATCTCTCCAACTAAGCACATTATGTGACAGGTTGATGACGCATTCTTATTTTATGTAGATGGGTAAGTGGTTTACTACTTTTAACACAGAGATCCTTTTGTGATTTGCAGTTCATACATTGTAATCCTTCTAATAGAGCACAGTGAGCTATGAAGGACTAGTGAAAGGACTAGTGACTCCTACACCCTGTAATCACCACTGTCTTATGTAACACATCCTGTCCAATTATTTACATGCATATGATTTATTGTTATTGTATAATGTGTGCGTGTGATGTAAAGCACTCCCTCACCCTGGAAGGGGATGAGTAGCACTATAAAAGAAATAAAACACAAAATATGGGTATTTAAATTGTTATTTGTGTAAATACTGGTACAGACCAACACATCTGACATTCTTATACTTCTATACTTCATGCATATCTCTTCTATACAGGGACTGAGCAAAGTCAAAAGCGTGCCTGTCTTAAGTACCTGCGAAGTAATAACAAGCAGTGAGCCTTTGTTTCCCCTCCATTATATTTGCAGGTAGGTGTGAGGCTCATGATACCTCCCAGGCAGGATACTCGACCAAAAGAAGGCCTGATGGCCCATCAACTTCGGCCTTTGGTGTGGGCTCAGCTGAAATTTAAAATGACAAAGCCCCCTCTCCTGCACATTGCTGCTCAGAATGAAAGAAGACAACCTGCAGGCTCTGCTGAATGTGTCCCAGTGTTTGAAAATAACACCGGACGAGTTCAGCATAATTCTGTGGGTCCCAATTTCTTGGCAGTGGAGACAGCGTCCACCCTGTTCAAGAGAGTGGGTAGACGTAGTCTAACCACTTGTACCCTCAACTTTTGCCCTGAAGTCTCCACATGCAAAATTGAACCTTACCTTTGACCATCAGCCACAGGACAGTCCACCTGTGGAGTATTCACTGGCATTTTCTTACAAAAAATACCACATATGTACCTGAAAAGTATGAGTTATGTAAATTTCCATGACCTCCACATATCTTCTAACTTCGTGAATCCCAAAATGTAATAAATCTTCGAAGTCTTGACTACAGTCGGCTTTAGCTGGCTGTTGGCAGCTCCACTGTTTCTAATACATAACATATTATGTAGGGTGGCCTTTGGGCCAGACCCTGCTCATGTTTGGATGGCTTTGTTGTCTATCTCTTTTCTGCTACTAATTCAATGACTTTCCTCCCTGTCTTTTGGTATCAAAGTGTCTTCATTCTGAGTTGCATCCTTGTACTTCTGACTTGAGGGGAATCTTTTTTGTTGTTGCATTGAGCAATCCACATGTATTTACTCTTTTTGCGTGTTCCTCTTTATTACCCTGCTCTGCTTTTCTTCCCATTCTCCCACTTCCCAATACTCCTCAGTGCTCTTTACCTCTTCCCGTTGTAAATATTTGTATTTATTTATCTATTTATTTTTGTGAAAGTCTGGCTGCTGCAGAGGGCTAATGGATCCATTTGTTTACTTTTCGTTCGTGTGGTGCTTTCATATTTTAAAAATGTTACCTTACAGGTCTAATGGTCGTCAGCTATGTTAGAATGGTAAACTAAAATTAGCTGCTATAAGTTTCGACGCACACACATATCACGACACGTGCATGCACACATGTCAGAGTACATGTATTTGCACTCATCACAGTGCACATGTGCATGCACGTTGCAAAGCTTCAGATATGTGTGCTTTTACAACCATCTTGAAATGAGTTTTCTTTAATACAAAGCTCATTGCGAGATTACTGGTAATGCATGCAGCTGCAACTACACGCATGCATCATGACACATGCATTTTCACGTGAATGCTCAAAAGTATTGACACAGCTAACAGTTCAAACTTTTAGAGTCAAGACCTATTGGCTTTGCCACTGCTTGTTGTTGTTTGACACAATAGCTGGAAACTGTCAACTAAGAGTGACAGAATACCATCTTTTTATGTATTGGATGTATAAAGTGAAAACCTACTTACAAAGCAATGCAGTACTGTACAATGTAAAGTTTTATAAGTGGGAACCGGGAGACAGAAGTGAAACATAGAGAAAGTACTGTTATGATTATGTTTTTTCTCTTACGGGTATCCCCATTTTCTAGCTTACACGTTAGTTATTTAAAAGTGAAAGCATGCGATTAACATAGAATGCATATGAAATGCACATTTGTTATCTGTTATGTTTCCTTGCAGCACGATAATCAAGTCTGCTTTAATATAATCATAGTATTTAATCTCAGCTGACTGTTCAGATCTAAATAGCTGTTTTTAACTTGTGAACAAAGTTTCATGGAAAGCTGATAACTACATGTCTTGTTTATTCTTATTGTTTAAAAGATCACAGTGTTGCAGAATGAAAATAAGTGAAAGGGCATCAGGGCACTTTCTAAAAAATCACAAAATAATGTTATAAAAGTTAAGCTGTGAGTGAGGGAGGAAACTTAATGCCAAGTGACAAAGACACGAGAGAGGCCATGCAGAATCACATCTCTCAGTTTGACTAGGGGCTGATGGCAAGGCACTCAGCTACTTTTATCAGTCGAGCTACCAGCACAAGATGAAAACAGCAGGCTCTTTTATAATATTGAACATATACAGGCACATGCATCAAAACTTTTTGCGATCGCAAACGGTGCGAATTGCAAAATAAGCTTTTGGAATGCATCAAGGGTGAAGGCCTTCGCAATTTGAGAATTCCCAAATATTTGCGAGTTCTCAAATTGCAATTGCATTTAAGGAATCACATTTTGCGATTCCTTAAATGCAATGCAGGAAAGTTTTAAAAATAGCGATTTCGCAATTAGGGGGAGCAAATTACTATGAGGTTGAACTTCATGGTAATTTACGAAAACTTTGAAAAATGCACTTTTGTGCATTTTTAAAAGTTTCATGTTGTGCACACACATGCCCTCAGGGCATGTGAGTGCACAACATATGTGCACAGATTGATTTCGGGGGTGCAACAGTGTGTCCTTTGGACACCCCTGAAATCGCATTCTGAATTTGCGATTCGCTAATTGCGAATCGCAAATTGAGAATGTCTTCCAATTCATTCCTATGGGCCTCTAAGCCCATAAGAATGAATGGGGAGGCATACCTTAATTGCGACTCGCAATTTGCGAGTCGCAATTAAGGAATGTTTAGAAATCGTATGATGCACACAACCCATACCAAGGTAATTCTAAGAGCATGGCATGTGACTCCTTTTCAGCGTACCCCATATGCGGGCAGATTACTAAAAATTTCTCTATAAATTTCTTTATTTCTCCACGTAGGGAGGCGTTGATATGCTGCTACTTCGCCCCCATTGCTAGATTTCACCCTAATAAATGAATATGAATCTCTTCATTTTTTCGATAAGGTATAGTGATTTCCATTGTTTATAACGTAAGATCCACCGACATATAGGCGCATTAACTAAAAAAATCACTCCCCTCTTTTAGGAATATTTGCGCACAAGAGCCATGTCTGGCCAACTGAATAAGTCGTGGTGGTTTCTATAAAACAGGTAATCAGGTACTCCCGTTAACTTTGAAGAATTTCAGTATTCCTTAGCTTAAGGTCCCAATTAAGATTTTTTCCTTGTCTCACTTAACATAGCTTAACATAATCAGTAGTGGTTAGTACGTGCACAGATCAGTACTTGGCATCGCCACCTGAATAACGAAGAATTGAATGACATGATTCATGAATTGGAGATTTCTCCCAATTTTAAGTACCCCACATTCTTGACAGACGTTAACCTGACACCTTGACCTTGGTCCCTTTAGGACCGAGTATAGGAGATATGACGCGTATATATGTACCTCTGTGTGAATAAATAATTGAATCTCTTCATTTAGTGTAAGTTAAGTAATTGTTTCCGAATGTCCTTCCCCTATAGGAACTGCCCACACCTTCCCTTTGCACTGTCCTGAGGAAGACCCGTCGCGTAAGGGCCATCATCCCTACCACGAGGGTCGAAACGTCGACTACCAACTGTTGCACATAATCAGTGTGTTAATATGTACACCTGTCATTTATGATGTCGTACTGAATGATATTGATAATTGATGATTAATTCTATCTAGGCTCCTCCGGGAAGCCACTATCAACTGTTAAAGAAGACATACAATTGAATTGTCACTTCACCTACCCACACTTTTCCTGAGCACTACACTCCCTTCCCCTTCCCTGTACAGTGGGCACTGTTAAAAATGTTCATTATATGTTTGCAAATTAAATATACAGTTTTTCTACGTACCAACACTATTTGAATAAACAATAGTGTTTTAACAAGTGGTTGGTTAATGAATATTTTCTTAAAATTTACTCGCAACTGGTCAGGGACCATTTGTTATATAGCACCTAATTACCCAGGTCCCTATGACTACCGGGTAGACCCCCTTCCTTGTACCCACACTTAGCAGTGTAGCGCCAATGCAGGCACCCTTGTACCATAGTGTTAGGGTGTCTGTGTGTAGGGGAGAATTGTTTATGTGCAGGAAGGTGTTCCTTCCTGCACAAAAACAATCCTAAAATGCCATTTTGTCTCTTATATGTGTGCTGCTTCATACAGCACACATGAAAGTCACAAAATTGAATTTTTTTACAGATTGTTTATGTGCAGGAAAGGGGGGCCTTCCTGTGCATAAACAATCCATGGCATTATTATTATTATTATTATTATGCCCTAATTGCTCTACCTTGTTCTTCTGTACTATAGCGCCAAGACGCCGCGGCAATCGAGCGCTTTAAAAATATTTCAGTCAGTCAGTCAATTTGTGTGTGATGGTATTAGGGCCAATGCTCAAGTGAGGCTACTTCCTGTAATCTCTTTGAGTTGGAAGGGTGTGTAATGTCACTTCTGCTAACCCTAGCCTTTTGCTCAAATTCTGCTTATTAAATTTTTCCAAAGAAGAAACATTACAGTTTAATGGCATTTGAAAAGAAGAAGACCTTCATTAGACAATTACTCAGCAGTAGTACTACACTTAGGCACTTATACAAGCATTCCGTCCCACTTGTCTGAGTCTTCTGAATAGGGAGGAGTTTTAGGCGTATTATCTGACTCTTAATGAGGAGTTTGATAGTTCCTGAGCAGAGGCCTATGTACCACTGATTTTGGATGATGTGTGCCCATATGAAGGTTGAGGCTAATCAACAAGTAAGAACTGGGGTGGGAGAGGGAGGGGTTGGGGGTAAGGGGTCCCCAATTGGTCTCTCGTGTTTTGGTAACTGTGGGTAATGAAGAGGAGGGATACCCCACTTATTCATCAAACAGGTGAAATGCACTTAGTCTGTGAGGTTTGAAGCACAAATATTCCAAACTAGACATGTACTTATAAGAGGTGTCCAGTGGAGCAGGAAGTTCATGTCCATATGGGACAGCGTGTGAGTAATTTGCTCCATAGCAATAGTGTGTCAGAGTTGTGTAAACCATGATGCTGTGGATGGGGTCAAGGGGGATCGCCAAGCCCAAGCTATAAACTGCTTGACAGCACCAGTCATGTGTTGCATCAGATACCTGTCTGCGTGAGTCATAGCAGTCAGGATGCTGGCCGGATGCTCAAGACGACCACGTGGTAGTCCTCTGGTATTGGGTATCCCAGGGCGCCCTTAATATGACTCATGATCTCCTTCCAAAAGATTTTTAAGGAGGGACACGCCCACCTTATATGATGGAAGTCACCATCTGATGCATTACACTGCAAACATGCATCCGAGGCTGCAGGGTACATTGTGCGAAGAAGGGCCGAAGTGTAATACCATTGAAAAATGACCTTACAGACTACGTCTTGTTGGGAAATGTTCCATGCGTACTCAGGATTTCTCACTCGAGCAGTTCCCACTGCTTCTGAGTGATGTTGGAGGCATTATCTGGAGACTGCTCCCATTGATAGCGATAGCAGGGGAGAAGGTGCAACTGATGCAGGACATCATATGTCTTAGAGATCCGACCCCAAGTACCCTGAAAGTTGTGAACCAGTTGTTCAAAGAGAGTAAGAGGGCAGGTGGTGGTTTCTGTATTAGAGGGCTGAAGGGCCAAGTGTCGGAGCTGGAAATATTGGTTTTGGGCAGATTTAGGCAGGTGAAATTCTTTCCTACACTGGTCGAAAGACTTGATCGTCTGGTCCTGAAAGAGGTCCTGCAACATTCTGCATTCACCTCTCACCTAATCTGGGAACGATTCCAGGGGAGAGCAGGGGAGAAGTTGGGATTACATGCAATTGGGGATGGGAAAGTAGTCAGTCCCCTTCTGATAGCATTTCCATCCCATATCTCCAGTACTGTGTGTGTTGGGGTTACAATGTAAGCGCTGCATGGGTGTGAGTGTCTAGATAGCCAGGCAAGGTCCCATAGATGACGGCAATCAACTGCACTGTCCATTTGTACCTAGTGCTTCTCATTCTCCCTCACCACCCACTCAGTAATGTAGTGTAGTTGAGCTGCCCAAAATAATCCTGATGATTGGGATAGGCCAGTCCCCCTCGGTTTCTTGGAAGTATAAGCAGCACAGCAGAGATGAGTAAGCGCTTCTCCTTTCATATGAAGGAGCTAAGGTCTGACTGGAGCCATTTGATGTCCCCAAAAGTGATAGACATGGGTAAGGATTGGAATAAATTCAGAAGCCTGGGAAGAACATTCATTTTGACCACATTGATGCTGCCCATACATGATACGGAGAGCTGCTTCCACCTCCAAACGTCTTCCAGGATGGCTTTATGGTGGCGTGACCAGTTTGCCAGCATCTAAGTAGTTAAGGAGTTTGTGAATATAAGACCTAGATACTGTATTGAGTGAGAGGTCCACTGGAAGGGGAACATTTTCTGTAAGTGGAGGAGACACTGTGGTGGAAAGGTGAGGTTGCGCGCCTGTGATTTCTCCAGATTAATCTTATAGCCTGATAATCGCTCATATGCCTGTGTAGTGTAGTTCCTATATTCCCAATAGGCTCTGCGCATTGGAATAACATATACTATAGTTTAGATGTAGGACTGAGGTTGACTAGGTCTCTATCGAATATATTAGACTTAATTGTGAGTGCCAGCTAGCTCAGAGGTCACTAGAAACTTTCCTGAATTCACAAGAAGGGATTAGTTTCTGACAACCACATAAACATGGCAACTTTGTTTCCCAAGAATAAGAAACCAATCTCTAGAGTCGCGGAAACAATAGATCTTTATTTCACTCAGTCAATCGTGCATGCTTCATTTCACCAGAGGTGCAGAGAAAAAGAGAGACGTGCGTTTTCAATAAAAAGTATTTATTTAACAGTCTTCTTTCTCAAGCATAAGAAGTGAACTGCTACAATCGTAATACTGGTTATAAAGTACAATGCCTACAGTATGAAGAGTATTATAAAGTAATATTGTAAAAGCATGATATGGTTTCTAAGCCATATAAAATAACATAAAATACATACATTAATAAATAAAGACTAAAAATACTCAACTGGTGCTTCTAAAATACGCCTACCCCGGTGTACCTAACCTAGGTCTAGTACGAGGGAGGAAGTAAGTGAGGTGTAGCTTAAGTTTAGTATTCTTTTACCAAGAATCTATTCCAAGAATTCTCTAAGGGTCTAATCAGCTCCGTACCTTGGTTTAGAATGAAGGAGATCTTGTATCTCTCTCTCTCGGGACTCGATCTCCCAGCAACCCGCAAGGGAAGCCTGGAAACACTGGAGCTGGATTTCTCGGCAGGAGAAAAGACAGCGTCTCTCTCAGTGCGTCAGCTGGAGGGTCGGCTTCCTTCGGCACTTGCAGTAGCAGGGCGTCGGACAAGTAGATAGTCAAACTGCTCCAAACCACTGTATGTTTGCCTGGGCAAATGTGGGCATATGTATACCTTGAAGGTAACGTGTTTGACATAAGGTTGGACATAATAACGTCATCAAAGACTCAGTTCTTTGAAAACTCCATGAGTTCTTGGATAAATCAATATTTAAGCAAGGGGAAGTCCCTGACTGCTGAAGGCGGAATTTTCCAAGAAATCGTTGTGGATTCTCGGAACTAGTGTAAGTAGCCATGCCGTATTTGGGCTGCATAGGCTAAGTCTAAATATGGTTATGATTTCCATGCCTATATAAGGATAGGGTGATTTATACCTATATATGGGCATGAATCGGGAAAATTACACTAGGGTCCAAGATTCATATAAAACACCTGCAGGGCTTGAACTACTGTGGGGAGTGAGGTGCCTGGTTCCTTGAGGGCTTTGAGTAGGTCATCAGCATTCAACCGAACCTTGTGGTCCTGGCCCCCAAAGGGGATACCTGTGGGTCCAGCTGAGTGTCATAAGTGGATAGCTAGAGGTTCCACTACAAGGGCAAATAGAAGAGGAGATATAGGGCAACCCTGTTGGGCACCACCAGATAGAGGGAAAGAGTAATTTGGCCATTGATGCGAATGTAGGTGGTGGACGCCAACTAGGAGGTCATGATTTTGCTAATTATAACAGGGTCCAATCCTATCTACCTGAGGACCATTTGCAAAATTG
Organism: Lissotriton vulgaris; assembly: GCF_964263255.1. Classification (NCBI taxonomy): domain Eukaryota; kingdom Metazoa; phylum Chordata; class Amphibia; order Caudata; family Salamandridae; genus Lissotriton; species Lissotriton vulgaris. The sequence goes on along the minus strand of NC_141696.1, from coordinate 816,647,113 downwards.
CCCAGCTCACCCAATCAAAAGCCTTTTTGGCATCGAGAGAAAGGAGAAGAGTGGGGATGAAGTGCCGCTGGACCTTTTCGACTAGGTGCGCTAGATGTTGAATGTTGTCAGATCCCTGTCGATGTCGTATAAAGCCCACTAGAACCTGGTCTATTAGGCTGGGGAAACGTTTTTCTAGACAGTTGGCCGACATCTTCGTACAGAGCTTTGCATCTGTGTTCAATAGGGCAATCGGTCGGTATGACGAGCAAAGTGTAGGGTCCTTGCCTGATTTGGGGACTAGCAGGACTTCGAATTGGCCATTGTCGGTGTAAGGCCCGTGGCGAGGGTGAAGGAGTCCTAATGTGTGAGCAAGTGCGACTGCAGCTGTGGCAGAAAGAGCATATAGAAAGCCCGAGAAGGCTATCAGGGTCAGTCAATTTAACCTTGGGGAGTTCCGTTACGGCCCTGTGGAGCGCCTCATTCGTGAACAGCTCCTCCGGGTCTCAGGCCAGCGAGGGGTCCAATGGCTGCCAGGGGCAGGTTTGGAGGAACGCAGCGATCTCAGCCGTGTATTTTTGGTAGAGAGTGAGTAGGGAGCTCTCAGCTTTGTTGACCCGGTGCTATTGAAGTTGACCCCCAGAATAGCCAGTTATCACTTTGCCCTTAGCGTGGGGGGCTGTTTATCAGTGTGCTCTAGTGTGAGAATGTCTTCCCTAAGTTTTGCTTCAAATAGGCAGCTTCCCGATTCCTGGCTATGGATTTAAAAGTGAGCACTCAGAGTATGGTGGCCTTAACCCCATCCCAGAGGACATGGGGGGGGGGGGGGAGTCTGGGAAGGAGTTAATTGCAAAATATTCAGTGATAGCATCTTATATAGTGGCCTTGTTGACAGGGTCCCTCAGGAGCTAGGGGGTAGGCACCAGCGCATGGTTCGAAATGGAGATGTCGGATATCTATACAGAGGTGAGAGCGCTCAATAAGGAGAAGATAAATAGTTGGTCTATGCAGTAATAAGATAGATGTGCATGTGAGTAGAAGGAATAATCTTTTGCGTCTGGGTGCAAATAGCGCTGGGCATCCACCAAGGCCTGCTTTGCAAAGCTCTTCTTCAGTAGTCCAGACATTGCTCCGGTGCCCTGTATATGTGATGTATTAGGGTACCAAACCAAATTGAAATTACCCCAATTATGTGACCTTTAGCAATCCTTAGTTGGTTCGAGAGGGTGCGCTGTATGAATGTGTCCTATGCTTGACTAGGAGCATATAGCTTAAGGAGCGTTGGATCTTAATACCCTTCACCACTGACAAGACAAGGAATCTCCCACGGAGGTCTCTAGTCAATTTAAGTACCTTCATGTAGAAGCCCCTCTTACAGAGTATGGAAATCCCCAGGGTCTTGGAGTCAGCGTACGCCCAGTGTTGGTGTGGGTATTGAGGGTGAGCCATGCAACGGCAATCAGTGCAGAGCAGGTGGGTTTCCTGCAGAATAAAGTTGGGTTCTTGCTGTGCAAGGCAGCGCCAGACCTGTCTACATTACATAGGAAAATTAAGCCCTCGTACATTGAAGGAGTGCAGTTTTAAATCATGTGTTGTGGTCATGGAGAGGGGAAAACAGTCTGCAGGCCTATCGATAAGCGGAGAGCCATTGCCGGTGCAGGGCTTGAAAGGGAGGGGCTCTTCTGTGCTCCCCAAGCCCCATAATGAACATAGCGACAGTAGACCAACCCAGGGGGAAGGGGAGGGTGTAGGATTGTGCAGTGAAAACTAGGAAGGCCAACGGGGCCCAACCATGTGAACCACTCCATGGAGGGTCGGGAGGTAAGTACCAGACCCCTACGAGGTGTCACCCTGAATGGAGGAAAGCTCGTTTTGGGGGCCGGGATGTCAGGAATAGCTTCAATGAGTAGTGAGCTCAGTACAGCAATATGGAAATCGGATGAAAAAAGAACCAATATAGGTGAACCACAATCAACATTAGAGTTTGTGCTCCAATCCCCAGGCCCTGCTAGGTAACTTGCAGTTCGGAGGGCCAGAGACTAGAAGTGTCAGTTCAAGAGGGGTATCCAGATGTATGAGGCATAAGTCAGTTCTCTTTGGCTGAGAAGTGTGCCTGCTCTGTCTTCATCTTTTAATGTCTGCTTTTGCTGTGTGTGAGTCTTAAGCAGCCTTGTTGCCATGGTCACGGCCTCTACGCTGGACTGTTTGTAATTTGGGTCACCAGGAGTCCGGATGATTGGGAGAGGGTGATATGATAGCGGAGTCACCCAAAAAGCCAAGGATCGATCAGGTCTCGATCAGGGAGCGGACCATATGCTGCTTCTCTTGCTTTTAAAGTTTGCTTTTTGTTACTGGACTTAGTGTTGTGTTGTGTTTACCTTTCCCTGCGCCAGGACGCTCCTTCGCTGGAGCAGCTGTGCGCATTAAAATGCAAATAACATAACATAACATAACATAACATTCCAGGTGAAGACCAGGCCAAAGGGGTGGGCCCATTGAAATTTGATTGCTTGTGCACCCAGATGTTCAGTCACAGATTTGAAGTCAGGCCGCTTCTTCAGGGTCAGTGGGGAGAGATCTTCATAAATCTGCACAGTGTGGCCCTGGAATACTATGTTCGCTTTACCTCTCACCACACAGAGCACCGTCTCTTCATCCTTAAATAAATGCACATGAGTAATAATGTCCTGGGGCGCATCCTGGCAGCCAGTGACGCAGTGCACCCTGTCAAGAACCAAGGCCCCCCCTCTGGCACACCTTGAATGGCCATTAGGAGGTCCCTGGTGAAAGACATAATGTCCTCCATCTCTTCTCCTCGGGGATGTCTCTAATACGTAGATTGTTGCAGCGCCCTCAATTTTTCAGGTCCTCCTATTTGGCCTGGAGTTCACAGTGCTGTTCTTCCAGTGCATTGACCCTCCTCCACAAGGCCACCTGGTCTTCTGCATTGAAAGTCGATGGTGCACTTCAAGTCGTCTACCTGGTCTCCCACCGCTGTGATATCATTACGTAAGTCTTTGAGACAACCTCTAAAATCTGTCATCATGGGGAGGAGCTTTGCGCGCATTCAAGATGGCTGCGTGAGCTAAGGGCTCCCGAGGCCCTTGTATCCTCCCGCTTATATCCTGTCACTGATCCTGTTTGGGGTTGAGTGTCCGAGTAGATGAACCACGGGAGAAGTGAAAGCTGAAAACTGCGTCCCGATCGGACCCTGGGGGCCGGAGTTGTGGTGTGGAGAAGACTGCGGCCTATGCCTCCTGGATGCCCGGCGCTTGAGTTGGTATGGTGCCCGAGGTGTAATTGAACAACATCGGCACAGGTTTGCGGGGGCGACCGGTCCAGTCCCACTTTCACTTTCGGTTTTGGCACTTGGACTGGTTTTGAGTCGGGAGATGCTTCATTGCGGCAGCTCGTATTCCTGTTGGTGCCTGAGCGTTTCAGACAATATAAGATGTGTCGGACTTTAGCCTGGTGACACACCGTCCTTTGTTTGGGCTAATTCAAGTGCGTTGCTTGCGCCTTTCTACTTCGGAGCGGAAAAGAGACATTGGGCGAATATCCTGGAAGATAGATACTATCTATGGCTAGCTAGACAGGAGACTTGTTCCCCCTTCACCTGAGCTGGGCATCGACTTGAGATTGTCCTGAAATGGCAAGCAAATCGGAAGGGGACAAGCAGAAGTTGAAAACCACCAGAAGGGGTGGATATACCAAATCCAATGTCATGGATCGATATGCCCAAGTTAAAGGGTCGTCCAGTGGACCAGGTAGGTCGCTGGTAGAGGCGAAGGATTCCTCGACCCCGGCAACCGAACTGACATTGTAGGACGTTATGACCGCCATTGACGGCACTAGGTCATCCCCGGGAAGCAAATGCATACCTTGGCACACAAGTTAGACACCGTGGCCATTGATGTGAATCTGATTCGCACAGACCTTACAAAGACAAATGAGAAGGTCAAATCGTTAAACATAAAGACATCGCGTTTAACGGATGACGTCGTCGAGTTGCAGACCGAGGTCAGAAACCTGAGGGCCTCGAATGACATTGTGGCCCGTCGCCTTGAGGATTTTGAAGGGAGGGCCCGAAGGAATAATGTCCGTATAATTGGAGTTCTGGAAAAGGCAGAGGATCAAGCGGCTGACCTTTTCGTGGAAGACCTTATCATCAACCAGCTAAAGTCCAAGGGACTGAGCAAGTTCTTTACTGTGGAGCGCGCCCACATAATCCCTGGTGGAAGACCGAAAGTGGGCGCCCCGCCGAGGCCTCTTATAGCGCGGATCTTTAACTTTCGAGACAGAGACGCTATCCACCAAGCCTCTTGAGCGGGTGGGCCCTTGAAGTTCGAGAACTCAACTATCAGCTTTTATCCGGACTTCACTCAAGCGGTCCAAAAACAAAGACTCAGTTTTCTGGGGGTGAAGAGGAGACTTCGTGACCTGGGTCTCAAATATGCCATGCTTTTCCCGGCCAAGCTGAGGATCGAACATGACGAGCGGACCTATTTCTTTGATAAGTCCGAAGTGGTGGCCGATTGGTTGGATACTTTGCCGGCCCAGCAAGGTCCGGAGAGACATTCTGATGAGACTGAGGGAGGAACTGTGGAGCAGGAATGATCATAATTTGTCTGGTTCCTGGGGACGCCAGGGTATTTCATACTGTGGTGGTTCTAGTCTATATGTGCATTTTTACGCAGATGGTATGGGGGGGTTACGGGGCCATCGAGGGGTCTCTCTCCTCCTCAGCCTAACTTTTTGTAGTTTAGTTTAGATGTGGGGGCGACAGGCACACTGCGAGTTGGAATGGCCCTATATTAGGAAGCAGAGGTGCAGGGTGGGGGATGTTGTAACAGGGTGTTTGGGTGGGGTGGTGTTGGTTTTCAGTTTAGTTTTTCAGCAAGGCCTTTTATTGCAAGGGTGGGTCTTCTTTCTGTTTTATGATGGGGGGTAGGGGGTTGAGGTTGATTAGCTGGAATGTTAATGGGTTGGGTGATAAGATTAAACTTGGGGTGGTGTTGCAACTCCTGAAACGGCACTCTCCGGATGTGGTTTTACTTCAAGAAAACCACTTAGTTGGTAATACATGCAATGCCATGAATAGAAAGGGATATCGTTTGGTGGCTCATGCTGGGATCTCATCTGTATCCCGGGGGGTTGGAATCCTCATTAAGAATTCTCTTCCGTTCGAGGTGGAGTCAGCGGTCCTCGATGAGAGAGGGCGCTATGTGGCTGTATCGGGACAGTGGGAGGGTCGCACGCTTTCCCTGGTGTCTGTTTGTGTTCCTCCTGGCCTGCAGTCTACTACCTTTGCTGACCTGGGACGGGTTTCACTCGATCTCCCTGGGGGGTTTCTGATACTGGGTGGCGATTTTAATGCAGTGGTGTCTGGTGTGTTGGATAGGCATCCACCTAGAGATCTCGGGAGGGCTCATGGCTGGCTGCCTGACTTCATTCTATATAACAAAAAAGAGGAGTACCACCATAAAAAGGCTCAAAGAGCGATTTTGGTGGGATGGTTTTCTAGTGGAAAAAGAAGAAAGTCCTTCTTTGGTTTAATAAACCCCTCACTCACCGACCTAGTTGGTGACATGCTTCATCATCGGGGTCCACCTTGACAGCCGAGTGCCATCAAGGTGTGCTGCGACACCTGGAATACAGTGAAGCTGGTATATGAATGATGAGTGCAAGAAAAAAGTAAGTGTGTTGAAAATTGTCCTGATATGACTTGTAGGAGAAATATTTTATTCTTAAGACTACTGGACAATATTAAAAACGTGTGTGTAGATACAATAATAGGCTAATTATGACCGTGTGTATCTGTAGATAAGTGAAAGGTCTACATGTTTCAAACCGTATTGGAAATTACCGGTTTTTCGTCAGGACCAAAAAAGAGGAAGTGGGTGGTCAGGGCACACTAACGCCCTGCCATACCTACATTCCTAAGTTGACCTGTTAACAAATCTGTTACAGGGTGAAAAAGCTGTAACCCGGGTGTGGTTACGCTCAAAGTAAAAAAAGACCTGTAGGGGGAGAAAGAGAATAAGTCACAAGAAAACTCGTTACGTGCCTGCAACGTAGTGAAGTGACGAAATCTGCTGTCTCTGTGAACATCCCACACAGAATTAATGCGGACTATTTTAGTGCGTGTGCTGCTAAATTACATAGAAATAACGTATTGGCGCAATACAGCCATTATGGCTACCTGGCACACCTATCAATAGTTGTGTGCTTAGTAAAAAAGATCCGTGATTTTGTCACTCGCATCCGATAATTATTGGTGCGTGGCTAGGCAACAATCATATCATTAAAAGTGAAAGGAGTAACGACATGCTATTGATTCTTCTTGATCCAACCGAGACAATACAAGACAAACACAACATACAACACACAGTATGCTCGAATGGTGCTTACTCCTAAATCAGGGTCATTAGGCTGCACGGGATTAGAGGGAAGGGTGGCCACTGTTGGAAAACATATTCTGCAATGAAAGGGAGAGGATGCTTAGTTCCGGGTTGACTTGCAGAGGGTACTGGAAAAATTCTAACGAAGAAACGGAAGGAATCGCGTTTCATCCAGGGAATTAAATTTTCTACTTACAGTTTTCAAGTGGCACAGTCAAGCGGTATACCTAGTTTGCCCCTCCATGCGCCTGTGGTGAGAACGCATAGTCAAGCGGGTTAAGACTGCCGCCATCGGGGTCGGTGTAGGCGTGGTCTTCTGAACGTGATGACGTCAGGCGCTCCCAGAAGGAGCGGTACGGTAGCCTGTGGGGTTCACACAGTGGCGTTGCTATGGTAAAGAAAACGCTACCGCGTTAGGAGATACAAAAAAAGAAGCGTTGATGTTAGAAGGTGCCAGGATTAGCTCTAAAATTACGGCTGATGCTCCAAAAAGTAAAGCGATCGCCTTGGTAATGTATATTCAGAAGAAGCTGCTTAATTTGCAGGATAAAAAGATCATTTGACATTAATATAAACCTAGCTTGCCCCTTCACATTACTGTCAAAAACGCTTCTATTCTGACTGCCCTAATACAGCACAGCCTTAATTGAGGCTGCCCAAGAAAAATCCTCTATGCCTATTGACTAAGAGGGTTTCTATTCCCCTTGAGCTCCCTTACCTACTGCCTGTGCAGTTCATATAGCCCTGACTAATACTTATGTATTGGTTCAGCAAGGGTTATTATTATATACCCCTTTTTAATTATTACTCCAGGGAGCGTCATTTTTCTTTCTTTTTATCCTGCAAATTAAGCAGCTTCTTCTGAATATACATTACCAAGGCGATCGCTTTACTTTTTGGAGCATCAGCCGTAATTTTAGAGCTAATCCTGGCACCTTCTAACATCAACGCTTCTTTTTTTGTATCTCCTAACGTGGTAGCGTTTTCTTTACTATAGCAACGCCCCTGTGTGAACCCCACAGGCTACCGTACCGCTCCTTCTGGGAGCACCTGACGTCATCACGTTCAGGAGACCACGCCTACCCCGACCCCGATGGCGGCAGTCTTAACCCGCTTCACTATGCGTTCTCACCACGGGCGCATGGAGGGGCAAACTAGGTATACCGCTTGACCGTACCACTTGAAAACTGTAAGTAGAAAATGTAATTCCCTGGATGAAACGCGATTCCTTCAGTTTCTTCATTGGAATTTTTCCAGTACCCTCTGCAAGTCAACCCGGAACTAAGCATCCTCTCCCTTTCATTGCAGAATATGTTTTCCAACAGTGGCCACCCTTCCCTCTAATCCTGTGCAGCCTAATGACCCTCATTTAGGAGTAAGCACCATTCGAGCATACTGTGTGTTGTATGTTGTGTTTTTCTTGTATTGTCTCGGTTGGATCAAGAAGAATCAATAGCACGTCGTTACTCCTTTCACTTTTAAGGATCTGATTGCTGCCTAGCCACGCAACTATAATTATCGGATGCGAGTGACAAAATCACGGATCTTTTTTACAAAGCACACAACTATTGATAGGTGTGCCAGGTAGCCATAATGGCTGTATTGCGCCAATACGTTATTTCTATGTAATTGAGCAGCACACTGCACTAAAATAGTCAGCATTAATTCTGTGTGGGATGTTCACAGAGACAGCAGATTTTGTCACTAGACTACGTTGCAGGCACGTGACGAGTTTTCTTGTGACTTATTCTCTTTCTCCCCCTACAGGTCTTTTTTTTTACTTTAAGCGTAACCACACCCGGGTTACAGCTTTTTCACCCTGTAACAGATTTGTTAACAGGTCAACTTAGGAATGTAGGTATGGCAGGGCGTTAGTGTGCCCTGACCACCCACTTCCTCTTTTTTGGTCCTGACGAAAAACCGGTAATTTCCAATACGGTTTGAAACATGTAGACCTTTCACTTATCTACAGATATACACGGTCATAATTAGCCTATTATTGTATCTACACACACGTTTTTAATATTGTCCAGTAGTCTTAAGAATAAAATATTTCTCCTACAAGTCATACCAGGACAATTTTTAACACACTTACTTTTTTCTTGCACTCATCATTCATATACCAGCTCCACTGTATTCCAGGTGTCGCAGCACACCTTGATGGCACTCGGCTGTCAAGGTGGACCCCGATGATGAAGCATGTCACCGACTAGGTCGGTGAGTGAGGGGTTTATTAAACCAAAGAAGGACTTTCTTCTTTTTCCACTAGAAAACCATCCCACCAAAATCGCTATTTGAGCCTTTTTATGGTGGTAATCCTCTTTTTTGTTATATAGATACCTAGCCAAGGGGACCAGGAGTACTTTCCGTCCACTCACGTGGATTAATTCCCTTTACTCTCTCCATTTGTTTATTGTATATGCATGACTTCATTGACACAATGGGGATGGTGGACTGCTGGAGGTTGCTCCACACTACTCAGCAGCAGTACACCTTTCTTTCGGGCACCCAGGTAGTCTCTCCAGGATAGATTATGTCTTAGTGCCGGCTGCACAGGCATCCTATGTTGCGGAGGTCAGACATATGGCTCGGGTATTTCCGATCACTCTTCGCTTTGGTTTCGGTTTAAACTGGCGCCGGGCTCTGAGGGAAGGATAGCTCCTATTAACCCTTGGTATCTTCGTAATCCCAAGACTCACAGTGCACTTGTAAGGGCTTTAGAACATTATTTCCGGGAAAATGAGGGTTCTGTTCCTTCTACGATATCGCTATGGGAGGCTTTCAAGACAGTACTTAGGGGTCAAGCTCTCTCTTTAATTGCTGGTGTTAAAAAACAAAAGGAAGAGGACGTGTTGAGGATAGAGACGGAGATAGCTGATTTGGAATTGGAACTGGAGCAAGAGATTACCCGCTCTAGATTGCATGTCCTGCAATTGAAGCAGCTGGAATATAGAACGTTGGTAATGGATGGTGCGAAGGCCCTTAGTCGGGAACAACAGGGGCGTCTATATGACGTTGGGGACAAGGCCGGCAAATTAATAGCATGGCTGGACAGGAAAGATAGAGCTGGTCGTGTTGTACCGGAAATTGAGACAGAGAGTGGGGTCCTGGTCACCGACCCGCAGGAAATAGTCTCATGCTTCGCTGATCACTTTCGCTCGGTGTACTCTTCCGTGTCGGATAGACCGGAGGAGGACTCATGCTTGTTGTTGCGAGATATTGCACTCCCATGCCAGTCTGAGGATGACCGAGACCTTATGGACGGTAAGATCACTACAGATGAGGTAGCGTTAGCAATGCGCTCCCTGAACTCTGGTAAGGCGATGGTTCCCAACGGTCTACTGATTAAGCTTTACAAGCTTCGCCCGGATAGGATTGCTCCGTATTTGAGAGACATGTTCCTGGAATCCCGTGATCGTGGTCTCCTCCCCCGTGATCAGAGATTGGCGTCGATTGTGGTAATTCATAAGTAGGGGAAACCGAGGAATAAGTGTGCTTCGTATCGGCCAATCTCATTATTAAATTCTGAACCTAAGATTCTTGCTAAGTTGTTGGCTAATAGATTAATCAAGGTTATTAGTGATCTGGTTCAACCGGATCAATTTGGCTTTTTCCCGCACAGGAATACGGCGTTGAACCTTAGACACCTGCACGGGGCTCTTGCGAGGGCCTCAACGCTGCGTGAATCGGCCATTTTGGCGTCATTAGATGCCACAATGGCGTTTGATACTATTGAATGGCCGTATATGTGGGCCGTGCTGGCTAAATTTGGTTTCGGTTCAGATTTCATCAGCTGGGTGCGGCTTCTCTATACAGACACGCTTGCCCAGATAGTGGTTAATGGTCGCGTCTCGGAGCCATTTTGTCTTGGGTGGGGTACTCACCAGGGTTGCCCGCTGTCTCCTCTTTTATTCGCGTTGGCCCTCGAGCCTCTTGCGGCTTGGATCAGTTGGGAGTCCTCGATGAAGGGTATTATGTGGTCTCCACAGTTTGAAGATCGTATTTCCTTATATGCGGACGACATCTTGCTGTATTTGACCTCCCCCAGGAAAACTTTGGTAGTGCTTTGTGATGTTCAGACCTCCTTTGGTAGAAACTCTGGCTTGGTCATTAACTGGGCGAAATCCTATCTGTACGTTCTTAGTGGCGAGATACCAATCCTACCGCGTAACTGTCCTATTCAAATAGCACAAGAGGGGTTCAAGTATCTCGGAATTTATGTTTCGATGGACCCCATGGTTCGATACGAAAGGAATCTTCTCCCTCCTTTGACTCGGATGAAGCGAGATGTTGCGAGCTGGCGGAAACTCCCGTTGTCGATGCTTGGGCGGGCGGCCCTTTTTAAAATGATGTCGCTCCCTCGTTTTCTGTATGCCCTTCAGAACACGCTTGATATTGTCCCAGCTAGGTATTTTCATGTGGTGGAGGGTCTACAAAGGAAACTGTTGTGGGACGGAAGACCGCGGATTGCGCTCGCTAAATTAACGCTCCCTTGGTATAATGGGGGCATTGCTCTCCCTGATATTGAGAGATATTATTGGGCTTCGCAGTTGGGAGCCATCAATCACGGTATGTATGGCCCTGAGTTAAACCCAGGTTTCGCCATGGATAGGTGGCTACTTCCTGGGGGCAATTATTATAGAGAGTTGTACACTAAATCTGTGGAAAGTACTTTGACGGGGCCAACCAAGACGGCTGTGCGGATCTGGCACTACGCTACCATTTCGTTAGGGTGGAAGGACCGTCTGACTTTGGCTACCCCGCTTTTTGGCTCTGATAAGTTTGGTAAACTGTGGAACACTAAAGGGTTCGACAAGTGGGATCTCATTGGCATCTCCAAGGTGGGAGACCAATGGGTGAAAGCACAGGTGAAATCGTTCGCGACCTTGCAGACCGAGTTTGAATTGGGAGGGAGGGAACACTTCCGTTATGCTCAGATCCGGCATGCGCTAATGTCTGTTTTCTCGGAAGGGTAGATGATACCAGAGTCTACCCCGTTAGAGGATCGTATCTTGGATGGCCATATGCCTGATAGTACCATTTCCCTGGTGTACAAGAAACTGATCAATCACAGGGCAGACCTTCTATCGCAACTGCATGATCAGTGGACTCATGACGGCCTTGAGCTTGACGATGAAGACTGGCAGTCCACAATCTCCTCACCGAAGGAGGTCGCGAATCCAGCACGACTGAGGCTAGTTCAGCTCAAAATACTACATAGGGTCTATGTCACGGGTCCCTGTCTGGTCAGGATGGGTTTTTCTGAGGAGGGTGTGTGTCAGCGGGGTTGCGGTCAGTTGGGGACGTTCCTCCATATTATCTGGGAATGTCGGGAAGTGTTTGACTATTGGAGTAGGGTTCCTGAGGTGATGCAGGAGGTTACAGGTGTGATTCTCTTACCGGAGGCCAGACGCTGTTTGTTGAATGTTTGGGAGCCCACTGATCATAATGTGGCACAGACTCAATGGGTGACTCTAGAGGCCACGATTGCCAAACGGAACATCGCACAGTTGTGGGGGTCCCAGAGGCATCCCACTATTAAGCTGTGGGTAGAAAGCATGGATTGGTGCATGTTCTGGGAGAAAACGGTGTACTTAGCTCGGGTCGCCCCCGGAAATGGCATAAAGTGTGGGGTCCTTGGAATCGATATAGAGGGGACATCTCCGTACCGACTGTGGCTGCGGTCCTTGATGTCCCGCTTTCCCCCTGACTCCTTATTGTTACTGATAATTTTCATAGGATTTCTGTGTTCTTTTCTCCCCCCCTTCCATCGTCAATACATTGTTTATTGTAACGTTTGATGATATGATGCTCAACCCTTTTCAATAAAAAGAAATATAAAAAAAAAATCTGTCATCATGGAGCCTATCTCTTAGTGGATGTCAGCCATTCATTTTTCCTGGTAGTCCTGTGTTATGAAGAAGGCGGGAGACACCACTGAAGGTTGCGGAGCAGGAACCTCTTTTGCTGGCCATATCAGGAGCAGCTGGTTTAGCCCAAAGGGAGACCACTGAGCTCTCTCTGACTGACTTGCCTCTGGGCATAGTGGGCAAGACTGCTGTACGGTGCTCCGCTTTGCGAGTAGAGTGAGAGTCGCAAGCGGTTTCTCCCACAAGATGCAAGAGCCGATAATGGAGGATGAAAGTTGGATCCCGCTGTTGGGGGATCAATGTCACTGATATAGCCCTGTAATGTGAGGGCAGTGAAAACCAGGGAGTGCTACATTTTGTGCCAGTCTCTGCAAATCTGGTGCGTAGACGGTAGTTACACCAGCCAGGGATAAATTGCATGGGTGGCCAGGGCCAGCAATCAGTGACTTCAGAGTCTAGAGTGGCCCTTGGGAGAAGCTAAAGCAACATAGCATAGCAACAGGGGTCGCAGGTCACCTCTGTTGCTCTCAACCTGCCAGGCCTGTAGCAGTGTTGGAGGCCTTCACCGGGTCCACCAGGCACCAGAGATGTCCAAGGGACAACTGTTCTCAGAGACAGGGTCCACATGGCACGCTGGGCTCCTCAAGTGGAGACAGAAGCCAGGCAGGCCTCCTGGCATGAGACCCTAAGCTGTAGGTGCAGGTCGCACAAAGATGTCGCCCACAAAAAGGAAAAGGGAGGGACCTGGGCCTCGCAGGAGGTGAATGGGCTGCAGAAGGTGTGTTGGGTACCGTAAAGTGCCAGGCCGCAATGTCCCTCAGGCCCACGCAGACACAACGACACATCAGTAGGTATTGCAAGGGGAGCATCGATGCAGCATTAGAGTCCTGGCCAGTGTGTGGGGGTGCTGAAGTAGGGCCCAAAAAGCTGCAGGAGGGTAGGAGAGGGCATGGAAGCACCCCCAAATGCATCCACTCACTGCACCATTTTAAGACCAGGTCAGGAGCAAACCAGGCAATCCAAGACCTAGAAACCAGCAGTTTCTGCCAACATCAATACCTCTGGGAGGGGGTCATTCAGCAAGAAGAAGCACTGGCAGCATCGGGGGCCCTCCAAACCTCTCTCTCAGTAACACCAATCAGACTTCGGGCCCACCAGCAGGCCTCCAAGGGCTGGGTGGCACGGCAGCCCACAGGCCTCACTGTGGCCGTCTAGGCAGTAGCAGGAAGTAGGCACCAGGCTGAGAGAGTCTGCCGGAGCTCCAGGCAGAGTCGGTCTCTCACCTCCTCCAGAGGCAGCGGCGACTCTCTGCAGGGGTGTGCTCAACAGGAAGCAAAGGGAGGAAGGTGCTCTGCCCCAATGCTGGTCCCCGATCCCTCATGCTCATCCCCAGTGGGCTCACAAGGTCACGACGTGCCAGGGCTTTCCCCTGCAGTAAGGGTGACCCCTACTCGGCTGGCAACTTGTGGCAAGGGGCACCAGGTGCCCTACAGTGGCTATCTGTGAGGGGCCCTGCTGAGGGGCCCATCGCATTCCGATAGCTCACCTGGTAGAGCCGCCGCCCGGGGTTGGGGAGGCAAAGATGGCACTGAGGGTCCGTGTGACCTCTGGGTCGGCAACCACTGAGGCACCTTGCAGGCACAGGGGACCCCAAGCACATCTCAGCAACGGCAGTTATGGCCACAAAGGACTCCAGCACCTCTGAGGGCACAATCAGGGCATTAAAGATGCTTTATAAGGCTTTAGGGCCCAAGGGCTGGAGGAGCACCGAGCTTCAGTGTCCTCTGCCAATCCTGGCATGCCATGACCCTCAACCTTAGCCTTTTGGTGAATCGATTTCTATGAAAACCTACAACCATGTTGAACCTAGTTCCTGTATCTGACCTGTGCTCCACTGCAGTCAGTCTCAAATGGCGTCTATGTCCAAGTCTACTTCAACCAGTTAACCACCTTGGGGGTTAATGCTTTTTGGTGATATTTTTATTTAAAACTTTAAAATTCATATCTTCGGTTCCCCTTATTGGATTATTGTCCTTTTGGTATCATTTTAATTATTAACAGTTATTCTATTTTTCGTTTACTTCCTTTTTTTATTGGAGCTTTATTGTGCCCTGTTGTGACATTATTACTGTTTTGGTACTGCATAAATATTTGCCATATTACCCTAAGTTAAAAATATGTGCTCTGTGCCTCAGCTACCAGGGGATTGAGCTCAGGTTAATTTAGTGACTTTGAGGGTTCACCTCACCAGGATTCTGATTATTTCTCAAGATGCCCCCCCCCCCTACTAATAGCCAAATTTATTATACAAAAGCTACACAGATCATAACTAGGCCACTGTTACTTACTTTTAACTGTGAGCTCCTTAGTTTAACCTATGATGCATTTCCTGAAGAAAAAGGAAATTGGCTTAGTAGTTTGGTCTGCCCTGTTCCCATGATGCACTGGGCCAGGGTCAGACTAATTTGCATATAGCCAAGTTCTGAGCTGGGATGGTGCAGTGAGCTAAAAAACGGTGATGGATCAAGCCCTGATCTTTGGACTGGGTAAGAGTGGTCTGCTTAATTCAGACACTCTGTTCATCACCACCCCCTTTTCTGAATCATTTTTGTCCACCATAAGCGTGGAAGGGTATACTCAGATGTGAGTCCCTTGCTCATTGCACCATCAGGATTCAAGCAAGCCGGGCCGAAGAAGGCTGAAATGCCAGAAACCGGTCCCCGGTAGCTTGTCTCCTTTCTGGTGAAGAATTGGCTTGGTAGTTTAGTCTGCCCTGTTCCCATGATGCACTGGGCCAGGGACAGACTGATTTGCATATAGCCAGGTTCTGAGCTGGGATGGTGCAGTGAGATAAATAACGGTGATGGATCAAGCCCTGATCTTTGGACTGGGTAAGAGTGGTCTGCTTAATTCAGACACTCTGTTCATCACCACCCCCTTTTCTGAATCGTTTTTGGCCACTATAGGTGTGGCAGGGTATACTCAGACATGAGTCCCTTTCTCACTGCACCATCAGGATTCAAGCAAGCCGGGCCGAAGAAGGCTGAAATGCCAGAAACCGGTCCCCGGTAGCTTGTCTCCTTTCTGGTGAAGAATTGGCTTGGTAGTTTAGTCTGCCCTGTTCCCATGATGCACTGGGCCAGGGACAGACTGATTTGCATATAGCCAGGTTCTGAGCTGGGATGGTGCAGTGAGATAAACAACGGTGATGGATCAAGTCCTGATCTTTGGACTGGGTAAGAGTGGTCTGCTTAATTCAGACACTCTGTTCATCACCACCCCCTTTTCTGAATCGTTTTTGGCCACTATAGGTGTGGCAGGGTATACTCAGACATGAGTCCCTTTCTCACTGCACCATCAGGATTCAAGCAAGGCGGGCCGAAGAAGGCTGAAATGCCAGAAACTGGTCCCCGGTAGCTTGTCTCCTTTCTGGTTAAGAATTGGCTTGGTAGTTTAGTCTGCCCTGTTCCCATGATGCACTGGGCCAGGGACAGACTGATTTGCATATAGCCAGGTTCTGAGCTGGGATGGTGCAGTGAGATAAATAACGGTGATGGATCAAGCCCTGATCTTTGGACTGGGTAAGAGTGGTCTGCTTAATTCAGACACTCTGTTCATCACCACCCCCTTTTCTGAATCAGGTTAATTTAGTGACTTTGAGGGTTCACCTCACCAGGATTCTGATTATTTCTCAAGATGCCCCCCCTACTAATAGCCAAATTTTTTATACAAAAGCTACATAGATCATAACTAGGCCACTGTTACTTACTTTTAACGGTGAGCTCCTTAGTTTAACCTATGATGCATTTCCTGAAGAAAAAGGAAAAATAACACATTACTCCATAGTTTAATTAATAAGATGAAACAGCAAATCGCTGCACACAGTGTGACAAAGAATTAATTGCATCCAGAACACCATGAAAAAATAGAAATACCTGAATTCTGCTAGCAAAACCATCCACTTACCATACAAGCAGCATCTCGACAAAGTCACTGGCAAAGGAGAATGTGCTTGTCTTTTTATTTTATGTTAATTAGTCTTCCAATCATCTAGGTCCAGACTCTGCTGCAGGATAGAAAAAGCTCCATTAATGACCCTTTTCTTGCATCTGGACTTTCAAAAATTGATATCTAGTGGATTACCTTGCTCTTTGATTCCCTGCAGTGAAGCTCAATGAACAACCGGAGAATTATCAATTGGTCCTATTTGACTGTATACATGGCTATTTCTCGATCTTAGAACCTGTTTTTACTTTGATAACCAAGGATGATTCTATGTAGACTGCTACCTTGTTAGAAGCAACCTTATTTCATTTATTTAAGGCAAAATAGTTTCTTGTGCTTTCTATTACGCATCCTCATTGTGAATTCATTGATTTAAATTATCGTAGATGTTTTGCTTTAGCGCTGCTAGACGCTAAAGGGTGTCAGTTTCACATGAAAGAGTGATGATAAACACATGCAGGTGGAAGATCCATGAGGCAATGTGGGCAATAGAGAGTGAAGTGAAGGATGAATGCATTTGAGCTATATGTATTTGTGGTGATTGGAAGTCCAACCAGATGGCATACAAATATATTTTTGTAGTTGGCAGGAGCTGTAAAATAGTAAGGTACGTAGTCTATATACATTCATAATAAGCTGCAGTTGTGTAAAAGAAGATGCGCTATGGTGGTGGTTACTACATGAAGGAGTTATGGAGTTCACTTGAATCTGCCTGGTGATAAGAATTTAACATAATGTATCTAGTAGTGAGGTCAACTGTAGTGCACCAGTGGAGAGTGTATATCATCAGCGGTGTAAGTTTATTAACATGACCTAGGAGGGTGATGTTAGAGCAGGTTTAGTACATGATCCTGTAGTTTGGCATTGGGCATTTGCACGTTTTGAGCATGTCTTGTAGCGGTTGGAAGTGTATTCCAGGTTCTACGTGCATTCCCCAAGAAGGTCTGCGTGATGGTGAACAGTTTTTGAAACAAGTTGTTTTGAGAAGTAGTTAGATTTGTGTTGAATTTGGAGGGCATGGCATGCATACAAGAGTTTGGAGCCATTCAGGTAGGAAGTAGGTGCCAGATGTAGGGAGAGGTGTGGCGCAGAGGCCAGGGCGGCTGACTCCGGAGCACAGGGCTCACAGTTAGATCCTCAACGCCGGTGGCAGCTCAGCCCAGCACCATGTGACTCTGGTCAATAGCTCGCTCAATCTTCCCGACGGCCCCCAGCGCCTTGAGACCCTTAGGGGTGATTAGTTTACGCTTTACAAATACTGGGTTATTATTATTATTAGATGTACAGTTTACTACTGGTCACAAAATACTGGTTGCATCTTGCAACCAGTAAAGAATTCTTCAATGGACCTACATAGAATTAGGTCAGTTCAGAAAAAAAAATGGTTTTGGAGTGAGTCACAATCCAACCTAATCCAATATTATTTACGAGCTAGGTCTCACATTGTGAC
The DNA here is from genome assembly GCF_964263255.1 of Lissotriton vulgaris. NCBI lineage: Eukaryota > Metazoa > Chordata > Amphibia > Caudata > Salamandridae > Lissotriton > Lissotriton vulgaris. The sequence goes on along the minus strand of NC_141696.1, from coordinate 816,629,408 downwards.
TCACTGCAATTGGAGTCCAACACATGTATGGTGGCCTGCTGGGATCAGCAGACCACCATGTCTGTGATTTACTTTCAATAGAGTAAACTTTCTTTTTTAAATGCAGTTTGTTTTCCTTCAAGGGAATGGGCCTGCGTTTAAAAAGTAAAGACTAAGGGGGTCATTTACAAGCCCATTGCGCCACCCTCACGTCACTTTTCCCAGGTTAAAAATGACGCAAAAGTGGCGCAACTGGCTTGTAAATCTTCCCCTACGTTAAAAAAAAAAGTTTGTTTGAGAGTTGACGAGAACGATGTAAATAAACAAACATAACTTTGTCTGTGTTCTGCAGGAATGAAAAACAGTAAATGTGCAGGAGGAGACATCCATTTTGAACAAGGTGGTGTTGAGGCCTAACTTAGACCTAGTTAACATAAGCCAGAAAAATACAATTTAACATGATATAGAAAATGTGTTTCAAATCCAATAGCTTCATGTCAGTGTATACATGTAAATAAATTTGAGAGCAAATCCATGTTCTGTATGTTAATAATGCACAAAAATATAAAATGCCCAAAACTCTAACACAAGTACTCAATACTTTTGCTGTAAAGTTGAACTCCTTTTAGACCAGCCTTGTTATTTTGTCACATTCTTTAGATGAGCTGTAAATAGAGCAAAATGTGCATCAAGGATTGCAGGAAAAGTATTTTAAGTTTCTGACTAATTTTGTAAAAACTATTAGGTCCGCCATTGTAGCAAGAACAGAAGGAACCAAGAACTGCACTTGGAATTTATTAACTGGAATGTTGGAATTTGACCCTATTTTGGTTTTTGGGTGCAGCATCAAAGGCAAAGATTGACAGATCAGCAGGCACAAAAGGGTATACACAAACCACGTGGAACAGATGGAATGAAGACCACAGGACTGAATACGAATCCCCAGAAAGAAGTGATGGCTGGTGATGAAGTAATTAAACCAGTTAGAAATGTTATGTCTCAGGTGACTGAGGCAAATGTAGCTCGCTTCAATTCAGGATATTACTGAAAAACGAGCCTCTTAGAACGAGTAGTGCAACCGCAACAAGGACAGTGATTGATACCCCCTGTGGTGATGAGGGCGCTGTACAAATATCGCTTGAATGATTGAATGAGAAATCCTGGATCTTCAACTAATTTGCTCTTGATGTTCATTTCTGTTTGATTCCATGAAGCGTCTACAGTGAAATGTTATCAAAAGAATGGGCAACCCAAACAACTCTTGAGGGCTTGGGCAAAAATCAATGATCAGGTATGTATGCCTTCAAGGGATTTTATTTCACAATATTTTGTCTCTTTACCAGAGAGTTTCAACTTATAGGGGTCAAATGAATAGACACCTTTCTTTTTTGGAAAATAATTCCTATTCTTAATTAATTTGACACCATTGAATCTATGGTAGCGTCTAAGTCTGTATCATTTAGTTTACTCCTACAATGTATTAGGTAAACTTACACATGCTGTCAAAGAAGTCATATAAAACAAGAAAAAAGAAAAAAACTGAGAGGGTGTATATAGAAAAATTGTTGAAACTCTCTGGTAAAGAGACAAAATATTGTGAAATAAAATCCCATGAAGGCATACATACCTGATCATAACAGTGAAATGTAGGGCTTTATAAATATCCTTGTATAGAAACGAAATAAATACATAGATTAGGGAAATACATAGGCAAGTTGCCTTGAAGGGTTATTCTTGCATAAGAAATTTCGAGACTGAACAGTGATTCAGAGGGAGCACGTGCGTGTGGCCACAGTTTCACAACACAACAAGTCCAAGTCAGTTCAGTAAGCCTCCGCCGGAAGTAGTGATTGGTCGAGCTGCAGTGAAAAAAGAGAGTTCTCGAATGGCACGTTTCCTCTGTTCCGCCGGGTGAAACCGTCTGAGGACTGGACCAGTGAGACAGCTGGAAGACGCACCGCCCTTGCAACACGTGCTTGCCCAACACAGTTGCAAACACAAAACAGAGCACGCGCATTTGAATGCCACGTTTGAGAAATATTAAAGGGCATTGTGAAAAAAGGTCTACTCATTATGAAAGGACACTTATTACTCAATGAGACCCAAATGAAAGCATTGTGGCAATATGACCTGATGGCAGGTTCGGACTGGCCTATATGGCAATCTGTCAGTGATCGTAGTGCTGGATAGACTATTCTGCCTGTGCTTCGGATGTATTTGGCTGTTAAGGGGTCTATGTTATGGTCTGGTGGGCCCGTTGGTTTCTCTGCTCTTACAATAAACATTGTTTACTGCAAGCACAAATGTACACAGTGTCCCATACCTAAACAACTTGTTTTTCCAAGTTTAAATCTGACCTGATTTGCAAATGTGGGCCACAATTTTAGGCTGAAGCCTACCAGACAGCACAGCTGTTTGGTTGCAAAAAGACTTCTTGTGGGCATTCTGAAAGCTTCCCTGGGAATGTATTCCACCTATTTCTTACTATTGGCTTTGTGGTTTGAAACTCACATTTTCTGCGTTTCTATTTGCTGGGTTTATTTGTTTTAGGCTGTCCAGCATGTCTTTGTCGCTGCCGTGGAGCAAACTTTGTCCACCATCACTCCTTGTATTCTTCAACAAGTCCTTGCTTCCTGTTATCAGGTCCTTAAATTTGATCTTATCTTGTCACATTTACTGTGATTTCAAAGGCAGATGTCAAATGTCATGCTCTGTCTTCCAAGGAGCTTGGTGTTCAGTTTTCTTTCTCTGACTTTGAAGTGAAAGGATTTATGTGACGATCTTGCCGGGTACTGCTAAAGGAAATGTTTCTGGCACACAACATTTAAAAAAAATTCTTTTTATTTAACATATGCTCACTACATTGGACTGTGGTTGATACATATTGCAATGAAGTAGGGAAATAGATGCATTCTACATCTACAGTGTTCAGTGATCTCCAGTAAGGGAACAAGGCAATTTTCCACATAAAGTATACCACCTTACCTTACTGGTATAATTACCACTTAAACACAATTGCGATCCAGCAGGGTGTGTTTTCAGTAGCCCCTGTATGCCACCCACCAGCTCTAAACCATTTCCCACTTGTGCAGGCAACCTCATCTCTGGTACATCACATTGTCAGCATTACTGCACCAGTATAGGTCAATCTCCCAATCTCGCGCTCTCTGTGGTAGTTTGCGCCCCAGGCACTAGCTATGTTTCTTTTTGCCACCACGCCCGCCACCATCAGCCATAACTTGTGATATTTGGGCCATACCACCTCACCTGTCACACACAGGATATACCACCTAGCCTTCATCGAGACCTTGAGGCCTGGAACCTCAATCATAACTGCACCACCTCCCGCTAAAAAGATGAACAATAGGGCAGACCCATAAATGTGGAATACTGACCCCACCTCCCCACACCCCCTGGCACATTGATCCAAAACTGCATCAACCCAATCTATACAAAAGTGTTCGATAGGATTAGGGTGTACGAAGGATTCGTAGCTGTATTAGGCAAACACTAGCCAGAATGGCGACCTCTCGAGTGCTCTGAAACACCTCCACCCAGTCATTCTCCTCCAGCAGACCCAGTTAATTTTCCCAGGTTTCCATCAGGGCTCCCAGGGGATCTGGTGAGTTGTTCATGAGCTTCTTGTATGTGAGTGACTTGGCTTTAGCTATCATTGGGTCTAACAATAACCTATCCTTTAAGGCGGGTGTAGTCCGACATTTGCTCCCCTTCAAGTACGTGCCTCCACAATGCGTGGCCCAACTATAAGTACCAAAATCTCTCTGTATCTGTCATTTGGTATACTACTTTCATGTCATCAAACAAGATCATTGCCTCTCCTCTCCATACATTTCCAAAGTAGACAATGCCTAGAGTCCCCATGTATAAGAAATCCCTTCAGGTTCCTACCTCCTCTAGCTAATCACTATCCCATAATGTGATTTTCTCAGTCAGCTGGCCCTCCCAGCCCAAGAATCTGGTGACCTCTCACCACACACGGACCATGGTAGTTTCCTCCAGTGTACCACATCACTCCGGAGTTTCTCAACTTGCGAGGGCCGATTTTCAATCAGGTAATCATCCACTTTCCTTGACATCCATATGTCGAGGTATTTAAACCTATCTTTTACCTCTGGGGTATTCTACCTGCCAGAACGGGAGGTCATTCCGGGAGATAGGAAAGAGGAAATACTTATCCCAGTTGATCTGGTACCCAGAATAGCTTCCAAACAGCTAGAATATAGGAAGCAGTCTATGGACCGTAAAATAGGGACAAGTGGCATATAATAAAATAATGTCTGCGTATAAAGATATAAGTTCATCCCAACCTCTCCTCCCATGATAACTGAGAATAATGGATCTTGACGATCAACAAAAGTTAAATGTCTGTAAATTAACGGTGCAAATATTTCCCAATATATCAGAATTAAGAAAGCACAAATAAAGCAATTTTTTTGTAACTCGGAAGTGTAGTGGAAACAAATATTTTAATATGATCAAAACAAATCAGAACACTAGGTGATGTTGTTTCCGCACATTATCGTTTGTGCACTTTATAGGTTTATCAGAAAAACAGTTTGAGCAAATGTAGTGATATTTCCAATTGAAAATGTGTTGTCTGTAATGGCAGTGCGCTGACACACCATTCATACTCCAATCCATGCCACTCCACTCTACGCCAATCCACTCTATGCCTCTCCACTATATGCCACTTCACTCTACGCCATTCCACTCTACGTCAATCCAATCTATGACACTCTACTCCACTCTGCTCGATGATACTCCACTCTACTACACGTCACTCCCCTCGCCTACATGCCACTCTTCCAAGTCTTTGAAGGAACTGCCATATCAAACCGGTGGCCTCTCAGACGTGGGGTCCCTCAGGGTTCTTCCCTTAGCCCCATGCTTTTTAACACCTATATGGCTCATTGGCAGTGATAGTCCTCCCATTCTGCATAAAGATCATCACCTACGCAGATGATACCCAACTGGTAGTGGCACTAAACCACCCTGAGGGATCATCTTGCACCCTAGGTACGTGCCTAGAGGCAGTAGCCGAATGGATGAACCATTCCCACCTCAAGCTAAATGGGAACAAGACCAAACTGATGTTTCAGGGCAAATCTCCATCACCCTCCTTGGCACTTATATGGCCGACCTGTCTGGGCCCCACTCTCACCCCAAAGCAGCAGATTAAGAGTCCAGGCATGTGGCTCAACAGTTCTCTTTGCTTTAATCACCAAGCCACTAAGCTCTCGGCCACTTGTTTCGGTCTAATGAGAATGTTAAGAAAGATCCTCCCCTTGCTCCCTTTCCAGGCGAGGAGGATTATGGTGCAAACCCTCATACTATCCCGCTTTGACTACGGGAACACATTGTATTTGGGCGGCCCTCAGTCCACAATCCAGAGACTACAAGTTATCCAGAATTGTGAGGCGCATCAACTGCTCCAGATTCCTCGAAGACAATCTGCAAAACCTGCCCGAGGAATCTTCACTGGCTCCCATTTCGGTCCAGAATATACTTCAAGGCCATGTGCTTGGCCCAAAGAGCCATGTGGAAATCAGGCCAAGCCATCATTCAGTCCTTGGCCACCCCCTATTTACCACCCAGGAGTCTTTGTTCCAGCTCCGCTTTTCTTGCCACCCCAAAGAAAGTATGAAGATCCAGATGGGGTGGATGCTCTTTCCCTCTGAATGCTTCCAATCTTTGGAATTCCCTTCCCCTTTCTCTTCGAGTGGAACCAAACATCCTGTACTTCCAAAAACTTCTCAAAACCTATCTTTTCAGCACTTTACATTAGTATGATATACCCATCTGTCTGTTCGCCCCACACGTGCTAGGAGGCCTCAGAGTAGCTATGCGCTATTGAAATTCAATTTAATTCATTCATTCACTCCCCTCTACTACACAACACTCTACTCCAACACGTGACACTCCATGACACTCTATGGCACTTGACTCTAGGCCGGTGCACAGACAAAATATCGACTCCAAAATATCGACTGGACATAATATCGAGTTTTAAATATAGACTGGACAAAATATCGACTGGACATAATATCGACTACAAAAATATCGTTTTTCAGGTAAGTGAAGTAATATCGACTGTATAAAATATAGATAGCAAAAATATCGAATTTTTAATAATATATAATATTTTATAGTGTATTTTTATGTAATAATATGTGTGAAAAGTGTGTATTAATGTTATAAAATATTTTATTAAATGAATTTTGTTTTTTTAATAATTGCGTAATGTAATTCTGTAGCGGGTTGTGGGTTTATAGGGGAATAGGGTGGGAAGTAATTTAATAATAATTAATTAATTAATATATGTTTGTAAATATTTATAATTAATAATTAATTGATAATTAATTAATAATAATTAGTTAATTAATTTAAATAATTTTGTACATATTTTGTATTAGTAATTAATTGGTAATTAATTACTTGTAATTAGTTAATTACATTAATTAGAGTACATTTTTATATATATAATTTTGTGTTATTGTTAAGTAATTAATTGGGAAAAAATAATATTAATTATTAAAATAATTACAGCTAATGTGCTAATATATTTACTTTATTGTTATTGTTAATTAATAATTATTTGGTAATTAAATAATATTGATACATTTTGGGTAAAGGAGTATTTTTAGGGTTCAGGGTCAGTTTTTAGTTATTGGGTAAAGGGGCATTTTTAGGGTTCAGGGTCAGTTTTTAGTTTTTGGGTAAAGGGGTATTTTTAGGGTTCAGGGTCAGTTTTCAGTTTTTGGGTAAAGGGGCATTTTTAGGGTTCAGGGTCAGTTTTTAGTTTTTGGGTAAAGGGGTATTTTTAGGGTTCAGGGTCAGTTTTCAGTTTTTGGGTAAAGGGGCATTTTTAGGGTTCAGGGTCAGTTTTCAGTTTTTGGGTAAAGGGGCATTTTTAGGGTTCAGAGTCAGTTTTTAGTTTTTGGGTAAAGGGGTATTTTTAGGGTTCAGGGTCAGTTTTCAGTTTTTGGGTAAAGGGGCATTTTTAGGGTTCAGGGTCAGTTTTTAGTTTTTGGGTAAAGGGGTATTTTTAGGGTTCAGGGTCAGTTTTCAGTTTTTGGGTAAAGGGGCATTTTTAGGGTTCAGGGTCAGTTTTTAGTTTTTGGGTAAAGGGGTATTTTTAGGGTTCAGGGTCAGTTTTGGGTTTTTGGGTAAAGGGGTATATTTTAGGGTTCAGGGTCAACAAATAAGATTGTAAAAAATTATTTTTATTATTTTCATTTATTATTTAATTATTATAATTTAATTTAAGTATTTTTAAGTATATTTTAGTAATTAAAATTTAATATTAATTTAATTTAACACTGTTTTTAATAAAGTCGATATTTTTTACATCTATATTATTGTTAACGATATTTTGTACTCGATATTTTTGTACTTACCTGTTTGTAGATACAAACTCGATATTTTGACTGTCGATATTTTGTCCACGATATTTTGGCAAGTCGATATTTTGTCCCTCGATATTATTTCAGTGATCCCTCTAGGCCACTCTAAGGCACTCCACTCTAAGACACTTCACACCATTCCGCTGCACGGCACTCCCCAGCACTCCCCAAAACTCTATGCCACTCTAGCCCACTCTACTACACTCTATGTCACTTTTCTACACTTTATGCCACTCCAATCTATACCACTTTATTCTGATACTTTACTCCACCCTATGGTATGCCACCCCACTCTTCACTCTATGCCTCTCCAATATACCCTCCTCCTCTCTACGGTCCCTCCACTCTACATCCCTCTACTCTATGATACTCTACTCTACTCAACTCTCCTCAACTCTGTGCCACTCTATGTAACTCCACTCTATGACACTTTAGTCCGCTACACTCTACTAAACTGCGCTCTACAACACTCTACTCCACTCTATGCCACTGTACGCTCCCCCACTCTATGCTGCTTGATTCTAGGCCATTCTTCTCCACTCTACGCCACTCCAATTCACACTGAATCTACTCTACTCTATGCCACTCTAAACACTCTATTCTATGCCACTCTACAACACTTTATTCCACTCTATGCCCCTCTATCACTCTCCACTTCATGACACTCTACTCTACTACCCTTTACCCCACTCTTTGCCACTCTACCTCACTCTTCGCCACTCCACTCTACGTTTCTACTCCACTCTGTGACACCCTACTCTACGCCACACTGACACTCTTGTCTATGTCCCTCCTCTCTACGCCTCTCTAAGACACTCCACTCCATGAGACTCCTCTCTACTGCACTTTATTCCATTCTTCACCACTCTACTTCACTCTTTGCCACTCTAATCCAGTCTTTGCCACTCCACTCTATGACACTCCGATGTCCTATATGCCTTTAACTTTTAGCCATGCTGAACAGCAGCCATGTTGGTATACAACAGGGCTAAAACACTTTGACAAAGTCAATAGCTCTTGCATAGTTGAGACATATTGGCTCTGCCATTGATTGCTTTAGCTAGCTGATTCGCTAATGGGACACTTTTGATAAGGTGTCTGGGTCCGTTTTCTGTTCCAGTCCGACCCTGGTTCTTAGGTGGGTTGGGGAGCAACATATACCTCTGGTTAACTAGATCAAGTGTATAAAACCACATCTACTATTTTACAATATCATTGCATGTCTTGTAGTACTCAGTGTGAAAGTGTTGTCTCCAAAGACATCATGGCAAAGATTCCGGAAACATTTGTGTGGGGAATTTCCCCACAGAAATGTTACTGCAGTAGCGTGCCTCTTTGTGTAACCACAAAAGACAACTAGGAAGTGGTTGGGCAGTTATTGGGAAAGGAGCGATGCAGACACCAAACGAACATTTAAAAAATACCCGATTGCACTTACTTTTAAAATACCGCACAAAATGTATAACTAACTAAAAGTGAGCACAAACCTGGACACACAAAGCTTTTGCTTGTCGTAGCAATCTGAAATACAGGCAGATAGATACTTGTAGTTTTTTGCTCTTTTCCTTTATTGAAGATTTGGAAAGTGTACGGAAAACTGTCTTATTCTTGAAACCCTGTGCAGCAATTAACACAAACATGTAAGAAAGAAATATGTCAATGCAACAATAATAATAAATTGGCCAAGCCGTCATTAGCAAAATTTGAGATGTATGGGAGAAAGGGCTTTGACTTAATAGGTAATTGCTTCAAAACACACACCCACACTATGCACACCCACTACACACACCCACACCCACACATCACACACACCACACACACACACATGTGCACACACACACGCACACACACACACATTCAATCAATCAATCAATCAATCATAGCATTTATAAAGTGCACTACATACCCGTGGGTTCTCAAGGAGCTAGGGGAGGAAGCTGCTACTGTTCGAAAAGCCAGGTCTTGAGAAGTCTCCTGAAGGAAAGAAGGTCTTTGGTCTTCCGCAGGCGGATGGGGAGGGTGTTCCATGTCTTGGCGGCGAGGTGGGAGAATGCTCTGCCACCGCCGGTCACTCTTTGGATGTGGGGGATGGTGGCGAGGGTGAGGTCTGCCGAGCGGAGCTGGCGGGTGGGAGTGTTGAGGCTTTGTCGGCTGTTGAGATACGCTGGTCCGGTGTTGTGGAGTGCCTTTTGTGCATGGGTGAGGAGTTTGAAGGTTATCCTCTTGTTGATGGGTAGCCAGTGCAGGTCCCTCAAGTGGGGTGTGATGAGGCTGCGGTGAGGGATGTCGTGGATCAGGTGTGCGGAGGCTTCCTTGATGCGTTGGAGCCGTTTCAGGAGTTTGGCCGGGTCTCCTGCATAGAGTGCATTTCCGTAGTCCAGTCTACTGCTGACAAGGGCCTGGGTGACCGTCCTTCTTGTTTCGGTGGGAATCCACTTGAAGATCTTGCGAAGCATGCGGAGGGTGTTGAAGCAGGAGGAGGAGACGGCATTGAACTGCTTCGTCATGGAAAGGGTGGAGTCCAGGATGATCCCTAGTTTGCGTGCATGGTCGGTGGGTGTAGGGGGTGCTCTTAGTGCGGTCGTCCACCAGGAGTCATCCCAGGCCAAGGGGGTGGATCCGAGGAGGAGGACCTCCGTCTTGTCTGAGTTCAGCTTCAGTCGGCTGTTTCTCATCCAGTCGGAGATGGCCTTCATTCCTTCGTGGAGGTTGGTTTTGGCAGTGTGGGGTCTTTGGTGAGGGAGAGGATCAGCTGGGTGTCGTTGGCGTTTGAGATGATGTTGAGGTCGTGTTGTCATGCGACGTGGGTGAGCCGTGCCATGTAGACATTGAAAAACGATGGGCTGAGAGATGAGCCTTGTTTTATGCCGCAGATGATCTCGGTGGCTTCGGAGCGGAAGGGGGAAGGTGGACGCTCTGTGTTCTGCCGGAGAGTAAGGAGGTGGTCCAGTCCAGGGCCTTCTCTTGGATTCCGGCAATGTAGAGGCGTGTTCGTAGTGTGCAGTGGGAGACCGTGTCGAAGGCGGCTGACAGGTCCTGGAGGATGAGGGGCGGGGTTTCTCCGTTGTCAAGCAGGGTTCGGATGCCATCGGTGGCGGGATGAGGGCAGTTTCGGTGCTGTGGTTGCGGTGGAACCCGGACTAGGACAGGTCTAAGATGCTGTCCTTCTCAAGGAAGCTGGTCAGTTGTTTGTTGACGGCCTTTTTGATGACCTTCGCCGGGAACAGGAGTAGGGAGATGGGTCGGAGGTTCTTGAGGTCCTTGGGGTCTGCCTTGGGTTTCTTGAGTAAGGCGTTGATCTCTGCGTGCTTCCAGCTCTCTGGGAAGGTTGCTGTCTCGGAGGAGATGTTGATGGTTTTCCAAAGATGGGGTGCGATGGTGCTGCTGGCTTTGTTAAAGATGTGGTGTGGGAAGGAGTCTTCCGGGGATCCGGAGTGGATGGTGTTCATGATCTTGATGGTGTCGTAGTCGTTGTTGTTTGGTCCAGGCGAGCAGGCGGTTGGTGCGGGCGGTGGTCAGGGGAGCGGGGGTCTCTGCGATTGCTGGGGTGGTGACGGCGTTTAAGCTGTCGTGGATGTCTGCGATCTTGCGATGGAAGAAGGTGGCCAGCGAGTCGCACAGGTCTTGTGACGGTGGGATGTTGTTGTTGTTGGAGTTGGGGAGTTCCTTCACGATCCTGAAGAGCTCTTTGCTGTTGTGTGCGTTGTTGTCTAGGCGGTCTTTGAAGGAGGTCCTTTTGGCGCATATGATGAGGTGGTGTCCTTGTGGGCTGTGTAGTATTCCGGTGTTCGTTCACGGATCCAGTTTTTATCGAAGTTTTCGGCAGGTTCTCTTGGGGGCCTGGAGGTCTTTGGTGAACCAGCTGGCTCTCTTGCTGGTGTGAGTGTTGGAGGGCTTCTTGGGCGGGGCGAGGGTGTTGGCGCAGTCGTTGATCCACTGTCTGAGGCTATGGGCTGCAGCGTCGGGGTTGGTCGGGTCTGCGGGTGGCCTCTGGGCGAGGGGGTGGTAAGCTGGTCCTCGGTAACTGTGCTCCAGCGGCGGCAAGCATCTGCTGGGTGCGGTGGTGTGTGGTGGGTTTCTGAAAGGTGAAGTGGATGCAGCGGTGGTCGGTCCAGTGGAGTTCGGTGGTGTGGTTGAAGAAGACGTGGGAGCTTGCTGAGAAGATGGGGTCAAGCGTGTGGCCGGCGGAGTGGGTGGGTGTTGTGACAAGTTGTCTGAGTCCGAGGTTGGCAAGCTTGTCGAGGTTGTCTATCAGGGTGGAGGAGTTGGAGTCGTTGTTCTCGAGGTGGAAGTTCAGGTCCCCGAGGAGGATGTAGTCCCTGGAGGCGAGGGTGTGTGTGCTGATAAAGTCGGTGATGGAGTCTCTGAACTGAGGTCAGGGTCCGGGGGGTCTGTAGACAAGGGCTCCTCTGAGGGTGGTGTTGGGGTCAGTGTGGATCTGGAAGTGCAGGTGTTCGGCGGTGCTGAGGGTGTCGCTGGTGTCTGTCGAGATTTTGAGAGTGTTCCTGTGGACAATGGCAATTCCTCCTCCTACTCCGTTGGTGCGGTACTTGCGGGTGATCTTGTAGCCTTCCGGGATGGCTATGGCAATGTTGGGTGCCGAGGAGGGGTTCAGCCAGGTCTCCGTCAGGAAGGCGACGTCTGGGGCGTTGGTGTCGAGTAGGTCCCAGAATTCGATGGCCTGTTTGCGGGCAGAGCGGGTGTTGAGCAGGATGCATCTGAGAAAGTTGGGTTCTTTGGTAGGTGGGTTGGCGAGCCGGATGCTGGTGAAGCTGCAGTTCCGGCAGGAGAACGGTCCTTGAGTGCGCTTCGGGCTGCCAGGCAGCAGGTGCGTGATCCTCCAGCGTTGAGTGCGTGGAGGGTGCTGGAGTCATAGCAGAGGCAGGTGCCGTGATGTTTGCGGGGGCCAGGGGTCCTGGCGCTGGCCGCGGTCCAAGCGCTGGCGGGCGCAGGTGGGCGCAGGTGGGCTTGCCTTAGGCACGCCTTTGGCGCGCCGGCGGCGCGGGCGCGCAGCGTCCGCCATATATGGGGAGGTGGGAGGGAGGATCAGCTGGGAGGCGGGAGTGGGGTGGTGAGTAGGTGAGTGGGGGGCGGGCCGCAGGGAAGCAACGGCGGATGAATGCAGGAGAACAGAAGGCAAGAGGGGGAAAAGGCGGCAAAAAGGGGCACACACAACAAAAGGCAGAAAAAAATAAATAAAACGGGCAGCAGTCACAAAACGGTGGCAGGCAGACACAGGGGGATCAAACTCAGGGAAGAGGCAGCAGTGGTCCCAGAGTCACGGACGCACAGGCGATACTGTGCGGTGTGGGGAGCGGCCTAACCTGCAAGCAGGGTTGAGGGTGGCTCCTTTCACTGCGAAGCGGCCGCCATATATGGGGGAGGTGGGAGGGAGCAACAGCTGGGTGGCGGGAGCGGGGTGGTAAAAAGGCGAGGGGGCGGTGCCCCAGGGAAGCAGCGGCGGGTGAATGCGGGACAACAGAAGGCAAGAGGGGGAAAAGGCAGAAAAAAGGGGCACACAGCGCAGGAAAGTACAAAAGAAGCAACAAATAACAAAAGGCAGCAAAAAATAAATAAAAAGGGTAGCAGTCACAAAAATGGGGGCAGGCAGACACAGGGGGATCGAACTCAGGGAAGAGGCACCACCGGTCCCAGAGTCACGGGCGCACAGGTGGTGCTGTGTGGTATGGGGAGCGGCCTAACCTGCAAGCAGGGTCGAGGTTTGCTCTCTCGCTCAAACCTAGCAATGCAATGTGCATGCAAAAGAGACAAACCTCAAGCCATTCTGATTTATGTTGACAATTTCTGGTTGACCCTTTTAACTTTTGAAGGTTTAACTGTTTGAGCAGATTTCTGTCATGCAATGGCTGGATGCAGACAACTCCTGTATCAAATGATTGATTCTCTCCAGGAATTGAGTGCAAGAGTCTATCTACAAGAACCTGCAAAGATGTAATTATATGTATAAACTGTTGTTAGACCTGGCACCTTGGCGTGAGTCTCCCTTCCACTTTTTGCTGATGTGCCTCCGATGTTTTGCTGGTTTTCCGATACTCAGGGCACTGCGCCACGGCTGATCCGTGCCGCAGTGCAGGTGCTCCCTACTGTAAATTGTACATACGATTGGTATCCATGATTGGTGCATTGGATTTACTGTTAGTCCCTAGTAACGTGCACGAGAGAGTGCCGGGGCTTGTAGATGCCAATACTGCTGGTGGGCCTGCAGCGCTGGTTGCGCCACCCACCGAAGCAGCCGTAAAGATGTGTCTGGGAACTGCGACCGCAGAACCCGCGTGCGGTCTCGTACTGTCACGCTAGCTGGGCAAGTGTCCCCACTTGCCAGCACCGACCCTTCCCTTGACTACATATTAGTCACCCCTATGGTAGGCCTGCGGGCAGGGTGCGTTGTAGGTGCAAGGTAGGACAAGCCTGATGAGCGTGGCATGTCCTAGTAGTGACTTACAACGAAGACCGTATTTCACTATTGAAGGCTACCTGCTCCATTAGGCCAGACTGAGCTGCGAGGATTATTACACCCTATAACCCCCGCAGGCTCAAGGAGCATGGTAGCGAGTCATGTTTAGTATGCCTGAACTCAGGATGATAAGATATTTCTTGTAGTCAAGTTTATTTTAATATCCTGGGTTTGCAAATGCTACTTTTAGAAAGTTAGCCTTTGCTTGCTTAACCATTTCAGCCGCCTCTGCTGGTATGTGTATCTGACTGTCTGGGACGTGTGAGTGACAGGGCTGGGGGGATGACGGGTGGTGAATGCGCAGATTACACCTTAGTGGGAGGTAGGAGTGCCTCTTGACTCGAACTGTCACTGTGCTCGGCCACCACAATGCTGGCTCCACCCCCCTGGGGAGCGGCGGATGACTCTGCCGGCACCTGGCCCAGGAAGGGCGAAGCCCCCATCAACAAGGTACTCTGGCCACCCCTGTCCGGACAATGCTGGCTCCACCTCCTGTGGGGCGTCTGATGCGCCTGCCCCTCACACTGAAAGCAGAAGCCGGAGTACACCCGCCGGGGTACTCCAGAACTGAGAGTGGCTATGCAAAGGCCCCCCTGGCCTGCGAGAACAAAAGAATTGGCCTATAAAAGAAGGAGCCCTGCTCCTTGAAAATTAGATCCGGTTTGGGCCACAGAAGGACTCTGCCCTACGAGAAGGACCGTGAGAGACAAGGAAGGGTGCTGACTCTTGCCTGTGTCTGGTGCCTTGCTGCTGAAGGAGAGGAAGACAAAAAGACTACGAAAAGACTTTTGCTCTACTTGTGCCAAACTCTGCTAAAGAGATCTCCAAGGGCCTGCAACTGAACTTGCCCCCTGACCAGCGTCCCAGGACCAGTGGACGCTACCCCCTTGGAAGGAAGCGACTGCGGGTGCTGACCATCGCCGCAGCATCGACAGAGGAATCTCCTCTAAAGCATCAACATCATCCCGACCACCGTGACCGGGGCCCAAAGCAACAGCGGAAGCAAAGTAAGGACCAGCCGCCGCTGGCCCGAACACCGTGACCGCAACTGCACCGGGAGCCCGAGAGCAAAGGGAAGGAGGACCCGTCCGGTCCGAGCTCACGAGGTGACTGCATAGCGAGCAGTCACTCACCTGCAAAGACGGACAGTTGCCCTACGAGAATCCGCACAGTCGGTAGCCTGCCCGACAGCCCAGCTGTGAGCCCACAGCTGCACCGACATTTGGCGGGGTACGTCCTGCACTTGGGGACCGTACTGCCACTGGGGGTGAAGAATGCAGCTCTTGATCTCTTGACCTCCTTCCTTACAGGGAGGGAACAAAGAGTCAAACTTGGGGAGTTTCTATCTCCATCCCGTCCGGTGCTATGTGGGGTTCCTCAAGGGTCGGCCCTTAGCCCGACCCTTTTTAATATCTATGTTACCCCACTGGCCAAACTTATAAGATCTTTCGGGATGGAGGTAGTCTCGTATGCAGACGACACTCAAATCCTCGTTTCTCTACCCCATTCAGATGAACCAACCGCCTCCAAATTTAGATCTTGTATGGAGGCGGTCGGTAGGTGGATGGTTTTGAACTCTCTGAAACTGAATGGGGAGAAAACTGAGGTGATGGTGTTTGGGGGAAAAGATAACATCTGGTCAGCCAACTGGTGGCCTGACTCCCTTGGTACCTGTCCCTCCCCCACCTCCTCTGCTAAAAATCTCGGGGTGATATTAGATCCTGCCCTCGACCTAGGCAACCAGGTGAGCAGAACTGTCTCCACTTGCTGGGGCTTGATTCACACTCTCCGTAGGGTTAGGAAATTTCTTTCCCTCCAGGCAAGAAAACAAATAGCTGTCGCTCTCATCGGCTCGCGATTGGACTATTGCAATGCGCTGTATGCAGGACTCAATAAAGGACAGCTGCAGCGCTTGCAGGTGGTCCAAAATGCCGTAGCCAGATTTGTCCTGGATATCCCCAGACGCTCTTCAGCCACGGCAGCCAGAAAAACTCTGCACTGGCTGCCGGTGGAACTGCGCATTCGGTTTAAGGTCCTGTGTATGACCTACAGAGCCATTGCTAAAAAGAGCGACACTGGAATTGGATCCATTATCTCCCACTATGTTCCCCGCAGAAACCTGCGTTCCTCCGGGAAGCTGCTTCTTGCAACTCCCCGTGTACGGAAAGCCAGGTGGGGCGGTAGAGCCTTTTCCACTCTGGCTCCTAAGTGGTGGAATGAACTTCCTTTGGATCTGAGATCCCTTCCATCCCTACAGATTTTCCGCACTGCCTTAAAGACCTTTCTCTTCAAGCAAGCTTATGCTTAAGATCTATGTTTCCCCTCTTGGTCTTTCCTGACCTTTTGCTAGGCGCCTTGATACCTTCGGGTTATTGTTCTGCGCAATATAAATTATTTTCAATTCAATTCAATTCACTTGTCACCGCTGCACAACCGCCGCTTCCAGGGTCGGAGCGGACGACGAGGAGAGGACCCTGCCGCCACAGAACACCGCTGCCCCGGGTGACCAGTGACCTGCTCGGCTGAAGAGCCGCAACGATCAGCGATCCCGGGAAGGCAACGCGACGTGGGACAGATCCCCTGGAAGCCGCCGGCTCCACAAGAACTTTGAATAACACCGGCCTACGGGCCTCAAAAGAACTGCATAAGAACTGTGGTAACCCGAATTGAGTAATCTGCAACCGTTTTCATAAAGTATTGACTGTATTCGCAAGCCTGCTTAAAATCTATATAAAGATATATATTTTTACAGAATACCGTCTGGTCTCGTTGTGTGGTGGGTTGGTTGTAAAGGTGTACTGTTGCAAGTGTTTAACCCTATGTGCCCCAAAGATTAGCCTATGACTGCTTAAGCCACACTACCTAGAGGGTAAGCAGAGGTTGTCTGGAAGGTAACCCTCAGCCCTGACGAGGAAGAGAGAGTCCCTGCTTGTCGCTAGTGTTGCACTGCGCCGACTAGAGCCTCCCCCTTCCTACATTGGTGGCAGCGGTGAGGATTTCGAATTTACACTTGCGATAGCTATACCTGAGCTTCTGACCACTACACAAGGATTACGGTCCAGTTACTTAGCCACAGACTTTGCTTTTTGAATTTTGCCGAAAGAAGATTCCGAGTGCAGAAACCATGCCGGGCACAAAGAGCCTGGATGGAGCGGAGTCCACGACCTCCGAGGTGTTGGAGGTGGAGTGGGACCCCACCAAAGTGGATAAATATTCCAGGGACGAACTGAAGTTCTTTTGCAAGAAACTCAAGGTCCCGCACGCTGGCTGCAAAAACAAGACCCAGCTCTCCAAGGCCCTGAAAGCCTGGATCGAGTCCCGGAAAACCCCGGAGGAGCAAGATGTCCTCGCCGAGCAGAATGCGACGGAGGAGCAGAATGCACTGGGGGATCTGATCGATCTCGAGAGGCAAGACAGCGAGCACAGCTTTGGTAAAGGCCTGTCGCCAGAGGAGCTGGCGGACAGGAAGGAAACCCGGAATCACGAGAGAAAGTTGGCAGAAATGAAAATCCAGCTGGAGCTTGAAACCAAAAGAATGGCGCTGGAAGAGCGAAAGCACCAGATGGACTACGAAATAAAAATGAGGGAGATAAGTCTCAAGGAGAGAGACTTGGATCGGCCTCCCTCTGGTGGCAGCACATCGCCAGTGCAGGTAGAGTCAAGAGTGCACATCCCGAAGGACGTAGTTAAGGAGTTCTTTAAGGGGGATGACATAGGACAGTGGTTTAGGGCATACGAGGTAGCCATGTCCTCCCACCGGGTCCCTGACAAGGATTGGGGAGCGGGGTTGTGGGGAAGGTTCCTTAGCGAAGGGAGAGATACCTTGCTAGATTTGCCCGTTGAGAATCAGAGATCCTATGCCCACATGAAAGAAGCTTTATTAAACAGGTACGGGCTTACCCCTGAAATGTATAGACAGAAGTTTAGGGGATGTACTAAGCGGCCTGGGAATACGTATGTGGAGTATGTGACTTACTTTTGCAGAGCACTGGATGGTTGGGTGAAAGGTAACAAAGTTAACGATTTTCAAGGTCTCTTTGATTTAATTGCATGGGAGCACTTGTCTGATCACTGTTTTCCTGAGTTACGCCAACACCTGATCGATAGCAAGCTGTCCAACCCGAGGAAGCTTGCTGAGGAGGCGGACCGCTGGCTCAGCACCAGGGTCCACAAGGGTCCCGTGGGAGATTCCGCCAAGAGTGGGCAGGGTCCCCAGCAGAAGAGTGGGGGGGACAAGGGGGGAAAACAGAAAGGGTTCCAAAAAGGCCCCCAAAGTAGTTCCCAAGGGAACCCGCAGCAGGGTTCTCAGCCTCCCCCACCCCCGAAGCAGAATGGGGCCCCGACAGGTAAACCTGTTCCAAAGGGGCCCTTCAATTGTTTCAAATGTGGCGAGCCTGGGCACATATCCAGTGACCCCAAGTGTCGCCTATTTGGAAAACCTGCACCCACTGGTGCTCCGCCCCGACAAGTGACTAGCGTTCACCTGGGAGAAGAAATGATGGTCCGGGGGGGTGGAGATCCCGTTCACATGACCCTGGTCTCGTTAGGAGACAGCGAGATGATCCCTACGAACTACCTGCCCTCTAACACTAAAAAATATGGGCAGGTGGTGATCATCAATGGTAAGGAAGCCGAGGCTCTTAGAGACACAGGAGCCAGTGTGACTGCAGTGAGGCAGCACCTGGTGTCTCAAGAGCAGGTTGTACCCCATGCCTACTGTAGGGTTATCAACGCTGATAATTCTGAGAGTCAGTGTCCGATGGCTCAAGTTCCCTTCGAGTGGGGGGGGGGTCTCTGGTACTCTGCAGGTCTGTGTGAGAAAAACCATGCCTGTTGACTGTTTGCTAGGGAACGACTTGGAGCACTCCCCTTGGGAAAAGGTGGAGAAAACGACTCACCTGCGGATGGTGGGTCTGCCTGACTGGGCGTGCGTGACCACCCGGTCAATGGCAGCCAGTAGGGGTGATCGAGAGGTCCTGGGGCCTGAAGGAGAGGCCCAGGAACCGGCCTTAGGGAGAAGGCGCAGGGGGCGCGGGAAGCCGGCCCCTGAAGTTCCTACGGTCCAGGAGGAGGCAGACCTTGAGGGGGATGCCCTGGAGCCTACAGGGGAACAGATCGCCGAACTGGGGGACCTGCCTGAGCTGACCCATTGGCAGCAAGAAGGAGGACCCTCCAGGGAGGAATTCTGCAGGGAGCAGAAAGAATGCCCTTCTCTCGTGGGTATGCGGCAGCAGGCTGCAGACCAGGCCAATGGTGTTCAGGCCAAAACACATTACGTGTACTGGGAGAACGACCTCCTGTATTCGGAGCCTAAGGCTGCTGAACCTGGGTCAGCCCGTGTGCTGGTGGTACCCCAGAAGTTCAGAGCCTTCCTACTGGGTCTGGCTCATGATGTGCCTTTAGCAGGACATTTGGGGATGGACAAGACCTATGACAGGCTTGTCACCCACTTTTACTGGCCCCAAATGCACAAGAGTTCCGATGCTTATTGCAGGACCTGTCCAACTTGCCAGGCAAGTGGGAAGACGGGAGGGAAGAACAAGGCTCCCCTCCAACCCTTCCCTGTGGTCGGTACGCCATTCCAGCGAGTGGGTATTGACATCGTTGGGCCTCTGGACCCCAAGACAGCCATGGGCAACAGGTTCATCCTGGTCTTGGTGGACGATGCCACCCGGTACCCTGAAGCCATCCCTCTGAGGACAGTGACGGCTCCCGTGGTGGGGCGTGCACTGATGGGAATTTTCTCACGAGTAGGATTCCCTCTAGAGGTGGTGAGCGACAGGGGGACCAATTTCATATCGAAATATATGAAGTCCCTTTGGCAGGAGTGTGGCGTAACGTACAAGTTCACCACACCCTACCATCCCCAAGGTAACGGGTTGGTTGAAAGATTCAACCGAACCCTCAAAGGCATGATCATGGGCCTAGAAGGTCCGATGAGGCGTAAGTGGGACGTCCTCTTGCCATGCCTGCTTTTTGCATATCGCGAGGTACCACAGAAGTCCCTAGGGTTCAGCCCCTTTGAACTGCTGTACGGTCACCCCGTGAGAGGACCACTGAGTTTGGTAAAGGAAGGCTGGGAGCAATCTCCCAGGAAACCTCCCCAGAATGTATATAGCTACATGCTGGCCTTCAGAAACCAAACCAGGCGCTTCAGACAACTTGCCGAGGCAAATCTGGAAGCGAGCCAGGAGGAAATGAAGCGGTGGTACGATCAGAATGCCACTCTGGTCGAGCTTCAGCCTGGCCAGGAGGTGTATGTCTTGGCCCCAGTGGAGCCCTGTGCCCTTCAGGATAAGTGGACAGGACCATTTGAGGTTGTGGAGCGCAAGAGCCCCGTGACATACTTGGTGGACATGAAGACGCCCAGGAACCCGTTGCGGGTCCTACATGTCAACCGCCTCAAGCCCCACTTGCGAAGGTCCGAAGTGGGCATGTTGTTGGCAACCGATGACGGAATGGAGGAGGAGTCGGAGCCTCTTCCTGACCTCTTGGTGGCCTGTGAGAAGGATGGGTCAGTGGATGGAGTTAACCTCTCACCCTCCCTGACCGCCGAACAACAGGAGGACTGCCGCCAGTTGCTGGGGCAGTTTCCAGACCTGTTCTCCCTGGTTCCGAGTGTCACAGATTGGTGCGTCCATGATGTGGACACTGGAGACAGCTTACCGGTGAAGCATAAGGCTTACAGGGTAACTGACAGGGTACGGGCCTGCATCAAGGAGGAGGTCTCCAAGATGCTTGCCCTCGGGGTGGTTGAGTCTTCCAGCAGTCCTTGGTCCAGCCCCGTGGTCTTGGTGCCGAAGGCTGCTGCGCCGGGAGCCACACCCGAACTCCGGTTCTGTGTGGACTACAGAGGACTCAATTCAGTCACGAAGACTGACGCGCACCCCATCCCCAGAGCTGACGAGCTCATTGATCGGCTAGGGGCTGCCCGGTTCCTCAGCACGTTTGATTTAACGTCTGGGTACTGGCAGATCGCCTTGACCGATGGGGCAAAAGAGAGGTCGGCATTCTCTACACCAGATGGGCATTTCCAGTTCCGGGTTATGCCATTTGGAATGAAGAATGCCCCTGCCACCTTTCAGAGATTGGTCAACCAGGTGTTGGCTGGACTGGACGAGTTCAGTGCCGCCTACCTGGATGACATCGCGGTGTTCAGCGGCACCTGGCCCGAACACCTGCGACACCTCTGGGAAGTGTTGATGGCCCTGCGCAGAGCAGGCCTCACAATCAAGGCAAGCAAGTGCCAGATTGGGCAGGGTTCAGTGGTGTACTTGGGACACCAAGTTGGGAGTGGCAAGGTAGCCCCCTTGCAGCCCAAAATCGAAACCATCCTGGCTTGGGAACCCCCCAAGACCCAGACTGCAGTGAGAGCCTTCCTGGGGCTCACTGGGTATTACAGGAGGTTTGTCAAGGGCTATGGCACGATCGTGACCCCCTTGACAGAGCTGACTTCGAAAAAGCAGCCCAGGAATGTGATTTGGACTGACACCTGTCAGAAGGCTTTCGACACCCTGAAGACTGCCATGTGCACGGCGCCCGTGCTCCTGGCCCCCGATTTCTCCAAGGAGTTCATTGTGCAAACAGACGCTTCAGAGCATGGTGTAGGGGCTGTTCTTTCACAGATGACTGAGGAGGGCTTTGACCAACCCGTAGCCTTCATAAGTCGGAGGTTACTTCCACGGGAAAGTAGGTGGAGTGCAATAGAGCGTGAAGCATTTGCTGTGGTCTGGGCGCTGAAGAAGCTAAGACCCTACTTGTTTGGGTCTCACTTCCGAGTTCAGACGGACCACAGGCCCCTCAGATGGTTGATGCAAATGAGGGGTGAGAACCCGAAACTGTTGAGGTGGTCCATTTCTCTACAGAGTATGGACTTTACGGTGGAACACCGCCCTGGCACCGATCACGCCAACGCTGACGGTCTGTCCAGATTTTTCCGCCTTAGTGATGTGGAACTCCCTGGGGAAGGGTAGTTCCCCCCACATTTCAGCTGGAGGGGACACATGTTAGACCTGGCACCTTGGCGTGAGTCTCCCTTCCACTTTTTGCTGATGTGCCTCCGATGTTTTGCTGGTTTTCCGATACTCAGGGCACTGCGCCACGGCTGATCCGTGCCGCAGTGCAGGTGCTCCCTACTGTAAATTGTACATACGATTGGTATCCATGATTGGTGCATTGGATTTACTGTTAGTCCCTAGTAACGTGCACGAGAGAGTGCCGGGGCTTGTAGATGCCAATACTGCTGGTGGGCCTGCAGCGCTGGTTGCGCCACCCACCGTAGCAGCCGTAAAGATGTGTCTGGGAACTGCGACCGCAGAACCCGCGTGCGGTCTCGTACTGTCACGCTAGCTGGGCAAGTGTCCCCACTTGCCAGCACCGACCCTTCCCTTGACTACATATTAGTCACCCCTATGGTAGGCCTGCGGGCAGGGTGCGTTGTAGGTGCAGGGTAGGACAAGCCTGATGAGCGTGGCATGTCCTAGTAGTGACTTACAACGAAGACCGTATTTCACTATTGAAGGCTACCTGCTCCATTAGGCCAGACTGAGCTGCGAGGATTATTACACCCTATAACCCCCGCAGGCTCAAGGAGCATGGTAGCGAGTCATGTTTAGTATGCCTGAACTCAGGATGATAAGATATTTCTTGTAGTCAAGTTTATTTTAATATCCTGGGTTTGCAAATGCTACTTTTAGAAAGTTAGCCTTTGCTTGCTTAACCATTTCAGCCGCCTCTGCTGGTATGTGTATCTGACTGTCTGGGACGTGTGAGTGACAGGGCTGGGGGGATGACGGGTGGTGAATGCGCAGATTACACCTTAGTGGGAGGTAGGAGTGCCTCTTGACTCGAACTGTCACTGTGCTCGGCCACCACAATGCTGGCTCCACCCCCCTGGGGAGCGGCGGATGACTCTGCCGGCACCTGGCCCAGGAAGGGCGAAGCCCCCATCAACAAGGTACTCTGGCCACCCCTGTCCGGACAATGCTGGCTCCACCTCCTGTGGGGCGTCTGATGCGCCTGCCCCTCACACTGAAAGCAGAAGCCGGAGTACACCCGCCGGGGTACTCCAGAACTGAGAGTGGCTATGCAAAGGCCCCCCTGGCCTGCGAGAACAAAAGAATTGGCCTATAAAAGAAGGAGCCCTGCTCCTTGAAAATTAGATCCGGTTTGGGCCACAGAAGGACTCTGCCCTACGAGAAGGACCGTGAGAGACAAGGAAGGGTGCTGACTCTTGCCTGTGTCTGGTGCCTTGCTGCTGAAGGAGAGGAAGACAAAAAGACTACGAAAAGACTTTTGCTCTACTTGTGCCAAACTCTGCTAAAGAGATCTCCAAGGGCCTGCAACTGAACTTGCCCCCTGACCAGCGTCCCAGGACCAGTGGACGCTACCCCCTTGGAAGGAAGCGACTGCGGGTGCTGACCATCGCCGCAGCATCGACAGAGGAATCTCCTCTAAAGCATCAACATCATCCCGACCACCGTGACCGGGGCCCAAAGCAACAGCGGAAGCAAAGTAAGGACCAGCCGCCGCTGGCCCGAACACCGTGACCGCAACTGCACCGGGAGCCCGAGAGCAAAGGGAAGGAGGACCCGTCCGGTCCGAGCTCACGAGGTGACTGCATAGCGAGCAGTCACTCACCTGCAAAGACGGACAGTTGCCCTACGAGAATCCGCACAGTCGGTAGCCTGCCCGACAGCCCAGCTGTGAGCCCACAGCTGCACCGACATTTGGCGGGGTACGTCCTGCACTTGGGGACCGTACTGCCACTTGTCACCGCTGCACAACCGCCGCCTCCAGGGTCGGAGCGGACGACGAGGAGAGGACCCTGCCGCCACAGAACACCGCTGCCCCGGATGACCAGTGACCTGCTCGGCTGAAGAGCCGCAACGATCAGCGATCCCGGGAAGGCAACGCGACGTGGGACAGATCCCCTGGAAGCCGCCGGCTCCACAAGAACTTTGAATAACACCGGCCTACGGGCCTCAAAAGAACTGCATAAGAACTGTGGTAACCCGAATTGAGTAATCTGCAACTGTTTTCATAAAGTATTGACTGTATTCGCAAGCCTGCTTAAAATCTATATAAAGATATATATTTTTACAGAATACAGTCTGGTCTCGTTGTGTGGTGGGTTGGTTGTAAAGGTGTACTGTTGCAAGTGTTTAACCCTATGTGCCCCAAAGATTAGCCTACGACTGCTTAAGCCACACTACCTAGAGGGTAAGCAGAGGTTGTCTGGAAGGTAACCCTCAGCCCTGACGAGGAAGAGAGAGTCCCTGCTTGTCGCTAGTGTTGCACTGCGCCGACTAGAGCCTCCCCCTTCCTACAACTGTACCTACTTTTATACCTCTGATGAAAGCAAAAGTCTTAATGGAGTCTTGGAAAAAGGAGAAACCTCTGGTGGCTGATATGGCAGTCAGGCTGTGAGATGATTTACCTTGGGTGTTGGGAAACGATTGTCAGACTCTTTAGGAGAGGCCTGTCATGGCTTGGAGCAGTGTGGGCTGATTCATAGAGCCGAATATATAGGAATATATAGGAAAAGGTGGCACTGTGTCAGAGTAAAACTGCAGATGTCTAAAAGATAACAAGTCAAATGACTAATATTGACCCATGAGTTTATTGACTTGGAATGTTAAAGGTGTAACTTTCTTTAGGAGTGGAAGAGATGTTCGAGAAGATTTAAGCAATCTACAAGAAGAAACCATATGCCCCGAAGAGAAAAATATCTCCTAGGCCCCGAAAAATGAGTTTAGATATTATTTAGAGCACCTGATAAATAACGACACCACGAGGTACCTTATTTATTGGGTGCGATAAATAAAACCTATTACAAATTTTGTTGTTTAACGCAATAAAATCCACATTGGTGGGTAAATATCATAAAAACATAAAGGGACACTGCAACTTGGACGTTGGATGCAAAAAGTCATCCTGAAACGTAGGGGTGCCAAAAAGTCACCCAAACAAACAATTTAAAGAGAAAAAAGAGAAAGGGGGGAAGGAGACAGAGAGAGGAGCCTAGGTATAAACACCCATCATAACAAAGGCAAATATTGTCCTTTGTAGCCCTCACACACCCTTAGGATATCATGTTTCATCATACACCCATAGGATGTCATGCTTCATCATCGGGCTATAGCTCCACGTGGGGCCGGCGCTGCAATCCCCCACGGGCCCCAAGATGGGACACTTTACTGGAGATCTTTTAGGACAGCCGGATGGTGCATGTAGGTGTGCGGGGTAAAGGAGGTATGGGGTAAAATGAGGGAAAAACCAGTGCTAAGTGAAAAAGGGGGGAGGGGGTTTGTACGCAACAATGTGTCGTAGTGATAAACCTCAAGCAGTAGTAGCCATGAAAGACGTTCTTGTTCTAATAGGTATATTCACCTGATGAATCAAGGAATCAAAGGTCAACATGTTTCATGCCCATAATCGCCCAGAGGTCGGTGGCATTTCGTCAGGACCATAAACTTATATGTGCACGTGAATTCTAAAAATAGAAGAAAACCTCTCAACTTAACTTAACAGGGCGGCCAGGGGTGTAGAAAATTAGAAATATTGATGTACATAAGCAACGTTCATTTCCCTTTTCCCACTCCTCTCCCTGCGCGCACCATGAATACCGTAAAGCATTGACTGCATCCCTCTGCCAGCAAAGGCCTGTACCCATGTGTACATGACAGCCATTTTAGGCACCCTGGCCTTTTGCCCGCCTAAGATTAGAATCACCGGCTTCCCTTCTGCGCGTATTTGAAACCCCCCCCTCTCTCTCACATGCATAAACCATGAAACCCTCTCCCTCTGCGCGACCCTGCCCTGAAAGGCAGCCCTTCTGCTTGACCCACGCAAACCCCCCCCCATTCCCTCTTGAAGAGGCATCCTTCGCCTTAGCTGACATAGCCCTCCCCAGCTGCACCTGACTGCCCCCGCTCTCTCATGTACGGGTCATAAGATCTCTCTCTCTCTATGCGACTCTGTCCCTGTGTCCACCCTGGCTCCCCCTCCCTTCTCCTCACATGGGCAAGTCATAAACCTTCTTCTTCTGCAAGACCCTGTCCTTGGGAGTCACGGCCGCGCCTGACCAGCACCTCCTCTCCTTTCATGAATAACCCCTCTGTTAGTAAACCCTCCCTCCGCGATTGACTGTCCACACATGTCTGAGGTCATCGCCTAAGCCAGGAGATGCTGTTTACTGCTTATTGTATGGAGTCACTCCTCTTCAAAGGACCCACTATTGATCCTGGCCACCCCACCCCCTGGGCTATGATCAGGCGCACACATCCTAAACAGTTGACGGAACACTCAGCTGCATGATTGCCCTCCCCTCTTATCAGCAGGTCAAGGGTCCCTATTGTGAACACATGTGGGGTAGGATTGACACGAGGATTATGGGGATGTCTTTTCCTTGTTTCACAATATCGTGATTGTAATGCCAAGTGTTTTGTAAAGTATAAAAGACGGAGTCTCAGCTCACTTGTTAGAGCACCTCCCGATGACATCTTGTTTCGTGTCTGAAATGACAGGCTCTCCTCATGAGAAATAAACTCTGTTCTTGTGATTCCTGCTCCCAGCGCCCGTCTCTTTATTTGGTAACTATTCAGAATGGGAACTAAGAGGCGACTTGCGCCAGCAGCCTGGGCATCGATACTAATATGGGCTCCTGTTCCACAATTGGCGCCCAACGTGGGGCCCATCAGTGACATAAGGTCCAGTAAGAGAGATCCAGACGATGAGGTGAACATCTAAATGATCGGAGTATACCTGCCTTGAGAGGGCCCTCGCCCGGCTGCCGATTGAATGAACTTCACCGATTCTGAACGGACCTCTCTCGAGTGACCTACTGTCCTGACTGGAATTCCACAGGACTGCTGCGGTAAAATCATGGAGTAAGAGAACGATCGGGCGCTGGAAGGAGGAAGGCGAAGAACTGCCCACACGGTCTGGTCCGGGTAAGGTCGCGTAAATGCGACAAATTGTGAAATGATTGTTTTGGATAATACTAGTATTACGCTTTGTTGAAACCCTCTGGAGATTCACCGTCTGCAAACGGAGAAACAACAGGCTCTCCCTTTGCAAGCAGTGAAGGATAGGTAACGCAGACTTTTGTCCCCGTTGTAATCCGTCGTGCCTATCTTCCTCCCCCACTGTTTCCCGAACTGTCGTTCGTGGATTATTGTCTGGAGATTCTTTGTCTACAAACAGGGAAGAACAAGGTCTCTCTTTGCAGGTAGAGAAAGAGTGGGTAACGCAAACCTTTTCGCACCCACTTATTCTCCCCACTGATTGTTTGATTGACCGTACATTAAGTGTTCGGTATTGGTTCTTTTGAGGTATTCACCGCCTGCAAACAACGGAGAATAGAAATATTCTGTCTAGTCTTTGCCCGCCGTGATAAGATAGGTAGTGCAGACTTTTGTCCCTGTTGTAATCCGTCATGCCTATCTTCTCCCCACTGGTTGGTAGCCTGTTTAGCCCGGACCGCTTATTAGAGATGAACCATCCAGCTCCACTGGAGGGCACACCTAATAAGGACATGTTCATTAAGTGTGGACTAGTCGCTATAGCTTATAATAGGTTATGGCATAAAAATACAAGAAAGAGAGTTGAGCGAAATCAGTAGGCCACTGATGAGTTATCAACTTCGCTAAAAATAAAATAAGAAACGTTAGAAATAACCCGCAATAAGAAACATAAAAATGGCGAGGGAAGACAAGCTTGACACCAAGGCAGCCACGAGGTAGCTAGGTTCCGTTGCCTATTCCTGCCCCAAAACATGTCTGCCTCATTGCCCACCACGCCCAAATAACGGTCACATGAAATAGGAACAAACCAATAGGTACCTACCCCCATTCCGGAAGCTCCCGAAGTGCAACAGGTCCGCGGTTACGCCCATCCGGAAGGCGAGGCCTCGATGCATGCAGGGCCCGCCTGGCCGCAGTCGGAGGGGGAGGCTGTAGGGCGGACGGCCCGAGGAATCATGGAGGTCTCCCCTTTCCCTCTTCTGCCGCCCTGCAGGCCACGGGGAGAGAGGGGGCTGTCTTGCCTCGGCCACCGACCACCCCTCTCTCTCACCTGATCCGGCTTTCGTCGAAGGCCGAAGCCAAAGCGAGGATGGCGGCATTTCTTTGAGCTATAATGGCTGCAACTACACCCAACGCCTGACAGTTGCAGATAGTCCCGCCACATGTCGACGCCTGGACAATTGTAGGTAGTCCCGCCACATGTCAGCGCCTGGACAATTACAGGTAGTCCCGCCACATGTCAAAAAGGGGGGGGGATGTCTTGCCTCAGCCACCGACCCCCCCCCCCCCATCTTCATCGCCTGGCACGGCCTTACCGAAACCCTGGAGCCGGAGAACGGCGCGGGGTCGCTGGAAGGGGGAGGCGGCGCGAACGAGCCTCCCCCACCTCCCTCCAGGTGGAGGCTTCCAGCGACACCCCAATGCTCTTGCTTAAAGAGGGTCAACATCGAAAAGCGGTCTTTTGCCCAGGACGGGCACACGCCCCATGCCTTCTCTCCTCAACTTTGAAGATTCTATGAGAGCCGGGGGGCACCCCGATCCCTCCGCATGGGCGCCCCCGCCCCCCTCACTGGGAACCGCGACATCGGTGCACTCCTGCCGGCGCCAGCCTCAGTTTGGAAATAGCTAAAATACAGCCAAGGTACAGACTTGTTCAGTTCCGGTGGAACACCAGAATGACCCGGTAGGAAAATTGTTGCCGCCCTCCCCACTTTTTTTTTTTGACTGATGATCCATATTGTCAGACTGTTACCATATTGCGCAAGACTTTTTGAACTACCAGCGGAAGGTTCCGCTCCAACCACGAGTCATTGGAGACATTCTGACTATGCTGGAACCTGCCTGACCTCGCCCAAAATGGCGCCGATACACGAAACAAAACTTTCAAACTCCCTGTTCACCCGGATTGCTCGAATATTGATGCTCTGAGATACGTGTGCATTTTTGGACAATGAAAGTCGATGAGATGGATAGTGATTATGTGCTTAGAGAAGAAAGCAATACAGATATTGATCATATGTTTGGACAATGAACTGACTTAGGGTGGGTACTAATTATGATTTGGAAAATGAATTGGTGTAATTTAGACAGTGAATGAGCATTTGGATAATGAATTAATGAATCAATTGAAAAACTGAATTCTTGAAATGCATCATGCTTGCTCTGTAGGGAAGTTTGATACGATTTTATTGCACTGCTGCACTTTATGCAATGAACTGCCACCAACTTAGTTCTTCTTATGTACACTTTCAATCTGCTCCGTGGCCGTTCCACTGGGTTGTAGGCCTGTATTTATACACCAACACTTTTTATTAAAAGTATTTTGAAAAAGAAAGCATAGTTGTAGCGGTTGCATTAATGAGTTTTGGATGTTTTGCTACTGTGAGCGAAGAATAAGTATGATGAAAGCTGAAGGTTAAAAAGGACCAGATATTTAGCAGCTACATTATGTGTCACAGGCAGCCGGAAAAGTGTTTTAGACGCCCTTAAAACGACACCACAGAAATGCCACCTGACCGCCACCCTTGCACCCAACAAAAGGGGTCGCGACCAAGTAACTCATGTAGATACGCAGATCGTCAATGATTATCTATCTGACATTACTGGTCCCTCTGGGCTTAAACGCCGAGATGGTAAAGAAATGCACTACGTGGAGATAGGTCGAGTATGTGGTAGGTAAAAACATTTTCGGATTACTGCATGCTGATGTGGTTTGAATGCTGCCCCCCCCACCCCTTCTTTCTCCTCCCTTCTGCAGGTCACGTCGGAACGTCGGCTGAAGTATGGGAGAGCGATGATCGAACCACCGACGGAAAAGGGAAAAAGGAAATATGTGCATAGTCCTTATGACGATAAGTTTTAAAAAAAAGAGACGTAGACTTAAACATGACTGTTCCTCCTTAGAACATAGCGACTGGGAGGATGGACTGACATAGAGACTTGACGGGTACTGTATGACGAAAATTGACTCGAAATAACACGTTAGAGAATGTAACTAAACGTTTGACTAGGTAGGGAAAGGACAAAAGAAAGGTGCACGGGTAAGGGTTACCAAGGCACCACCCGTCTGGGAAGTTAGAAATGTTGCTGATGTTCAAAATGTACTGCCCCCTTCTCACACTCTTATAGATCTAGCCAAGCTGTCCGACTGTTCTCCCGATCAATACTTGCCGTTGCCTCAGCCTGGAGAACTTCCCACCAAAGGAAGAAAACTGAAAAATGGTTTAAGATCGAACCATGGGTAAAAAGCACGACCAGGTTAATTTCTGATCGACTAACCGAGGTGTAAGTATTGGCAATTGAGAACGCTCGAAGAGATAACAAGCAAGAGGGAAAAGGAGGGAAAGGTAAAAAGAACTAAGCACGTAGATAAATAGGATAGTAAAGATAGGAAGGATATAAAAAAAATAAAAAAAAAATATGGATTTTGTTGGCCAACTATTGTTTTCTGTTTTGTCGTGAATGTCTTATATATATGTAATACATGTACTGTCTTCCTTCGTCTGAGTTTGTGTGTGTGTACTGTAGGGATTTATGTCCTCCCTCTGTTTGCGTCTCTCCGTTACCTGACCCCCCCCCTGCTGTTCTGTGTTGTGAGCGCACTAAATGACCTATTTTCGTACACGTCTCTCTCTCTCTCTCTCTCCTCACCCCCTTATCTGTCTCTCTCTCTCTCTCTCTCTCTCTCTCTCCCTCTCTCTACATGTCATACGTGTACCGAATGGCTCGTTTAGATTGCGGACGACTCTCACTCTCTATGAGAGTCTCCCTATTTCCTCTCCCTCCTTGTGGTAAAATTGTGCCCCACCGGCACCAGTCTGATTGGATACTTATTGAACGCGAAGGTGTTCAGCGAAATTGACCGAAACTAAAATGATCGTATCTCGCCACATTACTACCTCTCCTTTCTGCAAAATGAATGAACTCGAATTGGCTGAGAAGGAAAGGACAGGTAAGACGACTAAGGTCCCCCAATCTGGCCATTTATAGGGGAACTGTATGTCAATGGCACCCTATTTCTGTTCATCAGAGACGAACGCCAACGTCTAGATTGACCCCCAATGCCCAGATTGCCCCACCCCCTTTTGCACCCAAGCGCGAGCGCCCGAAGCATCCCCGCCCCATTTGATAGACCCCAGCTGCTGTCCCGGATATAAACATGATGACCATGAGTAACTGTCGTCCCTCGAGAAAACCCTGTTTTACCTGACTCTCGATGATAGCGCCCCCGCCCTGTTTGAAAAGGTTAGCCAGCCTTGAAGGGAAATGTTCCGAAATGTTGAATATGATGAAATGCACAGTTGATGGGAATCTTATTCATCCTCACTTGAGTTATAAATAGGACGATGAATAAACTTGGCATGAACTCAGTAGGAATGCCAACATATGCACTGCTTGGTAATAGACCTCTGACTGTGACCGATGAGCGTATCTCCCAAATGCGTAGGATTAAGGGAGGAATTCACATGCATAGATGTCTTCGTCTACCAGTTCTCTAAAAGATTGTTTTGTACCTATTCAAAGATTCACGATCACCGGAGGAGAAGGGTCGGACGTGACGTACAGCCTGGCTGCAGATCTTGAGACACATGTGACCTCGACCAAAGGTGGAGCTGCAGAGCAACAAGATACGGGACGAGACAGCAATTTCAACGTGGAAAATGAGAAATGACGGGCCGCCCTGAAGCCCTCCGTCTGCTAACCCACGTGTGCCTGGAGTCTCCGTCCCCCTTCTTTGGGCCCGATTGATGGGCCTGCCTGCTTGTTATGCTTTGCTCCCTTGGTCCCTTTTGTGTGTCCCAGGAACCCTGACCCAACTCCACTCTCTCTCCTATCGACTATTTGAACCACACACACCCTCTTTTCCACGCGACTTTTTGCCAAAAGGAAGAACTGCATTCAAATGGGAATAGGGTGTTGCCACGGAAATATAGGTGCCGAGCATAAGGCGCCGCCAAACGGATTGTCTAGGGAACAGGACTGTGGTCTAACAGCAGAGGACTGACCACACCCTGCAACGCGTGAGGATAGAACTGAGCTGGACCTATAGCTCCACCGCCGGTGCTCAACAGCGCCAACAAAAGGTCACGGACTAGAGCCTACCAGTGATGGCTCACTGATAAAAAGACACTGTGACGAGGAGATCTTGTGTATTGAACTGAATTCCACCCTCAACTACTTGGTCAAAATGTTCATTGGTCACATTTTTAAGTCAGAAACATTTATGCTATGTAGTGCTTTGAAACGATAGGAACTTGACAAATGCAATCTCCTATGTGCTGCATTCGGCCAAACACATCAACTGTCCATGATTATATGCCATATGTTAGTATTGACAAATGCTAATTCTTCGACCGCACCTGTTTATATGTACCCTCATCGATTACGAAAATGAACTTTGCTATGTAAAAAGGGGCGACTGTAGAAAATTAGAAATATTGATGTACATAAGCAACGTTCATTTCCCTTTTCCCACTCCTCTCCCTGCGCGCACCATGAATACCGTAAAGCATTGACTGCATCCCTCTGCCAGCAAAGGCCTGTACCCATGTGTACATGACAGCCATTTTAGGCACCCTGGCCTTTTGCCCGCCTAAGATTAGAATCACCGGCATCCCTTCTGCGCGTATTTGAAACCCCCCCCTCTCTCTCACATGCATAAACCATGAAACCCTCTCCCTCTGCGCGACCCTGCCCTGAAAGGCAGCCCTTCTGCTTGACCCACGCAACCCCCCCCCATTCCCTCTTGAAGAGGCATCCTTCGCCTTAGCTGACATAGCCCTCCCCAGCTGCACCTGACTGCCCCCGCTCTATCATGTAAGGGTCATAAGATCTCTCTCTCTCTATGCGACTCTGTCCCTGTGTCCACCCTGGCTCCCCCTCCCTTCTCCTCACATGGGCAAGTCATAAACCTTCTTCTTCTGCAAGACCCTGTCCTTGGGAGTCACGGCCGCGCCTGACCAGCACCTCCTCTCCTTTCATGAATAACCCCTCTGTTAGTAAACCCTCCCTCCGCGATTGACTGTCCACACATGTCTGAGGTCATCGCCTAAGCCAGGAGATGCTGTTTACTGCTTATTGTATGGAGTCACTCCTCTTCAAAGGACCCACTATTGATCCTGGCCACCCCACCCCCTGGGCTATGATCAGGCGCACACATCCTAAACAGTTGACGGAACACTCAGCTGCGTGATTGCCCTCCCCTCTTATCAGCAGGTCAAGGGTCCCTATTGTGAACACATGTGGGGTAGGATTGACACGAGGATTATGGGGATGTCTTTTCCTTGTTTCACAATATCGTGATTGTAATGCCAAGTGTTTTGTAAAGTATAAAAGACGGAGTCTCAGCTCACTTGTTAGAGCACCTCCCGATGACATCTTGTTTCGTGTCTGAAATGACAGGCTCTCCTCATGAGAAATAAACTCTGTTCTTGTGATTCCTGCTCCCAGCGCCCGTCTCTTTATTTGGTAACTATTCAGAATGGGAACTAAGAGGCGACTTGCGCCAGCAGCCTGGGCATCGATACTAATATGGGCTCCTGTTCCACAGGGGGGTTATGTATCCAATCTCAGGATACATCTTCTTAATGTGTCCCGCTCCTGTATAGTACCTAGGACAAAGAGACAGACAAAAGAATACTTGTATATGCATCAGTAACAACTTGATGTCATAACGTGTGCCCGCAATGGTGCACATCTTATACAAAAGACAAAAGTGAGTTGTACACAAGAGACACACCGCAAACAAGTACATATACGAGTGCATGGGAAAACAGGCAGAGTCGCCCCAAAAGGGGCTCAACAATCACATGTGTGATAATAACCTCAATGCCTCGTGGTTTTTAAAAACAAGATCTAGATCTAAAGAGACTACCTTGCAGGCGCAAAAAATTTAAGGAAAATAGAAAGTTCAATTGATTACACAAACCCGTCTCACTAATTAGGGAAAGTGCTGACTAAACCAAAAAGGGGAACCACACATTGGTAACGAGTGGTAATTACAATATTAACAACAATAAGCAGGCTTACCTTGCTCATTGACGAGTGTCAGGTATGGCATGGGCATCCTGTACTAACTCGATAGCAGATTTGTAATCACTAGTCAGTAGAAAAACAAACAAAAGAGTAGCTGAAGCGAAAACCATGAGCTAGCCTACGACTCGTGCAAAAGCATCCCAGAGTCTAGCGGCCGGGATCCCATAAGAGGGACCCGCTCTGTACTTACGTCGCTCTCACGGGGCTGCCAGCTGTAAACCTAGTCATGTCGGGTGCCTGCCTAGAGGACCTGACATCCGGTGCTAGTTAAAAATTGAAGAAAAAGGGCATGACCCCCAGGGACCACCCTATCCGGGGGACGGAATGGTGCTCGCAAGGCTCGGCGCATGCGCAAGAGCACAGGAACCAGAGCGCATGTCCTAAGGTGGAACGGCTGATTGACAGCACATGCGCATTGGATACTAACTTAGAGGCCACTGACCCAAATTCTGGGTATATCGGTGTTAGCCTACAAAGTGCGTCCATACGTGTTCCTGAAGCACAAGGAAAGTTGAAATTTTTTTCTTATATGCAGTAGCGAACCTTGACGCCCAAACTACAACCAACTATTGGTCTATAGACATGTTATTGCAGTGTAAATGGCTACGCCAAAGCTACTCTTGTGTATACGTAAAATGTAAAATCTTCAATAGGAAAAAGTTCTTGAACTGATCTAGGAGCGCCTGCTCAGGGTGTTTGCGTCTGGTCTAGGTAGTATAAACCAGGCCAAGGTGTAACTAATGTGTGGCCACAAGAGTGGACCAATACTGCCAATATATGCGGCTGTGCCTAATGTGTCAACTCACGAAGGAGAGGTGAAGAAAAAGAGAAACAAATTAAGGGTCTACGGCTGAGCCGCCGTGCAACTATATTAACAACAAAGGGAGACCCAAGAGCTATTAAAGATACAGAGTCCATGCTCCTAACTTCATCACTAAAACATAAAGGGACACTGCAACTTGGACGTTGGATGCAAAAAGTCATCCTGAAACGTAGGGGTGCCAAAAAGTCACCCAAACAAACAATTTAAAGAGAAAAAAGAGAAAGGGGGGAAGGAGACAGAGAGAGGAGCCTAGGTATAAACACCCATCATAACAAAGGCAAATATTGTCCTTTGTAGCCCTCACACACCCTTAGGATATCATGTTTCATCATACACCCATAGGATGTCATGCTTCATCATCGGGCTATAGCTCCATGTGGGGCCGGCGCTGCAATCCCCCACGGGCCCCAAGATGGGACACTTTACTGGAGATCTTTTAGGACAGCCGGATGGTGCATGTAGGTGTGCGGGGTAAAGGAGGTATGGGGTATAATGAGGGAAAAACCAGTGCTAGGTGAAAAAGGGGGGAGGGGGTTTGTACGCAACAATGTGTCGTAGTGATAAACCTCAAGCAGTAGTAGCCATGAAAGACGTTCTTGTTCTAATAGGTATATTCACCTGATGAATCAAGGAATCAAAGGTCAACATGTTTCATGCCCATAATCGCCCAGAGGTCGGTGGCATTTCGTCAGGACCATAAACTTATATGTGCACGTGAATTCTAAAAATAGAAGAAAACCTCTCAACTTAACTTAACAGGGCGGCCAGGGGGGTTATGTATCCAATCTCAGGATACATCTTCTTAATGTGTCCCACTCCTGTATAGTACCTAGGACAAAGAGACAGACAAAAGAATACTTGTATATGCATCAGTAACAACTTGATGTCATAACGTGTGCCCGCAATGGTGCACATCTTATACAAAAGACAAAAGTGAGTTGTACACAAGAGACACACCGCA
Source organism: Lissotriton vulgaris (assembly GCF_964263255.1). Lineage (NCBI taxonomy): Eukaryota > Metazoa > Chordata > Amphibia > Caudata > Salamandridae > Lissotriton > Lissotriton vulgaris. The sequence continues at coordinate 816,593,686 of NC_141696.1, read as the reverse complement.
AACAAGTACATATACGAGTGCATGGGAAAACAGGCAGAGTCGCCCCAAAATGGGCTCAACAATCACATGTGTGATAATGAACTCAATGCCTCGTGGTTTTTAAAAAACAAGATCTAGATCTAAAGAGACTACCTTGCAGGCGCAAAAAATTTAAGGAAAATAGAAAGTTCAATTGATTACACAAACCCGTCTCACTGGTTAGGGAAAGTGCTGACTAAACCAAAAAGGGGAACCACACATTGGTAACGAGTGGTAATTACAATATTAACAACAATAAGCAGGCTTACCTTGCTCATTGACGAGTGTCAGGTATGGCATGGGCATCCTGTACTAACTCGATAGCAGATTTGTAATCACTAGTCAGTAGAAAAACAAACAAAAGAGTAGCTGAAGCGAAAACCATGAGCTAGCCTACGACTCGTGCAAAAGCATCCCAGAGTCTAGCGGCCAGGATCCCATAAGAGGGACCCGCTCTGTACTTACGTCGTTCTCACGGGGCTGCCAGCTGTAAACCTAGGGGGAACATCACTTACAACACATTTTTTACAACGCACTACCATTACATCGCAACCATTACAACGCATACCATTACAACGCATTGCGCTGGGGGCGCGCTAGGATAGGGAATATATTTAATTTACTATCCAACACCTTCCCTGCTATCCACGGGGACTGGAGTTGGAATAGTAAATTAAATAATTCACTATCCAGCGCCTAAAAGCATTATGCGTTGTAATGGACTGCGTGGTAAAAACCGCGTTGTAAAGGCATGCGATGTAAAAGCATGCGTTGTAGTGACACCAATCCAAACCTAGTCATGTCGGGTGCCTGCCTAGAGGACCTGGCATCCGGTGCTAGTTAAAAATTGAAGAAAAAGGGCATGACCCCCAGGGACCACCCTATCCGGGGGACGGAATGGTGCTCGCAAGGCTCGGCGCATGCGCAAGAGCACAGGAACCAGAGCGCATGTCCTAAGGTGGAACGGCTGATTGACAGCACATGCGCATTGGATACTAACTTAGAGGCCACTGACCCAAATTCTGGGTATATCGGTGTTAGCCTACAAGAGTGGACCAATACTGCCAATATATGCGGCTGTGCCTAATGTGTCAACTCACGAAGGAGAGGTGAAGAAAAAGAGAAACAAATATGTACTTGTTTGCGGTGTGTCTCTTGTGTACAACTCACTTTTGTCTTTTGTATAAGATGTGATCCATTGCGGGCACACATTATGACATCAAGTTGTTACTGATGCATATACAAGTATTCTTTTGTCTGTCTCTTTGTCCTAGGTACTATACAGGAGCGGGACACATTAAGAAGATGTATCCTGAGATTGGATACATAACCCCCCTGGCCTCCCTGTTAAGTTAAGTTGAGAGGTTTTCTTCTATTTTTAGAATTCACGTGCACATATAAGTTTATGGTCCTGACGAAATGCCACCGACCTCTGGGCGATTATGGGCATGAAACATGTTGACCTTTGATTCCTTGATTCATCAGGTGAATATACCTATTAGAACAAGAACGTCTTTCATGGCTACTACTGCTTGAGGTTTATCACTACGACACATTGTTGCGTACAAACCCCCTCCCCCCTTTTTCACTTAGCACTGGTTTTTCCCTCATTTTACCCCATACCTCCTTTACCCCGCACACCTACATGCACCATCCGGCTGTCCTAAAAGATCTCCAGTAAAGTGTCCCATCTTGGGGCCCGTGGGGGATTGCAGCGCCGGCCCCACGTGGAGCTATAGCCCGATGATGAAGCATGACATCCTATGGGTGTATGATGAAACATGATATCCTAAGGGTGTGTGAGGGCTACAAAGGACAATATTTGCCTTTGTTATGATGGGTGTTTATACCTAGGCTCCTCTCTCTGTCTCCTTCCCCCCTTTCTCTCTTTTCTCTTTAAATTGTTTGTTTGGGTGACTTTTTGGCACCCCTACGTTTCAGGATGACTTTTTGCATCCAACGTCCAAGTTGCAGTGTCCCTTTATGTTTTAGTGATGAAGTTAGGAGCATGGACTCTGTATCTTTAATAGCTCTTGGGTCTCCCTTTGTTGTTAATATAGTTGCACGGCGGCTCAGCCGTAGACCCTTAATTTGTTTCTCTTTTTCTTCACCTCTCCTTCGTGAGTTGACACATTAGGCACAGCCGCATATATTGGCAGTATTGGTCCACTCTTGTGGCCACACATTAGTTACACCTTGGCCTGGTTTAAACTACCTAGACCAGACGCAAACACCCTGAGCAGGCGCTCCTAGATCAGTTCAAGAACTTTTTCCTATTGAAGATTTTACATTTTACGTATACACAAGAGTAGCTTTGGCGTAGCCATTTACACTGCAATAACATGTCTATAGACCAATAGTTGGTTGTAGTTTGGGCGGCAAGGTTCGCTATTGCATATAAGAAAAAAATTTCAACTTTCCTTGTGCTTCAGGAACACGTATGGACGCACTTTGTAGGCTAACACCGATATACCCAGAATTTGGGTCAGTGGCCTCTAAGTTAGTATCCAATGCGCATGTGCTGTCAATCAGCCGTTCCACCTTAGGACATGCGCTCTGGTTCCTGTGCTCTTGCTCATGCGCCGAGCCTTGCGAGCACCATTCCGTCCCCCGGATAGGGTGGTCCCTGGGGGTCATGCCCTTTTTCTTCAATTTTTAACTAGCACCGGATGCCAGGTCCTCTAGGCAGGCACCCGACATGACTAGGTTTACAGCTGGCAGCCCCGTGAGAGCGACGTAAGTACAGAGCGGGTCCCTCTTATGGGATCCCGGCGGCTAGACTCTGGGATGCTTTTGCACGAGTCGTAGGCTAGCTCATGGTTTTCGCTTCAGCTACTCTTTTGTTTGTTTTTCTACTGACTAGTGATTACAAATCTGCTATCGAGTTAGTACAGGATGCCCATGCCATACCTGACACTCGTCAATGAGCAAGGTAAGCCTGCTTATTGTTGTTAATATTGTAATTACCACTCGTTACCAATGTGTGGTTCCCCTTTTTGGTTTAGTCAGCACTTTTCCTAACCAGTGAGACGGGTTTGTGTAATCAATTGAACTTTCTATTTTCCTTAAATTTTTTGCGCCTGCAAGGTAGTCTCTTTAGATCTAGATCTTGTTTTTAAAAACCACGAGGCATTGAGGTTATTATCACACATGTGATTGTTGAGCCCCTTTTGGGGCGACTCTGCCTGTTTTCCCATGCACTCGTATATGTACTTGTTTGCGGTGTGTCTCTTGTGTACAACTCACTTTTGTCTTTTGTATAAGATGTGCACCATTGCGGGCACACGTTATGACATCAAGTTGTTACTGATGCATATACAAGTATTCTTTTGTCTGTCTCTTTGTCCTAGGTACTATACAGGAGCGGGACACATTAAGAAGATGTATCCTGAGATTGGATACATAACCCCCCCTGGCCGCCCTGTTAAGTTAAGTTGAGAGGTTTTCTTCTATTTTTAGAATTCACGTGCACATATAAGTTTATGGTCCTGACGAAATGCCACCGACCTCTGGGCGATTATGGGCATGAAACATGTTGACCTTTGATTCCTTGATTCATCAGGTGAATATACCTATTAGAACAAGAACGTCTTTCATGGCTACTACTGCTTGAGGTTTATCACTACGACACATTGTTGCGTACAAACCCCCTCCCCCCTTTTTCACTTAGCACTGGTTTTTCCCTCATTTTACCCCATACCTCCTTTACCCCGCACACCTACATGCACCATCCGGCTGTCCTAAAAGATCTCCAGTAAAGTGTCCCATCTTGGGGCCCGTGGGGGATTGCAGCGCCGGCCCCACGTGGAGCTATAGCCCGATGATGAAGCATGACATCCTATAGGTGTATGATGAAACATGATATCCTAAGGGTGTGTGAGGGCTACAAAGGACAATTGTTAGACGGAGACCTGGAGGGTCGGCCGAAGACAAGGGGAGAGGCCTCCGGAGAGGGCCGTCTCCAGCGATCGTACAGACAAGTAACTTCCCCCCCACAGATGGACACCACACAAGGATGAGGTCAACACTCTTTATATAAGGTTTCTTGAAGCAAGGTTATCAGTGATACAGTGAGATCGGGACTCGAGGGTCCTCTCAACTCTAGTCTCTGAGGGGAAAAGGGTAGCGGGACAGTCTTGGTACCGGTCTGGTACTGGTGGTACGATGAATAGCTCACAATCCTCGAGCTCGGGGTTCTGGAGGGTCGGGCCGCGGCAGCGCCAGCAGGCTGGATGATAAGTCTCACTTGAGAAGGGCCGCGGCAGCGCCAGCTGGCAAGGGCGATGGTTCACACAAGGATGGGCCGCGGCAGCGCCAGCAGGTCCCGACGAAGATGTAGGTTGCAGAGGGCCGCGGCAGCGCCAGCAGGTCCCGACGAGGATGTAGGTTGCAGAAGGCCGCGGCAGCGCCAGCAGGCAGGACGATGGTTCACAAGGCAGGGCTGTGGCAGCGCCAGCAGTCCGTCAAGGATGAGTTCTTCTAGGTGTCTCTCGACTCCAGGATACAACTGCCTTCCTGCTCTGGAGCTGCCCCAGTTATAGGTCCGGCCTCCTTTGATGTCCGGACCCTCGCGCTTGGAGGTCGGGAGGTCCGGGATGAGGGAGTCCAGACACCCAGCAGGGGGGTGGAGCCAACGCCCGGGGAGGCTGGGGGCGATCGGCACCTGGCGGGGGAGAGCCATCGACACTCCTCTCTCCCATTGACCTGCCAAGTGGTCCGTTCACCTCCTGGGTGGATGGTGGTGCCTTGATGTCGGGGCCTGGCCAGGCCCAGGGTTGGGGTCGGGCTGAGGCCACGTGGCCTCGTGGTGCAGTGTCCAAGATGGCGGCTGGTCCGGCAATGGTGCTGACGGGGGCCCGGGTCAGCCGATGCTGGGATGTTCGGGAGCAGGCGTCCCGTGGGGGACAGGTTGCGGTTTGCTTCTGTGGGTTGCCGGGGTGGTTCCTCTGGCGACACCGGGAGAGTCCGTGCTCGGACCCTATCATGTGGGGAGGGAGCGGGCCTTTCACGAGGCCTGTCCAACATGCGTCCCCCCCAACTGAAGGCGGGGAGAGTCACCCATCTTCTTGGGTACTCTCCTCGTCGAGGCGGAAAAATCGTGACAGGCCATCCGCGTTGGCGTGGTCTTGGCCAGGGCGATGCTCCACAGTGAAGTCCATCCCCTGCAGGGAGATGGATCATCGTAACAGTTTTGGATTTTCCCCCCGCATCTGCATCAACCATTGCAGGGGTCTGTGATCTGTTTGTACCCTGAAATGGGTACCGAAGAGGTAGGGCCGGAGTTTCTTGAGGGCCCATACCACTGCGAAGGCCTCCCGCTCGATGGTGCTCCAGCGCTGCTCTCGGGCTAGCAGGCGTCGGCTGATGAAGGCCACTGGCTGATCGACTCCCTCGGCGTTGAGTTGAGAGAGGACTGCCCCAATGCCATGATCCGAGGCGTCCGTCTGGATGAGGAATTCCCGGCTGTAGTCGGGGGCCTGGAGCACGGGGGCGGTGCACATGGCGGCCTTCAACTTCTCAAAGGCCGCTTGACAGTCCGGAGTCCAGTTGACGGTTTTGGGGATTTTCTTGGATGTGAGTTCTGTGAGGGGCCCCACAATGCTGCCATAGTCTTTCACAAACCGTCAGTAGTATCCGGTAAGCCCCAAGAAGGCTCGGACCTCGGTTTGGGTAACGGGTGGCTGCCAGGACTGGATGGCAGCGATCTTGAGCTGGAGGGGGGCCACCAGACCGCTCCCCACTTGGTGTCCGAGGTAGGTCACGGACCCCTGGCCAATCTGGCATTTGCTGGCCTTGTTGGTAAGGCCGGCCTGTTGGAGGGCGTGCAGGACTTCTCGGAGGTGGTGAACGTGGTCGGCCCAGTGACGACTGTACACAGCGATATCGTCCAGGTAAGCAGCACTGAATTCTTCGAGGCCCGCCAATACCTGGTTCACGAGTCGCTGGAAAGTAGCTGGAGCGTTTTTCATGCCGAATGGCATCACTTTGAAATGGTAGTGACCATCCGGGGTAGAGAAGGCAGATCGTTCTTGGGCTCGGGGGGTGAGGCCGATCTGCCAGTAGCCCGCTGTCAGGTCGAAGATGCTTAGGTAGCGGGCAGCCCCCATACGGTCAACCAGTTCATCTGCCCGGGGAATGGGGTGAGCGTCGGTTCGGGTGACAGCGTTCAGGCCCCGATAGTCTACACAGAATCGGAGCTCGGGGTGGTGCCCGGGGCTGCAGCTTTGGGGACCAGTACGATTGGGCTGGCCCAGGGGCTGTCGGAGGGCTCGATCACTCCGAGTGCGAGCATCTTAGAGACTTCGTCCTGGATGCAGGCGCGCACCCGATCCAGCACTCGGTACGCCCTGTGTCGAATAGGGGGACTATCCCCAGTGTCCACGTCGTGGAGGCACCAGGGGGTGACCCCCGGGGTGAGCGAGAACAGGTTCGCAAATTGCAGCAGGAGAGCCCGACAGTCTTGGCGTTGATCCGGGGTCAAGGCATCGGAGAGTCGGACCCCTTCCACTGAGCCATCTTGTTCACCGGTCCTCAGTAGGTCAGGGAGGGGCTCGGAGTCTTCTTCCGCCCCACTATCTGTTGCCATCAGTAGGCTGAGCTCCGAGCGTACGAAGTGTGGCTTGAGCCTGTTGGCGTGGAGGACCCGGAGGGGGTTCCGCGGGGACTCTATGTCTATTAGGTAGGTGACAGGGCCCTTGCGCTCAATCACTTTGAAGGGCCACGTCCATTTGTCCTGCAAGGCACAAGGCTCAACTGGAGACATAACCCAGACTTGCTGACCGGGCTGGAACTCAATGGAGGAGGCATGCTGATCGTACCATTTCTTCATGTCCTCCTGACTGGCCTCAAGATTGGCTTTGGCGAGTTCCCTGAATCACCGGGTCTGGTTGCGGAGGGTCAGGAGGTACTTATACACGTCCGGAGGGGTCTTCTGGGGGGTCATCTCCCATTCTTCCTTGACCAGGCTGAGGGGCCCCCGGACAGGGTGTCCGTACAGGAGCTCGAAGGGGCTAAAACCGAGGGATTTCTGGGGAACCTCTCGGTAGGCGAAGAGGAGGCACGGGAGCAGCACGTCCCATTGGCGACGTAAGGGTTCTTCCAGGCCCATGATCATCCCCTTGAGAGTGCGGTTAAACCGCTCGACCAGTCCGTTTCCTTGCGGGTGATAGGGGGTCGTGAACCGGTAGGTAACCCCGCACTGCTGCCAGAGAGATTTCATGTATTTGGAGATAAAGTTTGTGCCCCTGTCGCTGACGACTTCCCGGGGGAAGCCCACTTGAGAGAAGATCCCCATTAAGGCTCGGCCTACCACTGGTGCTGTTACGGTCCGAAGGGGAATGGCCTCGGGATAGCGGGTGGCGTGGTCCACCAGGACCAGGATGAACCGGTGCCCCTGTGCTGTTCGGGGGTCCAGGGGCCGTACAATGTCTATTCCCACCCGTTCAAACGGGGTGGTGACGACGGGGAATGGTTGCAAGGGTGCTTTGATTTTTCGGCCGCTCTTCCCGCTGGCCTGGCAGGTGGGGCAGGCCCGGCAGTGGTGGGAGACATTATTTCGCATTTTGGGCCAGTAAAAGTGTGTTACCAGGCGGTTGTAAGTTTTGTCTTGTCCCAAGTGCCCAGCAAGGGGGACATCGTGCGCCAAGTTCAAAAGGAAGTCTCTGAAGCGGAGGGGCACCACCAGCGCCCGGCTGGCCCCCAACTCAGCAATTCTTTGCTCGCTGTAGAGGAGGTCATTGTCCCAATAGATCCAGTGTGCCCCTGCGGTGTCTCCTGTGCTCTGGGCGAGGGCTTGCTGTCGGAGTCCCTCGAGGGAGGGACAGGTCTTCTGTTCTTGCCGGAATTGTTCCTGGGTGGGTCCACCCTCTTGACGCCACTGGGCCAGTTCTGGAAGGTCCTGGAGCTGAGCGGGCCCTTCTGGGTTTTGCTCTGGGGGGTCAGTACTAAGGGCGTCTCTCTCCGGGACGATCGGGGGCGGAGGTGCTGGCCATTCGGGTTCTGCGGGACTGGGGATGGTGCGGGCGGCCATGGACCGGGTCGTTACGCAGGCCCAGTCCGGAAGGCCCAACATCCCCAGGTGCTCACTCCTCTCAACGGCTGCCCAGGGGGAACTTTCGAGGTCGTTTCCCAGGAGGCAGTCCACCGGGGCATCATCGCGGACAGTCACCTTCAGCATCCCGGACACTCCTCCCCATTCGAAGGGGACGCAGGCCATCCGACACAGGCTCTCTGAATTGTCGGCTGATCGGACGGGGCAAAGAACGTTTGGCAAGATCTGTTCCGGGGTTACCAGATGACAGCGGACTGCCGTCACACTGGCCCCGGTGTCACGCAGGGCTTCGGCCTTGCGCCCATTGATGTTCACCCACTGGCTATATTTTCTCGTGTTGGCGGGTAGGGGAGCCCGCGGGATCATGTCTCTTTCCCCTAGGCAAACCAGGGTCATGGCGGCTGGTTCCCACTCGGGCTGTTCTTGTTCGTACTCTTCATAATCTTCGGGAGCTTGCTCTTCTCCCAGGGCGGCGGCAGCGACTTGGCGGGGTATGGGACTCTGGTTCTTCGGGCAGTTAGGGTCGTTGGCATAGTGGCCGATCCGCTGGCACCGGTGGCAAGTAACGTTGGCTCGGAACCCTGGACGCATCGGGGGGTTTCCCCGAACGGCCGGGGGCGGGGTGTTGCTGGCGGGAGCCGCCGGGACGGCGTCTCTGCCCCGACCCTGGCCTCCTCCTCCTCGGGGGCGATGGGGACCTTGGTTGGTTCTGTTTGGCTCACTTGGCCCACTTCGGGCAACTCGAGTGCTTTCCCATCGGTCAGCTTCGGCGGCGAGCTGCCGAGGTTCAGTCAGTTTACTGTCGAGGAGGTGCTGCCTGAGTTCGACGAAGCAATTGTTGGAGAGGTGCTCCCACACAATGAGGTTAAAGAGTTGCTCGTAGGTAGTTACGTGGCTGCCCTTGATCCACCCCTCGAAGGCTCGGCTGAAATAGTTCACGTACTCCACCCAAGTTGTACCCGGGATCCGCTTGCAGTCGCAGAACCGCTGGCGGTACATCTCGGGCGTGAGTCCGTATCGAGTGAGGAGGGCGGCCTTCATGTGGTCATAGGATGTCATCTGATGGTCCGGGAGCTGCAGCAGGGCGTCGTGCTCCTCATTGACGAACCTCCCCCATAGCCCGGCTCCCCAGTCACTTCGATCAATCCGGTGGGAGGTCATGGCGATCTCGTAGGCCTTGAACCACTGCTGGATATCGTCGTTCCAATAGTATTCTCTGACGACATCCTTGGGGATGTGGACTTTTGGCTCTGCAGTGCCCGGGGTGTTCGGGCGCTCGGGCACCCCGAGGTCTTTATTCTGTTTCCGCATCTCTATCTCCGCTAGCTTGCGCTCATGTTCGTATGCCACCTTTTTCTCTTCGAGTTCTCTCTGCCTTTGTTTCTCTTCCCGCTCCTCTCGGAGCCGCAAGTGTTCTAATGTTATCTTTTGTTCCGCCAATTTCAGCTCTCCGTCCAACCGGAGCCGTGCCAACTCTAATTCATGGAGTCTGCTTTTCTCTCGTTCTTGGATCTCCTCCGGGGAGAGACCCGTTCTCCTTCCTTCCGTCGGAGTGGTGTTTGTTTCTGGCGCCTCGCGGTTTTGGTTTTGGGGTACGGCCGTACCTGTTTCTGCCCAAGATTCTAGGGCGTGTTTGAAGTCCTCTTTCGTGCTCAGCCCGGTGGTAGCAATGCCTAGTTCTATGCAAAATTGCTTTAGCTCTCGATGGTTGTACTCTTCTAGTTTCTCCATCTGGAATTTCTCTATGGATCCGCTCTCTTTTGTCGTCATTGTGGTTGAGTCGTGGGGTGAGTAACTCTCTGTACGATTACGCGTTGGTTCGGATCACGCCGCTGGCCACCAATGTTAGACGGAGACCTGGAGGGTCGGCCGAGGACAAGGGGAGAGGCCTCCGGAGAGGGCCGTCTCCAGCGATCGTACAGACAAGTAACTTCCCCCCCACAGATGGACACCACACAAGGATGAGGTCAACACTCTTTATATAAGGTTTCTTGAAGCAAGGTTATCAGTGATACAGTGAGATCGGGACTCGAGGGTCCTCTCAACTCTAGTCTCTGAGGGGAAAAGGGTAGCTGGACAGTCTTGGTACCGGTCTGGTACTGGTGGTACGATGAATAGCTCACAATCCTCGAGCTCGGAGTTCTGGAGGTTTGGGCCGCTGCAGCGCCAGCAGGCTCGGATGATAAGTCTCACTTGAGAAGGGCCGCGGCAGCGCCAACTGGCAAGGGCGATGGTTCACACAAGGATGGGCCACGGCAGCGCCAGCAGGTCCCGACGAAGATGTAGGTTGCAGAGGGCCGCGGCAGCGCCAGCAGGCAGGACGATGGTTCACAAGGCAGGGCTGTGGCAGCGCCAGCAGTCCATCAAGGATGAGTTCTTCTAGGTGTCTCTCGACTCCAGGATACAACTGCCTTCCTGCTCTGGAGCTGCCCCAGTTATAGGTCTGGCCTCCTTTGATGTCCGGACCCTCGCGCTTGGAGGTCGGGAGGTCCGGGATGAGGGAGTCCAGACACCCAGCAGGGGGGTGGAGCCAGCGCCCGGGGAGGCTGGGGGCGATCGGCACCTGGCGGGGGAGAGCCATCGACACTCCTCTCTCCCATTGACCTGCCAAGTGGTCCGTTCACCTCCTGGGTGGATGGTGGTGCCTCGATGTCGGGGCCTGGCCAGGCCCAGGGTTGGGGTCGGGCTGAGGCCACGCGGCCTCGTGGTGCAGTGTCCAAGATGGCGGCTGGTCCGGCAATGGTGCCGCATCTCTATGACGGGCTGACGGGGGCCCGGGTCAGCCGATGCTGGGATGTTCGGGAGCAGGCGTCCCGTGGGGGACAGGTTGCGGTTTGCTTCTGTGGGTTGCCGGGGTGGTTCCTCTGGCGACACCGGGAGAGTCCGTGCTCGGACCCTATCATGTGGGGAGGGAGCGGGCCTTTCACGAGGCCTGTCCAACAACAATATTTGCCTTTGTTATGATGGGTGTTTATACCTAGGCTCCTCTCTCTGTCTCCTTCCCCCCTTTCTCTTTTTTCTCTTTAAATTGTTTGTTTGGGTGACTTTTTGGCACCCCTACGTTTCAGGATGACTTTTTGCATCCAAGGTCCAAGTTGCAGTGCCCCTTTATGTTTTAGTGATGAAGTTAGGAGCATGGACTCTGTATCTTTAATAGCTCTTGGGTCTCCCTTTGTTGTTAATAGGGTAAATATCATAGAAATGTCCTCGTTTAATTTTCGCAGGTCTGACCTTCCAAAATGTGATGAAATTTGAGGTGTTCAATGCATCCAAGAATAAATAACTTTAAACTCGTAATTCCGAGCCTTGTGTAAGCAAGGGTTTGCACGTGGATTAAAGGAATGAATAAATAAAAACTGAACTTATAGAGCACACTGTCACTCACAATTGAGTGTCCTGGCGCTAAGCTTAGGACCTAGATAAACCCATAAGTGAAAGGAACTGAGAGAAATAGAAAGCTCTAATAGAGTGAGTAAATTAAAGAGTAGAAGAGAGAGTCCGAGGCGAGGAAAAGCCAGGTCTTCAACCTTTTTTTGAATTTGACTTCTGTGTCGATAAAGTGAAGAGAGCCTGGGAGTTGGTTCCAGGCTTTGGTACGTAGCACCATAAAGGACTTTCCCCCGAGAATTTAGGTCTGAAGTGTTTGGCTTCAAAAGATTAGCATTGGAGGATCTCCGCAACCGCTGGGTCCTGTTATGGCTGAAATGGGCAGTGAGGTATTTGGGTCGAATCTGACCCCTAGATTTTTTGCCACTCCTACTGTAGCTGCGGGTGGGGTCACATAGTTGGCCCACCATTGGATGCAGAGAACAAGTTCGATTTGCCAAATAATAGGATAGCGGTTCGGTGTTACATTTAACGTGATTATTTTGCATCCAAAGGATAATATTGGTGAGCCCATTTTTGAAATTAGGGTCTGAACCTAAAGCGTGTTCGTCAAGGGATAGAATCAGCTGTGTATCATCAGTGTACAAAGTGGTAGAAATTCTAAATTATGCTATCAGAAAGTTGAGGTGAGTCATATAGATACTCAAGTGTGCGGGGCTAAGGGATGAGCCCTGGGGGACTCCCGATGACAATTATCTTTCTGCTGACAAGAATTGTCCGAAGGCTACTGTCGTGCCAGTCAAAAAAGGTTGGATCCAGGATATAGCTTTTTGAGATATGCTGTTATCTTGGATACACTGAAGAAGTGTGGTGTGTGAGATGGTATTGAATGCTGCGGAGTGATCAAGCAATATCAACACCGGATTATTATCAGCTTCCATGGTCATTTTTTTAGTGGTATCCGATACTTCTAGTAGAGTTGATTCCGTAGCATGTTTGGGTCTGAAACCGGTGTGTTGAGGGTGTAATGAATTAAAGTTTTCTAGAAATTAGATAAATTGACTATTTACAATTCTTTCCAACATTTTGGTCAATGAGGGAAGTAGGGAGATGGGAAGAAGATTTGATAGAATGTTGGGGTCGGCTACAGGCTTTTTTTTGTAGAGGATTAACACCTGCCAGTTTCCAGGTTGTAGGGACCTATGGCCATTGATAGAGATGCACTAAGAATCTGTTTGATTAGGGGGTTTACTGTGTCAATGGCCATGTGAAGAAGGGTCGGGGGACATGGATCATAGGGAGAGCCAGACTTACAGGAAAGAATGGCTTGGTGAGATTGTCAGAGTGAGATCTCCTGAAAAGCAACCAACCTTGCATTTATGGTGTAGGGAGGGTTATCTGGGAGATGGTCAGTTATGGGGGGTGTTGGAAACCCTGTTATATGATCTGGATCTTATCCACAAAGCAGGCTGACATTTGATCAGAAAGGACCAGAGGGTGTGGAATTTCCCTAGAGAAGGCTTTTGGTTGTAGTAAAGATTTTGAGATTTTGAATATTATTTTAGGGTCATAGTGGGCCTCTTCAATTTGGGTGGTGAAGGATGCTTTCATATTTTCCTTAATCAGATTATGGTAGGATTTGTGGGCTGGGTTGAAAAAAGACAGGTCCTCTGGTTTGTAGGCCTAACACCATTTGCATTCAAGCTGTTTGCTGTGTAGCTTTTGTTCTGCTACGGTAGGGGAAAACGAAGATTCAGAGGGATTTGACCTGCGTTTAATGGGGTGAAATCGGGTGCTAGTTGTTGGCTGTGTTCATAATCCAGTTGTTAAATGAATTAAGTCATCAGATAGTCTTTCTGTGAGGGTCAGGGAGGTGGTAGCCAGCTGGGTTAGTAGATTAGGGTTTGTCTTCATTTTTACCCATTTACGCTGGGGAGAGGCAATATCAGTTCTGAAAATGGGGGGCTTGTGGGTGTTGATCAGATGTCTGAAGATGACTAAACTAAGATTGAATCAAGATTGGGTGATAGGATCATCAAGCACTAGTTTAGGGTGATAGGTACAAACCCCATCCAGGGTGTGTCCCGCTGTGTGGGCGGGTGCGGAAACTAGCTGAGTGAGGCCGATTACGTTCATAGTATCTCTAAGATTTGATATTTCAGAATTGAGCATTGGAGTAGGAAATAAGCTAAGGCCTCTCCAATAGTGGCCAGAAAGGTGATCCGTGGCCCTGGAGGGTGATACAGTAGGCTGCCTGTGTAGGGACTGATCAAGAAGTAGAATACTAGACTTTCTGCTCCTTTGAGAAAATCTATTTAGAATGAGTTGCATTGAAAAGTACAGCGAAGGTAATGGCTAGGCTACTTCTGCGGCCTTCCATTCTGACATGTCTAAGGATTGTTTATCCTTGGGGGAGGTCCGTGGCAATGTCAGAGTTGCAAGATGGTTTGAGCCATGATTTGTTCATGAATAAAAAGTCATGGTGGAGATCAATTGTCAAATTGTGAACTGCTTGTGCGTTTTTACTAAGGGAGCATGTGTTGATAAGCCTTATGGACTTATAGCCTTGTGTGGGAGTTTATATGGCTCTAAAAGCAGATCAAACTTGCCTTTGCATGAAATACAGGATACTAGGCAAATTTGAATCGTCGTTGGAGGTCTGTGCCCATTAATCAGATGTAATGAAAGGAATAATAGTTTCCAAAACTCCTGTTCTGTTGTGCTTAGTAGGCAAAATTTGCCATTTCAATTGCTTCTTTTCAACGATATCAAACGAAAACAACAGCTGAAACATGTTTCCCCTGATGGGCGATTGGCCGGGGGCTTTTTGAAGGCTGATATTGACAAAAAGGCCACAAGAATAAGTGGTACAGAAATATGGTCAAAATGTCAATTGTTTACTTCCAAAACGATGTAGGTAGTGTGCATAATAGATAGTTAAAGGCAGTAAAAACCCAGATATAACAAATCAGTTAGGTGAAAGAGATGTGTGTAAGACAGGGAGGATAGGAATATAAAGAAATTGGGAAAGAAAGAGAAAAAAATATCTAAGGTTAAAATTACGATATGCAAATTACACAGCAAAATGGCATAGCTTATCATACAGATCTTTCCCTAACGTTAAGTAACAGGAATTTTGCAATAGCTAGAATAGCAATGTGGAGAAGTGTGGCTCAGGGGTTAGAGGCGGCAGACCTGGAGCTTGAGTTCGGTCCTGGACCAGGGTTCAATTCCCCGCCTCGGCGGGTCTTGGGCTCAAAAATTCCACAGACTCGTTAATTCTCGCTCCGGTGCCTTCTCGACTCACGGGTTCACACTCTGCGACTCTGGGCAATAGCTTGCTTAATCTCCACAACGGCCCCTCGCGGTGGGATGCCTGGCTTTCACCTTGTGGATACCCTGCCAGGGTTATCTCACAGGGGAATACCAGGACGGGTTCCCTAAGCAAGCGCGGAGATGCCCCAGGGTAAGTCGTGCGCTATATAAGTTTCATTCATTTCATTTCATTTCAATGTGTGTCAGACAAAACTGGGCCCTCCATGCAGGTAGGGTCCCATGTGTGACCACAGTGGAAGTCCATATTCATGAACCCTTTTGAGAAATTTGAGGAAAGCAGGATACCTGAGATGAAATGGGAAAGGGGCTGACACTGTCCATGGATCCGACACAGACAGGGGCAGACAGGTTTGCCTTTTGCATGCTTGTGGTGTGCCCGCTGCGCAGCAGCACCGAAGATCTGTACATAAGGAGAGCTTGGGCCAAGCACCGCCTCCCGTGCACCGTCTGAGGGGAAGACTAGAGCACAACCACTTGGAAGGTGGCTGCTTCCTTAGGTTGAGAGGTGGGAGGATAATACCTCAACAAATAAAGAGTATGAGTTTACTCAAACCCCAAGTGTATCAACACAATTCCTCCAGATCATATAAAGCACATAAAAGGTGATTCGTATTTTAAAATATTATAACAGTTGTACTAAAATGCTCAGATATGACAATATTTTAAAAATTGCAGCAACTTCAATTAATTCATTTGTTTTATCAACATGGAGAAAAGTGCATTTGAGTTGGAACATAACAAGACACTTATGATTAGGCCCTAACTGTGTGCTAAAGCACCTTCGTTATCAGAGGGTGTTAGAAATGGGGGTCTCTAGTTGGCAATGGTTTGCACCTTTGTCCAAATAGGAACCCCTTCTTCAACCTTACAAAGTGATGTTTCGGAGTAATGCCCGCTGTAGCCCCTGCCAGCCTTCTTGAAAAAACTCTCCCCACCTGGATGACCCTGGATGCAAAATTGAGCTTACCCATTAACTCTTGGATGTCCCTTAATGTTGCCTTCTGTTTTGCCAATACCTTTTCAATAGCTGCTGCAAAGTCCTGTACTTTCTCCACTGGGAGGCGTGATTCCCCTTCCTCTGAATCCAACTCTATCCCCCAAAAAGTTAACTTAGTTGTGGGGCCTTCCGTTTTTTCTGCTGCCGATGGGACTCCCAAGCCCTGTGACATGACAGTGAAGGCTGCCAATGCCTGGGCACACTCGGGGGAGTTGGCCTCGCCTACAAACAAGAAGTCATCCAGATAATGGAGCTTGCCACCAACTGGCTGGACCTTGTTTGTTGCCCACTCCAAAAAGGAACTAAATGCCTCAAAATAAGCGCATGAAACGGAACATCCCAGGGGCATACACATGTCATAATACAGCTTATCTCTGAACTGGAACCCCAGCAAATGAAAGCTGTTGGGATGCACTGGTAACAGCCTGAAAGCTTATTTAATATCAGCTTTTGCCATGAGGGCTCCTGTTCCTGCCACCTGACTAACTTGATGGCTTCATCAAATGTTGCATAGGAGACTGTGCAAATATCCTGGCTTAGACAGTCATTTACTGAGTTGCCTTTGGGATGAGAGAGGTGGTGGATCATTTGGTATTTGCCTGCTTCCTTTTTTGGAACAATACCTAGCGGAGAAATAATAAAGATGTTTAAAGGGGGGGGGGTGTCAAATGGGCCTGCTAGTCTTCCTAGCCGCAGCTCCTTTTGTATCTTTTCCGCAACTATTTCTGGAAGTTCCTCCGCTGAGCTAAGGTTCCTAGATGACCTGCCTGCTAAAGGGCCACAGAAAGGTATTTCAAACCCTTCTTTGAAACCCCAAAAAAGTAGTTCCCTCTCCTCATCCTTTGGGTAATCATTCAAAAGTGTTGCTAGTAATTTAAAGTTTATTGGGGATTGGCCTTTTGTTACTAGGCCCAGACTATGGCTGACCCATGAACGTGGCGCCCGGTGCAATTCTAACGAGGGCTTTGCATGCCAAAGCGGGATGGTCTCCATTACACTAGGCGCACCCATGCCGAAATCTGCATTGCGTCCACCAGGTGCAATTGCCTGCCTTGAACAGGCGACAGGTGTTATCCCTTGGTTTACTCTGCAGCAGCTGGTTAAATCCGTCTGCCACTTTTTGCACTTGAAAAGCCTGCAGCTGCTCCTGGAGGCAGATTTCACCTCGGGAGCGAGCGTCTGATAGCTGCGCATGCGCGGTGCAAAGCCCTTGCTCACACACAGACACAGGCAGCCCCCACCCCTCTGCATGCACGCACGCACGCACACACACACACACACAGGCGCGCGCATGCACACGCAGGCATACGGCACACATACAGGCACACATACAGGCACACTATCCCCTACCTTGCATTCTCTCTCAATCACACACAGTCACGCATGCACACACACATTCCCTCGCGCACACACGCACACACGCGCGAACACACTCCCCCCCCCCCACCTCCCCCCCCCAGGCATACACACAGGCACGCACGCACTTCACATCAGCCCTGGGCCCCACTCACCGACTGCGCTCTTCCGGCGGGGCTCCTCTCGCGCTCCGCTCTTCACGGCGCGGCGCGTCTCGTCTCCTCTTCTGAATCGGGGCTCCCTCAGGTCAGAGGAGCCCCGCAACAGGCGCCACACTCCTCCTTCTCCCCGGCCCCCTCCTGGGGACCCGGGCTACCCCGGCCCGGCAGGGCGCTCCATGCGCCGGCATGCCTGTTCACGGACCTCGGGAGGCGGGACTTCCGGTCGGCCGCGAGCGGATTGGCCGGCCGGCCAAGAGCTTCTGGGTCGCCGCGGGCAGCGCGGCAGCACCCTCCCTATCACTACAAGGGCAGGGTCTGTGCTCTTATTGAACTATGAAGCAGCCCGTGGATTTATTTTTGGATTTCAAGCCTGCTAATTAAATTGCTGAAGCGTTGGGCATCCATTAACTCACGTAGTTATACTTTTTTTTTACTATTCATAACTCTTCATATGAAAACGCTTTTTACATAATCTGTATTAGTTTTGAAGTATAATTATATATACGGCCCGCTTCCTCCCACAGTGCCTCAAAATAGGTTATAACAGGGGTCTTATCTTGTTATGCAGTGAAGTCACACAAATAAAACCTCTGGGGCCTATTTTTCTTACACTGTTCTTTGGCCTCTCAACTAATGTTGATGCAGATAACGTAGCTAATTTGTTTTAGCATATAAAACATTCATGGGTTAATTTTATTAATTCTGCTTCAAGGCAAGTTACCCTATCGTGGAGCAATGTGTGTCTACCGCTCTGGTTCTTAATACCTTATTAAGCCTGCTTTCAGAGCAATGCCAGAAATTGCAATTTGTGAGTGGGTTAAGGATCTTCAAATAGGTAACAGTGTATGGGAAGACCTTTCAGTAAATATAGATTGGATGTTGCTGTCCATTCCTCCCTAGTCGCCACCCCCTCACCCTCACATCCCCTCACCCTTACACCCCCTCACCCTCACTCACACCCTCACCCTCCCTCTCACCCACCCTCACACACCCTTTCACCCTCACACACCCTCTCACCCTCACCCTCCCTCTCACCCACCCTCACCCACTCAGCCTCACACCACCTTACCCTCACACACCCTCACCCCCTCACAACCCCTCACTCTCCCACACCCTCACTCTCACACCCCCTCACTCTCACTCTCACACCCCTCACTCTCACACCCCCTCACCCTCACACCCCCTCACCCTCACACGCCCTCACCCTCACCCACCCTCACCCTCACCCACCCTCACCCTCACACACCCTCACCCTCACACACCCTCACCCACCCTCACCCTCACAAACCCTCACTCACCTTCTCACCCTCACTCACCCTCACACACCCTCACCCCCTCACCCCCTCACCCTCACACACATCCACACACACCCTCTCACCCTCACACACATCCTCACACACCCTCTCACCCTCACACACCCGCACCCAACTCACCCTCACACACCCTCACCCTCACACACCCGCATCCTCACTCACCCTCACCCCCGTCACCCCTGTCACCCCCTCACCCTCCCTCACCCTCACAACCCCACACCCTCACCACCCCATACCCTCACAACCCCACACCCTCCCCCTCACACCCTTGCACCCCTCACCCACACTCTCACCCTCACACCCCCTCACCCTCACACGCCCTCACCCTCACACACCCTCACCCCCACACACCCTCACCCCCACACACCCTCACCCTCACACATCCTCACCCTCACACACCCTCACCCTCACACACCCTCACTCACCGTCACCCCCCTCACCCTCACACACCCTCACCCCCTCTCACCCCCTCACCCTCACACACCCTCACCCCCTCTCACCCTCACACCCCCCTCACCCTCACACCCCCTCACCCTCACACAACCTCACCCTCACACACCCTCACCCCCCCACCCTCACACACCCTCACCCTCACACACCCTCACACCCCCTCACTCACCCTCACACCCCCTCACCCTCACACCCCCTGACCCCCTCTCACCCTCACACCCCCTCACTCAACCTCACACCCCTCACCCTCTCACCCTCACACCCCCTCACCCTCACAGACACCCTCACCCCCTCTCACCTTCACAACCCCTCACTCCCCCTCACCCTCACACCCCCTCACCCTCACACCCCCTCACCCTCACAAAATCACTATGTGCTACCACAGCATCACTGAACGCCACAGCATCACTCGTTTGCCATCACAACATCACTCAGCGCCACCACATCATCAATCTCTGCGACCATTCAACAACACCTGGTTCAAATATGCTCTCTCAATGTTTGAAGCTTTATTACAAATGTAACAAAAACATGTTAATATTTCACTTCTGTTCTTGGAATTTCGTCACAATAAAATACACTGAACATAATCTTCACAAAAGTTATTTACAAAACTTTAAGCTATTGCCATTATAAATTACAATAACTTTTATTTAATTATTAACTATTAAAAAAAATTAAAAGCCATTGTTATTTGTAATATGAAATACATGTAAGTCACGTAAATACAACACATATTGCATTACAAATGCTATAGGTGTCACATTTGCAAAAGTTATAACTATTGGCATTGTAAATGACAAAGCTATTAATTTAGTTATTTTCAAAAACAAAATATAAAGAAAAAAATTGTCATTTACAATACCAATAGCTCAAACTTTCCTAATGCGAGACCTATTGCATTGCAAATGCTTGTTATGACTTCTAACAACTCACCCAAGGAACCAGTTTCCGTTGTCAATGCCCCTTCTTTGCTTGACTGGTCTTTGGCCTCTCCCATTTGCCTACTTGGCACAAACACCCTCAAAACTGCTGCTGCTGGCTGTGAGTCCTCCCTAGTCATTGCCTTTGTTATGTCCTCTGAAGGCATCCTTGCCTTTTTTCGCTCCTGCGACAGAACCGCCCCTCTCCCTCACCTTCTTTTCTATACCCCGCTTTTCCCCATGTGTCGCCGCATAAGTATGTCCATTCATAGGAAAACCTTGCCCTTGCCACTCTTCCACGTCCTTGCATTGTCCGCCACCTTCCGGGGCAGGTGATTGCATTTGAGCAATTGCCAGCTCCCACCCTTCCCAATTCTTTGCATTTGCTGTTGCTGCAAAGCTGGCCCAAAGCTGTTGCGCATCCTAGCCGCTGTGGTACTCCAGTCCTGGGATCACCCTGCTAAGTCCAGCCTCTTCATTTGCTGTCAGCTCCTTCGTACTGCTGTGAGACAGTCCCTCTTCTCCCATCATGCTCGGGCGCGTTCTGGAGCAATCCCCTTTTTGTGGCTGACCTAAAATTGAAATTGGAGTTAGCCATGCAGGAGGTGGGTGTGCATATCTTTTCTGTGTGGGGTAGCTATTCAACCCAAACTTGCACCAGTGCCCTGGCCTAAGTGGTGCCTATGCTTTTTACGGTGCCCGTCTGCCCCTATTGCCGTCTTGCGGTGTTCCATGTCTTGCAGCGTGCCCACCCCCTGTCTTTCGTAAACTTACCTTCCAATCGAGGAATCAGTCTTGACCCTGCTCTAATGGGAACAGTCCAGCCTACCTCTGGTGCGGAGGAGTGTCCCCCCCAAAAAACAGCAGGAAAGGGAAAAATTAAATAATAATAAACATTCATTTTATTTTTCCTTTCCTGCCGAGTCTTGGGGGCTGGGCTTAGGGGGTGACAGGCACTGAGGGGAGGGGTAGTCGCACTCCCATCACTGCGCATTATGGTTTGGCCAGCAGTCTCAGGCAGCACAAACTGTCATGCGCAGTGAAAGTTCTCTCCAGCCCAGCAACACAGCTGGGTTGGAAGGAGAGGGCACATACTCCCAGTCTGTCCTGGAGCGCAAATCAAGGGCGATCAGGCCTATCTTGAAGCTGCTCTCATGCATGGGAGCAGCTTCAGGATTGGCTGCAGGGCATTCTGGGATCCTGTGCCGCCTGGGGAAGAGGAGCGGAAGAGCGTGACGCGGCCGGCTGCAGGTACGTATTTTTTAATTCTTTTTTTTTATTTCCCCCAGCGATCCCTAAGCCACAATTCTGCCTGCCTCCCCTTTCGTCCAACACACCTGCCTCTATTGCCAAGGTGTGGTAAACTCCAATTCCACTTGCAATTGTGACTCCGTTTGTGCAGAGGTCATTAGTTACCGGGGCATTTGTAATCGAAGTCCCAATGTTTAAAATAGAAAGTACCAAAATATATCTGTGGCTAGACCCCAAAACACCTAAGATGGCACTGATTGGCTCTTTGTGAATGCTCGGCTGATTCCATTGGGACTGGAAACAGGAGTTACAAGTCCTATTTAATTATAGGTCCTGTGGAAAAATAGTGGGGCCTAGTGAATTTGTCGCCAAGTGAAATACCAGGGGGAAATGAAGAAAAGTAGGGGATTGAGGACCAGAACGTAGGATTTCCCTGGTAATTCCTCATTTCTAAGGGGATCCTCTGGGCCCCACTTATGTACGCGCCACCTACAATTACCCACCCCACTCTTATTGGCCTCTTTAGGGATGGGGAGGGGTGGGGTAGTAGCCACATTACAAAGGCACACAGGATAAGGGGATGTTATGTAAGAATCTTTCAGCATGGTTCTTTCAGCGTGGTTGATTGTGATCAACAGTGATTTCCCAAAGTGACAATGGGGTAATTCTATTACGTATATATGGAATGTACATGTGTAACCCCCGGACTATAAAAAGTGGGATTACACAGGGCTTAGTAAAATAAAAACTAGACAACTGCAAAGCAGATGATGAAATATGCTTGACTATAATTTCAATAGTAGTTTTGGTTCAGGGATAGCATTAAAAACCCATCTGAAAAAAGTGACTTTTGTGATGATGTAACTACCAGCACAATTTGTCATTCTTCCCTAAATGTTGGTTTCATCGTAGTAATTTATGTTATTCCACTCACATTACAGTTGTTTCTCTTTTTGAAAAATGAAGGCATTGATGGACAAAATAGTAAAACATGTTTATTTATTTATTTAAGAGTTTTATAAAGCTCACCACAGATCTGCAACCACAGTTAATTCCTCTTTCATTTCCCCATTCCAAATTCAGTTTTTGCTTGTAACTATGAGTTGATTTTCCATGACGTAACCTAAAACGCACTGTCGTGACGCGCAGTGACGGAGGGTTCACTGCGTTGAGGTTAGAAGGAGACTCATGCGTCACACTCCATGAGCGGTGTGCATGCAACCAGGGCAAAGGGTGTTGCGTTTGTATGTGAGAGTTGTTTATTTCCTTTTTATTCCTCACAACAATTCTTGGCATAGCAACTTCAACATACCTCGACCCTCCACCCACCCGCCAGTACAGAACACGTTGACGTCATCAAATGACATAGTACATCTAAATGCCAGGGTCCTTTTCTAGCAACCGTTTCCAGGTCAACAATTCACAAAGAAGAAGAATGAAGCCCCATGCTTATACACCACATTCAAAGAGCATCTCTCTCTCTCAGATGAAAACCTCTGAGAGCAAAGTCCTTAAATTTATGATACCCCAATTGCATTGTGCATTGATGGGGAAGAGGAATCTTAAAGAATCTGCCCATGTAATCAAGAAATGCCTGCCAAAACCGTGCACGAAACAGCATCTCCAGATTAAGATTTCCCATATTTTGCTCCGCTAGTAAGTAGAGTAGATCCGGGACATGTTGGGTTTCTCAAAAGCCAGCTAACGCTTTACTTTCAGACAAAGAAGGAGTCTACGTAGTAGAGAGCATGATTCGTAGATACCTAAACTTCGATCAGTAAGAGAAGCACAAAGTAAAAAAAGCCATTGGCAAAACCAATAGGTTTGGCATGAGCCTGCAGCCTTTTGTTTTTGCCAATGCTTGTTTTATATTGTCATGGTTTTTGCAAATCTATTTTGTAAGGGAATCTGCTGCTCATTAAGCTAAAAAGAAAATTGGCTAAACACAACATCTGTTGTTCTTAATAAGCTCACCTTGCCATCGTAGTCTCTGGCACTCAACAGAACTACTTTGTGTGCAGATATCCTCCCTGAGAAAGAGCAGAATACCTCCTTCACTCACACTGAAGTTAGTCAATGATTGTAGTGGGCTAACCTATTGCCCAGTACTTTATGCTGTTGTGGGTGGGAGAAAACATAAATGACACATCAACAGACCAATGGAAGAAGAGGGCTGGCTGAAAGCCCCTACACGCCAGTATATTAAATGCATAATTTTACTAAAATCAAAGGGGCATATTTGCAAGCCCCTATCACCACTACAACGTCACTTTTCAGGATGTTGTAGTGGTGATGGGTGCTTTGCCTTATTCACAAGGCAGCGATAAGCCATTTAACGTGGCTTAACGCCGCCTTGTGAATACGGCCCCCTTTCAAACTATACTTAGAGTGAAAGGGGTGGGCAATGGGTGTTTCGTTGGGCTGTCCACCGCAACACCCATTGATATTGACGCGGCTCCAAATTTACAAGGGCAGCGTAAATATGTGGCAGCACCAAAATTAAGACTAGGGAAAACCTGGTATTTAGCAGGAGCAACAAGGAGAAATATTTAACTTCTCCTTGTTTTTGCTGTTTCCATGTGTGCTGCGTTGTGCAGCACACATAGAAACAGCAAAAGGCCATTGATTGTTTGTGTGCAGCAAGGTGACCCCTCCACAAAGACAATCAATTAAAAAAATTACGTTTTACAACTTCTATGCATGCTGCATTAAGCAGCACACATAATAGTTACATAATGCCATTTAAAGACTGTTTATGTGCAGGAAGGGAGAACGTCCTGCACATAAACAATCTTCCCCTCATCACAGGCCCCATTATACTATGGTGCAAGGGTGCCAGCGTTGTCGCTAGGCTCCTAAATTTTGCACCAGCACGGAGGAAATGCAGGGCTGCACTATATTGTTGTAAGTATTGTTCAGCCCTCCGTTTCAGAAGTGGCGGAGCTTCGCGTTAAGCCAAGGAGGCTAACGCCGCACTCCGCCACTTTGTTGTAAATATGCCCCAAAATGTCTTGCTTAACACCAGATCTAAAAGAAGCATTTGCAATGCAATAGGTCTCGTATTAGGAGAGTTTGAGCTATTGGTCTTGTAAATGACAATTTTTTTATTTATGTGTTGGTTTTGAAAATAGCTAAATTAATAGCTTTGTCATTTACAATGCCAAAAGTTATAACTTTCGCAAATGTGACACCTATAGCATTTGTAATGCAACATGTTTTGTATTTACGTGACTTAGATGTATTGATATTACAAATTACAATGGCTTTTAATTTTTTTAAATAATTAATACTTAAATAAAAGTGATTGTAATTTATAATGGCAATAGCTTAAACTTTTGTAAATAACTTTTGTGAAGATTATGTTCAGTGTATTTTATTGTTACGAAAATTCAAGAACAGAAGTGAAATATTAACATCTTTTTGTGACATTTGTAATAAAGCTTGAAACATTGAGAGAACATATTTTAACCAGTTGTTGTTGAATGGTTGTGCAGATTGATGCTGGAGTGGCACTGAGTGATGCTGTGGTGGTGCAGAGTGGTGCTATGGTGATGCTGAGTGGTGCTGAGTGATGCTGGGGTGGTGGTGAGTGATGCTGGGGTGGTGTTGAGTGATTCTGGGGTGGTGCTGAGTGATTCTGGGGTGGTGCTGAGTGATGCTGGGGTGGTGCTGAGTGATGCTGAGTGGTGCTGTGGTGGTGCTGAGTGATAATGTGGTGGTGCTGAGTGATAATGTGGTGGTGCTGAGTGATGCTGTGGTAGTGCTGAGTGGTGTTGTGGTGGTGCTGAGTGGTGCTGTGGTGGTGCTGAGTGGTGCTGTGGTGGTGCTGAGTGGTGTTGCTGAGTGATGCTGTAGTGGTGCTGAGTGATAATGTGGGGGTGCTGAGTGATGCTGTGGTGGTGCTGAGTGATGCTGTGGTGGTGCTGAGTGATGCTGTGGTGGTGCTGAGTGATGCTGTGGTGGTGCTGAGTGGTGGTGCTGTTGCTGAGTAATGCTGTGGTGGTGCTGAGTGATGCTGTGGTGGTGCTGTGTGATGCTGTGGTGGCGCGGAGTGGTGCTGTGGTGGTGCTAAGTGATATTGTGGTGGTGCTGAGTGATACTGGGGTGGTGCTGAGTGATGCTGGGGTGGTGCTGAGTGGTGCTGAGTGATGCTGGGGCAGTGCTGAGTTATGCTGGGGTGGTGCTGAGTGATGCTGGGGTTGTGCTGAGTGATGCTGGGGTGGTGCTGAGTGATGCTGTGGTGATGCGATAGATAGAGTGTAATTATGTGGCTTGTAACTATGTGGCACTGAGTGGTATTGTTTGGAGTGTATGTTGCATTGAGTGCATTGTAATTATGTAGCATATAATTATGTGGCACTGAGTGGAATTGTGTGGAGTATGTAATGCATTCAGTAGAGTGTAATTATGTGGCGTGTAATTATGTGGCACTGAGTGGTTTTTGGAGTGTATGTTGCATTGAGTGCAGTGTAAATATGTGGCGTGTAACTATGTGGCTCTAAGTGGTATTCGGAGTGTATGTTGCATTGAGGGCAGTGTAATTATGTGGCATGTAACTATGTGGGACTGAGTGGTATTTGGAGTGTATGTTGCATTGAGTGCAGTGTAATTATGTGGTGTGTAATTATGTGGCACTGAGTGGTATTTGGAGTGTATGTTGCATTGAGTGCAGTGTAATTATGTGGCGTGTAACTGTGGCACTGAGTGGTATTTGGAGTGTATGTTACTTTAGGTGCAGTATAAATATGTAGCATATAATTATGTGGCAGTGAGTGGTATTTGGAGTCTATGTTGCATTGAGTGCAGTGTAATTATGTGGCATGTAATTATGTGACACTGAGTGGTATTTGGAGTGTATGTTGCATTGAACACAGTGTAATTATGTAGCATATAATTATGTGGCACTCAGTGTTATTATGAGGAGTGTATGTTGTATTCAGTAGAGTGCAATTGTGTGGCGTGTAATTATGTGGCACTGAGTGGTATTGTTTGGGGTGTATGTTGCATTGTAATTATGTAGCATATAATTATGTGTTCACTAAGTGGTATTGTGTGGAGTGTGGTATTCAGTAGAGTGTAATTATGTGGTGTGTAATTATGTGGCACTGAGTGGTATTTGGAGTGTATGTTGCATTGAGCGCAGTGTAATTATGTGGCATGTAACTATGTGGCAATGAGTGGTATTTGAAGTGTATGTTGCATTGAGTGCAGTGCAATTATGTGGTGTGTAACTATGTGGCACTGAGTGGTATTTGGAGTGTATGTTGCATTGAGTGCAGAGTAATTATGTAGCATATAATTATGTGGCACTGATTGGTATTGTGTGGAGTGTGTTTTGCATTCAGTAGAGTGTAATGATGTGGTGTGTAATTATGTGGCACTGAGTGGTATTTGGAGTGTATGTTGCCATCCATCTGCGGGGCCCTGATTTCCGAGAGCGCGTGTACAGAATCAGAGCGCGTGGCACTCCCAAACGCAGTAGATTGGTTGGTAGCGCACACCGAAGCACTGCACAAATGCGAGCGCACAGGACACTTCTTGTGTGGAAGTGCATTGGGTTTCTTGATTACGTATTCACAATAGTACCAAGTAAAGATAATCATTCACCCATTGTGGCTTCCAAAAAGGATTTACGTCATCTGGTAGGATACACGGTCACACAAACCCTGGAAAGGGTGGAGAGCGGCAGGAAGATTATATGTTTTATGAAATGCCTGAAACACTGTAGAGACGAACATTAAAGCAATACTGAAAAAAAGAGTCGACTACGTCTTCTGCATTCCTCCTGGCCTAAATGTCTGACTTACCACTGGAATATTATAATTACAAAGCTGGCATAAAGCAGGCTGAGGATCAAGTTACTAATTTCTTGCGAGCAAGCGCTGTAAAGTGGTTTCTGCCAGTAGCAGCTCTCCTGACAGAAACCGTGTGTCTCGTTCATGATGTGACCTGTGGGGAAAACTGGCTGTAATCAAGCAACCTAAAAATGGTATGCAGTTGTGGTCCTGGCTCAAATATCAGATAGCGGGGGAAGAAAATGAAGGGGTTGGAAAAAGCATTCAAGGCAGCAACATGTGAAAACAACGTTCTTAACCCTCTCTGCAGTCCGTGCTTCTACAGAAACTGGGACGGAACATAGGCCAGAGCCAAAATAAAATTGGCCCCTGTTACAGAATTAGATAGTTAAAAAGTTGCCTGCGTTTGCAAATCAGTGCAGTTTTTAATATGTTAAGACAAGCGGTGTGAGTGTTTTGCAAGGAATGGGAGGGTGTATGCATTTGTCCTCGCTGCGGGCAATGTTTATGTCAACAGTAAACAAGGCACGGCCTGCAGCCGTGAATAAGTGACGGCGGGGGGCGGGTGACTGATTTCCGAGAGCGCGTGTACAGAATCAGAGCGTGTGGCACTCCCAAACGCAGTAGATTGGTTGGAAGCGCACACCGAAGCACAGCACAAATGCGAGCGCACAGGACACTTCCTGTGTGGAAGTGCATTGGGGTTCTAGATTACGTATTCACAATAGTACCAAGTAAAGATAATCATTCACCCATTGTGGCTTCCAAAAAGGATGTGCGTCATCTGGTAGGATACAAGGTCACACAAACCCTGGAAAGGGTGGAGAGCGGCAGGAAGATTATATGTTTTATGAAATGCCTGAAACATTGTAGAGACGAACATTAAAGCAATACTGAAAAAAAGAGTCGACTACGTCTTCTGCATTCCTCCTGGCCTAAATGTCTGACTTACCACTGGAATATTATAATTACAAAGCTGGCATAAAGCAGGCTGAGGATCAAGTTACTAATTTCTTGCGAGCAAGCGCTGTAAAGCGGTTTCTACCAGTAGCGGCTCTCCTGACAAAAACCGTGTGTCTTGTTCATGATGTGACCTGTGGGGAAAACTGGCTTTAATCAAGCAACCTAAAAATGGTATGCAGTTGTGGTCCTGGCTCAAATATCAGACAGCGGGGAAAGAAAATGAAGGGGTTGGAAAAAGCTTTCAACGCAGCAACATGTGAAAACAACGTTCTTAACCCTCTCTGCCGTCCGTGCTTGTACAGAAACTGGGACAGAACATAGGCCAGGGCCAAAATAAAAGTGGCCCCTGTTACAGAATTAGATAGTTAAAAAGTTGCCTGCGTTTGCAAATCAGTGCAGTTTTGAATATGTTAAGACAAGCGGTGTGAGTGTTTTGCAAGGAATGGGAGGGTGTCTGCATTTGTCCTCACTGCGGGCAATGTTTATGTCAACAGTAAACAAGGCACGGCCTGCAGCCATGAATAAGTGACGGCGGGGGGCGCGGCAGCTGAAGCCTTTGATGTGGCAAATGCTGCTGGCAGGGGGAAGCCTGTGGGGAAATGCAAGCTCATGCACGAAGGAGCTTGTGGTCACGTGATTTCACGTGAACTGTTGAGAATCCTCATCATAAAAAAGTGGATGGATGGGAAAAGGTCTCTCTACGAGACCTAAACATGAGTCTCAGCTGTCAAGGATACACCAGCCAGTTATCATCTCCACATAACTCATCAGTTTGAGGAGTCGCCAGGATTGTGGACGAACTACTCCACTTCCCACTTCCCACAACAGCAGTGCTTATCTTGATGTTAACAGTAAAGATGCAAAGCTCCAATCTTTTGGAAGAGGTTTTACTGTGAAAGAAAGCCATATCTTAGAGCCAGGGGTGCTTCTGCTTGCTTGTGCTCTCTGGAGACTCAATGGGACTGTCTGGAAACCTAACGTCTATTGGTTCAGTAATTTCCCTCCACAAACTGTACTGTAATTGGCTGCATTTTACATCGCCCCTGCCCACCTTAAGAGTAATATTTTATTATTCTTCAGTATTTACCATCTTGGGCCAGTGAAAGACACATAAACAAACCAACTAATACAGGGAGGCAAGTGTTCTCTGCGAACATTCAGACCTGATACAATTAATTATGGAGAAACTTTATCAAAGATCGGTTTCATCTAATCTCTTGTAATAAGTTATATTCACCATGTTGTTGCTGCTAAATTGATGAATGTTTTTACATTTGAATAAGGTACTCCAGTTGCTTTTTAGCGCTGTGGCATGAAGACTGCTTCAGCCTTTCCAGTTCTCATCCAAATAACAAAAATAATATTAATAACCATCATCACCATCCATAATAACATAATTCACAGAGGGTTTGTCAACCTCCTTCAGCCATTGCTCTATTGGAGTGTCAATCGTATGTTTTAGCAGCCAGCTGAACACCAAACCTAAAATGGGGAATTGTTTGGGGCCCTTCAAGTATTAGCTTGGTAGCTTCAGGCATTGACTTTTGGATCAGCCCACTGGATAGCCATTCAATGTTTGGAGCATCAGCCAATATGAGTGACAACATTTTTCCTGGTTACTGAATTAATACATAATCCAGAAGGGGAGGTCTCCAAGAGACAAAGGCGCCACTCTCTAGAGACATCTCCCTAACGCCTGAAAATCATCAGCCCTTGGTTCTGATTTGTTGGTCTGTCTTTTGAAATGAGGCCAATATCACATTACACATATTGATTTTCAAAGGAGGGTGACTGTAGAAATTCAATTCAATTTCAACTTTATTCGATCATTCTTCGGTTCATAAAAGTACGATCATAAAAGTACAGAAACAGCAATACATTTTAAAAAAAGGAAAACAATTCACATAGATAAAATATGGTGACCATTTCACCTGGATTATTATAAAAAGAGCTTACAAATTCTTACAAAGTTTCAGTTTGAAAGTGCTACAAGCTGCCATGTCAAATATAAGTTAAAATGCAGAATATATATTTTGGAATAAGTGTCACTAAAGAGTTTTATATTCCCAAGATCTTCCGCCTTTTTCTACAAGCCCATAGAAAAGAGGCTAGGGAGAAGCACACTAGAAGGTCTGGTAATGAATTTAGGAAGAATAGTGCCACCCTACATTGGACAAAGTTATGGCTCTTTAGAATCAATATACTTTTATCTTTCTGTACGATAGTGACCACAAAAGAACAGTATATGGGCAGAGGACTTGTCAAAAGGGCAATTAATCTAGTCTGAATGGTTATATGTTTTCAATGAAAACCCCAACATTAGTGGGATCAGATTTAACTGAAATTGGAGTAATATAAATTTGTGGTGCAGTATAGTAACCTCCTCTAGGTAGGGGAATCCACCTTCCCAAGTAAGTAAATGTGGTTGGTAAACCAAAATAGACTGCTTCCTGTGATTATTCTCTCTACGAGTATTCTGGGCTTTCAGCATAAAAGTGTCGACCAGTCTTTGCTTGGGAATTGACCTGCAAGACATCGGATCTGTAAACAATACTTTCATGCCCAACTCCGTCAATTCTTGCTCGACGTAGTTAATCCATCTGATTCTCTTATAATTATCAAGGCTCAGGCAATCTTTCATCATACTCTAAGTTAAAGGGAGAGTTTTCCTTCACCAATTTGAGACCCCCAGGAGCAAAGGAGCCAGTCTAATTGAATGCATAATATGGGATAGGCTCAGCTCAGTATGGAGTATAAAATTAGATGTTGATTGGGGAAGGGAGACCAAGGATTTAAAAACTTATCTTCAATGATTTGGATTTGTTCGTGGTGTGCCAGACCCCAGACACCCACTCCTTATGTGGCCGCAGATTTCGTTTTAGCGTGATAAATCTGCTGAACAGTGACTAAAGGTTTCATTGCCATCCTGGAGGTAAATGCTTTTAATGCTTCCAGACTCCTTTCCATTCCCATGTTCCTTGCATCAATTGATCTAGACCACGTTTAATTCTTTGAAAGAGTACCCCAAGATAGGGAAAAGACTCCACCACCTCGATTTTCCCTGATTCTGTGTGGAGATGTGATAGTCTTCCTCGAGCACCCTACCCGGCAATAATTACAAATGATTTTGATTGATTAACCTTCATGTCAAGAGAGTCCATGAAGGCGGCATAGGTAGTGAGTAGGCGACGAAGTCCTAGCCCTGTTCTGGCGATAAGGACTGCGTCGTCTGCATATGCCAGAATTGGGAGCTGGATAATCTCAGACACGGGAGATCAGAGGTTACACCCAAAAGGGCATTCCACACGCCGTTCGTATAGATGGAAAATAAGAACGGGGCGAGGACACAGCCCTGTCTTACCCCCCTTAAGATCTTAAAAGGGCGGGTACATTCCCCGTTAATTCCGTATCTAACCGATGCTGATGCCTCCGAGTACAGTTGCTGGATAAAGTCAATTATTGGAGGGTCGATCCCCATCTCTTCCATGATATACCAGAACTTTGGGTGGGAAATGCAGTCAAATGCTGCTGAAAGGTCCATTAAGGTAAGATAGATTTTCCCAACCTTAGCCCTTGTATATTTGCCAATGATCAGTGAAAGATAGAGGCACTGGTCTACAGTTCCTCTACCCTGTTGAAACTCATACTGTGCTTGCATTAATATATTCTTATCATCTGCTCAAGTCTCTAAGTCTGGCTAAAAGCAGATGACCCATGAGTTTCGCGGTAGTATCTAGAAGGGAAATAGGCCTGTAGTTTTGAGGCTACTCTTCTTCCCCTTTTTATAGATAGGAACTATTATACTTGTCCTCCATGAAGGGGGGGATACTATTGCTATGTGGTCAAAAACATTGGTCAGTAAAGGAACCCAAAGGTCGTAGTTGTCCTGGAAGAGGTCTATTGGGACCCCATCCGGACCTGGGGCTCTTCTTGTACTGCTTAACAGTACGATTGGGCCCTCCTAAACTCAGTAAGTGGGAATGACAAGAATACCTTCCTATTGTTCAGAGGGACAGATGGGAAATGGGCCGGGGCTCAGCGGGCAATAAGATATTAGCAACTGTAGCAGCATCTGTGACTTTCCGCCGTGCCGAGAACCACAAACTGAACTTCTCTGCAGCACTGTCCACTTTAGCGGTATAGCATCACATAAATGGGTGATGCACGAGCAATCAAAGTTGCAGGTCATGATGCTCTTATGAGATGTGGGTGGGCTGAGCATTAGATGAGTGAAATCACGAGTAGTCGGAGACAAATATGCTCATGTGATAGCCCTCTTCCTTCCTGGTTCTCTTTTGTACTGCTCCTGGTCTCAACAACCCTTGCTCATTGCTTAGAGTTCATGAGCACACCACACATACAGCTGTTTTCACCCCCAACCCATTCCACTGGCCTCCAAACAGACACACCTACTCACTCATTTCATTTCATTTGTGCACTTTATTTCGGTCATAGACCATAAAAACGATGAGTCAAATTATAAAACAAATACAACACATATAAAAAATGTATCATTAAACAAGCACATAAATTATAATGACAATTTAAAGCTATAAAGTCACACCGTTCAAAATTCTAAAAATCAAAATTAGATATCCTCAGTCAATGGGTTGGCCACCGCTAATTTAGAAGCAAGAGAAGATAAAACATGTTGATGTACGGGCCAGATGTTCTCTGGGTACTTGGCAATAGACAGAACTATAACTGAGGATGTTTCAGCCCTGGATGTTCTCAATGCTACCCTGTGGTGTTGAACACCTGGAAAACAACATAGAGGAACTATCCAGTACCTTTGTTGTTTATTGTATTTCGGACAAAAAAACAATAAACGATCTATCATTTCCTCACCCGTTCTGTATGCAGGATTTAGTACCCCAATGGATGGCTTTCCATTTAACAGTAACTGTAACTAAAGGTAGAATACCCAACCTGAACCTAATGTATAGTGATTTTATAAAAGGGGGATCTATTTCATCCATAAAGTTCTCAAAAGAAGGGAATGGCTTAAACTGAATAAATGATTTGATCAGTTTTTCCAAACCTGTCCGTGGGACAATTCAGGCTCTTTCTATTCCCAGTAGGTAACTTTCAGCTTTTTTAAGGCGGGTGTGGAAATGGTATATGGATCTATCCAATATTCTTTCTGTTCTAATGAATAACTGATCTGTTTTACAAAGGCTAACCATGCCAGCTTCCCCCCACCTTAGGACCTCACCAGAACATGATTTTGTCTCTCTCTATAGTGGAACTACTCCAGGGTTCGACCAAACTCTGAACCAGTACGAAATCGGTCTTAAATTAGTTGAAACATGGGCCATATTCCTATTCCTAGTTCACATTTAAAACTAGAGGACGACTTTGGGGATATTTAAGCATCTTTCTAAAAAAATATTATCTGCTGCTTCCAGAGCATCTAGTTTAGTGTGGTCCCACAGATCAGTCCATAGGTATCAGCAGCTACAGCTCGGGTCCTCCAAACTTCAAGAATAGGGGAGACTAGGTGAATGGAGGATTTGTTTGCACACTTTATTTGAGCTGCTGCTTTGTGCTTCAAAATGAGAGTACTTTTGGTAACTTGGGTTGGCCAGGACTTAGTAGTGGACAAACGGATACCTCCCCCCTGCCAGTTCCTCTCATTTGCACTCCCTCTCCATCCCCTACTTAATGGCGGATAGGTTGAGCAGCCCTCTGATCTCCTGGTCAGGTAACTCTGCTCTCCCCTTGCGCAGGTCCATTGTTGCGCCGCTGCCCGAGCACCTCTCTGTTCTCAGGTAGGTGTTCGAGGCCCTCTTCCACCCGCAGGCTCCTGCCTGCGCCTCATCCTGGTGGTCCAGTGGGAGAGCCTTCCTCTTCTGCTGGCCCGCTCTGCCATCCTTTTCTGTTTTCTGTTTGTGTTTGTCTTTTCTGTTTTTCTGGTTTCTGGTATTGTGCCTGTTCTCTATCTATCTGTGCCTTTTGCCTTTATAATATTTTTCAAATCTATTGTGCCTTGTCATGTCCTTTACTCAAATTGTGCCCTTTGTGTTCTTTCTCTTGCCGTTTCCCCGCCGCTGCTTCCCCCGCAGCTCCTCCCCCCTGCTTTTTCCCACTCCCGCCTCCCAGCTGCACTCCCTTACTTATTGGCGGCTGCGCTGCTGGTGCGCCAAAGCCAAGCTCGTCTGCGCCAGTCCAGGACCTGACTGTGACCAGCGCCAGGGTCCCTGGTCCTCTGACCTCCCACCGCTACGACTCAGCCACCATCTATGCACGGAACCCTGGACAACACCCATGGCCAGTTCTCCTGCTGACACTGCCACAGCAACTTCATCCACCTCCAGACCCCCACGGCCACCACCCTCCCACCAGACGCTGGCGCACCCAAATCCATGAGCTGCATCCTACTCAATGTACGCTCCCTGCACAGACACGCAGTAGAAATCTGGGACCTCCTCTACACCCTGTCGCCAGACGTCGCCTTCCTCGCGGAAACCTGGACCCATGTCACCTCCGCCCCCTACATCACTTCCGCCATTCCTTTTTTTTTCGTCCTCATAAATGCCACCAGAAAATATCAACTCTAGATGGGCTTTCTCTGGGCCACTGACACAGACCAACTTGTTCCGCCCTGGAGTTTGTGGATAGCCTGCAGAGGTCACCCAGAGGTAGGTCGTCTCCTAGTCCAACTCCCATTATCGATGTACCTTGCCTCTTTGGGAGGATAGGACCACTAAACCTCTGGCATAATCATTGGACTCATTGTGTGTTATCTCTCAGACCATGTTTTTAATGAAGACCAGATCTTAATGGCACTTTCCCCGCCTCACAACATGTCTAAGTGGCTAACTTCCATGATGTTCCTTAGACAATCTGCAAATCTGGGAGGGTTTACAGACTTCCACTCCTTACATATCTCTCTTCAGGCAATAACAATAACGTAAAAGATGAGCTGTGAGGTACTATTTCTGATGTCGTAGTCCAAAGGAAGGCCAAAAAGAATCAATCTGGGACTACAGGTGATAGATGTTAGTACTACCTCCTCTAAAAACCCACACACCTGTCTCCAGTAACTCGTAATTTCTGGGCAGTCGACAAACATATGCCTATCGTCCGCGGCAGGGAGCCTGCATCTTGGACAAAAATATTCTTCCCCTGAGATCTTAGATAATTTTGCTGGGGACCAGTACACCCTATACACCGTAAACAGGTGGTTCCTTCTAAGTTTGGATGGTTTTATAATTTTTTCTGAGAGTGTAAATGCATCAGTCCAAACCTTCAACATCTCTTCGGGGTTCTGAACTAAGAAATTGTCCCATAGCTTGGTGATTTCAGCTTCCAAATTATCTTTTGCTCCCACTAATGAATTATACCAAAGTGCAATCTCCCCCTTCCATCCTGTCCCCCTACTAATTGATTCCAGGATTGGGGTCTCCTGATCTTTTGCGAAAGACTGTCTCCCCCCACCAAGAAGACAACTGATAGAATTTGAATCTTGTGATAGAGCCTCCTGTTAAATTAGATAGGGAATCCCAGTCTAAAAGTACCGAGTTATTACACAGGTCCCCCCATTTTGCAAGGCCTGCTGCTCTCAATGGGAGGGCCAGCCGATCTGATAGGCATTCAGGGGTACCCGGAGAGTCCCATATTGGGGCCTGAGAATGGTAATAGGGGATCTCCAAAATTTTACGTATTGATTGCCAAATATTGAATGCCGCTTGTAGAAGCTTTAGACGGACCTTTTTAAAAAACTTCTGGTCCCCAAATTTTTATAAGAAAAAGTCTAACCCTTGTGGTAGGTCTGATAGCATAGCCTGAAAGAGGCGACCATGCGATGAGGAGTCCAACTTATTTGCCAAAAGTCTAAAGTTCTTAAACTGAAAAGCATAACAGTAGAAAAGTAAATCAGGAAGAACCAGCCCACCAAGTTTCAACCCCCTTCTCAATTTCCTCCAGGCAATCCTGGGGGACTTAGTAGCCCAAATGAAAGAGCCAATCCTCCCTTGAAGGTTAGAGATATCCTTTTTATTAAAATCTAAAGGGATGGAGTGAAATAAGAAGGTAATTTTAGGCAGAATTATCATTTTAACTAGGTTTACTCTACCATAGATGTTAAAGGGTAGAGTGTTCCATCTAGTCAACAGCTTCCTTACCTCCTTTACGACCGTTTGCCAGCTAGTTTTCAAAACATCCTCCAGTTTGTGGGTGAGGTATATTCCCAGGTATCTCATTTTTAGCTTAGCTTCTGGTATCGGGGCCAGGTTGTTCCAACTCATTATATCAGTTTTATCTTTATTAATTCTGTACCCCGACACTGTACCGAAATCTTCAGCCAGTTCAAATAGCCTGGGAATGGACTCAACAGGATTAGACGTGTAAAGAAGGAGATCGTCAGCATATAATGCTGTCTTCAGCTCCAGATCCCCCATTTTAAACGGTGTAATTACTGGATCTGATCTCAAGGCGCAGACAAAGGGCTCGATATAAATATCAAAGAGGAGGGGAGACAGAGGACAACCCTGCCTCGTTCCCCTAGAGATATTCAACCATTTAGTCAGACTGCCGTTAACCAATACTTTGGCCCGGGGACCCCTATATAGTGTCTCAACCCCTTTAGTGAATATAGCTGGGAACCCAAACATAGCCATGGTTTTCCATAAAAATTGCCAGTAAACCTGGTCAAATGCCTTTGCTGCATCAATCACAACAATGGCAAGCGGCAATCCTCTCTCTATCGCTTTGTCTATTGCTCCAACAACTTGGAACGTGAGTTCATTAAGTTGACGGCCTGGTATGAACCCCCTCTCGTCTGGATGAATAATGGACTTAATTACTTTCGCCAGTCTTGATGTTAGTATACCGGAATACATTTTCGAATCTGAATTGAGAAGGAAAATAGGTCTATACGACTCGTTTTTTTTAGGATCTTTGTTAGGCTTTGCTCAAGGTGATAGTGGCTTCCGACCAAGAAGCTGGAATATGCTCTCCCTGCACAAAAATCTTATTGAAAAGTGCCAGTAGTGGGGCTAGGATTTCCTCCAGATTGTCCTTATATACCTCTGTCGGGCGTCCGTCCGGACCGGGGGCCTTGTTTCTAGATATCTTTTTCAACTGGGCCCGTATCTCCCCTTCCGTAATCTCGGTGGCTAAAGAAGCTTTATCAGACTCGCTCAGCTGGGGCAAATCCTTCGAAACCCACCACTGCTCCAGCTCCTCTGACCCATGTCCATTTTCGTCTTGATATAATTTCTCCGTGAAATCCCGATCCTCTCTCCTGATCTCAACATCCTCTGTTAGTAGCAGCCCCGAGTCTCGCTGAATTAGTGAACTAATATTGTTCCTGCTCCTCTCGGCCCTAGCCTTCCAGGCCAGGAGGGAACCGCACTTCTCTCCATAGTCGAAATTCCTAAGCTTACTGACTTCCCACTTGTCCTTAATTATCTTAGCGGCTCGTGCTTTGAAGTTTGCCTGCAACTCTAGAAGATCTTTCTCGAGTGCCGGAATCCTTCCTGTATCCTCCAAAACCGCTAACTGTAGTTGTTGTTCCTTTTTTTTATCATATCCAAATCATAAATGTCTTTTTCTTTCCTAAGTTTTCTTTTCAGCATCATCTGTGAGCCAAGAATGCCTCTTAAATAAGACTTAAGTGTTTCCCACACTGTTTGTTCTGAGGCTGTACCACTATTAATAGGAAAAACTCCAACAAACTCCCCTTGATTTTGTTTTTGATCTCTTAATCTAAAAGAATTGTTCTGTCTAAGGTCCACCTATACTCTATGGGGCTAGTCTTGAGATTGAATTTTAGCTCAACCACAGAGTGGTCTGACAAACCTGCTGGAACATATGAGACTGAAGCCTTATCAGGCAAGAGCACTTGGTCTAGAAGAAAAAGATCTATTCTGGAGTATTGTCTATACTTTTTGCTATAAAAGGAGTATTCCCTAAGTGTACCATGCTTAACTCTCCAGGCATCTTTTAAGGTAAACTCCTTCATAATATTCTTCAAAGCTAAAAGGGATTTGTTTGGGGGGTTGTATTTAGTTTTAGAGGTACAATCCAACTTACTGTCCAATATTAGGTTAAAATCGCCCCCTAATATAACTGGAGCCGAGTGCTGTAGCATGCAATCCTCTAACTTTCGAAGAAAGCTTGGATTGTCTTCATTAGGGCCATAATAAACAGCACACGAAAAGGTGGAGCTACCAATAGAGAGGACTGCCACCAACCCTCGCCTCGACTGATCAGTACCCCAATTCCGGACCCTGATCCCCTTATTGGCACGAACAATTATAGCTACTCCCCTAGTGGAACCCTTTTGCTTGGAGCAAAGCACTTCCTGTACCCAGCTAAGTTTTGCAAAGACTTGACAACACACTTCCGCTTCTAAATGTGTTTCTTGTAAAAAGTATACATGGGCCTCAGTATTTTTTAAGAATTCGCACACCCTTAATTGCTTCTTCCGGATCCCTATACCATTCAGATTCCAAGAGAAGAATTTACTACTTGTTACCATACCAGGGACTATTGTCTTATAACAACCACCTCATTAGCTAGCAGTGACCAACATTCATTTTCTAAACTAACAACATAGAGACTTATGGCATCTGAGGACATTTTTATTCCCCCCCCTCCCCTGTAACCCCCCCCCCCTCTCCCGAGGAACCCTCCCTTCATGTCAGGCGTGAGCATGCCTTAGGGGGCTCCGCACTCCTGAAACACCACCCTACGTGAGAATTTTTTTTTCCCCTACTGACTGACCCAGCCTTCTCATTTTTAATATTTTATATATTTATGTGTTTAATCTCTAACTTTTACCTTCACCCCCCCTTTTTTTCTAATTTTAATTTTGTGTCACCTGTGATAAAGAGATCTATACATTCTTATATCTTATCTACTAATTGTTAGTGTATAAGTTAGTGGAACCAATGTACATTTAAATTTAACTACCTCAATTTCATGAGAGTCCCTGACGGATATAAGATCCAGAGAAAGGACACAACTAACCACCCAGGAGGAGGACTTGCCATTGCGCACAAGAACGCCCTCCTACTCACCACTTCCAGCATGACCACCTCCTCGTCCCACATGAAACACCTCCATTTCCAGATTCAGACCATCCCCAAAACGACCCTACACACCACCCTTACCTCCAGGCCTCCCAGATCACGAACCACATTCACCACAACCATCACTGACATCATCGCAGCCCATGCCATAGTCTCCATGAACTACATACTGCTCAGAGACCTGAACTTCCACTGCCACAACCTCAGCGACCTGAACTCCATCGCCCTCCTGGACAACATTGCCAACATTGGACTGAAACAGCTCGTCACCACCCCCACCCACAAGGTAGGACACACACTCGACCCCATCTTCGCATGAGGGAACAACATCCACTTCAGCAACACCAGGCAACCACTCTGGATGAACCACCACTGCCTACACTTCCCCTTCGATCAAACCACCGCTCACAAGCCTACACCACTCCCTCCGCAAAGGAATTGGAACAAAGTTACAGAGGAGCACCTCAACTCCACCCTCAACCATGATCCCCCTCCCACCACAACCAACATCAACTCTGCAGCCCACAAACTACACAGATGGATCACCAACTGCGCAGACAAGCCCGCCCCCCCTCCGTAACACCGACAGACAGCGCCCTAGGAAAGCCACCTGGTTCACCACAGACCTCGGAGAATCCAGACGCACCTGCAGACATCTTGAGAAAGTATGGAGACCCCTGAAGCTCAGACTACCTACAGGTCATGACAGATTACCACCAACCATCAGATCCACCAAAAGGACCTTCATCCAGGACAAAATCCTCACCAATTCCAGCAACTTGAAGGAACTCAGCATCATACAGGAATTCACTAAACCCCCCAGCGAAGCATCAGACAACACTCCTTCCCAGGACCTCTGCAACAAACTCGGCTCCTACTTCCATCTCAAGATTGGAAAGTGGAGAAATGTGGCTCAATTGTTAGAGCGGCAGACCCTTATGCAGAGGTCTAGCCCGGGACCATGGTTCAATTCCCGCCTTGGCGGGTCTTGGGCTCAATTTCTGCGGCCCTGATAATTCTCGCCTCGGTGCCTATTCTAATCATGGGTCTCACCCTGCAACTCTGGGCAATAGCTTGCTTAATCTCCACAACGGCCCCAACAACACTAGGATGCCTGGCTTAACCTTGGGGGTGCCCAGGAGTGGGCACTTCACAGGGAAAAGCCTGGAAGGGTTCCACAGCGGCATGTGTACAAGCGCCTGAGATACCCCTTCGGGGGTCGATTTGGGGCGCTATACAAATACTACTACATTTACATTTACAAGATCAAGTCCCTCTATGATAGCTTCAATGAACAGACTCCAGACACTGAAACCACACCTACCTCCAGCAACGCCAACCAGTCCACCATCTCCGCCTGGACCCCAATCACCTCCGAAGACACCGCCACGCCCATTAAGATTATTCACTCAGGAGCCCCCACACAGCCCTATCTGCTGCACAATTTCCACAAACCCACTGCCGCCGTAGCACCCGAGCTACCCGAGCTACTAAGTACCTTCAACACTACCTTCGAATACGGCACTTTCCTCAACGACTGGAAATGCGCAGAAGTCAAGCCCCTCCTCAAGAGGAGGATGTGTGATGTCACATCTTCTACACCTGGCATTTTGGTGAATTAAGGTCCACGAGGTTGGTCAAGCTTTGAAGCCTTTATTTCAAGTGCTCTTATGACACCAAGCCCCAGAATTTCTATAGTGTATTGGGTCATGGCAACATGTAATCTATTGAGTACAATGCCTTCATTATGATATTTATTACACCCATTTAAGTTTAATACCCTAGAGTGTAGATGTTAAGGTGTGGAACAAATATTACTCATGACAAGTTTTGCCTTAAAAAAAATCAAATGTGGATTTTAGTGCTTTATGTTCCTGTATTTCCCTGGCCTCTTCCTCGCTGAAAGTCTGCAGCTTTGACATGATAAAATGTATCTGGCTGAAGTGTCTTTACCGCACCGAGGTGTGGTAAACTCCGATTCCATCTGCAGTTTTTGCCCCTGTGGAAAAAGGTGTTTGTGTAGACATCATTAGTTACAGGGCCATTTATAATCGAGGTCCCAATGTTGGAAATAGAAAGCACCTCAATATATCTGTGTCTAGATCCCAAAATTCCTAAGATGGCACTGATTGGTTCTTTATGAATGCCCTGCTAATTCCAGTGGGACCGGGAACAGGACTTACGAGTCCCATTGGAATTATAGGTCCCGTGGCAACACAGTGGGGCCCAGTGAATTTGTCTCCAAGTGAAATACTAGGGGGAACTGAAAAGTAAGTCGGATATTGAGGACCAGAACTAAGGATTTCCCTGGTAATTCCTCATTTCTAAGGGGTTCCTCTGCCCCCCTTGTGTAAGTACCACCTAAAATTACCCATCCCACTCTTATTGGCCTCTCTAGTGATGGGGTAGTAGCCACATTACCAAGGCACACAGAGTAAGGAGACGTTTAAGTAAGAATCTTTCAGCATGGTTGATTGTCACCAACAGTAATTTCCCCAAAGTGACGACAGGGAATTCTATTAAGTATATATGGGTTGTACACGGGCCTTAGTAAAATAAAAATTAGACATCTGCAATGCAGATGATGAACTATGCCAGACTATTCTTCAATAGTAGTTTTGGTTCAGGGATACCATTGAAAAACCAATCTGAAAAAAAGCCTTTGTGTGATCAGAGTCGGCTTTAGCATTGATGGCGCCAGGTGCGACAATGTTTGTTGGTTCCCCCTCCATCCGCGGTGGAGGTGTTGACCAACTCCACCAAGGATTCCCTCACCACCACCTTTCAGCAGTACCCCTCAAATCTCCATAACCACTCTCTTTCAGATGCATTCAATTAGTTATATAGCGAAACTCATACAAGTGTAGGGTGTGAGGGCTCTTTGCATCACACACACATTACACAGAGACAATCAATCATACATGTGTAAATCAGTGTATAAGAAATGTTACATAAGCCAGATAACTACAAGGTGTAGGAGTGGCATGTCATCCATACTGGTAGGCAATATAGCTTAAGAGTGCTAAGTCTGGAGTAGCACAAACTCAGAATTGAAAATGAAACACTATAGTTGGAGGTTCTCTTTAATAATAAGAATCAATTTCTACCCAAATGAACCCTTTTTGCAACATTAATCTATGCTCTAATCTATACTTTGCAGTGTGCATGCATTTCTTTGAGGGCAGTTAATAATTCACTGTTCTACATTTTGATTTTAACTTATAAGGTTCAAGTAACAAAAGGATGTCTCTAAGAAAAGGAGTCACCCACTGACTTATTTACATCACGTGCACTTTGTGATCTGCATGGTACATGTTCAAAGCAGCAGGCATATTAACCCTCTGTGCTATTTTATGATCAGTCAAACCCATAACTAGACAAAACATCTCTCTCCAGGAAGAACATTAATCACTCCAGTTATCGTTGCATTTTTTTGGTGTTTGTAAATTGCTGGAGGGAAGGAACACGGCAGCAGGTGATTTTAAAACCAAAACAAACTTGAAGTCAGCACCCGGTGCGGTGGCACCAGTCACACCGCCCTAGAGTCAGGCCTGTGTGTGATGATGTAACTACCAGCACAATTGTCGTTCTTCTCTAAATGTTGGCTTCTCGTAGTAATGTATGTTATTCCACTCACATTACATGAGTTTCTCTTTTTGAAAAATGAAGATATTGTGGGAATAAATAGTAAAACATTATCACCATAGATTTGCAACCACCGTTAATTCCGCTTTCATTTCCGCGTTCCAAATTCAGCTTTTGCTCACTGTTACTCGAGTTTCCATGACGTAACCTAAAACGCACTGTCGTGACGTGCAGTGACTGAGGGTTCACTGTCTGCTTGAGGTTAGAAGGAGACTCGTGCGTCACACCCCATGAGCAGTGTGCATGCAACCAGGGCAAAGGGTGTTCCGTTTCCATGTGAGAGTTGTTTATTTCCTTTTTATTCCTCACAACAATCCTTTTCATAGCAACTTCAATATCCCTCCACCCACCAGCCAGAACAGAACACGTTGACGTCATCAAATGACATAGTACATCTAAATGCCAGGATCATTTGCTGGCAACCGTTTCCAGGGCAATAATTCACAAAGAGGGAGGTTGAAGCTCGATGCTCAATAATACACCAGATTCAAAGAGCATCTCTCAGATGAAACATCTGCGAGATAAGCCCTTAAACTTCCGACATGTCCATTGGGCCGTGCCTGATGAGCAAGAGGAATCTTCATGAATTGACCCCTGTAGTTAAAAATGCCCACAAAACCCGTGCATGAAACATCGTCTCCAGATTAAGATTTCACATATTTAGCACTTCTAGTAAATAGAGTGGATCTGGGACTTTTTGGGTTTTTCAAAAGCCCACTAATGCTTTCCAGGCAGGCAGAGAAAGAGTCTAGACAGTAGAGGGCATGAGTTGGAAGTAACTAAACTTTGATCAGAGGGAGAAGCGCAAAGTAAAAACAGCCATTGGCAAAACCAATAGGTTTGACAGTGACTAGCAGTCTTTTGGATTTGCCAATGCTTGTTTTTGTTGTCATTATTTTTATAACTATTTTGATGGGGAAACTGCTGCTCATCAAGCTAAAATAAAAGCATTTGCTAAACCGCACAATATGTGTTGGTCTTTATAATGAGCTTGCCTTGCCAT
Organism: Lissotriton vulgaris; assembly: GCF_964263255.1. Taxonomy (NCBI): domain Eukaryota; kingdom Metazoa; phylum Chordata; class Amphibia; order Caudata; family Salamandridae; genus Lissotriton; species Lissotriton vulgaris. Next base: position 816,550,059 of record NC_141696.1, on the reverse strand, counting down.
AGTAGTTCCTGGCACTCAACAGAACTTGGGGGCATATTATCAAGACAGGCGATAAAATTATCGCCGTTTTAGCGGCAGAAAACTGCTGCTAAAACGGCGATAATGGGCTTGATAATATGCTCTATGTAATTCCAATTGAAGCCCATGTTAAATGTGAAGGACATTTAACATGGGCTTCAATTGGAATTCCATAGAGCATATTATCAAGCCCATTATCGCCGTTTTAGCGGCAGAAACGGCGATAATGTTATCGCCTGTCTTGATAATATGCCCCTAATTTCTTTGCAGATGTGCTCCCTGGGAAAGAGCAGAATACCGCAAGAACCCGAACAATCGCCAAGATAGTTCAATTACTACACTTACTTACAGTAGAGCCTGGAAACAAATCTCAAAATATCAAAGCCATTTAGTTTTTGTAAGAGTCAATAATGGGAGGTCGATAAGGATTAAATCCTTTATTTAGTGTTAGGTTAGGATCTCTGATTATCTTTATTCAATTTAGTGTGTTTACATAATTATATAAAAATGGGGTTAGAAGTCAGCATAAACAAAGACAGTGTTCCATGAAGAAACCCTGATAATCTAACTAAAGGACCTACTTTATACAGACCCCATGAAGACTTCAACTTGGAAAAGAGCAAGAGAGAATTAGGAACTTCTCATAAAGAGTTTATCCTTTGGGTTGGAGAATTTAACTATTCAATCTGTCCGCATAGCTCTGGTCAAGCATGTGGGATGTTAAGCACAGGGGGGACAGCCCCTGGCACATTTTAATCACTCCATCCAGGAAGAGGCTCTTAATTCCATTGTTATGATGAATAATCTGTCCCTTATAAATGATTTAGCTAGTAATCCCTCAATACAGTATCTCACTTCAAGTCAAGTCAAATAACTTTTTTTCGGTTATTCGTAGTAACAATCATAAAAGCATATTTCATTAAACATACATTAACACATACAGTCAAAAAGATTTTTTTTTAAAGCAACATAGAACAAGAAAGTCACAAGCAGAATGTACTACAAAAATATAAATAATTATTATTAGCTAAAAATATATCTATCAGTAGCACCGTTACCCCTCCATGCTTTTCCTAAATTTAAGTGCTAGTTTTAAAAAGCTGCATACAAATAAAGTGCAATCACAACTTAACAGCTGAAGGTAATAAAGTGCGGGTCTGATTTGTGCAAAGTTCAATTTTTTGAGGCAAGGTTTTAAGTATAGCCTCCGTGGTACAGTGTAGTAGGGGCAGATAAAAAGAAAGTGTGCCTGGTCTTGCAGAGACTTTTCGTCGCAGCCGCAAGCCGGCAACACTTGACCACGGTGGGTCTCCTTAGGTACAGCCAATAATAGGTGGAATAAGTCCAGGCGAAACCTCGTCAGCAGGAAACGTCGCAACCTGACATGGGCCATGACAGGTACGGTTCCATGAGCAAAGAGGTTTTTAGTAGCACATGTTTCCGTACACTGCCTTTCTTTAGTTCGCCATCCTCCCGAGCTAAATACCTGGATGTGATAAAGATCTTCTTCACATTAATAACATCCGATTTCGTAATGGATTCTGGGGTTGAAAAGAGTTCGGGGCGCCCTAGTTCAGTAAAACAGTTACTTAAGTACTTAATCCAGGGAACTTTAAGCCTATTTTCCCATGTTAATGCTTCCCTCAAGATTTGCTGGGTAAGGGGTAAATCACTGTTTAACCAGCAGTTTAGCCAGCAAAGTAAAGGGTTTACGGCTATCTTGTCACATAGGTAAGGCATACCCAACTCTTCATGTACAGAAAAGTTTGCTGTTCCCCTTGGAACCCTCAATACCTGTTTTAGAAAGTTGTTTTCTACTACCTCCAGGCCTCTTAGTGAGGCGTACCCCCATAGCTCGCTACCATAGCATGCAATGGCAACGCTCTTGGCCTGGTGAAGTTGGAGCAGTGCAGCCACCGGGCTATTGCCCATTTTTCTTGCAAAGTCAAGTATTGCTGCATTTACCCGGGTTACCTCCCCCTTTTTCTTCTGTACCGCGGGTCCCCAGTTCAGTTGGTGGTCGAACAGGACACCGAGATAAGAAAATGTTTTTGTTACTGGGATTTTTTCCCCGTTAACATTGAGGGAGTTTGGCTTTTTATTACCTAGGCCTACCTTCATTACGTAGGATTTGGAGTTATTAATGCTCAGGTCTCGAGACTTCATAAAAGCAAGGAAGGAATTTAACAATGTTTGAAGACCAATTGCAGTCCTGGATAGCAGGACTGCGTCATCCGCATAGAGCAGAACCGGCAGACCTTTCCGTCCGACATAGGGGTAATCTTCTCCCGTATTTAAAAGATGCTCTTCCAGGTCATTTATATATAGATTGAAAAGGAACGGGGCTAGAATGCACCCTTGCCGGACACCCCGATGCACTCCAAAGTCTCTCGTTACTTTTAGATCTTTTGTGTACCGGACATTTGCTCTCGGGTCGGAATGCATATCTGCTAACAGGTTAATTAGGTTCTGCTCTACACCCATTTTGGCCATGGCGTCCCAGAGCCCACCACGGTTTACACAGTCAAAAGCCGACGATAGGTCCATGAACGCCATGTAAATTGTACCTTGCCGGGCCATGGTGTATTTCCCTATGATCATATATAGGTTCAAACACTGGGTGACCGTAGAGTGACCGGGCCTGAAGCCATATTGGATTGGGGATATTACTTTGTTTTCATCTGCCCATGCTACTAACCTGTTTATGATTACTCCCCCCACTAATTTGACCACAGAGTTAATTAAAGATATTGGTCCGTAGCAGAGGGGGCTATTGCGGTCTCCTTTCTTAAACACGGGTACTATGGTGGAGACCCCCCACGACTTTGGGCAACCAGAGACCGCTGCTGCATTAAGTACAGCGGTAAGGACAGGAGCCCATAGCGATGTGCAAGATTTAAAAAGGTCCGGAGGGAGGCCATCTGGTCCTGGGACCTTGTTACTTGTTAGCCCTTGGATTCCTTTTTCAACCTCATTGATTGAAAAGAGCAGAAAGTTCTCCTTAGGAGCGACAAAACTATATTCTGCTTGAGACTCATTACTTTTAAAAATCGAACTAAAATGGTTGACCCACTCCTCCTCTGGGATGTTTGTGCCAAGGACAGAATTACTTGGTTGGTCAAACAGGGGTTTATTTATAATTTCCCAGAACTTGGCGCTGTTTCCCAAGGTTTTAGGATCTAAGAGGGTCTCCCAAACACTTGCCTTTAACTTTCTTTCGTATAGCAAGGGACTTGTTATACCTGGTGCGCATGGCCTTAATACGAACCGGGTCTCTGGGTTTTGTTGTCAGGGCCATCTTAAGGTCTCGGCTGGCCTTAGAGCAGGAATTATCAAACCATTTCGGGTTACTGACGGCATTCCCTTTAACTAGCACCATTAACAATGACCCTACTGTTAATACAACGCCCTCAAATGCAGCCAAGGTTTGTTGTGATGATGATGCAGGTGACACACAGAGAGAAAGTTCGGAACAGCACAGGTTATTAATTGAGGTGTACAAATTTTCACAGTTCACCATTGTCCATTTTAGGTGACGCTTTCCATTTATACACTTTAAAGTCCCACGAGCTTCACGTGACTTACGCTGTTCGAAAATTCCCCCACCCAGTTTGATGCAGATAGGGTTGTGGTCACTATGAATGTTCATTTGGATGGAGAAGTTTAAGACGAAATTGGCAAGATCAGAGGATAATAAGATATGATCTATGTATGACCCATTTGTGTGGCCTTTATACGCGGGGACGGGGTGAAGGGTGTGCTCCGCCACCACAGTCATGGCTGTAATTAAATTATTTTCGTTCATCAGGGTGTTTAGTTGTGTTCCACGCCGAGAATGATCGAAGTGAAAGCCTTTCAGGCTATCACATCCCAATTGTCCGATAACAGTCACTCCTGGGTTTCTACAAGGATGGGTATTGAAATCACCTGCAATCAGTATTTGGCGTGGCAGATTTCCCGCATTGTCTCTCAAGAAGTCACACAAGGGCAATAAGTTGCACTCTCCGTTCTGATTTACTGCGTTATAAAATTTGATCAGAGTGTTTTTGCCCCTCTTTAGCTCTAGAACTTGGATATTTCTGTTGCCAGAATGGCGCTTGACTGTTTGACAAGTGAGTGCCAAGTTAACGTAGGTTGCCAGGCCCTCCTTTGCTCTCCACTACTCGATGGTTCGGCTAGTGTGAAGAAACTTTGATACCCCTCAATGTAAACATTTTTTTCTACCAGCCATGTTTCTTGGAGGCATATCACAGCGTGTTGCTTGACAAAAGACAGCCAGGTGGGGTCACAAGCTTTATCAGCCAGCCCTGCAGTATTCCAAGAGACTAAGCTTGCACTACAGGGTATTAATGAGCACAGTATTTCAGTGTCTATGTCTGTGTTTACCTTATCGGCTAGGTTTACGTAAGGTGGCTCTGTACATGTGACTACCTGCTCTTCCATGATGTTATAAGTTTGATCTATATGAGTGGGAACAGGACTATAGTCATTTAATAAGTCAGTGGTTGGGTTTAGCCGGACTAGTGATGGTACGACCTCTAGTGGGGATCCCTTTTCTTGATCTATGAGGTTGTTTAGTTTAGGTTTTTCAGCAGGAACGGATTCATGTAACTCAATTGTGTTAACCTCGTCACCTAGGCCTATATCATGATGTATATAGTCGGTATTATCAGGCAAAATTGATGTTACAGGTAGTCAATCAACCCCATCCAGGCCTCCCTGTCCATAGAGGGCATCAAACCTATTTGAAATATGGACACTGTACTGGTTATTGAGATGAGTTGAGTAAGGATACTCATATTGATATAATTGATGTGGGCCTTCCCACCTCTCTGGTTGCGTGGCAAAGGGATTTATAGTTCTATAGTCCCTGGCCCGACTTGGATGTGAGTATCTCACTTACGTGGGTGGTGCTAGGAAGGGCACTATCGATAACATGTTCATCTCAAATAAGTTTCTCCATCTAATTGGTGGTTTTGAGGTGGATCCAAATTGTGCAAGCGATCATAATCCGCTGACAACGGTAATTAATATAACAGCTCAACCTGGAAATGTTGTGGGTTCCAGAGTCTCCTTTAGTTTTAATAAGGTAGTAACACTCAGATGGAATAACATAAATCCTACTTAGTTTGAAGATAGAATTGTTGCATCAAAGTATGACTCTATTTTAAAGTGTCTATCCCATGACAGTTCACTGGCTGAGATAATTCAGGACTTCCAACTGATCTGTTTGCATGTAGCCACAAACTCGACTAAAACAATTAAAGCAGTGGCCCTTCCGGAGAAAGAGTGGTTTAACTCGGACTGCACAAAAGTGCACAAAATTAAGGAAGAATTAAGGCGTTTAGCCTGGGTTGTCCTGGAAAGAGCAAGCATCCTTAATGGCTCAACAAATTTTTAGGAAGTTATAAATCGCCTATTATTTAAGGAGGAGCAGGGTAGGATACATTCCCTGATCTTAGAGGATGTTTGGGAAGCCCATTTTGCGACCATATTTAACCCAAAAGGCTGCATACTTGAGGTTCCCATTGAGAATTTACTGCAGTTTCAATCTCGGCCTCCCGCCTAAGTGCTTCAATCAATGTAGCTGAGATTGTGGAAGCCATAGCTAAAGGAAGCTGTATGAAAGCCCCCGGCCAGGATGGAGTCCCATTGGATCTTTTTAAAACTAATTCTATCCTCTAGGCTCCATTATTGACTAATGTGCTCAAAGCAGTGATAATTAGTCCTATCCCGGCATCCTGTAGGGAGGCCATAGTGGTCCCTGTATTAAAAAGGCAATAGGAGTGACTCTTCTTGCTATAGGCCAATTTCTTTAATTGACGCCACTGCGAAATTATTGGGTAGGGTTCTCCTTGCTAGATTGGAAACATGGGCGACAGAAAAAGGGGTGATTGCTAGGTCACAATATTGCTTCAGGAGAGGCATGGGTACCATTGAACAGTGCCTCAACTTGTCCCTGATCATAGGCTAGTATATGCGGGCCAGGAAGGGTTCCATCCACCTGGCCTTCATGGACTTGTCCAGTGCTTTTGATACTGTAAATCAGGACAAGTTGAGGGCACTGATGGGGAAATTGGGCGTCGAGGAACCTTTAGTTTCTGTTCTCCTCAGGCTCCATGGTTCTACGTCTGTAGGCTTAAGATATGGTGCCAATGGTGAAATAACTAGACCTATTGCATTGATGGAGGGTGTTCGTCAGGGATGCATCCGAGCGCCTTTTCTTTTCATTATCTATACTAATGCTCTTTAGGCGTACCTGTCAGAGAAAGTGCTTGACTGCCCACTTATTGGGAGCACCCGGGTCGCGCTTCTTTCCTATACGGGTGATACTGTCTTATTTTTTTTTTAATTTTTAATTTTTTATTGTTTTCCATACAGCACAAAAAATGTAAACAATACATCTACATTCCAAAGACCTAAATTAATAAACGCAAACATAAATGCAAACATAAATGTAGTCATGATAATACTTCATCTCAGACATATACATAAAAGAGAGAAAGAAAGCGAGATATTCTATTTACAAATACAAACATTTTCTGCTCGTCCCCACAATCCTATCCAAGCCCCTCTCTCCAATTGCTAACCAGTTCCCAAATCCGGATTCCCAGCTGCCTTCTTCTCCTTCCTTTCCTTGCATAAATAGGTTTTTCTAAGTTATATGATGCTAGCAACAGAATTCACACTTTCTACATGCATAAAAAAACGGCATACTTTTGATGCGCACGACCAGAGGTTTGCGCGTGCGCCAGGGATTAGTGACTACTGCTTTTCGCGCATGCGCGATAGTAGCAGCGTCGCCCTCCGTCACTTGGCCAAATCTTTACGCCTTGGAGCTCTTGTCACGTCTTAAATGGATGCTACTTAAGGAGGAATGGCGGCATCCCGCTTACCTCCACTTCCGCTCGTTACCGGATTTAGGGCACCGACGGACAGGTCAGTCACCGGGCGTTTTTCACTTATTTACAGTCAGTTCCTTCTCAGGACGCTACATTAACTATTGTCGGCAAAGGGAGGAAGTTCTGAAATAGTCAGGATGATACTGATCCTCCTTCATACTTTGCTTTTGGGAGGTTTGTCTGTCGTTTAGATATTCGTTGACAGTCAAGGAGTATAAGACTATGAGTGGCCCATTTTGCTTCCCTCTTATGTTTTGAAGTACCCCTACCCATTGCTTTATAAAATATTTTCCTACAGTGTGTTGAAAATAAGTGTAATAAAAGCCATTTAAGATCTAACTAGGGAGTCAGCAGTAACCCTGCAACATGGCTCACATAGTAACAGGTACCATCCCTATGCGCCCTTTGGTAAGCCTTGAGTTGTGGGTGTTTGGCATGGCAGCGGGGCACTATCACACGTGTGTTGAGTTTTAGGTGTAGAGCCATTGGTCTGGACACTGTAAAGTAGTGAGCTTGCTGTGTCCTTTTTCTCTACACTGCAGAGCGGGGCCTTGCACTCCCGAGCGGTCGCCGGGTGAGGTGAGGCCATCACCCACAAAAAGCTGGGTGAGTATCACTCCGAGGAAATGCCTCGGTGCGATTAAGCTAGTATGCTTTTTACTGTACAGGTTGTAAATTACTCCTGTAGGTGTGGCTATACGGTCTCTGTGTACATATTTAGGTGGATGTGTTTGTTTGAGTGTTGATTTACATATTGTCCAACTTTTTCTGTTTTTTTGATAGGAAGAAGACGTATACCTTCCCCCTCAGTGGACACTTAAGTATCTTAGTTTATGATATAGATGTAACTCTCTAGTAGTACATTCTTGTTACTTGCAATGCAATATATCATATGTGACTGCAGTAGCTATTTAATCCAAGGTCCTGAAGAAAGCCGGGCTAAATGTCCATTAGGCTGAAACATGTCGACCGTACTGCACAGCGCCATAGGCGTGTTTTTAACCCTTGTTACTTAGCCTCCTGTGTAAATGCTATCTGGAGTCTGAGTAGTCATTTTTATTCACTATCACTACATAAGCACTGCACTTTTTTCATACCACTTTAGGATGTACGTTATTAGGAGAACTCCTGACATCTTGTCCGTACCGACACTTTACGGTCGGAGTCAGCATGGTATGATCAGCAATTTCCACGTGATGTAACACTCCACCTGCGTGGGGTCTGATGGAAATTGTTTCAGCCTTCTGTCATCCACAGTTGTTGTTCTCAACAACTTGTTCAACGCATCCACCTTCTTTGTTTCGCAGTAGTTGTGGTAGTTATACACCATTCTTTGACCTGGTCTGCTCTTGTGTGTTTTGCATATTGATACAGGGGAGTGAGTAGACAGGTCATAAAATATTCCCCCAGACCCTCCACACACCTGTTTTGTTTTTAGCAAATTAGATATATATTTGCAACCCTGGGGGGTTCTTATCCAGCCAAGCCCTGGCAATGCATAACCTATACACTGCCATGGCAACAAAAATAAATTCCCGCTGTGGGATACCATTCTCTGGAACAACTCCTAGCAATATATGTACAGGTCTGAGACTTATCTTAATATTAAGAGAAGCCTCGAAGAAGGTCTCTATGTCCTTTAAGAGTGTATGGAGCTGTGGGCATAGTGCAAACATATGTATTATATCTGCTTCTCCTGAATTGCACCGCGGGCAGGTAGTACCTGTAGTCCCACCCCATTTCGCTATCTTAGCCGGGGTATAGCAAAGTGAATAAAGGGTTTTATAATGTTGCGACTGCAGCGACGCGGAGCATAAAAGTGTCCGTCCTAGCTCCAATGAGTCCTGAAACCACGCTAATTCGCCCTCCAATTTGTCTGCCCATTTCTCACTGTACTTATCAATATCATCCTGCTTTGTATCCAAGAGGCTGGCATAGAAGCTTCGTATCGAACAATCCCCTCCTAGCCTTATTTTCTCAATGATCTCAATTGTGTTGAACCCCTCCTGCCCCCCGTGCTTGTTCCCTAGATAACTCCTTATCTGCAAGTACTTAAAAAAGTCCTGCCTACCCAATCCATATCTGTCCCTTAAGTCTGAGAATAATAGAAATCCCTCCGAGTTCCTGACATCTCCAATCTGAACAATTCCCTTCACCGCCCACCTTTCCATTGTCAAATCTCCAAAAATCTCTATCGGAAAAGATCTGTTTTTGACCAACTTTGTATACCGGTTAAATCTCCCTATGCCCAACTTCTTCATAAAAGCACTCCATATCTTAATCCCTGCCTCTACTGTCTTAAACCTGGTTCTTTTATAGTATCCATACTCTATACATTTTAAAAACAATTTTCCACTTCCTCCCCCAGAACAGCAGCATAAATTCTAGTAGAGCAATCTGTTATTCTTTTGATCTACCCCCCCTCCTCCTATAAGTCCCTGCATATACTGAATTGCTGCGGCCCAATAATATAATCTGAAATCCGGTGCCCCCCATCCACCTCTGTCTCTCGGTAGTGTCATAAACCTATATGTCCTGCGGGTCTTGCCCTGTGCCCAAATAAATCTGTTGAGGATACCTTCCAGTATATTAAACCATCTTGCTTCAAAAAAGAGAGGGATTGCCCTAAAATGATACAGAAATTTAGGTAATATAATCATCTTGATTATATTCGTACACCCCATTAGAGAAAGATGGAGGTTATTTAGCCGTTCCAGACCCAATTTTACACTAGCCATCAATGGAGCCGTATTATTCTGCACCACAACTTCAACATCCGCCGAAATTACCACTCCCAAGTACACTGCTGAGGCTACAACTCTTGGGTCCGTCCCCCCTTGACCATGCTGATTACAAATTATCTGGGTCTTAGATTTGTTCAGACTGTAACCCGAAACCTGGCTAAAATTCTGAGCCTCTATCTCAACCTCCCTAATAGCACCCTCCGGGCTAGATGTTAAAATGGCAACATCGTCTGCATAAGCCAACGTTTTTGCTTCGCAGCCATTCAAACACAATCTGGGAATCCCTTGGTTACCTTCTAACTTGCGCAAAAAGGGATCTAAATATAGCGCAAATAGGAGGGGAGATGATGGACAGCCCTGTCTGGTTCCTCTTTCTATTTTGACCGCTGCTGGATGCCCTCTATTGACCCTAATTCTAGCCGATGGATTTTTATATAAGGTTTTCATTGCTTTAATAAACCCTTCACCTATTCCACTCCACCTTAAGGTACCCCATAGATATTCCCAGGAGACCCTATCGAATGCCTTCTCGGCATCGAGAAATAGTGCCGCCATAGGGTCTCCCAGGATACCTGCTGCATCAAAGATTGTGATCACCTGCCTGGTGTGTTGTGTGGTTCCTTTACCCGGTATAAATCCATGTTGTGAACAAATTACTAATCTCTCGATTATCCCTGCAAGTCTCTTGGCCAGTATTTTTGAATAAACTTTAACATCGGCGTTCATGAGGGTAATTGGTCTATAAGAGCCGGGTTGATTTGATGGTTTCCCTTTCTTAAGAATCACTACTATATCTGCTCCTCCCCATGAGTCAGGAATTGCCTCTCCAAGTTGTGCTTGCCTCATCATATTGAACATATCTGCACCTATTACTCCCTGAAATGTTTTTATAGAATTCCACCGGCAGTTGATCAGGACCGGCGGCTTTACCTGATGGTAAGGTACTTAAAGCCCATAGAAATTCCTCCACCTTAAAGGGCGCTTCTAATTCCCCCTTACATTCCGAGGTAATGAGTGACGGTGTGACACCCCTTAAGTACTCCTCAATCTCTGAGAGCCCTCCCAACCTATCCGCCGGGTATAGGGATGCATAAAACTGCCTAAAGACTTCCCTCACTCCCTCAACCCCTACCACTCTATGCCCTTGAGTATCTGTGATCTCCAAGATATCTGTTGCTGCGAGCTTCTGTCTAGTTCGAACCGCCAACAAATGTCTTACCTTTTCACTAAGCTCATATACCCCTTCCTTTCTAAGTAAGTAGTTCTCTGCTGCCTTCTTGGATATATGCTCAATGGCTGCAGCTTTAAGAGAAACAATTCTAAGTAAGTGTGTTTCTAGTGACAGCCGCTGTCGGATGGCTATCACCAATTTCTCTTCAGCTTCCATCAGTTTTTTATTTATTTCATCTATCCTAGCCTTCTCTCTTTTTTGTGCTGAGAGTACATAGCTCATAGTTTCCCCGCGGACACAGGCCTTGAACGAGTCCCAGACCACCCCTGGAGCAGCTGTTCCTCTGTTGATATCCAGAAAGCTCCTGATCCAACCTTCCATATACTCCCTATATCCCTCATCCTTGAGGAGAGCTCTCTCAAAAGTCCAGTGTCTTTCCTTCCTCTGATCTTGACCTATTGCAATAATTAAAACTAAAGGGCTATGGTCAGATACCACCCGAGGATGATTTTCCATTTTTGCTCCCTTCAACAGGGGACCTGAAACAAAGAAATAGTCTAATCTGACCAAAACTCTGTGGGGGGCAGAATAAAATGTGCTACAATCTCTATTTGGATAGATCTTAACCCAAGGATCGATCAGAGAATTATGGATAACCAGATCAGATAATGCTCTATACACCCTCCTTTTCCTACCCGAATAATATCCACCCACCTGTGAAAATGTACTTTTAGGATTGTGTAGGTTAAAATCCCCGCATATAACTATTGGCTCTGCCCAGTGTGCCAGTTCCATATCCAAGTACTGAAGAATCTCGGGATCATCCTCCGTTGATCCATAAACCGTTGCAAGGGTGAGTTTCTCCCCTTTAAAGGCTAATTCTAAAATTGCCCACCGACCACCCTCATCCTCTTTCTTCCTGACCACAACAACATCACCAATCCTCCCCAATATAGCCACTCCCCTATTCCTAGAGTCTTGCTTAGAGTTTGCAAGAAGAACAAATCCCAATTGTCCCAGAAGGTAACTTTTTGATACCTCAATGTGCGTTTCTTGCAAGCACACTAAATCTAATCGAAGAGTTTTCACCATTGCCGCCACCCTGAGTCTTTTATTTGCATCGTTTAAGCCACAAACATTTATGGTAGCAATCCTACAACACATTAAGATTTTATAGTCATTTCCCCATGGGCTGAAATCCCTTCCAATCCTATTGATAACCAACCCCTCATGTTATTTCTCAATTTAAGACCATCGATTGTTTGCATATATTGTATTTTCATGACCAAGTACTGCGTTTGCTGTTTTGCTTGAAAATTACTCTGTCCTTTCTTGTGCTGAACCAACCAGAGCAGACCAATTCGTATCAACAGTTTCTTCCCCTTCACCCCCTAACCCCCCATGTCTCTCCCTTCCCGCCCCTCCAGACCCTACCCCCTCCCCCCCCTATGGGCAAATAGGTCAATTAGACCTATATGTGGTTGCTACAGTGTGTGGAAGTCGCTAACCTCCCTCTCTGACCCCCCCCCCCTAAGAAACCTTGTAATCCCAGTGCTCCCCCCACAATCAGAATACCCATAAGTTGACATCCTATTTCATATCCTTAGTGGCTTCGGCCAACCAAGCGCCTCCTTTTTAACCTCCTTTCTGTGACTTTACTTGCTCCAGAAACTTTTGAGCTTTGATTTCTGACCAGAACATTTCTACGTTCCCTCTTGTAACCAACTTTAGCCTTGCTGGAAATAGGAGGTAAGCCTCAGAGCCCAGTGCTTGAAATGGCTTGATAAGCTGCCTCAGCCTCCACCTCCTCTCCACGGTAACGTGGCGGAAGTCCGGCCTGGCAAAATAAGAGGTACCCTCAAACGCTCGTCTGCTCTCTGGCCTTGCCTTTTCCATAATCTCTTCTCTAAGGAGATAATTCCCAACATATATTAGTATTGCTCTGGGAAGAGGTGGTTTGCCTGTCTGATCACCTCCTCCCCGCCCTTTCCTGATTACAAAGGGAAACCTATGGGCTCGCTGTATCTCCTTTTCCCACTGCCAATCTGATTCCGGAAAAGCCCCATGAAGCAGATTTACAACGAATTTCAAAATGTTTTGACCCTCTGTCCCTTCTTCCACCCCCAGCAGACGAATGTTATTCCGCCGCTGGCGGTTCTCAAACTCCTCCATCTTCCAGAGCATATCTTCGGACACCTTTTCCTGATTAGCTTTAAACTCCTGCCAAGCGCCCATATCGTCCTCCAGTCTACCCGTTCTCTCTTCGACTTCAGTAACTCTGTTTGCCATACCCTCATACAATTTATTAACTTTCTTCAAAGTATTGTGGAGTTTCTTCGTGGCATGTCTGGCCCTTCGGCTTTCGGCCCTGGCCTCCCCTTGTATCTGTTTCAGTGTGTTGGTTATTGCCTCCAAAGGGGCCTGAAGCTGTGGTGGATTAGGCTCCTCATAGGTCTGTGAAGTGGCCGAGTAGTCCCATACAAGTTTTTTACCCCCTCTGGTAGGTGACCCTGAACCTGAAGGGTGTATTTTCCCTTTGGTCCATCTTTTCTTCTGTGTACTTTCTTTTCCTGTTAGACTAGAGTCCGATAATGAGCCAAGGTCCTCTCCCTCTGTCCCAGTGGCTGAGAGATCCGTTTCCTCATCTACAGAGTAAAAGCAATCCCCCTCTGCTGAGCCTCCTTCTGCGCCATCCCCCACCTCCACGCTGTTTGATACCAGAGGTTTCTTGCTGACCAGGCTAACACTGCTGCACCATGAGCCCCCTGCCTTCAACTCAGCCTCGACCTGCATAAGGGCATCGAGCATATCCGTGTTCCCTGATGTACTGGTCTTTTTAGCCTCATTCACGCCATGATCAACAAATGCTCCTTCATTGTCCATGGCAAAAGTCTTACCCGTGTTTCTGGGATTCTCAGGGGTTGTGGGGAGCGCCATAGTCCTGTTTAACCTTAATGGGCTACCTACGAGGTCTCTGCCATCGCTACCACCGCTGCCGTTGCCGCCGCCTCCTCTGCCTCCATGCAAATCTGGAGCCGAGTCTGAACGCGAGCGTTGCCTAGCAACGTCCGGAGACGCGTTCGTGTCCAAGGTAACTTCCTCTACAGCGTCCTCGAGGACGCTATCCGTACGGGAAAAACTTTCCTCCAGCCTCTGGCCATTTTTCGGGGTAAATGCCTCTGTCAAAGTGGGCTGTCGGAGGACAACATCCTTGCCTCGTGATTGCGCCCCCACCTTCTGTTTCTCTGCATCCGATGCAGCTGTCGGTGCCTTCTCCGCGGGCTGCTCTCCCCTTGCCGGCACTTTGCTTCGGGCTTCTGTTTTTTTTTTAACCACTGGAATCAGAGCGACAAACTTTCGTGTTGCACCCAATTTAGAAGTAACTGGTGTAGCCTCCTTCCTCACAGTATCTTGAGGTTGTTTACTGGAATAACTGACATTGCAGTCCGTTGGGGGCTTCGTCTTCTCTTTTTCTTTTTCCGAACGCTGAGGACGCGGAGGCATCCTAAGGCACTTCGCCCCCTGGGCACCTTCAAGACTTCCAAAGATTCCAGAACCCCTCTCCGCTTTTAGATATAAGACCCTGAGTTTAAGCCTTTTGGAGATGGCTTTCTTCAGAGCCTCGTAGCAGCGAAGGCTCTTCTCAATCAGGCGTTCAAACATCAGCGGGGAGCACACATCCTCAGGTAAGAGTCATCAGGGGGAATACAGAGGAGAGAGGTCTAGCAGCGACTGTTCACCACAACCTGTCGGCAGCCATCTTGCCTCCCGGGCGATGCTGTCTTAATGGCTTTAAGAGCAGATGGCTTACAAAAATCCCTTGATGCATTCTCTGATTTTATGTTATCACTTGATTTAAAGGTTAATTTTGTGAAGTTTTACATGATGGTCTGTGGACCCAGATTGACCAAAACCAGAAATTATGCAGTTGGTTTAAAGAGGATTGGCAAAATGGGAAATTTTAAATATTTAGGGAATATTTTGAATAACAGACTGAATTGGGACTCGCTTGTAACTTCAAGGAAACAAAATGCAGGTAGGGTGGTTGAGGGTCTTTTTCGTTTTGCATCTAAATTAGGGCAAAAACCAGTGTCCGAACTTGTTACACTTTATAAAGTTAAATGTGCCCTGGTTGTAACATACGGTGCAGGTGTTTGGGGGTATCATAACACTAATCAGCTGCAAATCATGGAGAATAAATTAATTAAAAGACTGCTAATGGGCCCAAATAGCACCCCTACAAGATTTTGTCACCATGAGGTGGGGCTTGATTTTGTTGAAGATTGCATAAATGTCGCCCCTTTACTCTTGTGGGTCAAAACCTGGTCATCGGACGAGCTGACATTTACCAGAGACATCATTAAAGATTGTGCTAAGCTTGAGGGTTTTTTAACGATCCCCTGGATACAATTTGTCAGGGATAATCTTTATAAGTTGGATTTGGGACACTATTTTGATACCCCCTTTAGCATCCGTTAGAATGCGAAAAGAATCAGAAAAGAAGCCCACTCTGTTAGGGCAAACACTCGCCGCTCCCTATTGGAGACGGAAGGCCCCCTCTGTTCATTCCTGCCCCAACTGCAATTTTATTTTACTTTTACTACAAACACCCAGACACATTTGTATCTAACAAGATTTCAAATGTAGATCCTGAGAAGAAGGAGCAACTGCAGAAAGGGAATATTGATCATGCGGAAGTACTGGAGACGCTGAGAAACATTGATTATAAAGAATACTTACGCCGTCAGCACGCTGAGGCTGACAGATCAGGTACACTACTGGCCCATCTAGTACGTGATCGACGGAACCCCAAGGTGATAACACGGATACGTGCCATGTCGGGCGACCTGGTTTGTACACAGTCTGAGATTAACCAAGCGTTCCACGATCACTTGAGAGCGCTGAACGCCCCCTTCAACTGGGAGGAACCAGAACGTGTGTCTGCGCTCCTGCAGGATCTCCCGTTCCCGGCCCTGTCAGAAGACACACAGCGGGAATTGGATGAGCCCATTACGCAACATGAAATACGGGTTGCAGTTGGATCCCTTAACCGCAATAAGACTCCGGGTATAGACGGACTACCGGTAGATGTTCTATGCGACATACCTAGATACCCTGGCGCCTGTCCTGGAAAAGGTGTTCGGGACAGCGTTTGCGGAAGGCCATCTACCTGTGACGACGATGCAAACTCTGGTTATATCAATACCCAAACCCGGAAGGGATATCTTGGACATGGATAATTATAGGCCCTTGTCGATGCTCTCTACGGAGTACAAGATTCTGAGTAAGGCCATAGCCCTGCGCTTACACCCACACCTAACTACGCTGGTACATCGGGATCAGTGTGGGTTCCTCCCGGGACGGAGCACGTCCCTGAACACTGGCCACGGGAATATCCCCGGGCGGACTGTATAGCGTTGGATCTAAAACAGGCGTTCGATTCTCTGTCATGGATGTTCATGTTCGAGGTCCTACGGCGCTTTGGCCTCCCTGATTCCTTCCTGAGGTGGTTTAGGCTGTTGTACATGGGCCCCTCGGCCAGGGCACATACGGGCAGGTACGTGTCGGAATCTCTGACAGAATATCGACGGACAGAATATCGACCTACAGCAACATCGACGCTGGAATATCAAAGGGAAGTATATCGACACCATATCTACAACATGGTAAGTACAAAAATATCGAAACTAAAATATCAATGTTAAAAATATCGTAATTAAAAATATCGTTTTTTTCTGTAAAAAAAAGTTATAAAGTAAATAATACTTATAAATAAATTAAACATATTTAATAATGTTTAAAATTAATAAATAATACATATTTAATAATCAAACTTTAATTAAAAATAAACATACAATATATAATATATACTTACTTAATAACAATAGTTATCAATTATTTTAATCAATTATAAATTAATAACAAGTACCATAAATTACAAATACATCTACACACATAAAATAATAACATAAATAAAAATATTTAATTATATTTAATAAATTAAAAAAATGAAATATACTTTCAAAATTTTAAAAGTTAATTAAATACAACATTATCTAAAATAATACAAAAAATATTAAATACATAAATAAATATAAATACTATTTAAAGTCCCAAAAAAACTACATTAATGAAAACATTGGATAGCGTAGAATGTAAAATTACTGTTCCCACTCCAGAAAATTAAACAGTAGGGAAAGCATTAAATAGTATAGGGGTAAAAATTACTATTCCCACTCCAGAGAGTGCAAAAGTAGGGAAAGCGTTGGATGGTGTAGAGGTAAAAATTACTATTCCCACTCCAGAGAGTGCAACAGTAGGGAAAGCGTTGGATAGCGTAAGGGTAAAAATTACTATTCCAACTCCAGAGGGTGCAACAGTAGGGAAAGCGTTGGATAGCGTAAGGGTAAAAATTACTATTCCAACTCCAGAGGGTGCAACAGTAGGGACATTGTTGGATAACGTAGGGGGAAAAATTACTATTCCCACTCCAGAGAGTGCAACATTAGGGAAAACGTTGCATAGCTGGTGGGTAAAAATTACTATTGCCACTCCAGTAAGTGCAACAGTAGGGAAAGCGTTGGATAGCGTAAGGGTAAAAATTACTATTCCAATTCCAGAGGGTGCAACAGTTGGGAAAGCGTTGGATAGCGAAAGGGTAAAAAATACTATTCCAACTCCAAAGGGTGCAACAGTAGGGAAAGTGTTGGATAGCGTAGGGGTAAAAATTACTATTCCAACTCCAGAGGGTGTAACAGTAGGGAAAGCATTGGATAGCGTAGGGGTAAAAATTACTATTCCAACTCCAGAGGGTGCAACAGTAGGGAAAGTGTTGGATAGCGTAAGGGTAAAAATTACTATTCCAACTCCAGAGGGTGCAACAGTAGGGAAAGCATTGGATAGCGTAGGGGGAAAAATTACTATTCTCACTCCAGAGAGTGCAACATTAGGGAAAACGTTGGATAGCGGGTGGGTAAAAATTACTATTCCAACTCCAGAGGGTGTAACAGTACAGAAAACGTTGGATAGCGTAGGGGTAAAAATTACTATTCCCACTCCAGAGAGTGCAACAGTAGAGAAAACGTTGAATAGCAGGTGGGTAAAAATTACTATTCCCACTCCAGTGAGTGCAACAGTAGGGAAACCGTTGGATAGCGTAAGGGTAAAAATTACTATTCCAACTCCAGAGAGTGCAACAGTAGGGAAAGCGTTTGATAGCGTAAGGGTAAAAATTACTATTCCAACTCCAAAGGGTGCAACAGTAGGGAAAGCGTTGGAAAGCGTAAGGGTAAAAATTACTATTCCAACTCCAGAGGGTGCAACAGTAGGGAAAGCATTGGATAGCGTAGGGGGAAAAATTACTATTCTCACTCCAGAGAGTGCAACAGTAGGGAAAACGTTGGTTAGCGGATGGGTAAAAATTACTATTCCAACTCCAGAGGGTGTAACAGTACAGAAAACGTTGGATAGCGTAGGGGTAAAAATTACTATTCCAACTCCAGAAGGTGTAACAGTACAGAAAACGTTGGATAGCGAAGGCGTAAAAATTACTATTCCAACTCCAGAGGGTGCAACAGTAGGGAAAGCGTCGGATAGCATAGGGGAAAAAATTACTATTCCAACTCCCAAGGGTGCAACAGTAGGGAAAGCGTTTGATAGCGTAGAATTTAAATTTAACATACTTATAAATAATTTTTATATTTAAAATAATGTATAATTACATTTTTAAATAAATCTACATCATTTACAAACAATTAATAATTATTAAAAGCAATTACATTTGAATAATTAATTAACAATAAATTATCAATAAATACCAATAAATATTAATTAATAAATATTACTCACCAAATAAATATTAAAGAATTAAATACATTTCATTACATAAAAATATGATTTAAAATTAATTCACAATTAAAAATATTAAACAATATACCAAATAATACTTTCTTTTTATAAAATATTGATTACCAATCAATTACAAATATTTTCCAATTAATAAGAAATAATTACCAATTAAAAATATCAATTCCAATTAACACAATTATTTACCCATTAAAAAATTAATTACCAATGTAAAAAATAATTTCCCAATTACAAACATGAATTACCAATTTAAAAAAATCGTTACCAATTAAAAACATTAATTACCAATTAAAAAAATTAATTATCAATTAATATAATTGTCAATTACTAATTAATTTAAAATAAATAATTTATCCATAACAAAAAAATTATAAATCAATAATTAATTACAATTAAATTACTTACCACCCAATTCCCCTATACACCCACAGCCCACTACAGAAATAGAAACAAAATTAATACAAAATAATTTATAATTCCTATAAATTAATAATTAATTTTGTATTTTTAAATTACTTCCCACCCTATTCCCCAATAAACACACAACCCGCTCCGGTACTAAAACATAGAATTTACTTACAAATAACATTAAATAATTAATTAATCAATTAAAAAATGAATTGCCAATTAATACTTAATTTATCAATTAAAATAATTAATCGCCAATTAATAATTAATGTAAAAAAATACTTATCCATAAAAATAAAAAATTCATTAATTAATTACAAATAAATTACTTCCCACCCAATTCCCCTATAAACCCACAACCCGCTACAGAAATAAAAACATACATTAATTAAAATTAATGTATAATTCCTAAACATTAATAATTAATTTTGTATATTTAAATTACTTTCCACCCTATTCCCCCATAAACCCACAACCCGCTCCGGGACTAAAACATAAAATTTACTTAATAATAACATTATTAATATATAAAAATAATACACATATAATTAAAAAAAAATACTTAACAAAACATATTTTACATGCATAATTAAAAACATAAAAATAATACAAATATCGATATTAGTAACATCGAAATTAGTTACATCGATATATATGCTATTGATATTACTAACTTCGATATTACTTACATCAATATAAATAAATTCGATATTACTTACCTTAGGGTCGATATTCTGTCCAACGATATTCTTGACATCGAAATTCGGTACCTTCGATATTTGCAACACGATATTTATGTAGGTCGACAATTAGGACTCGATATTTTGACTGTGTACCACGTGTCGGACAGTTACTCGGTGCACAGGGGCACCGAGGCGGGGTGTAGTGCCTCCTTATTTCAAGGAGGCACTACACCCCGCCTCCCTCCGCTTTGGTACGCACGAGATGCCGGTCACACAGACCACAGTCAAATATCTGGGGATCCAGGTATATAGATCACCAGACAACCAAATTGATGGTAATATCAAACGTGCCATTTGCCGGCTCCGGGGCACGTGGGCTTTTGGGTCTCCGTGCCCCTATCCGTCATAGGCCGCATCGCAATCTCTAAGATGGTTATGCTCCCCCGCCTCTTGTACTATTTTCTTAACTTACCTGTATCTATGCCCCAACAAGTGTTTACCACACTCAACACTATTCTAACTACTCTGATCTGGGGTAATGGTCGGAGACGCATTAGCCTCCGCAAGCTCCAGCTGGAGACTGACTCGGGGGGCCTTTGAGTCCAAGATTTCCGGGGCAATTATTATGCCAATCAACTTCAGTGGCTCTCACATTGGATAGCCGGTAGGAACCTCCATGAGATCGATTACACACCTGAGCGACTGGCACGGGGCGAGCTGCACTCCCTGTTGCTACCACGGAGGCAGCTCCTTCCGAATTGTCACCCGCTCCTGCAGACGGCCTTATTATGCTGGAAACAAGCATTATCCTACAATTCTTCGGTAAGGCCATATGCGGCGAACATTCCCTTATTAGGTATCCCGACGCATCAGGGCAGGCTAACACGAGACGTGCTGCGCCCCTGGACGGAGGCGGGGGTAGGGGAGGTGGGAGTCTTTTTTGGTGATGATAACCTGCTAGATCATGAGTTCTTTATACAAATTACAGGCGCTCCCCCTAGGTTGTATTTACTACATGCCATGGTCTCGCACTATATTCGAAACACCTGGGCACCACTGCGAACCCAACCTGTGCACCATGAACTGGTCTACTTGCTTTATTATATGGGGCCCGGGAGTCACCTAGTGCGCTGGTTGTATACGGGGGTCAGGGCACACACAGTGATCCCACTAGATGTGCTTCGGGATACTTGGGCTCAGGACGCAGACATAATACTCATGGATAAGGCATGGTAGATTATTAGGGAGCATCCTAGGAGGGTATCGCGGAATAATTTAGATTTATACAAACATAGGCGTACCTGACCCTTCAGAGAATACACAGAATGTTCCCGGACTCCCCCCATTGCTGTCCCTGTTGTGGAGCAGAGGAGCCTGGGTTCCTGCACATGCTCTGGTCCTGTCCACGTCTGCGAGGGTATTGGGCGGAGTAATGCCATGTACTGAGAAATACAACTAACCAGCCTGTGCCCGAAGAGATACTATACTGCCTGGTAGGGCTCCGTAAAAGGTCCAAGGCGCTCAAGGCTAAACTGAGATTCTTGGATCTAGGTCTTTTGTTAGCAGTCAGGGCTATGACAATGAGATGGAAGTCCCCCAGACCACCTGGGACGGCTGTATGGCAGACGGAACTGAAAGGAGGGTAGAGCAGAAGGGGCGACGCTGAGAAGGGAGGAGGAGAAAGGTCAGAGGAAGTACCCTGTAGCGCAGGAGTGGGAGGTTATGATGATGGCCCTGGAAGGGGTGGACCTGGTGTCATCGCAGGATAATCAAGGGTAAGACCTAGACGGAGGGAGTGATAACATGGTTGAATAGCATGGGAGCCCAGGACACTGCACGCACACCTTGACTTGATTACACAACAGTATTTGTCTTTATAATACCAGCTGGGAGACAGCAAATGGAGAATTTCTATTGAGACTAGGAGATGAGTGGGACCAGGGGTGGGATGTTGAGGGTGGGTGGGAGGAGGGAAATGTTTGATTTTGTTGTATTATATGGCGAGACTGCAGACATATTGTTGATTCTCCCCACAGGTGGAGATGTAAGGGTACATTATTGTCAACCAGACAGCTGCTAGTCTTACAAGTTTGGGGAGAAAATGTAAAATCGGACTGATGGATGCTTACGTTATTTTGTAAATGGTATACAATGCTTTGATCGGTCTTGAATAAAGAGTTTAAAAAAAAATCTAACAAGATTGTGTTTATTATCCATACACTTTCTAGTGGGCTTTCCGATACAGGCTAGGTGGACGGAAAATCTGGTGCCTTGCCCTTGTGATAACCTGGCAGCGCAAAGCAAAATGCACTTTATGCTATTCTGTTCATTATATCAGGATCCCAGGCGGAAATTTTAGGTCCTGATTTAAAAAAAAAAATAAACCTTGTTCCTTCAATGATGCTTTTAATTTCCTGCATTCCCTTGCCACACTTGATATATGTATTAGAGTCTCTAATTTTCTTAAAGTGGCAATTGCTATTAGAAAACGTTACTAGCAGTTGTTGGTGAATAGATTATTTTAAACTAATCACTGAATTGTTTTAATACGCTTTGTGCAATACAGGTTTTCTAATTCCTTGTATTTTATTGTTTATTTGTATTCATTAATACTTGTGGGAATATATAAAATATATTGTGTGTTTGTAAGTAGCTCATGGTAACTTCACTTTGTATTGTTGTTTTTATGTACTTTTATGTTTTTTTTTTATTGAAACCGAATAATGTTATTTTGAATTGAATTGAGTAGTTCGGGAAACTCAGCAGAGTCCCACTCAGTTGCAGTACCAACTGTATTCTGAGAAAATGATCTGTGCAGTAGCATCGATCACAAAAATCAGACACCTCAAGTATAGATAAAGGAGTCAACTCTTCATAAAGAAGAGTCTAAAGACAGGGAAAGAATCGAGCAGGGTAACCACTGGAAAAGTCAAATGAATAAGACATATGGCCATACTTATTAGCTAGGAATACTCATTAATATAAGTTTTCCGAAATGTTATCGTTATACGAAGGCATCTTCTCTTGATGACCAATGAGAGTCGTCAATGTAATGATGTCGTCAGTCACGCGATGCATTTTCTTCCGATTCCCACAGCCTGCACTTTCGTCTCCAGATTTGATACAAATTATATTATGTTAGTTATATGAGGGAAGGTACTCATGAGAACCCTCTTCCCTAAGCTAGGATGCTCTATAAACTCATCATGTAGACAAAGCTAGTCAGCAGCGGAAAGGCAAACATCCATATTATTCGGAAGCAACATTTTATAAAGTCCACGTCATCGTTCATTCCATATGAATCTAATAGGCTTATTGATTCTTTTGCAACGATCTAACATGGGGTGAAGAGTTAAGCAAACATCGTCATAGTCAGCAAATTTCTAAGATGACATCAATGCTAAGCAGGCACACAGTACATCTTCACTATGAGCAAAGGTCGAAGTAAAGGCTTTTGGGCATCATTACTGTTCAAGATTCAGCATAACTGCCTGGTGCAACATTTTGAAAAACACTCATATATTAATGAGACATTATAAAGACATTTTAAATTATTACATTAATTAATGAAATCCTTTAGCACAGTTTGTTTGTTTACATTCAATCAAAGAGCATTAATATATCTGTATGTTATTTCTAAAGCAACATTTTAGCAGCATTTAAACGCATCCTAATTGAGTTCTAAATGCAGTGAGAATATTTGTCCAGTTAATTTTTACTAATTTCTTCCACTACCATCACTCACACTGAAGTTAGCTAATGGTTGAAGTGGCTGACCCATTGCCCCATGCTTTATGCAGTAGTGGGTGAGAGAAAATGTAAATGACACATCAACAGACCAATGGAAGAAGAGGGCTGGTTGAAAGCGCTTACCCTCAAGAATATTATATGTAAGGCTTCCAGATTTCCATTTTTACTGATAGAAGTGGAAGCATTTCTGAAAATTGTGCCTCTTGTAAGTGACTCTCCTTGTCGTCCTTCATGGATTCCACATCAACTGCTAAGCAGACAGACACCATGGGGTATTAAAAACAGAATCAGATTTCCTTAATTACTGGCATATGTTAACATATATTTGATTGTAATGCTAATATCTACCTGTTGGTGTAGTGTTTTTATCATATTTAACTGTTTAATTTGCTAAAACACAACAGGCATCAAAGTATGAGTGCATCTTTATTAGTTAAATAAATGTGGAAATATACAATTTTACAGCTTTTATTCTCAAAACATAAAATAAATATGGATAAATACCAATAACATTAACACAAAATAAAGATGAATAAATACAGGTAGAAATGTTCAAAATTAAATACCATAAAACCGTGAGCCCTAATTATATGTATATTTTACTAGAATGGAAACCTCATGCCAGACCACACCAGACCTAAAAACTTGAGCCTGAGCAGGTACGGAAACACCAACCATGGCAGTTATCATCTCCACTTATCTCACCAGTTTGAGGTATCTCAACCAGTTGAGAACAATCTACTCCACTTTTCTACATTCCCACAACAGCTTTGCATATCTTGAGATTGGCAACACAAATGCAAAGTTCCAAGCTCCTGGAAGAGGTTTTATTGTCAAAGAAAAACAAATCTTAGATCAAGGGGTAGTTGTGCTTACTTGTGCTATCTGCAGACTCGATGGAACTGTCTGGAAACCTAAGATCTATTGGTTCAGTAATTACCCTCCACAAACGTTATTATGATTGGTTGCATTTTACATCACCCCCTCACACTTTAAAAGTGACCTTTTGTTATTCTTCAGTATTCATCATCTTGGGCCAAAGAAGTACACAGAGCCAAACCATGGAATACAGGGAGCTATAAGTTCTCTGCGAAAACCGGACCTGATAACATGGGTAATGGAGAAACTTTATCACAGAGCGGTTTCATCCAATCTCTTGTAATAAATGACATTCACCATGTTGTCAATGCTACATTGGTGAATGTTGTTGCATTTGAAATATATACTCCAGTTGCTTTTTAGGTGGGGCATGAAAGACTGCTTCAGCCTGTCCAGTTCTCGTCCAAATAATAATAATCATCATCATTATCCATAATAAAATAATACACAGAGGGATTTTTGTCGGTCTCCTTCAGCCAATATCAATCGTATGTTTTAGCAGCCAGCTGAACACCATACCTAAAATGGGGAATTGTTTGGGCCCTTCAACTATTAGCTTGGTAACTTCAGGCTTTGACTTTTGGATCACCCCGCTGGATAGCCATTCAATGTTTGGAGCATCAGACATTATGAGTGACAACATTTTGCCTGTTTGCTGAATTAATACATAATCCAGAAGGGAAGGTCTCCAAGAGACAAAGGAGCCACTCTCTAGAGACATCTCCCTATCCTCTGAAAATCATCAGCCCTTGGATCTGATTTGTGGGACTGTCTTTGGATATGATGCCACTGTCACAGCACACATATTGGTTATTAAGGGAGGGTGACTGTAGCGGCATCTGTGGCTTTCTGCAGTGCAGAGAACCACAAACTGAACTTCTATGCAGCACTGTCCACTTTAGCGGTATAGCATCATATTAGGGGGTGATGCACGATCAATCAAAGTAGCAGGTCATGATGCACTTATGAGACTGAAATCATGAATTGTAGGCGACAAATATGCTCATGTGATAGCCCTCTTCCTTCCTGGTCTCTTTTGTACTGCTCCTGGTCTCAACAACCCTTGCTCAGTACTTAGAGTTAATGAGCACACCACACAGACAGCCGATTCCAACCCATTTCCCTGGCCTCCAGACAGACACACCTACTCACTCATTTAATTTAATTTAATTTTTGTACTTTATTTCAGCCATAGACCATAACAGCGATGAATCAAAATACAAAATATATTACACCAAATCGGATTCTAAAACAGTACATAATATAGAATTATTAAACAAGCACAACAAAAATAACGATCATTTAAAACTATAAAATCACACAGTTCGGAATACTAAAAAACAAAATTAGATATCCTCAGTCACTGGACCTGCCATTGCGTATTTAGAAGCAAGAGAAGATAAAATTATACACTGTATGGGCCAAATGCTCTCTGGGTACTTGGCGATTGAAACAAATATAACTTGGATGTATCAGCACTGGAATTTCTCAATGCTACCCTGTCGAAAACCTAGATAACGACATAGAGGGACTATTCAGCACCTTTGTGGGTGTATTATCAAGCCCCTATCGCCACCACAATGTCCCTTTTTGTGTTAGGTTGTGGTGGCGATAGGGTCAGCGCTCTATTATCAAGGAATCGTTAAGCCACTTAACGTGGCTTAAAGCCACGTTAAGGGGCTTAACGCTGTTTTAATAATAGGGCTCCTTTCACGCTTAACGTAGCGTAAAAGGGGGCGTGCAGTGGGTGTTGCGGTGGGCGTTTCACCAGAACACCCATTGAAGTGGACGCTGCCGCCTATTATCAAGTTTGGCGATAATAGGTGGCAGCGCCGAACTTAAGACCAGAAAAATTCTGATCTTAAGGTGGCAAAATGAGGAGGAATGCTTTATTTCTCCTCGTTTTTTCCATGTGTGCTCTCTTGTGCACACATGAAAGTTACAAAATGGCATTTTAGGTGTGTTTATGTGCAGGAAGGAACTCCTTCCTACACATAAACAAACCTCCCTGCTCGCAGACACCCTAGTACTCTGGTGCAAGAGTGCCTGCGCTGGCGCTAAGTCGTGTAACTTAGCGCCATCGCAGGGGGCAACGCCAGGCGGCACTATATCTTTGTTAATATGGTGCAGCCTAGCGTTTCCGAAGTGGTGGAGAGAGGCGTTAAGCCAAGACGGCTAACGCCTCTCTCCGCTACTTCCTTGGTAATATGCCCCTAGTTGTTTATTGTATTTCAGACAAAAAAACAATAAACGATCTATCAATTCCTCAGCCGATCCGCATGCAGGGCAAGATTTAGTACCCCCATGATTGGCTTTCCATTTAACAGTAACTGTAGCTAAAGGTAGAGTACCCAACCAGAACCCAAATTATAGTGATTTTGTAAAAGGGGGATCTATTTCATCCATAAAGTTCTGAAAAGAAGGGAATGGCTTAAACTCAATAAATGATTTGATCAGTTTTCCCAAATCTGCCTGCGGGGACAATTCAGACTCTTTCTGTTCCCAGTGGGTAATTTCAGCTTTTTTTATTGCGTCTGAGGAAACAGTATATTAATCTATCCAATATTCCTGCAGACCTAATGAATAACAGGTCTGTTTTTACAAATGGTAAACACGCCAGCTTCCCCCCACCTTAGGACCTCTACAGAACATGTTTTAGTCCCTCTCTATAGTGGACCACCTCAGGGGTTGACCAAACTCTGAACCAGTAAAAAAACGGTCTTAAACAAATTAGTTGAACCATGGGCCCTATTCCTTGTTCATATTTAAAATTAGAGGGGAACTTTGAGAATATTTAAGCACCATTCTCAAAAAATATTCTCTGCCGCTTCCAGAGCATCTAGTTTAGCGTGGCCCCACAGATCAGTCCATAGGTATCAGCAGCTACAGTTTGGGCCCTCCAAAATTCAAGAATAGGGGAGACTGGGTGAATGGAGGATTTGTTTGCACATTTTAATAGAGCTGCTGCTCTGTTTTTCAAAATGAGAGTACGTTTGGTAACTTGGGTTACTCAGGAAATAGTATTGGACAAACGGATACCAAGGTAATCAAATTCATGCACTGTCTCTAACTCCTCTCCTTCTAGGTTATTGACCTTCTGAGACCTCTATGTCGGTGAATGGCCATAAACCTGGTTTTTACTTTCATTTCTTTTATTGCCATAGTCCGCACAAAAAAGACTGAACTTGTTCAAGAGGATCTCAAGGCTTTTTGGGGGTCTTAGATATAAATAACATGTCATCTGCAAACAACAAAGCAGGTATCTTGGTTCCCCCAAGACCCGGGGAATCATTGTCACAGGTCAAGGAATAATGTATACACCTATTGATAAATAACAAGAACAGTGAAGGGGCAAGTATACAACCATGCAGTACTCCCTTGTCAACCCCAAAGGAATCAGTTGATTCCCCTTTGTTTCCTAAGAGAACTTGGGTGAAGTTATTGCATTGAAGCTGCATGCTGCAGTCTATAAATCAAATCCATCCTCCCCACTCCTCTCGCTCAGTATTATCAGACCATCCAGACCAATCTGGGGCAACTCTGACTTCAGTTATGGATACTGTTCTTCAGGCCATCGCCTCACAACAGGAGGAAACCTCTAAAGACGGGCGCAAGGCACAGGCAGCCCTCCATAAAGTCCAGGGGGTTGTACGTAAATTAGCAAAAACTGTGGGAACCTTTAATGAATGAATGGCCGAGATGGAAACATGCATAGTGTCCAATAAAACTCGGGCTGTAGCAACCCAAGAATGAGTTGATTCTCATGAGGCAGAACTAGAGGATGTAAGGTGGAAGCTAGAAGACTATGAAAATCGTTTACGCCGAAACAACTTGCAGGTCCTAGGAATCCAAGAAAAAATTGAGGGAGACGATATCCGCTTATACGTTATACATCTTTTCCAAGACACCCTCCCTGAACTCTCCGGTTGGAACTGAGATCTGGAAGTACAACGAGTCCATAGAGTCCCACTGACATTGAAACCCGCAACTAAACCCGGTGGCTACCCCGAGCGATTTTAGTATACTTTGGAAACTTTCTCTTAAGACAAGCCATTTCTGATAAGGCCAGACCCGAAGCACGTCGTAGCAAAGACTCCATCTTATACTTCGTCCGACCGGACCTTTACCACGTAACAGTGGAAAGGAGATGGCGCCTGCGACAATTGATTAAACCATTCTTAGAGAAGAAGGCGCAGGCATATCTCAATAATCCGGCCAGACTGAAGATAGTATTTGGAGGACAAACACGATTTTTTACCTCTGAGATCAAGGCTAAAGAATATCTAGATAGCCTGAATTAACCTTAGATTTAGCAGAGCAGGGGGGAAGGAGGAGGATAGTGTTGTTATATCTTCTTATCTGTATACTCAGAATTTTCTCTACTCAGCCAGGCATAGGTGTTGTTGCTGGTTTCCTTTTTGAATTGAAAGTTTTTAAAGAGAGTTCATTTAGACTGGAAAAAAGAAGTTTGCTTGGCAAAGTAAAGAACTAGGTATATGGCACACCATATAACATCCTATAAGGATACTAAACACTCATTTGTAGTGTGTAGAAAGGATAGTCCAGAGGAGAGAAGGGAGTGTGAAAATACCCATCAGCCCACCCATTGGCGGAGCCTCGTCATCTGGGTTAGAAATTAGAAACTGGTATCCGCTAGACACCTCATCAGATCTCTTTCGAGGAGTGCTAGTATCGGATCCTCCATTGAGAAGGACAGCCAGTAGGTAGAATTAGTAGGCTGAAGGGAAAAGTTGCAGTGCTCAAAAAAGTGTGAAAACTTAATCTGGTGATATTTAAAAATGCCTGTTATGATGACAAAAAACTGCTTTATTGGGTGTGACCATCATAACGGCATGATTAAAAGCAGAGTGAGGATACTATGGAAAGAATTTGTATCCATCATAGATATTAATTGGTCGACATGTTTCAGCCTAGACAGGCTTTCATCAGGACCTATGATGTACACTACTGCAACAATGATTCAAAAAGCAATAAGTGATGATGATGTAGACCTACCGGTAAACTTTTACTCTGAAAAGAAAAACAAAGATGCACACAGAACAGAACAGATGTCAGCATATTAGAAAACATCAAATGTGTGTAAATCAGTGTGCCACGGTTCGGTATGATTAACTCGCCCATAAACGTCATGGAGAAGACCTCACCTCGCCTGGTGCTCGCTCAAGGCAAAGAGGCCACGCTCTAAACAAGGGTAAAGAAACATGAAAAAATACCATGTATGAACCTCACCATAAAGTGCGTTGTGTGATACTTATGGTGTAACTCAAAGTAGGCAATGACTGCTGGCAGGATTGCAGCGAAGGCACAGAGATAGAGACAGATACATGGCGCCTCTGGTTGATGTGACTTAAAGCGCTCGGATGTAATGAGAAAAATTTTCATACAGCTCTCTTCGCGAGTGTGTGTAATTGTAGCGTAAAGAGTGTGGAAGAGAGGGACACAAATACTTTGATCTTAAAAATGTGTCTCAAGAAGCATCTTGCGCAAGTTAGAAATTCGTTATTTTTGAATCTGGCATGAAATATGGGGCTCAACACAGAGGGGACCTTGAGCCTGGTTTTGAAGAGTCTGGATAGTGTATCACCAACCTGTCCGTCGTTACCTCGGTCTGTCATCTGAGCCGAGGGGAAGGTGGTGAGCATATCCGTTTAAGCGGGCTATGACGGCCATTTGCGGACCAGAGAGGAGCCGCTTTTTTTGTGTGTTACCGAAAGTATACAACGATGATTGGTTCATTGTAAGAACCGGAAACACACAGGGCAAACGTCTGGAAAGAACCAGACGGAAGCGGACCGGATTGAGAAATCGCTTGACAGATATCGTTCATGGTGATTGGTTGTTCGTAAACACCGGAAACCGGATGCCAGTCTGTGTACCTAGGACCAAGTGTTTTAGCGGACAACCTGGTTTAGAGTTCAATCAATGAAGCCTGTGTCAGTTTCTAGATGTAAACATGTCGCAACTGAAATGATTGATGCTTCCAGAGACAGGCATCATCCTGGGGAACGTGTTGGAAAACTACCCGTCAAGAAGTCTGTCTGGGCCGGTTAGAGTTCAGCAGAATGTGAAATACTTGCTTTTCACATATGGCTGCCAGGTTCTCTGATGTGAGTTGATGTTTCAAACTATGGTGTTTTCAATTACAAGATTGTATGTGTTGAGTGGTATCAGAGCTGGATCCACGATATTTTGTCGTTCAACCCCTCAGTGTCGCATTTAAGTTTGAAAATCCATTTCTGTTCTTTGACGAACAGGAAATGGGAGATGTCGCTGACATGCTGGGGTATGAATGGCTGTTCGAGTACTAACCATTCCATGTCTTCAACAGAGTGTTTCATCGTGAGAAAGTGATTTGTCATCCGGGTCGCTTGTTTGTTACGCCTGATGGTGCTTTTGTGTTCTTGTATTCTTAGTTTGACCTTTCTCGTCGTCATGCCTATATAGTGAAGGGCACAGGGGCAAGTGATTTGATAAATAACCTTTTCGCTATTACAGTTCGTGTGTCTTTTTAATACCTATGGGTGTGATGTACCAATATCCACTAAGAGTGTTTTTTTGGTCTGTGGGCACACAGAGCAGTTCCCACATGGGTGGTGTCCTTGCATGGGGGGAAGATTCCACAATGTCGTTGTTGTATCATTTGAGATGTAGCGTGGTCTAGTGTGCACGAGTTCATCTCTCAAGTTCGAACCTCTTTTGAAAGAAAAAAGTGGCAATGGAATGTTTTCACCTGCAGTGTTTAGTATACGCCAATTGTGCCGGATGATCTTTTGGACCGATGATGAGGCCGTGCTAAAAGTGTTGACACAAGTTAGTCTGTCAAGAGGCGGTTTATCCACGGGAACTGTAAGTAGCGCCTCTCGGTGATTGTTAGAGGCCCTTTTTCAGGATTTTTTGATCAACGTACTCGGGTAGAATCGTTGTTTTAGTTTGATAGACAGATCTCCGGCTTGTTCTTGAAAGTCGGATTTCTCAGAGCAATTTCTTCGAACCCTGAGAAATTGTCCGAAAGGTAAGTTCTCTCTCAGGGAACGAGGATGATGGCTATCGAACCTGAGCAGGAAGTTGCGAGACATTGGCTTCCGGTACAGATTGCTTGTTAGGTGACCTTCTTTGGGAATGATCAATAAATCCAGGAATGGGAGTTCTGTTTTGCTATATTCCACAGTGAATCTTAGAAATTGGTTTTGATTGTTAAGCCAGTTTTGGAAAGCAAGTACAGACTGACTGTCTCCACGCCACACCACAAAGACGTCATCTATGAACCTCTTCCACCACACCGTTTGATGGTAATACGGGTTGTTGTGGTTGAGGACATGATGGGTTTCAAAAAGATGGACGTATAAATTCGCCAGACTCGGCGCAAATTTACTGCCCATCGAAGTTCCCGATATCTGGAGATAGATCGAGTCTTCGAATTTGAAAAAGTTCTCGGTCATTGCGAGGCTTGCCAGTTCCATGATGAAATGGATGGGTGTTATGCTCTCATGGGAGGTGTTTTCTAAGAGTTCCCACACGGCCTGTAGAGTTTCTTCTTGTGGTATGCAAGTATATAGAGATTCTACATTGAAACTGACAAGGATGTCAGTCTCGGTGTTGAACTCGACCTCTGGTAGTAGCCGAAGAACGTCCTTGGTATCTTGGAGGTAGGTAGGCATAGTTTTCACTAGAGGCCTCAGAAAGACGTCTACAAAGGATGAAAGAAGTTCAAGGAGCGATCCAATCCCAGAGATGATGGGCCGTCCTGGGGGTGGCCTGACTGCTTTGTGGATTTTAGGCAGTGCATAGAAGTACGGAGTGACTGGATGTGATGTAACCAAGAACTTAGCCTCTTGTGATGTAATCCAGCCCTCCGCACTCGCTTCTTCCACTAGATTTTTGATTTCAGTGAGAAGCCGTGTGGTAGGATCCACAGACAGGAGTGTATAAGAATTGGTATCACCCAGCTGCCTCAGACATTCGGCTCGATAGTAGGTGGTGTCCTGAATGACTATCGCACCACCTTTGTCGGCCGGTTTTATGGTAATGTTTGTATCATTAGACAGGGTTTCCAGTGCTAATCTCTCTCCTTTCGATAAATTTTGGAAAGGGCCGGTTTTGGATAGGTTGAGCAAATTTATCTCGTGTACCACTGCTGTTTCAAAGGTGCCTACTTTTGATGGTACCTGTTGAAGGAGGGGAACAAAAGTCTACTTCGTTTTGAGGCCTGTGTTTGTTTCTGTGATGGGTTGTATTAGATATTTTCTGCTATCTGCAAAGAAGAAATGGAGTCAGAACTTGCGAAAGAATTTCTCGACTTCACTACGAAGCTGGAAAGCGTCCCCATTGTTAGTTGGTACAAAACCAAGGCCTTTGTTTAGCACTTGGTGTTCAATGGGAGACAGAGTGCGTGAACTCAAAATAACTACAAGGTCCTCATTGCTTCCAGGTGTGATAGTTATTGGCCTCGCTTGCTGCGGGTGTTTGGAGGGTCTTGCTCGTCTGCCCATTGTAGCTGGGGTTGACCCCTCCGTCTGCCCCTGTTCCAGCCACGGCCTTGTCCTAAAAAAGCTTGGCTGTCGTAGAATTGGGGCTGCATTGGATAATGGGACATGGGCGGTGGAAATTGCGGGTATCCCCATGGGGCTGGTGGCCACCAGGGGCCTTGTTGGTACATATTGCCTTGTCCAGTGCGTCTGCGATTTGGGCGGTTATATCGACCTCTTCCTCTCCATTGTGATGTTCCACTGCTGTCTGAGTCGCTGGATTCTGGATCGGAGGAGGAGGTTGCATAATTTGACCCATATGATTTCCCTTGTTTGTGGGTATCTGTAGGGATATAGTTATCACTAGTGTAGGGATAGATTCTCTCATGGGAGAACTTCGCCAGGTCTTTTTTGAATTTTTCAATCTTGGCGAAAAATATAGGATCCTTATACTCTTTGTTTGCTTTATTTGTTTCCTCTAGTTGTTTGTCAAAACGTTTGGTCGTAAGTGTGGTTTTTATTTGACCTTCTAAGACTTGTATTTCCACCAGTATGGCATCAGCCACCCTTTTGGCAGTCGTGATTATTAAGACCAGCCAATCGCGAGTGCATCGCCATGCTATTAATGACCAATCTTTAAGAAATGTTTTGTCTGTAAGGAACAGTCTGGGAGCATTGGTCACAATTAAACCCGTTGGAGCACACTTGCCATGCAGGTACTCGGCCATGATTTGTCCATGTATGATGGTGCGTGAATGACTCTTCTTTAAATTGAGTATGGTGTCCCAATCTCCTGGAGGAGTGGGTCCAGTTGTGGGTATTGAGTCCAACATGCTGGGATTCTCACTAAGAATAGATGATAATGTCTCATCATCAAACGATAAACCTGCAAAATCTGCCATGTTGGACGCCTTCTGAGTGTCACCAAAAGAAAGGCAATGCTATCTGAGCTAGCCTACTCTGAAAAGGACCCGCAGCCGTGGCTGCACAGAAACTACAAAGAACAAAATATGAGGGGGTCCGAGGGGAAGTTATGTTTATAGACCAGCTTGCATCCTGTCCCCCAACTAAACAATTAGACAACAGAAGAAGGAAGCCAAGGGTCTCTGAAAATCCTATAAGGATACTAAACTCTCAATTGTAGTGTGTAGAAAGGATAGTCCAGAGGAGAGAAGGGAGTGTGAAAATACCCATCAGCCTACCCATTGGCGGAGCCTCGTCATCTGGGTTAGAAATTAGAAACTGGTATCCGCTAGACACCTCATCAGATCTCTTTCGATTTATTTATTTATTTATTTACGCAACTTTTATAGCGCAACAAATACCCGGAGGTGTCTCGGCGCTATAGAGCAACTGGAGTCTGTCATCAAATCATCCTCTTACTGATTAAACAGCCATGTTTTCAAGAGTCTGCGGAAGCTCATCAGGTTCGGGGCGGTTTTGATGGCTAGTGGCAGGAGGTTCCAAAGTTTTGGAGTGGCCACAAGAAAGCGCCTGTCTCCCCAGGTGACCGATCTTGTGCGTGGCACCGGGAGGAGACTGTTATTGGCCGATCTTAATTGCCTCCTAGGAGTATACATCTGAAAGGCTTCAACCAGGAACCTAGGTCCAATGCCATGTACAGCCTTATAAGCAATACAGAGGGCCTTGAACTTGACGCGGTTCTCCACTCTCAGCCAATGAAGCTGACGAATACCAAGAGTGGTAGATTTGCGACGAGGGATGTTGAGAAGAATCCTAGCAGCCGCATTCTGAATAGATTGCAGCTTCGTTGTGACACGCTTCTGGGTGTGAAGGAAAAGTGCATTCCCATAATCCATCCTTGAGAAGACTAGGGTAGAGACCAGAGTCTTCCCAGCTGACGGCGGGAGATAAGGCAGCAGCTTCTTGATTTTTTTCAAAATGAAAAAAGACGACGACACCACCTTATTGGTGTGGAGGTCGAAAACCAACTTGTTATCGAAGATCACTCCCAGGTTTCTGGTTTTTTCTACTGGGACAGGTGGAGGGCCAAGCTTTTCTGGCCACCAACCAGGAGACCATTCAGGGGAGAGTCTTCCGAAGGTCATGATCTCGGTCTTATCCGAATTGAGGCGAAGGCAGTTCAGAGCCATCCAGCTACTGACCTCAAGCATAGCTTTCTGAAAGTTGGCTGCTACGGTGAGACCATCCTTGTGAATACCCAGCACCAGCTGGGTATCGTCTGCATACGATGTAAGCTGTATCCCATAGGCCTTTATTATCCTCGCCAAGTCCGCTACATAGATATTAAAAAGCATAGGACTTAGCGAGGAGCCTTGTGGGACTCCACAAGGGAGTGCAGAGATAGGGGAATAGAAATCTCCCAACTTTACTGTCTGGGTACGGTTTGCCAGGAACGATGATATAAGATCCTTGGCACAACCGTTAATCCCCAAAGCAGTGACACGGTCGACTAAGGTGGCATGGTCGACCGTGTCGAAAGCTGCTGACAGATCCAGAAGAATAAGAACAGCTGCCCCTCCCTGGTCCATGATCACCCTGATCTCGTCAGAGGCCTTTATCAAGGCAGTCTCTGTTCCATGCCCTTTCCTAAATCCAAACTGCGTATCGTCGAGAAGTTGGTGAGTCTCGACGAACTCTGAAAGCTGTCTGTTCATCAGGTATTCGCATACTTTGGCAGGAAAGGGCAGGCACGCGATCGGTCTGTAGCTTGCAACGGCTGTGGGATCTAAGGAAGGTTTTTTCAGGAGGGGTTTTATGACAGCGTTCTTCCAGATACTTGGAAATTGGCCTGTCGAAAATGCAGTATTGCAGATCTCCATGAGAGGGCGGGAAATCGCTTCTGTGAGTTTTAACATCACGGTTGGGGGACAAGGATCCAGTGGGGAGCCCGATTTGATGGTAGAAACAATTTTAATCACATCCTCATGTGATGCGGGTAGAAAGCATGAAAAATGGTCATGGTTGTGGTGGGACAATGTTTCTTTCCCGCTACCACCTCTACATTCAGTTCTAGAGTTATCTTCAAAGGAAGCATATATATCTGCAACCTTTGTGATAAAGAAGGCTGCTAATTCGTTACAGAAAGCCTGTGAGGGCTCCACTCCAGGCCCAGCAGGGGGGGTAGACAAGCTGGTGACAACAGAGAAGAGTTCTCTGGCTGAATTAGCAGCGGTCTCAATTTGTGCCGAGAAGAATTCAGTTTTTCGGGCCAAGATTGCCTTTTTATAAATCTGAAGGGCATCTTTATAAGTTTGTCTGGCTATGGGGCAATAGATCTTCCTCCAGCGCCTTTCTAAATTTCTGCAGTGTTGGCGATGTAGTCGAAGATCTTCATTGTACCAGGGGGCCGAGGGGGATACTCTATTGGGCTTCGTGATTTTCTCTGGGGCCACTAGGTCAGCAGCACTTCGGATCCAGTCCTGAAAAGTTGAGGCCGATAGTGCCGGAGTATTTCCACCCTGAGGACGGGAGGAAGCCAGAGAATGTAGCATCTGAGGCATATCTGCAGTTTTCCAGGCACGAGTGCCCATTCTGGTTCCAGGCCTGGAGACCAGAGGGGCAACAGGTCGTATGTCTATTTGGAAGATAATGGCCCTGTGGTCAGACCAGGTAATTGGGATGATATCTAGTACAGATATGCCAGGGTCATTCGTGAACAGACCATCAAGGGAGTGTCCAGCTTGATGCGTAATGCCCTTGACTAGTTGGTGCAACCCTAAGTTGGAAAAATCAGCTGTAAGTTGGGCAGTGTCGGAGTTGTCCTGCTCTTCCAAATAAAAATTAAAATCTCCCAATATAGTGTATGTATCAGAACATATAATATTGTCGCTTAGGTCAGAAAGGGAGGAAAGAAAAGAATTACGGGGGCCAGGGGGACGATAAAGTATGACACCCTTTAGTGCCTGCTTGGGGGTAATGCTAATAGCAAAAGCGGCAGATTCACAGTTGGCCGAATTTATAGGATCAAGTGTGGTACGATATTTATCCTTAAAGATAATAGCAAGGCCACCACCTCTTCCTACCGGCCTATCGTGTCTAACAACACTGTACCCAACCGGAGTAGCATTACAGAAATCCGGACCAGACCCCGCATCTGCCCAGGTCTCGGTGGCAAACAGTAGATCCAGATCATGAGTGACAATAAATTCATTGATATAAAAGCTATGACATGGAAGTGAGCGCGTATTTATGAGCGCAGCTCGACATCCATGCGAAGCTCTGTTCACTACAACATTGAGCCTGCCCTCCTGTAGGCCAGAATGGGCAGGAATGCAGGATTGGGGAGGAAGATATCCACAGCCAGGACACACAAATAATCGAGTGACCATGGCATCTTTCAGGGGGGCAATAGTACAGGTCGGACTGATCTTACCAACATTCAACTCTTTTAAGTGCCGGGAAGAGTACATCAGTCGGGGGGCAGGGGTTATGGCCCTGGGCCGTGTCCGGCCGCGGACGGGCGCAGACGGGCTTGGCTTTGGCGCGGCTTCGGCGCGCGCCCGCTGCGCCAGCCCGCTGCGCCGTCTGGACATGCTACTAAATATATGGGACGTGAGGAGGGCGTGAGGCCAGCGCGACTAGAGCGCAGCCCCAGCCCACACCCAAGATGGCACCCGCCGCCGCCTTCCACAAAACAAAAGCGGTAAGGCGAGGCAAGAGAAAGATAATACAGCGTGAGTAGGTGTCAGTGTGCCTGCTCTCAATTCCCAACTAAATCACTGTGTTTAAAAGTCCCCCAAATTATTTAGCACATAAAAGATGAGTTGCATAAAAACGCTGCTTTCTGCTCAGTAAAATGACAGGGATTTGATAAAACACGCAAGTTTGCTCGCAGCCCTAGTACTCCCGACTAGGGAGAGCTCTGAAGGCAGCGAGCGACGATAAAACCACAGCTAAATAGTCCGGGGAGGGCGGGAGGCCAGCGCGACTAGAGCGCAGCCCCAGCCCACACCCAAGATGGCGCCCGCCGCCGCCTTCCACAAAACAAAAGCGGTAAGGCGAGGCAAGAGAAAGATAATACAGCGTGAGTAGGTGTCAGTGTGCCTGCTCTCAATTCCCAACTAAATCACTGTGTTTAAAAGTCCCCCAAATTATTTAGCACATAAAAGATGAGTTGCATAAAAACGCTGCTTTCTGCTCAGTAAAATGACAGGGATTTGATAAAACACGCAAGTTTGCTCGCAGCCCTAGTACTCCCGACTAGGGAGAGCTCTGAAGGCAGCGAGCGACGATAAAACCACAGCTAAATAGTCCGGGGAGGGCGGGAGGCCAGCGCGACTAGAGCGCAGCCCCAGCCCACACCCAAGATGGCGCCCGCCGCCGCCTTCCACAAAACAAAAGCGGTAAGGCGAGGCAAGAGAAAGATAATACAGCGTGAGTAGGTGTCAGTGTGCCTGCTCTCAATTCCCAACTAAATCACTGTGTTTAAAAGTCCCCCAAATTATTTAGCACATAAAAGATGAGTTGCATAAAAACGCTGCTTTCTGCTCAGTAAAATGACAGGGATTTGATAAAACACGCAAGTTTGCTCGCAGCCCTAGTACTCCCGACTAGGGAGAGCTCTGAAGGTGCTAGTATCGGATCCTCCAGTGAGAAGGACAGCCAGTAGGTAGAATTAGTAGGCTGAAGGGAAAAGTTGCAGTGCTTAAAAAAGTGTGAAAACTAAATGTGGTGATATTTAAAAATGCCTGTTATGATGACAAAAAACTGCTTTATTGGGTGTGACCATCATAACGGCATGATTAAAGCAGAGTGAGGATACTATGGAAAGAATTTCTATCCATCCTAGATATTACTTGGTCGACATGTTTCAGCCTAGACAGGCTTTCATCAGGACCTATGATGTACACTACTGCAACAATGATTAAAAAAGCAATAAGTGATGATGATGTAGACCTACCGGTAAACTTTTACTCTGAAAAGAAAAACAAAGATGCACACTGAACAGAACAGATGTCAGCATATTAGAAAACATCAAATGTGTGTAAATCAGTGTGCCACGGTTCGGTATGATTAACTCACCCATAAACATCATGGAGAAGACCTCACCTCGCCTGGCGCTCGCTCAGG
The DNA here is from genome assembly GCF_964263255.1 of Lissotriton vulgaris. Taxonomy (NCBI): domain Eukaryota; kingdom Metazoa; phylum Chordata; class Amphibia; order Caudata; family Salamandridae; genus Lissotriton; species Lissotriton vulgaris. The sequence continues at coordinate 816,511,098 of NC_141696.1, read as the reverse complement.
GCAAAGAGGCCACGCTCTAAACAAGGGAAAAGAAACATGAAAAAATACCATGTACGAACCTCGCCATAAAGTGCGTTGTATGATACTTATGGTGTAATTCAAAGTAGGCAATGACTGCTGGCAGGATTGCAGCGAAGGCACAGAGATAGAGACAGATGCATGGCGCCTCTGGTTGATGTGACTTAAAGCGCTCGGATGTAATGAGAAAAATGTTCATACAGCTCTCTTCGCGAGTGTGTGTAATTGTAGCATAAAGAGTGTGGAAGAGAGGGACACAAATACTTTGATCTTAAAAATGTGTCTCAAGAAGCATGTCACGCAAGTTATAAATTCGTTATTTTTGAATCTGGCATGAAATATGGGGCTCAACCAGAGGTCGAGTTCAACACCGAGACTGACATCCTTGTCAGTTTCGATGTAGAATCTCTATATACTTGCATACCGCAAGAAGAAACTCTACAGGCCGTGCGGGAACTCTTAGAAAACACCTCCCATGAGAGCATAACACCCATCCATTTCATCATGGAACTGGCGAGGCTCGCAATGACCGAGAACTTTTTCAAATTCGAAGACTCGATCTATCTCCAGATATCGGGAACTTCGATGGGCAGTAAATTTGCGCCGAGTCTGGCGAATTTATACGTCCGTCTTTTTGAAACCCATCATGTCCTCAACCACAACAACCCGTATTACCATCAAACGGTGTTGTGGAAGAGGTACATAGATGACGTCTTTGTGGTGTGGCGTGGAGACAGTCAGTCTGTATTTGCTTTCTAAAACTGGCTTAACAATCAAAACCAATTTCTAAGATTCACTGTGGAATATAGCAAAACAGAACTCCCATTCCTGGATTTATTGATCATTCCCAAAGAAGGTCACCTAACAAGCAATCTGTACCGGAAGCCAATGTCTCGCAACTCCCTGCTCAGGGTCGATAGCCATCATCCTCGTTCCCTGAGAGACAACTTACCTTTCGGACAATTTCTCAGGGTTCGAAGAAATTGCTCTGAGAAATCCGACTTTCAAGAACAAGCGGGAGATCTGTCTATCAAACTAAAACAACGACTCTACCCGAGTACGTTGATCAAAAACTCCTGCAAAAGGGCCTCTAACATTCACCGAGAGGCGCTACTTACAGTTCCCGTGGATAAACCGCCTCTTGACAGACTAACTTGTGTCACCACTTTTAGCACGGCCTCATCATCGGTCCAAAAGATCATCCGGCGCAATTGGCGTATACTAAACACTGCAGGTGAAAACATTCCATTGCCACTTTTTTCTTTCAAAAGAGGCTTGTGTAACACCTGGGGGTCTCGGGGTCGCCACAGACACCACAAAACAGGACACGACACGTCTCTAGGTCTTGGTAATTTATTAGTACGAACTCAATATACAAGAAAGCAAGAAAGTAAATAGTTACTGGACACCTCCAGCCGGTATACGTAGCCCTGACCTCTGCAAATACGCCGGTCCCGGCGTATGCCAACAGAGGCAGAAACACAGTAGCCGGCAATGCCACTCGATGTGTCTTGAGGGCTCGTGGAAACAGCCGTTTCTCACTGAGGAGTCAGGGAGACACCCAGCCGGAGTCTCGACCTGAAGGGAGCAGCCGCTCGACCTTTTTCCGCAGAGGAGTCAGGGAGACACCCAGCCGGGGTCTCAACCTGAAGGGAGCAGCCGCTCGACCTCTTCCTCTTCTACAACGGGACGCTGCTTCACCTCCTGGTGATGCGTCACTGTTGTCCCAATAATGCCAGATGTTGGGGACAAGAGCAGCCGCTCTATCGTCCTCGGAAACTCTACAGCCGGTACGCGGCAAACACCTCCCGGTGTGCGTAACCGCTGGAGTCTCCCGAAGTTATGAGACAGGCTGGGAGCTACGGCTCACACCAGCGTCTGTCCAGGTGTTGGCTTCCCGACTCGTCCGAGTCAGAAGCGGCTAGTAAGCTTTCCTGGCTGCTCACCGAGAAGAAACAGGGCGGACTAACAAAGAACAGCCCGGGGAGATTCTCTCGATCAACCTCCATTTTTGTACTAGGATCCTGTTGGAACGACTTCTATCTGCAGGAGCTCAGGAACAGCTTGGTGGACGGCCTTGTGAATACTAGAATATCCAACACCATTCCTACTCCAAGTACCGCCTTTATAGGCGTATTGTAATTGCGTTATGTAACCACAACTCCGAGTTGTATAACGCTCCTCCCGCTTTGCCTTCTGGGAGTTGTAGTTCATTGAAGTCGCGGAAGTCTTTTCCCCGACGGTGCCGGGATTTTCCTGACAGTACATACTCCCTCCCTCAGCATCTCCCCACGGGGCCCGCGCTGGAAGGGAAGCGACGATGAAACAAAGAAACCAGGCGGGGTGCGTGCACCCCTTCAGCCGGCTCCCACGACTGTTCCTCAGGTCCATATCCTTTCCAGGCTATTAGGTACCACAACTTACCCCTTAGCCACTTGGAAGCAAGGACACCTGCAACTTCATACTCCACCTCCGATTCCACCACTATCGGTCTGGGCTTCGTGTTCTTGTGGTTCGATGCTGGTTTGAGCAGCGAAACATGGAACACAGGATGGATTATCAATGTCTGGGGTAGGCATACCCTCACAGCCAACGGACCCATACATTTGGTGATTCTGTAAGGCCCCATGTATTTAGGATGGAAGACGCTGTTCTTACGGAACCTCATGTTCCGTGTAGATATCCAAACGTGGTCCCCAGGCCGGTATAACGGACCTGGCCTCCTTCTTCTGTCCGCTGTAGCCTTATACCTCTGTTTAGCTTCAATCAGGAAGGCCCTGGAGCGCAACAAGACGTCTTTGATGTGTGCCACCCGTTCTGCTGTGGCAGGTATTTTGTTCTCTCGAAGAGGATGGACAAAGGGCAAGAACCTTGGGTGATGACCATAGTTGTTGTAGAATGGGGATGATTTAGTTGAGCTGTGAGTGGCATTGTTATACGCTATCTCCGTGATCCAGAGCAGATCGACCCATTCTTCCTTTCCCTGCTCCACAAAACAGCGCAGATACTGTTTTAGAGTTTGGTTCAAGCGTTACGTTTGGCCGTCCGTCTGAGGGTGGTAGCTGGTGGACATCGCGGTCTGGACGTGCAACGCAGAGCACCAAGTCTTCCAGAACTGTGCCGTGAACTGCGACCCCCTATCCGACACAATCACCTCAGGCAGTTCATGTATTCTTACCACGTTAGTTAGCAGTAACTTTGCTAGTTCTCCTGCCGTTGGTACCTGTTTGCAGGCGATGAAATGCCCCATCTTTGTCAAGTAGTCCATGACCACTAATATCGCCGTCATTCCTTGATCCTTTGGCAAACCTACCACGAAGTCCAACGAGATATTTTCCCATGGTCGATTCGGGGTAGGAAGGGGACGGAGGAGCCCTTGGGTTTTGCTGTGATCCGTCTTCATGGTAGCACATGTGGTGCAGGCCTGCCCCCATGTCTTGACATCCGCTCTCATGGCTGGCCACCAGAAATGGCGTCCCATGCTGGCCACCGTCTTCTCGTACCCCAAATGACCCGCACTGGGGGAGTCATGGCACCACTCAAACGCTTGTTTTCTCAATCTAGGCGTGGGTATCAGCAGGCATCTGCCTTTCACAGGTATACCGTCTCTTACTTGCCACTCCTTGTGGCTATGTAGCCATCTCCTCCAAGCGAACAAACGGATCCCTCTCTGGATACCCTTGAGGAAGGTGTCTGGTTGAATCACCCCCAGCACCATCTGCGGGGGAATGATTGAATGCACTGCCTCTTGTGGAGGTTCCTTGACAGCAGACTGTCGTGACAGGGCGTCGGCCTTCCGGTTTTCTTACCCAGGACGATAGGTTATGTGGAAGTGGAATCCAGCGAAGAATATCATCCACCGTAACTGCCGAGGAGAAAGATGTCTGGATGTCGTCATAAACTGCAGGTTCCGGTGGTCGGTGTACACCGTCACCACATGCCTGGCCCCCATCAGCCAATGTCTCCACTCAGCGAAAGCGTCCTTGATCGCGAGTTCTTTTTCCGCTATATGATAGTTGCGCTCAGCGTCGTTGAGTTTGCGGGACATATACGCCACAGGACGAAGCAATCCCGTGTCCGGATTGCGCTGTGACAATAAAGCCCCAATGGCCACGTCGGATGCGTCTGCTTCAACTACATAGGGAAGGGCCGGATCCGGGTGTGCCAACACCGGTGCTTTGCCAAATGCGTCTTTTAATGCTTCGAAGGCACTCTGTGCTTCTTGGGACCACACAAACTCAGCGGACTTCCTTAGCAGTTGTGTGATCGGTGCCACCAGCCCCGAGAAGCCATCGATGAATCGCCTGTAGAAGTTGGCGAAGCCAATAAAGCTTTGGACATCCTTGACTCCTTGGGGGGTTGGCCACTCTCTCACCCCCTTATTTATTTATTTATTTATTTGCTTGTTAAGCGCCTGAGTCAATTCCCGAAGGGATATCTCTGCGCTGTTGCTTACTTTGGACAGTTTACTATGCGATTTGAAGCTGTAGGGAGGAGATTTGATAGATTTTATGGCAGGCTAAAGAGGTAAGTTTTAAGTTTTTTCCTAAATGGTTCTAGGTTCCTGATCTGTTTCAGTTCAGTGGGTAGGGAGTTCTAGAGGATAGGTCCTTTGTAAGACAGGGCTCGACCTCCCTGTCTGGCTCTTCTTATCTTTGGGACCTGTAGCAGTAGATGGTTGCTAGAACATAGTGTACGTCCAGGGGTGTATGGTACAAATTTTTCTTTTAGGTATTTGGGGCTAGTACCAAACAGGCATCTGTGTATCATGCTACAGATTTTAAATTTGATGCGCTGCTTTACTGGCAGCCAATGAAGTTGGCGAAGTAAAGGGCGGGAAGGCGTTCTGGGAGGGGCATTGAGAGCCAGTCTAGCTGCCGTATTTTGGACAACCTGAAGTTTATCTAGCTGTTCTTCATTTGCCGATAAATATAATCCGTTGCAGTAGTCCATTCTGCTTATTATAAGGGTTTGGATGAGTGTTTTTCTATGGTTGTCTGGCAAAAACGGAAAGACGCGTCGCAGTAGCCCCACCACATGGAGGCAAGCACCTGCCACTTGAGTGGTGTGCTCCTTGAGCAGGAGCGCCTGGTCTAGTTTGACGCCAAGGTTTTTTGCTGTTGGTTTAGGGTTGGGAACAGGGCCTAGCTCCAAGGGCCACCATTCTGGGGACCATAGAAGAGTCGCCCCTCCAAACAGCATGACCTCGGTTTTGGATACATTGCATTGGAGAAAATTTTGAGCCATCTAATGCGCTACTGCTCTCATCCCGTCAGCGAATGATGACCGAATTGCTGGTGTGAGAGTTTGAAAGGGAAACAATAGCTGGGTGTCATCAGCCTTGATTTTGCGTTCCGCCATCTCTTGTCCGTTCGGACTCAACATCACTCCCAGGAATTCCACCGATGTGACATGGAAATCACATTTGCTGAGTTTGCAAAACAGCATGTTCTCCCTCAGCTTTAGAAGTACCGCCGAGACGTGTCTTACATGATCATTCTCATTGTCCGAATAAATGAGGATGTCGTCGATGTAAACCACGACGTATCTATCCATCTCCTCCCGGAACACCTCATTCAGGAAGTACTGAAAGGCGGCTGGGGCGTTGCACAAACCGAACGGCATGACGAGGTACTCAAATAGGTCAAACCGTGTCTTAAATGCGGTTTTCCACTCGTCGCCGTCCCTCATGCGCACCAGATGGTAAGCCCCCTTCAGATCCAACTTGGTGTAAATCTTCGCCTTCTTGACCTGCTCCAGGAGAACACTTATGAGTGGTTAGGGGTAGCGGTTCTTTATGGTGATGGCATTCAACTCCCTGAAGTCCACACAGGCCCTCAGCTCCCCGTTAGCCTTTGGAATGAAGAAGAGCGGTGATGCGGCGGGGGATTTGGACGGCCTAATGAAACCCAGTCCCAAGAGTTTGTCCAGATACCCTCTGAGATGCACGTTTTCTGGTTCAGTCAATGCATACAATCTTCCACTGGGCACGTTGGCCCCTGGGACCAGATCGATCTGACAGTCGTATATTCGATGCGGAGGGAGCACCTCCGCCTTTACTTCATCGAATACGTCTTCGTATGTGTCATAGGCTCTGGGGAGCATAACATCATTTTCCGCTGCCGTGGCTACCGTCTTACTTCCGCTCGGATCCGTGAAGGGTGGTTCCTGCATCATCCCGCAGTGCAACCGGCAAAACGGGGACCTCATCTCTATGACATGCGTAGGCCAGTCCACGGAAGGGTTATGCTTCTGTAACCATGGAAGTCCCAATATGACACCGTATTGGGGTGCCCTGATAATGTTGAAGTCTATCTTTTCCAGATGGCTCCGTCAGTACTTCATCAGTAGACCCCCTGTGTGCTGCCCTATGGGCCCGGTCACCAATCGTCTTCCGTCCACGGCGTATACGTTTTCTGGAACAGCCTTGGGAAGAAGCACCAGCCCCAACCTGTTTGCCTCGTTAATGTCCATGAACAAGCCAGTCACCCCCGAATCCACCATGGCCACCACAGGTACCCACTGGTCGTGTACTCCCAGGTGCACCGTGATGAACAAGTGCCTTTGTCCTTTGGACACAGAATTAGACAGTGAAGGGATGTAATCGTGACTCCTAGATGCCCCTTCGTTGGTCTGGGAGTCCTCTAGTTTTCCGCCGGGACGTCCAACACCGCTGTCACCGACCGGTTGTTCCTATATCGGGTATTTTTTGGCTTGGCCGGACACTCCCGGACATAGTGTCCCTTTTTGCCACAATACAGGCACAGCCCCTATTTGTGGCGGGATTCCTTCTCCGTTGCCGTGAGACTTGCTCTAATGGCGCCGATGTCCATGGGTTCACCCTTGTTTGGGACTGTGGGTTCCGAACTTCCCACCGTTGTATAAGACGGAAGAGCTTTCCCTTTTCTTCTGGTGTCGCCTCTTCTGTCGCTTAGCCGGTGATCCAACCTCAACACCAGGTTGATAAGGCCTTCACATGTCTTAGGTTGTGGGTCGATTTGAGCAACCACATCTTTTAGCTCGTCACACAACCCTTGGTGAAACAGCGCAGTTTGTTTCGCTACCGGCCACTTGGTTTCAGCCACCAGTCTGCGAAACGCATTGAGGTATTGCACTAGATCGTTAGACCCTTGTCTTAATTCCAGCATCTTGCGGTCCGCGGTGTATGAGTCAACCCTTCGATCAAACACCTTGAGGAATTCCTCGTGAAATGCCCCCCAGTCACAGAGGATGGGGTCGTCACGGCTCACCAATGGTACAGCCCACTGGGCAGCGTTACCAGCCAAGTAGGATATTAGAAAAGCCACCCTGGCTTGGCTCGTCGGGAACGCCTTAGGTTTGCAAGACAAATGCAGGGCCACCTGCGTAAGGAACACTTGCACGGTGTTGGGATCTCCGTTGTATCTCTCTGGGGTTGCCAAGGGAATAGCAACCAGCATTTCCACCACCACCGATGGGTTCTGGGTCGTGCGGGAAGCGCTGGGCATTAAAGGGTCTGTTTGTATGGCATCCAGCCTAGCCCGCACATCTGCAATTTCCTGCCTTGAGGCCGCGAGCTCTATTTGCATTGAGGCCAATGCTGCCAGGACGTCATCCAGTGTTGCCATGTCTGTAAACGACCAGGAGACTGTTAAGGTTATAAGGTCGGATATTTTGTAACACCTGGGGGTCTCGGGGTCGCCACAGACAAAACAGGACACGACACGTCTCTAGGTCTTGGTAATTTATTAGTACGAACTCAATATACAAGAAAGCAAGAAAGTAAATAGTTACTGGACACCTCCAGCCGGTATACGTAGCCCTGACCTCTGCAAATACGCCGGTCCCGGCGTATGCCAACAGAGGCAGAAACACAGTAGCCGGCAATGCCACTCGATGTGTCTTGAGGGCTCGTGGAAACAGCCGTTTCTCACTGAGGAGTCAGGGAGACACCCAGCCGGGGTCTCGACCTGAAGGGAGCAGCCGCTCGACCTTTTTCCGCAGAGGAGTCAGGGAGACACCCAGCCGGGGTCTCGACCTGAAGGGAGCAGCCGCTCGACCTCTTCCTCTTCTACAACGGGACGCTGCTTCACCTCCTGGTGATGCGTCACCGTTGTCCCAATAATGCCAGATGTTGGGGACGAGAGCAGCCGCTCTATCGTCCTCGGAAACTCTACAGCCGGTACGTGGCAAACACCTCCCGGTGTGCGTAACCGCTGGAGTCTCCCGAAGTTATGAGACAGGCTGGGAGCAACGGCTCACACCAGCGTCTGTCCAGGTGTTGGCTTCCCGACTCGTCCGAGTCAGAAGCGGCTAGTAAGCTTTCCTGGCTGCTCACCGAGAAGAAACAGGGCGGACTAACAAAGAACGGCCCGGGGAGATTCTCTCGATCCACCTCCGTCTTTGTACTAGGATCCTGTTGGAACGACTTCTCTCTGCAGGAGCTCAGGAACAGCTTGGTGGACGGCCTTGTGAAAACTAGAATATCCGACACCATTCCTACTCCAAGTACCGCCTTTATAGGCGTATTGTAATTGCGTTATGTAACCACAACTCCGAGTTGTATAACGCTCCTCCCGCTTTGCCTTCTGGGAGTTGTAGTTCATTGAAGTCGCGGAAGTCTTTTCCCCGACGGTGCCGGGATTTTCCTGACAGTTTGAACTTCAGATATGAACTCGTGCACACTAGACGCGCTCCATCTCAAATGACACAACAACGACATTGTGGAATCTTCCCCCCGTGCAAGGACACCACCCATGTGGGAACTGCTCTGTGTGCCCACAGACCAAAAAAACACTATCAGTGGATATTGGTACATCACGCCCATGGGTGTTAAAACGACACACGAACTGTAATAGCGAAAAGGTTATTTATCAAATCACTTGCCCCTGTGCCCTTCGCTATATAGGCATGACAACGAGAAAGGTCAAACTAAGAATACAAGAACATAAAAGCACAATCAGGCGTAACAAACAAGCGACCTGGATGACAAATCACTTTCTCACGATGAAACACTCTGTTGAAGACATGGAATGGTTAGTACTCGAACAGCCATTCATACCCCAGCATGTCAGCGACATCTCCCATTTCCTGTTCGTTAAAGAACAGAAATGGATTTTCAAACTTAAATGCGACACTGAGGGGTTGAACGACGAAATATCGTGGATCCAGCTCTGATACCACTCAACACATACAATCTTGTCATTGAAAACACCATAGTTTGAAACATCAACTCACATCAGAGAACCTGGCAGCAATATGTGAAAAGCAAGTATTTCACATTCCGCTGCACTCTAACCGGCCCAGACAGACTTCTTGATGGGTAGTTTTCCAACACGTTCCCCTGGATGATGCCTGTCTCTGGAAGCATCAATCATTTCAGTTGCGACATGTTTACATCTAGAAACTGACACAGGCTTCATTGATTAAACTCTAAACCAGGTTGTCCACTAAAACACTTGGTCCTAGGTACACAGACTGGCATCCGGTTTCCGGTCTTTACGAAACAACCAATCAACTTGAACTATATCTGTCAAGCGATTTCTCAATCCGGTCCGCTTCCGTCTGGTTCTTTCCAGACGTTTGCCCTGTGTGTTTCCGGTTCTTATAATGAACCAATCATCATCGTATACTTCCGGTAACACACAAAAAAAGCGGCTCCTCTCTGGTCCGCAAATGGCCGTCATAGTCCGCCTAAACGGATATGCTCACCACCTTCCCCTCGGCTCAGATGACAGACCGAGGTAACGACGGACAGGTTGGTGATACACTATCCAGACTCTTCAAAACCAGGCTCAAGATCCCCTCTGTGTTCAGCCTCATATTTCATGCCAGATTCAAAAATAACGAATTTCTAACTTGCGCGACATGCTTCTTGAGACACATGTTTAAGATCAAAGTATTTGTGTCCCTCTCTTCCACACTCTTTACGCTACCATTACACACACTCGCGAAGAGAGCTGTATGGAAATTTTTCTCATTACATCCGAGCTCTTTAAGTCACATCAACCAGAGGCACCATGTATCTGTCTCTATCTCTGTGCCTTCGCTGCAATCCTGCCAGCAGTCACTGCCTACTTTGAGTTACACCATAAGTATCACACAACGCACTTTATGGCGAGGTTTATACATGTTATTTTTTCATGTTTCTTTACCCTTGTTTAGAGCGTGGCCTCTTTGCCCTGAGCGAGCGCCAGGCGAGGTGAGGTCTTTTCCATGACGTTTATGGGTGAGTTAATCATACCGAACCGTGGCACACTGATTTACACACATTTGATGTTTTCTAATATGCTGACATCTGTTCTGTTCTGTGTGCATCTTTGTTTTTCTGTTTTCCTTAGGAGAGTTTGTGTTATAACGATATGAGACTACCATAGATTAAAAGTTTACCGGTAGGTCTACATCATCATCACTTATTGCTTTTTGAATCACTGTTGCAGTAGTGTACATCATAGGTCCTGATGAAAGCCTGTCTAGGCTGAAACATGTCGACCAATTAATATCTATGATGGATAGAAATTCTTTCCATAGTATCCTCACTCTGCTTTTAATCATGCCGTTATGATGGTCACACCCAATAAAGCAGTTTTTTGTCATTATAACAGGCATTTTTAAATATCACCACATTTAGTTTTCACACTTTTTTGAGCACTGCAACTTTTCCCTTCAGCCTACTAATTCTACCTACTGGCTGTCCTTCTCACTGGAGCATCCGATACTAGCACTCCTCCAAAGAGATCTGATGAGGTGTCTAGCGGATACCAGTTTCTAATTTCTAACCCAGATGACGAGGCTCCGCCAATGGGTAGGCTGATGGGTATTTTCACACTCCCTTCTCTCCTCTGAACTATCCTTTCTACACACTACAATTGAGTGTTTAGTATCCTTATAGGATTTTCAGAGACCCTTGGCTTCCTTCTTGTGTTGTCTAATTGTTTAGTTGGGGGACAGGATGCAAGCTGGTCTATAAACATTACTTCCCCTCAGACCCCCCTCATATTTTGTTCTTTGTACATCATATAACATGACATGATTCCTCTTTTCTGCCATATATTTTTCTCTCCTATTTCCGCGTGGTAATTGTTTTTCTTTTTTTTGTTCACTGTTTTAATATCATTGAGTACTGGTTAGGTAGCACTATTCCATCACCACAGACTCTCTGAGTCTGATCGCCTTTTTTTTTGGGTGTGTGGGGGGAGGGACACGGAGTGGGGAGGTTCCTGAAGGGGAGGGGGGAGGGAAAGGGAAAAAATAAAGATAAAAAGAGCTCAAATACACAAGTGATACATTAAGTTCAGTAATTAGTGATGTCCAACTAATTTTAAGGAAATCGGGAAAGTGGAAACTGTGGTTATATTCATCTAGGCGAAAAGTTTCATATTGTATTATCGACAGTTTAAATGCTGAATATGTACAATGGGGAAGCTAAAAATATGTAGCTGGAATGTCGCAGGTCTCAACGATAGAGGTAAAAGGGCACAATTCTATCAGACAATCCACCAAGGATCTTATGACATACTCTGTTTACAGGAGACTTACATCTCAGTGGGGGACAAGGAGTTTCTAAAAATACCTGGATATAATATTCTTGCTCTAACAACACAAACATCTAAGATACGAGGGGTTGCTATTTTAGCCAAAACTACCTTGGGTCAACCCAGGCGTAGATTGGCTGATCCCCATGGTAGATGGGTTGTAGTTCAACTTGACTTAGGCATTACCATCTGCTCACTCTATGGATCGAACCAGGATGACCCCCAGATTTTCCAAGATCTTGAGCTTGAATTGGCATCCTGGGCAGGCTCATTGATTGTCTGTGGAGATTTTAATGTTGCTTTGGGTTATACACGGAACAGTCAATTACAGCAGACTATTAATGGGCGCAAGCCTAAAGTATATAGGGCAGTAAGGCAACTCATGGATAGCCACAATTTAATTGACATCTGGACTCTGAAAAATAGAAACGATCCTGGATATACTTATTTCTCCTTTCCCCACAATAAATATGTCTGGATCGACTATATAATGACCTCTATGGAAAATGCCGCAAATGCGGTGATTGTTAAATCCCCCAAAACACTGTCAGACCACAATGCGCTTATCCTTTCCCTTGACGTTACCAACTATAAGAGGCCTCACTTTCAATGGTCATTTGATCGAAAACTCCTGGTCAACAGAGAGTATATAACATATATCACGCTCTGAGCACAGGAATTTTTTGACTATAATCAGTATAGCGCCCCCAGATTGGTGGTCTGGGACTGCTTTAAAGCAGCTCTAAGGGGGGAGACCATCGCTTTTGTGGCTAAACGTAAGAAAGACCAGGATAGGTTAAACGAACAACTTAATTCCGAATTAGCAAACTTAGAAGAACAACATGCCACCCAGATACACCAAGGGGAAGAGTGTGACAACACCTTCCGTAAAATATTAGTCCTTAAAGCAGAGATTAATCGCGGCCTGACCCAAAAAGCAGCTGAAACCTTCCAGGCGAATCAAAATAAAGTCTATGAAAACGGGAAAAGGTGGGGAAACAACTTGCCCTTCGAACACGCCAGAAACAATCTCATAATGCCATACAATCTATTGAATTTGAGGGACAGAAACATACATCATCTGTAGACATTGCAGGGGCTTTCCAACGCTATTATCAAAAACTCTATCAAAACGAGGATCAAGCAACGGTACCTGACACAAATTTTTTTCTAAATGACTGGCTTCAAGATCCAGACTTAATTAAAATGATTGATGAACCAACTAGGGAAGACCTGGAAAAAGAAATCTCAGTTACCGAGCTTGAATTAGCACTCACAGAATTGACGAATGGAAAAGCCGCAGGCCCAGATAAAATCCCCCTTGATCTTTATAAAATACTTGGAAATCAGATCATCCCTTATTTATTAGATCTATTCCTTGGGGTCCAATGGCATGGCATCCCACCTGAATCATGGAAAAACAAAAATATAGCTATCTTCCCCAAAAAAGGAAAATCTCCCAAGCTCCCATCCTCATATCGTCCCATCTCACTTATAAACTCTGATTCAAAGCTTTATGCCAAGATTCTCGCTAACCGGCTCAGCAGGATTGTCGAACATTTGGCCTCCCCATGGCAACATGGTTTCATCCCCGGTTAAGGCACTACGGACCACACCCGTAAAGCCTTCTCCCTTTTTTACATCATGGGAGTGACGGGGGCCAGATGTCGATGGTCCTGCTCGACGCCGAGAAGGCTTTCGATCGAGTCTCTTGTCAATTCCTATGGACCGGGTGTTATTAAATCCATCAAGGCACTATATGCCGACCCTAAGGCTAAACTCACCATTGGGGGCATCGAATCGGAGTCCATCAATATTCAAAGGGGCACGAGACAGGGGTGTCCATGCTCCCCAATCTTATTTGCCCTCTACATCAATCCGCTCATCTTGAAGTTGCTTATTTCCACCTTAACAGAACCTGAGACAGTCAGCATATTTCTTACTAAAATTTTAGCCTGTGCCGATGATGTGGCGGTATTAACATCTAACCCCACTGAGGCAATTCTGGAGATTGAACAAATTACCCAGACCTTTGGCTCTTACTCAGGGTATTCCCTGAATAGGGATAAGACAATGGTTTTATGCACAGAAAACACTCAATATGAAAGCCCGTACAGAGTCAACCAAAGCTACATATCTCTGAGTCTGTATATCTCCTAAGGTGAATGAAATTAATCAACTTAACTACAACCCACTGATTAAGAAAATAAAAAAGGATCTCATAAGAGTTAATAATCTCCACCTATCAATTCTAGGCGGGGGGAATTACCTCAAGATGAATATTTTCCTGAAAATATTTTATTTATTTCGAGCAATTCCCCTGATGGTCGAAGATAATATTATTAAAGGTTTAGATTCTTGTATGTCCAAATTTGTATGGAGCTATGGAAAAAATAGGAGGGCGATGCCATATTTGACACTATCACAGCAGAGGAGAGGGTTAGCCATTCCACATTTGACGCTATATTTATGGGCAACTCTCCTTCAGCAAATGGTCCCTTTGTTTAATACCAAGCCAATAACTGCTGCCGAATTAGATCAGAATATACCTTCGATATATGAATTGGTATTAGGGGATAAAGCCAGAGGGCTGTTACTAAGACAAGTAGAACCTTCATACTTTAAAAAAATCTAATTCAAGATTATTACTGATGCATGGAAGATTTGGAAACGTACAACAAAACATCTAGCAATACCGAAATTCACTAAATATACCCCTCTCTGGTATAGCTCGATCTTACCAGCTCAGCTTAACAATAGCACCTCTAGAAAATGGGAAAACTTAGGGCTTGTTACTGTCGGAGATTTCCTTGGTCGAGGTCCCACAGTGTCATTTGAGGATCTACAGCATGAATTCTCGATTTCTCCCACTGACTATCTGAAGTACATACAAGTCTACACTACCATTCGGCAATTCTCACCAAAAATTCAGCCAGAAATTATCCCCTTCTTTGAAATTATAACTAGGCGGACTACCAGGATAGGGGCTATATATGAACTATTGACAAAGAATCAGAGTGATGATATGGAACGCGTTGAGAAAGGATGGGTAACAAAACTAGATAATCCTAACGTAGATGTTGACATGTCTCTGATTTTATCCTCTAAATTGTTCTTAGCGTCCAATTTAAAGGCCCAACATTATCGAACAATATATGACCTTTATTATACACCTGCTAAGCTATTTACCTGGGGCCAAAGACCTAATGGGCAATGTCCAAGATGCGGTCTAGGTCCAGCAAATCTTATACACATGTTTGCTGATTGTCCTAAATTAGATCTTATTAAAAGAATGATCACCGAATATTGGACAGTAATTTTTGGGCATGAATTAAGAACTTCTTTGACTCTGTATGCATTAGGTCATGATGATTCTCTGGGCTACAGTAAGGAAGAAGCAATATCTGTATTCCTAGGCATGGCTGTGTTTCGAATCATACTGGCAGCCCGTTGGAAAGAACAGACGCTCCAACCTTTCAAATGTGGTTAAGCCGATTTTTGGGGACTTATAAGCAAGAAACAGCTATCTACGGAACTAGAGGGAAGAAATCAATAATTTTTGGGGCTCAGATTTGGGCTCCTATAACCCTCTGGTACGATAATAAAAGAGGTCCCTAAATTCCTCATTTGATAGAACTATGAACTCTATAGATTAATTTTATACTTTAATGAGTGAAATTACACCTGACCTTTCTCTCTTTGTGTAATGAAGATTTTAACTCTGTATGCTCTGAGATACTCAGTGGACACTATTTTATATATGCTATTTATTATATATGAACTGAATTTTTCTTACTGATCTTATTGCTGTATACATTTGAATTTGCTCAAATAAATATATTTAAAAAAAAAGAAGCTGCATGCTGATGGTAAGAAAGGGTCAGGTAACCCTAGGTCCCTAAGAGTGTGCCGTAGCCTATCCTTAGAGACCACATCAAATGCCTCTTTTAGATCTAAAAAAAGCAGCATAAAAGCTGCCTCTACCCAAGTTCCCCTCTTTTCACCTTACCAATTGAAACCTGAAAACCTGGTTGACCGTAGAGGACTTGGGACGGAAACCAGCCTGAAATTGAATCAAGATCTTGTTTTGTTCGATACTGGAACGCAACCAATCCAATATTACTTTACAAAAGATCTTTTGACTGGAATCAATAAGGCTAATTGTCCGGTAGTTCACAGGATCCAATTTTGATCCTTTCTTATGGATAGGATTAATCTCCGCCTCCTTCTTTGACTTGGGTATATCCGCACCCACCATGTTGGAATTAGCAATGTAGGTAAAATTTAGAAACCAGATATTCGGTTCAGAAATAAAGAGGTCTACTAGGACTCAATCCAACTCAGGTCATCCCTGGTTTCTGGGTAATGATAGAGAATCAGGCTTCGGGCGAAGAGAGAAGCTATCCTCACAAGAGGGATCAAGATTACAGAAAGATGAGCAAAAAATAGTAGCAGAGACAGGACCAGGCTTATCTTGAGAATCACTGTTTGGATAAAGAGGGAAGGAACTGTATAAAGCTTTAAAATGAGCCAAACAGTCTTTCAGTAGAATATGGGATTCTGGGTCATCCTGGTGGACCTAGTATCGTGAGAGATAATGTGCCAAATACCTTCTGGTTCCCTGATCACACAGCTGATAGTACGTCACTCCAAATTCTGGGTCCCAATTAGATTTTGTGAGTCTTTGGGCTAATTTATAATCAGCTCTAGCAGACTTAACATCTTGTGAAGACCCTTCTTTAGGGCACCAAGGAGGTGGCTTTTTGCCGCTATACAGTCCTTTTGTAACAGGAGGGATCCACTGTTACAGTAAGGTACTTTGAAGAGAAGGATTTGGTTAAAAAATGCACTTTTAATTCCTCAAACCATTTAGTATTATAAGCACACATGATCTCATCAAGAGTTAACTCTGGGTCAGCTAAAGATAACAAAATAGGGATCATGTCATGGTACATATCGGCATAGAGGGCCTCACTCTTCACTAAGCACTCCCACTTAACCTTTTCACGGTTGTTACTAACTAACAACACACCACATGGCATACAGAAACCCCTGTCTGCCCTGCCTGTCATGGGATGCTACCCCAAAATTGGAGATCCACAAAAAAATTATCTAAATGGCTTGAGTCCTGGTATCTATTGAATGTTAGGTGTCTCTCTAGGCCAGATTTAGATCTGCCATTACAAGCTCTCAGTTGAGTACATATGCTAAAATCCATCAATTGCAGGACTACTTTGGTGGTCGTTTTCATACAAGGTCCTGAGATTTGGGGAATACCCTGATAGTGCTAATCTTTACTGGTTATTTACCTTTGTACTTTGGTGGGTTTGAAGCACATGTTAAAACCCCCTCTTATAATTACATATTCCCCTTTAGTATTAGAATTGATCATATCATTCATCTTGTAAATTACAGGGGACTCAACCAACTAAACAACACTCCTACAATAGACATGAAAAAGGAGTCATTTGTTTGGTAGGAGAATATTAAGACCAAGAATATCTGGGGAGGCAATAGATAGCTGTCTAACCTGACATCCAAAAGAAACCTTGACCCACTCCATGAGTCCCCTTGATCGTCTATCAGACGTTGACTTGCATGCATGCACATGGTATGTCATATAACCCTGCCTATCGGAAGGAATAATTTCCCAGGTTTATTGGAACATAGTAATATCAGCCTTCTCTATAAAGGCTCCCCAACCCCTTCTACTTGTTCTCTCCCAAGACCACCATGTTCCAAGCTCAACATGTTACCCCAGTTTGGACCCAGTTATATGCAAATCAGTCTTGACCCTGCTCTAATGGGAACAGTCACGCTGAACTGCCAGGCCAGGTATTCCCTTAACTGGACCACAAGCAACCCAGGACTGATTTCCTCCTGACTAGGGTACATCGGCTAGATATAGATTGGTTCCAGTTGCACAGAGAATATGGGACCCACATTTGGGCATACCCATCGCATTTAGGGCATCAACTGCAACAACAAGTTTATGAATGGAATGCTTGAATTAATCTCAGACACTAACAATTGCTTGGGGCCACATCACAGTCCATCATTTGTTGCTACACCCAGGTAATGTGCCCTAATAAAGATGAAACTGGTCCTGGGTTGTATGCGTTCTGGTTCAAGGAGACCCAGGATTGGCAGTTTGGGCTGGGCTGTTCCCAATGGAGCAGGGTCAAGGATGATTTGTATAGGGCTGGATCCAAACTCAAGTGGCATGGACTGGGACTCAGCCTGAGCAACTACCAGTGGCTGAGATTAATTCAAGCATTCTATCCATCACCTATTTGTGTACTTCACCTATTACCCCTTTCATGCACTGGTGTTCCTAGCAATTTCAATGCTATGCATTTGGAGGAGAAAAAGGCAGCAATAGGAACAGAGGATAAACATGGCTCATGCTTACCTTCCTTAGTTTCTAGACTTTGCCATTCCCTACTAAACCAACAGCAAATAGAAAGCTTCAGAGGAACATGGGGTGGATCGAAGGTCAAGGAGACAATCCGTGGAGGGTGTGTGATTTCACATCTGCTACACCAGGCATTTTGGTGAATTAAGGTCCACGAGGTTGGTCTAGCTCTGTAGCCTTTATTTCAATTGCTCTTATGACACCAAGCCCCAGAATTTCTATAGTGTATTGGGCCATGGAAACGTGTAGTCTATTGAGTACAATGCCTTGATTGTGATATTTATGACACCCATTCAAATGTGATACCCTAGGCTATGGATTTTAATGTGTGGAATACATATTGCTATAAAGAAATAGAGGAGTATACCCCGAAGAACAAGATCAGCGAGATATGTAGAGGAAGAAGAAATGAAAAAATTATCCTTTCTTTAAAAAGACCCCTCACTCACCAACCAAATTGGTGACATGCTTCATCATTGGGGTCCCACCTGAGTAGCCGAATGTCACCAGGGTGTGCTTCGATGCCCGATTACAGCGGAGCAGTTTTTTCGCAGTGATAGTGCAAGGGAGTGAGAACGTGAAAATAAAAATTTCTTTATTGTATTCCCTAAAGTTTATTATGGAGCAATAAGACAAGATTAACAAACAAGGTGTGATACATAAGCAGGTTAAATTGACCTATGGTATCTGTGTAAGGTGATGATCATGGTGGTCTACATGTTTCAACCTATCATCAGTATTACTAGGTTTTCATCAGGACCTATGTCGTGACCTGGAAGGTACATGTGTGAAACAAAAAACCTAGGCAATTGTAGTTACTTGTCTATTCAATGATAGATGGGAGAAGGACCATTTCCAGAGTTTAGAGTTCAGTTTTTATTATCATTACATCTCGAGTTTTATATTAAAAAAATTGTTAAAAATAGCTTTTTTACTAATACAAAATAAAAATTGTCAAGCTATACAATAGATGACAATAAGAAACACAGTATAGAAAAAAGCATTTAAGAAAGAAATATAAGAACACAATGTGGCACAAAGGTAAATTTGATGCACGTTTCGGCGACCAGCGCCTTCTTCAGGACAAGCCACTTAATTACTATTTAATAACATTACTTCTGATAATCTACAGACTCATTTTGACAGCACATACTTCTAATCATAATGTATATACCAAAAGTTTGACATAAGAACTCATAAACAACCAGCATGGAAATTAGGTATTCACCCATTTATGGACAAGTGTGACTCAGTAGCGATACAAGTCTTATAAATAGTGTGCTTCAATACTCATTTTGATAAAAAACCAGGTAGTACCCATAATAATTCAGACCATATAATGAGACCTAGTTGTAGATGACAAAGCTATAAGAACATTATCTTAGATACTTACAAATGCAAGCTTTCAACGATATTCAAAGATAAGGTGCACCCGTTCCTGGATCATATATGAATCACTCCATATACTCCCGGATGATACCTTTCAGCTCCTTAAGGACATCACTGTGGATGAAACAACTATTCTGGTTAGCTTTGACATCGAAAACCTCTACACCAGTCTTCCTCAGGATGACACTCTGGAAGTTCTTAGGAAGGCTCTAAATGAGACATATTGGACATATAAAACACCCAAACATTTCATTCTTGAGTGTGCCACCCTAGCGATTAAAAGGGACTACATTGAGTTTGAAGGGGAATTGTACCTCCAAATTGGCAGGACTTCCTTGGGAAGCACCTTCACCCCTAGTGGGACAGGGCTTTATGTCTTTGACTTGGAGAGAAAGTATATACTAGGTAATGCCAACCCTTTCTCTTCCCACATTGTGTTTTGGAAGAGATACATTGATGATGTCCTTGCCATCTGGCTAGGATACAGCAGCATCTTATTGGATTTCATCACATGGATCAACACTTGTGACAGAAACCTGAAGTTTACACACTCAATGGAGACCAACTCTATGGTTTTCCAATACATCGTAATCACTAAGGAGGGTGGAAGGCTGGAGACAAGACTGTATCATAAACCTACTGTCAAGAACACTCTCCAGAGGTTTGAGAGCTTTCAACCCAGGGCACTGAGGGGAAATCTCCCATATGGACAATACCTCAGATTGAGACGTAACTGCAGTAAAACCTCCGAGTATCCAGCCCAAGCAGCCAACCTCTCTATTAAGTTTTCTGAAAGGGGATATCCAGAATAAATACTGAACACTTGTCAAAAACGTGCAAGGAACCAAACTCGGGATGCCCTTCTAGAAGAAAAACCAACAACAGGGAAAAACACACCACTAACGTGTTACCACATAGAGCACAATTTCAAATCAAGTGACACGCTGCATCAACAAACACTGGGGTATTCTTCAGACTGGAATTCTATACTGAGAGACACCTTTATTCTATTTAAGAGGGCGAGAAGTTTAAAAAATAAACTTGTAACTACCCACCTTAGAAGAATGGAACAGGACAATGCTACCACTGTACTGAATGCATGGGGCCTACCGAATGTCACAGGTCACTTTCCCTGTGGCAATTGAAGTGTGTGCCATTTAACAACTGCTACCAAAACCTTAAACATGGAACCAGTGAAGGTTTGGACACAAAAGGGCACACACTAATTGCAACAGTATGAACGTGGTCTACCGCATAACATCTCCATGTGGCCTACAATAGATAGGCCTGACTGGTAGGAAAGTCAAACAACAGATACACGAGCACCACAGCACAATCAGTTGCAAGAAAGTGACTAAAAAACCCACGGAACATTTCCTCCATGCCAACTACACTACAAATGATATGAGATGGACAATAGTCGAACTTGACAGAACTAGAAAACACACCCAACAGCGTCTATTTGAGAAAGAACAACGCTGGGTATTTAGATTGTCTACACATGTGAACGGATTACATGATAACATCCAGTGGAACTCGGTAAAGCAGAACTAAAAGATGAGAGGGCCCATTCTGGTTCAATTAAGTTTCTTTGTTGTGGTTCTTACCTGAATAAATTATTCCAAATATGTTGTACAAATGTATTTTAACACTAGAGTTTGACTAAAGAATGCCATCATACATATTGGTTTGTTACTGCACTATTTATGAGACCGTCTTTCCTGACCAGAACACTGAGTTAATAGGACTGACCTCCTGAAATTTACTCTGAATCATGTATTTGGACCAGTACTTGCTGGTTTGTCTGTACATATTTTCTTAGCACTCTCCCTTGTTTTCATTTCTGTTATGCACCTACATTACGCGGGTGGTTTCACTTGTGTTCCCCCGCGTGATGTGTTAAAACTGTCCAGCTCCTGGCCACGCCTCTTCAACGCTAACACGTGACCACATGACTACGTCACTTGTCACGGTCCAGGAAGGGGTTCCAAACCGGCTTAAAAACCACCGAGAGAAACACGGAAGAATCCTTGGGGATCCATGTTGATCGTCTCCTTAGGTTGGATGGCGGGCGGTATGGTTTGAAAACATGAGTATGGGCACAATGCAGGTGAGCTCCCCTATGCCGAAATCACTGAAAAAAGATATGTGATGCAAATGGCAATCCGATTCTTTTGTTTTATGCCCACAGTGTGTGACTAGGACCAGTGCCCCTCCGCATTTCCCATGGGGCTAGACAGAAGATAGTCTTAAGTAAGCTTGTCTCTTGGTCTCTCCTATATGTTTGTCTGTTCGTCCACATCGGCACAAGTACGATTGTATGATAGGTGCACATATGTTATTTAATGCTTTTTAATGGCCCCACATGATAACATGTTCGCTTTCAGTTGAGCATGGTGACACCCACTCGGCATTGTATAGTGGGTATGACACAACGAATAGGGGTGAATTTGCACTCCGGTTCGGCTATGATTCACATTCACTTTGAAAATGTGAATTAACATAACACACAGATTGTACAATGTGCATGGTGTGTGTGCACAAATATACATACCACGGTATATACTACACGCCTGAGATATGAATGAGAATAATGAACTGGCCAGCCCACAGTAATAACTAAGATTGTGCTTGATTGTGTATTTGTCTTCCAGAATTTTTCCCTTTCACAGAAGGCTGAAAGGTATCATCCGTGAGTATACGGAGTGATTCATATATGATCCAAGGACAGGTGCACCTTAGCGTGTGTATACCTCCTGGGTCACTACATAGGTCCTGATGAAAACCTAGTAATACCGATGATAGGTTGAAACATGTAGACCACCACGACCATCACCTTTCACAGATACCCTAGGTCAATTTAACCTGCTAAGGTATCAAACTTTGTTTTCTAATCTTGTCTTATTGCTCCATATTAAGCTTTGGGAGTACAATAAAGACATTTTTATTTTTCCACGTTCTCACTCACTTGCACTATCACTGCGGAAAGACCTGCTCCGCTGTAATCAGGCATCAAAACACACCCGGGTGGCATTTGGCTACTCGAGTGGGACCCCAATGATGAAGCATGTCACCAACTAGGTTGGTGAGTGAGGGGTCTTTTCAAAGAAAGGATCATTTTTCCCTTCTTCTTCCTCTACATATCTTGCTGATCTTGTACTTTGGGGTATACTCCTCTATTTGTTTATAGTACTTATCTCAAGGGGACTGGGAGTATCCCCTCTGATAAATAACCCTGCCTCTCTACTTTGTTAAATACATGGAATACATATTGCTCATTACACGTTTAGCCTTAAAAAAGCATGTGGCATAAAATGTGGATTTTAGTGCTGTATGCTCTAAAATGTGAATTTCCCCGTATTTTCCTGGCCTTTTCCTCGCTGAAAATCGGCAGGTTTGACATGATAAAATGTATCTGGCTCAAGTGTCTTTACCGCACAGAGGAGTGGTAAACTCCGATTCCAACTGCAATTCTTGCCCCTGTTGAAAATGATGTTTGTGCAAACGTCATTAGTTACAGGGCCATTTGTAATCGAGGTTAAAATGTTCAAAATAGAAAGCACCACAAGATATCTGTGTCTAGACCCCAAAATTCCTAAAATGGCACTGATTGGTTCTTTATGAATGCCCTGCTAATTCCAGTGGGACCGGGAACAGGAGTTGCGAGTCCCATTGGAATTATAGGTCCAGTGGCAAAATAGTGGGGCCCAGTGAATTTGGGGCCGATTCACAGAACTAACTTAAGACAAAATCCTAAACTTACAACCATTTTAGTATTCACAGAAGGCACTTACTCATTTTGGTATTCACAGAAGGCACTTACTCATTTCGGTATTCACATAAGTTAGGAGTCCTAACTTTAGGGACTCCTAAATGCCTTCTGTGAATACCGAAAATCTTAAAGTTAGGATTTTTCTCAGTTTAGGAGTAGTAAAGTTAGGACTCCTAACTTTAGGACTCCTAAATACCTTCTGTGAATACCGAAAGTCTTAAAGTTAGAATTCTACTCTGTTAGGAGTAGTAAAGTTAGGACTCCTAACTTTAAGATTTCCTAAATGCCTTCTGTGAATACCGAAAGTCTTAAAGTTAGGATTATTTTTCACAGTTTAGGAGTCCTAAAGTTAAGAGTCCTAACTTTACTACTCCTAAACTGAGAAAATCCTAACTTTAAGACTTTCGGTATTCACAGAAGGCATTTAGGAGTCCTAAAGTTAGGACTCCTAACTTCTGTGAATACCCAAATGAGTAAGTGCCTTCTGTGAATACCAAAATGAGTAAGTGCCTTCTGTGAATACCAAAATGGTAGTAAGTTTAGGATTTTGTCTCAAGTTAGCTCTGTGAATCGGGCCCAGTGTCTCCAAGTGAAATACTAGGGGGAAATGAAAAGTAAGTCGGAGATTGAGGACCAGAACTAAGGAATTCCCTGGAAATTCCTCATTTCTAAGGGGATCCTCTGCCCCCCTTGTGTAAGCACCACCTAAAATGACCCATCCCACTCTTATTGGCCTCTCTAGTGATGGGGGGTAGTAGCCACATTAACAAGGCACACAGAGTAAGGAGACGTTTAAGTAAGAATCTTTCAGCATGGTTGATTGTCACCAACAGTAATTTCCCCAAAGTGACAAAAGGGAATTCTATTAAGTATATATGAGTTGTACATGTGTAACCCCCAGACTATAAAAAGTGCGATTGCACAGGCCTTAGTAAAATAAAAATTAGACAACTGCAATGCAGATGATGAACTATGCCAGACTATTCTTTCAATAGTAGTTTTGGTTCAGGGATACCATTGAAACCCCAATCTGAAAAAAAAACATTTGTGTGATCACAGTCGGCTTTAGCATTGATGACGCCCTGTGCGACAATGTTTGTTGGTTCCCCCTCCATTTGCGGTGGAGGTGTTGACCAACTCCACCAAGGATTCTCACCACCACCTTTTAACAGTGCCTCTCAAATCTCCATAACCACTCTCTTTCAGATGCATTTAATTAGTTATATAGCGTCACTCATACCAATGTAGGTTGTAAGGGCACTTTGCATCACACACACATTACACAGAGACAATCAATCACACGTGTGTAAATCAGTGTATAGGAAATGTTACATAAGCCAGAGAAGTACAAGGTGTAGGAGTGACATGTCATCCATACTGCTAGGCAGTATAGCTTAAAAGTGCTAAGTCTGGAGTAGCACAAACTCAGAATTGAAAATCGAGCACCATAGTTGGGGGTTTCTCTTTAATAATAAGAATCAAATTCTGTCCAAATGAACCCTTTTTGCAACATTAAGCTATGCTGAAATCTATACTTTGTAGTGTGCATGCAGTTCTTTGATGACAGTTAAAAATTCACTGTTCTATATTAGGATTTTAATATAAGGATGACTCTTAGAAAAACAGAAACCCACTGGTGCCTACGTACATCACATGCACTTTGTGATCTGCATGGTACATGTTCATTGCAGCAGGCATATTAACCCTCTGTGCTATTTTATGATCAGTCAAAACCTCAACTAGACAAAACTCTGATTCCTCAGGAAGAACATTAATCACTCGAGTTATCTTGACATTTTTATTGTTGTCTGTAAATTGCTGGAGGCAAGGAACAGGGCAGAAGGCGCTTTTAAATACAAAACAAACTTGCAAAATTGGCGCCACCTACAGTCAGCAACCGGTGCAGTGGCACCAGTCACGCCTAGAGTGAGCCCTGTGTGTGATGATGTAACTACCAGCACAATTTTCATTCTTTCCTAAATGTTGGCTTTACCGTAATAATTTATGTTATTCCACTCACATTACAGGCGTTTCTCTTCTTGAAAAAAGAAGATATTGATGGACTAAATAGTCTAACATGTTCACCATAGATTTGCAACCGCAGTTAATTCCTCTTTCATTTCCCCATTCCAAATTCAGATATTGCTTGTTACTATTACGTGATTTTCCATGACGTAACCTAAAACGCACAGTTGTGACGCGCAGTGATAGAGGTTTCACTGCGTTAAGGTTAGACAGAGACTCATGCGTCGCACCCCATGAGCGGTGTGCATGCAACCAGGGTGTTCCGTATCCATGTGAGAGTTGTTTATTTACTTTTTATTCCTCACAACAATCCTTTTCATAGCAAATTCAATATCCCTTCGCCCACCAGCCAGAACAGAACACGTTGACGTCATCAAATGACATATTACATCTAAATGCCAGGGTCATTTGCTGGCAACTGTTTCCAGGGCAATAATTCTCAATGAGGAAGTGTGAAGCTCGGTGCGCAATAATACCCCAGATTCAAAGAGCATCTCTCTCTCACAGCGTCAGATTGGTAAGGGGGGGGGGGTTTGCAGCATTCGGGCAATGCCCGAGGGGCCGGTGTCGAGTTCCTGCTGTGGGCTGCTTTTTTGAGCAGTCTGGGGGCCGATTTGGGCGCTGTCTCTATTGCTCGAACAGCCAGCGGCCCAGTGGGTGTCTGAGTGGCCTTTCTAAAGGCAGATGGGCGCTCATTACCTCCTGTTTAGCAACAGGCAGAGGTATCACTCCCTTTGTCTCTCGGGCCGGCCTAATAATGTCTGCACAGGGGGCCTGAGTAGAAGTGGCCTCACTTGTTTCCCCTGTGTGTTTTAGCAGTGTAAACTAACGTGTGCATTTCCCCCCTCCCTTGCTTTTTTAATAAGATTACGCCGAAGCAGTCATTTGAGGAAAGGCATAATGCATAGTCACATCAGGGCAACAGGAACCCCCCGCCCCAACATATACAACATCCCGCAAATAACACACAGACACAAGTGTTAAGATTGGGAAAAGTTGCTGTAGGTTTATTATGACATACAACATTATTTAATCACGTTGGGTTATCTTACGGGCGATCCAAGGGCAGGCCGCATTCTCGCCACCTGCCCGCCTGATGAGCCAATCAGCACAGTGGCGAACCACCCAACTGCTGCACCATTATGGTAATCACACTACTCACGCCCCTTGCGGGGCGTGTCTAGGCAAACCCCCGGTTGCACAGGCCCACAACCGCCCGAAGGACTACTGGGGCGCCGACACGGGTTCCTAGACCTCCCATGAGGTTCTAGGTTAGGCTCTGGCACTCCTATGTGCCCGCTGAAGTACAGTGTTGCACCTCTCTGCTTCCGGATCGCCCAGTAACTCCGCCTGCAACGAAAAAGGAACACATTAGAACTCCCTTAGGAGCCCCCCCTAGCTGACACTCTGGGTTAGAGGTAGGGAGGGAAAAGAGTGTCCCCGAAGTAGGACGCGCGACGTCCGGAGCGGCAAAGAGGCATAAACAATGGCGAGATACATAAACTTCGATCAGAGGGAGAAGCGCAAAGTAAAAAACAGCCATTGGCAAAATCAATAGGTTGGGCAGTGACTAGCATTCTTTTGGCTTTGCCAATGCTTGTTTTTTGTCATGATTTTCAGAACTGTTTTGTTTGGGAAACTGCTGCTCATCAAGATAAAAAAGCATTTGCTAACCCCCACAATATTTGTTGGTCTTATTAAGCCTGCCCTTGTCAGAGTACTCCCTGGCACTCAGCACAACTACGTTGTGTGCAGATAGACGTGCTTCCTGGGAAAGAGCAGCATACTGCAAGAGCCCGAAGACTCGCCAAGATGGTTCAATTAATGACACTCACTCACAGATATCACCATGGAGAATCATCGGGGCTCCAAGGAGGTCAATGGACCTTTTCCACTGTGCTCGAATTAGAGCCTGGAAACAAGTCTCAAAATATGAAAGACATTTAGGTTTTTGTATGAGTCAATAATGAGAGATCGATAACGGTTAAATTATTTATTTACTTTAAGGTTAGTATCTCTGATTATCTCTATTCAATTTAGTGAGTTTATGAGTTTATATAATTATATACACATTTGGTTAGAAATCAGTATAAACAAAGACAGTGTTCTTTATGGAAATTCAGTGTTCCATAAAGAAACCCTGATAATCTAACTAAAGGACCTACTTTATACAGAACCCATGAAGAGTTCTATTTGGAAAAGAGCGAGAGAGAAATACCTGCAGCCCGTAGTTTTCTTGCCGCATTGCTGTCCTGTTGGGGGTATTCTCTTGGTGCCAGCCCCTTTCCCTGTGACTTTCGCCACTGTGCCCGGTCTCTCCCTGCTGCCACAGCTCCTTCCAACAGATCACGGCCGCGGTGTGTGGGGGAGGGGGGGGGGGTGGAACCAGAGGACAGGACCACAACTCCCGGTTGCCTTTGCGCCCGGAAGCAGACAAGTAGGAAATCGCGCCAGGAGGCGCTTAAAATCCAGCATTTGCCTCTGTGGAGCCGGTACCGTACCTGCAGCCCGTAGTTTTCTTGACACATTGCTGTCCTGTTGGGGGCATTCTCTTGGTGCCAGCCCCTTTCCCTGTGACTTTGGCCACTGTGCCCGGTCTCTCCCTGCTGCCGCAGCTCCTTCCAACAGAGCGTGGCCGCGGTGGGAGGGGACCCAGAGGGCAGGACCACAACTCCTGGCTGCCTTAGCGCCCGGAAGCAGACAAGTGGGAAATCACGCCAGAAGGCGCTTAAAATCCAGCATTTGCCTCTGTGGAACGGGAGCGAGCGGGATCGCCCGGGAGAAGCCCGGGCAAAGGGCGGGCCATCTGCGGCCGTCCGGGGCTGAGCAAGGCTGGGCTGGGTCATCCCCCTTACATTGACTTTGAGATATCCAGAGTAAGAGCATAGACTTATTTCTGACTTTTTAACTATTGGCCTTGTCACTTTCAGCTTTGTATTGTATTATAACATAGCGCCTAATCCCACTTACTATAGTCTTGTCTGGTTTTGATATCTACTCTTTTTAGTTGCCCAGCTCTTAAATCTAAGAACATAGGAACATGAGTGGATGTCGCAGTAAACCCAGGAAATCCTTGGTGGGAGGGTCTGTTAGGGGGACTCTTGATCTTTTTATTACTAGGGCTGCCTCCGTGCTTGAACATGAGATTGAAATCACAGAACGGCATCTATCCTCAGAACATTTGTACAACAAATGTTCATCTTTGGGTAAAATTCAGTCAGCGATCACTCCACCGGCCCAGATCCCTGAAAAATCCCAAAACGCTGACATTAGTTTCCCATTACAACTACAAGATCAAACATCTCTAACGCCCTCAAACATAAATGACTCATTCACTGACCCACAAGTAGAGATCACATCAGTGGAGCAAACATTCACAACATCCTCTAGGGATTCCTTGTTCAAGGAAACGCACATCAAAACAATAGGTCATGGGCAAACAAATAAGAAAAGAAAGCGTGGGGGGACAAACCATAATGATAGAAATTTAAAAATGCCTAAATTGTTTAGGAGCCCCTCAAAGAACCCAGTAACAACTGCGAGAAAGAACACACAGGACCATTACCCTTTACCCACGTAACCCAAGGGTGAATTAATGGGGAGCATGGAGAAATTAGTCAAATCACTTATATTACCACTAATAGAGCAGATTAAAAGAATGGCAGCTCAACTGGGGGATATAGAAAAAGCGATCACAATTACCACAGACTCAATTAAGGAATTCGCTAATGCTAGACACAATCGACACGAATGTAAGACAGCAACAGGGACAACACCAGCTGACAAACCACCCAGTAAGAATCTCCCAATAGCACCAGTTAAGAACATCACGGCCCATCAGACAACAGATGAGGGTCATTCTAGCTACAGGGAAGTAAGATCGGATGGGCAGGCCAAAACAATAGATAATCCTCAGATAAGTGCTCCTAGGAAGCATCTTCCTGCCAAGCCTCTAATGGTTAACCAGCAAAAAATAGATCTGCCACTAGAGGCGGCACCCCACGTGGTGGTACTAACCGGCGTTCCGGAATTAACAGCAGGAAAAATCGAAGGCCACCAGGAGCTTAAAAATAAAGTGATATATTGGCTGAAAAACAACAGGCCACTACCCCCCAATATAAACGATGAAATTCTTCATGTTAGAAGACTTGGGTGGGTAGGTAACAGACCAAAAAATATAAGAGGGGACGTCATCATAATAAACTTTAGGGACCGCAGAGTAATCAGACACATTGGTGATTGGTACTATGAGAGAGGAAGGGAAGAAATCTCCACACACAACCTAAGCTACTTCTACCCTCAATCCCTATTGGCTCATCCCCCAAGATCTCGCGCCCTTCGTGGGTGCTTCTCAGAAAGATCTGGTCTTAACGGCTTTGGTTTTAAAGTTCCCACATTTAATCACTTCTCCACGCTCTCTGGGCTGGAAGGAGTTGACTGACTTTTTAACCAGGACCCCGGGGAAAACCATGTACCAAAACAGCTAGAAATTCCAGCAATCCCAATGGCCAACCTAAATGGTGGTAAATTTGAATTTGAATTTAAAAACATTTGTATAGCGCACTTATACCACGCGGTTTCATGGCGCTTTGGGTTGCGAGGAGATGGCAGGAACAGAGAGAATTAGGCAGCAAAAGCTCGAGAGAAGAGTAGAGTTTTAAGACTTTTCCTAAACTCTGTGTAGGAGGGTGTCGTGCGGAGTTCCACAGGAAGGGAGTTCCAGAACACAGGGGCAAGAACCGCAAATTTTGTTCCGCCAGCCTTTTTCTTTTTGAATCGGGGGACAGTTAGGAAGGCCAAGTGGGTGGAGCGGAGCTCTCTGCCAGGGGTGTAAGCCTTAATGGCAGAGCAGATGAACTCCGGCGCAGTGCCCATTTTTGCCTGGAAGGTAAGGCAGCCGAGCTTAAACAAGGCTCGCTCTTTCACCGGCAACCAGTGCAGTGCCTGCAGTAGAGGGGTGGCCCGATGGAATTTAGGCAGGCCATGGATCAGGCGGGCCGCCTGATTCTGCACTAGTTGCAGGCGGTGAATGGCGTAGGCAGGCGCGCCATTGTAGATGATGTTGCCGTAGTCAAGGCGCGACAGTACCATTGCCATCACTATAATCTTTAGGGCAGGGAGTGAAAAGAATCGAGAGATCTTCCTAATAGTTCTGAGGGAAAAAAAACAAGAAGAAACAACAGAACTAACCTGCGAGTGGACAGAAAGTGAAGGGTTCAAGAGGATTCCAAGGGTTTTGACTTTAGGAACCGGGAGTGGGGGAGCACCAAGGGGGGAAGGCCAGTGAGACGGGGACCAGGGGCTGCAACCACCTCCGGTCAAGACTAATTCCGTCTTGTCCGGATTGAGTTTGAGGTGGTTGCAGTTCATCCAATCCTGAATGAACAACATAACAGATTGAACGTTCTGGAAGGATGACGGGGAATGAGAAAGGTTAAAAATTAGCTGGAGGTCATCGGCGTAATTGAACACCGTGACCTCGAGCTGCTGTAACATAAAAATGAGGGGGAAGATATATAAATTAAACAGGAGGGGAGAAAGTGAGGAACCTTGGGGAACCCCGCACACAACCTTACGGGCAGCGGCAGTGAAACCGGCTAGATGGACCGCCTGAGCCCTGTCGCTCAGGAAGGACTCAAGCCAGGCGAAGGCTAGGCCCTCTATGCCCGCCGCCCTGACACGGGTGAGAAGGATGGAGTGGTCCACCGTGTCAAAAGCGGCGGACAGGTCTCAAAGAATGAGGGCCTGCGGGAGGTTGGTGTCAATGCCCTCGCGTAGACTGTCCATCACTGAGACCACTACCTTCTCCGTGGAATGGAGGGGGCGAAAGCCCGCCTGCCGAGGGGAGAGGCAGTGGTTGGTTTCCACGTAGGTGCTCAGGGTGGTGGTGACGTGGGTTTCTAAGACCTTACCCAGGTAAGGTAGGAGGGAGATGGGACGATAGTTCAAGGGGGATGAAGGGTCCGCACCGGCCTTTTTTAAAATAGGGATAACGGCAGCAAATTTGTGGGGGGCGGGGACCACTCCATTGCTGAGAGAGTCATTCAGAAGTGTGAGGGGTGGAGATGGGCATGCTAGGAAGATTTCTCTCAGGATGTGAGCAGGGGCAAAGTCTAGAGGGGAGCCTGACTTCACCCTGTGAAGCAGGGGGAGGAGCGTGGCTATGGTCAAGGGGGGAATGGAGGTGAGTTTGGAGGAAGCAGCAGGGGGGAGGGATTGGCAAATGTGGGGGATGGGGGAGGGATATTAGCCTTAATCTTTGTGACCTTATCAACAAAAAAATCGTTGAGCGAGTCACAAAGAGGTTGAGAAGGGGGGATGGAGGCCGAAGCTCTGTTGGATGAAGCGAGCTCGTGCACTGTGGCAAAAATTTCCTTCGATTGTGACTCCGCTGACAATATTCTGTTGGAGTAGAACATGGTCTTGGCATCAAGAATGCCTTGCTTGTATTCCTTGAGCACAGAGAGATAAGTGATTTTTAGGGAAGGACAGTATGCTCTTCTCCATGCTCGTTCTGCCCTGCGTGCGGCCAGCTTCTTCTCCTTAAGGTTGGGAGTGAACCAACGGTTGGCGGCGTGGGCTCGCTTAACCGTGATCCGCCTCAAGGGGGCGAAGGCGTCACCCGCATGGGTCAACCAGTTGTTGATGGTGACCAGTTGGTCAGGGGCGGTGAGGCCTGAAAGGTCAGGGCTGGAGTTGGCTAGCGAAGAGCAGAGAGATGGCATGTCGGCTTTGCCCCATTTTCTGACCCAGGTGTTCTTTGGGAGTGGAGGCTTGATGGCTGGGGCTAAGGCGAGGGAAAAGGAAATTAAAAAGTGATCAGACCAGGAGCAAGGGGAAATGGTGGGGGGAGTGATAGGGATATTCAGGGTCCAAACCTGATCGAGCGAGTGGCCTTGAACGTGAGTGGGGCTGTGGATGTGGGGAGTAAAGTTCAGACTAAACATAAGGTCAGTAAAGTCTTTAGAGAGGGGGCTTTCGGCAGGGTCATTAGGCCAAAAGTTTAGGTCGCCTAAGACTAACACTGACGAGTTATTCACTACCAGCGTTGCCAGTATGTCCTGAAGGTTGGAAACGAAAGTGGGAGTGGGATGGGGAGGACGGTAAATAAGAACAGAAGTTAAAGGGACCGATTGGGAGCTTGAGCGGATTATCAAGTAGTCCACTTCAGGGATGGGGGGAGAGGGAAGGGTCTGGAGATGGAGGTCAGTGCGGGCTATCAGGGCCACTCCACCACCTCTCCTGCCCTCTGGCCGATCCGCTCGGAAGGCCGAGTAACCGGGGGGTAGTGCTGCTAAGACATTAGGCAGGGAATCGGCCTTAAACCAGGTCTCCGTTAGAAACAGGAGATCTGGTTTGTGAGTGTCGATGTGATCGAATAAATCGTACTGGTGACTGACAGCAGACCGGGTGTTTAGGAGCACGGCCGTGGTGTTGAAGGCCGGGGTACAGGGAGCAGAAGAAGGGGAGGGGACGGGACGGACGGGGCGAGGCACGCGGGGCGCGCCCTGTATGACAGAAATGGTGGTAGGGGGAGAGGAGGGTGGGCGGCAGAGTAGGCCTAACTGAGTTAATAGCGCGGAAATGGGCGGGCTGATGGTACCAGGGGACCAAAGTGAGAGGAGGAGGGGGGACGAATATGAAGGCAAAAGGACAGGGGGGGGTGCCCCTAGCCCCGGCCTGTCGCGGACGGGCGCAGACGGGCTGGACTCTGGCGTGACTCCGGCGCGTCTACGGCGCGCCCGCTGCGCTCGTCCGCTGCGCTGACACATGGGGGACGTTTAAATGGAGGAGCAGCATGGGGGGAGTGGCGTGGGTGGGGTTGGGCGATCCAGCCCAAGCCAAGATGGCGGCCACGGCCACTAAGAGCCCGCGTTCGAATCAGCTGCCAGCCAGCCCCTACGAAGCAAGATTGAAGTTAAAATACCTGTTGATTTTCAGCACAGGTTAGTGAATTAAAAAGAACACAATCAGAGCAAAAATAATTAAGAGCGTGTCACCGCTCGCAGTCAGCGTGACAACACGGAAATTAAAATGCTGTCGCAGCCCTCAGCTCCTGCTAGCAAGCCCACTGCCACCGGGCTGCTCGCAATCGCTAGGGAGACGTCAAGAGCGCTCCTAAATGGAGGAGCAGCGTGGGGGGAGTGGCGTGGGTGGGGTTGGGCGATCCAGCCCAAGCCAAGATGGTGGCCACGGCCACTAAGAGCCCGCGTTCGAATCAGCTGCCAGCCAGCCCCTACGAAGCAAGATTGAAGTTAAAATACCTGTTGATTTTCAGCACAGGTTAGTGAATTAAAAAGAACACAATCAGAGCAAAAATAATTAAGAGCGTGTCACCGCTCGCAGTCAGCGTGACAACGCGGAAATTAAAATGCTGTCGCAGCCCTCAGCTCCTGCTAGCAAGCCCACTGCCACCGGGCTGCTCGCAATCGCTAGGGAGACGTCATGAGCGCTCCTAAATGGAGGAGCAGCGTGGGGGGAGTGGCGTGGGTGGGGTTGGGCGATCCAGGTAATCAGTTTGAAATCTTGGATTCCACCATATACCCATTGTTAGCCTACTACGAGGCAGGTAGTAAACCTGTCATGGCAGGAGGAATTGCTCCGGGCAGTATTACGCACGAAAAAGGTGAGGCTTTGAGAAAAACCGATGAGTTACCCGTGGAACGGCCTTCAGGGCTAGTGGCAACTCACCCAGGTAAAGCAGGCTCTTCCATCGAGTTTCTCTTCTGGAATATTGCTGGTCTACGCCCCAAGATAGAAAATGGTACTGTGGTAAACTTCATAAAGAAATATAATCTAATATGTCTCCAGGAAACTTGGTCAACAACATAAATATATCTGGTAGGCTATAAAACCTTCTTCTCTCCCGCAATACAAGTAGCTTCAGGTAGACCAAAAGGTGGCTTGACCGTATTCATCTCAAACACAATAGGGGGCCTGGGCATAACTTCAGTAGCACTGGAAGCAAATTACCAGATTTTGAGCCTTAGCTTTAGCAAAGACGACATTGTTCTACTGGTAAACTTCTATAACAACCTACCAGTTGGAGAACTATTGACTGTTGTGCGACAGTTGCACACTCAATTATCTGCCTTGACTGGGAGATCCGTCAGTGGGGCTACCATTCTATGGGGGGGTGATTTTAATCAACACCCCTGCCAACATAGTAACCGGAACCTGTGTGGGATAACAGATGAGAACGAGGATCCTTTAGTACATATTTTCCATTCAAGTATTGGAAATTGTTTAAATGAATCTCTTCTTGACATGAATCTTAAAATAGTAAATAAAATGAATGACTCTACCCAGATGCTGGATGCAACATTTATTGGCAGGGGCAGGCGTACCACCATAGATTTCATTCTGATTTCCAATACATCGGGTAATCGGGTCACCAGCTTTTCAACCCTTATAAACACACAAAGCGATCACTGCGCCCTCACCATAACATTTCACCAACTTCGTGAGCACAGCACGCAAAGTATAGTTAGTGCATTGAGGCAAAATACTTTACACTTGGACAAACTTAACGGATTCTCCTTAAAATGGGAGAAAGTTGACCCCCAAGAAATTTTGAGGAGAGTCTTAAAAATGGCTTATTGTTCAATCCTCAAATGCTTAGATTTGACAGTACATAGTGAAGAAGTATTGAGAAACTTTAAGGTGGTCATAAAAGCAATAAACGTGGCACTGTTCATAAAGTTAACAAAAACACCCAACAGAACAAAGTAGGATGGTTCAACCATAGATGCACAGCAGCGCATTCCAAACTAAAAATAGCACTGCAAAACCCAAATAGGGTCCCCAAGAAATAGCAAACGTAAGGCAGGAGTATAATACTGCACTAAAGGACAGGAAAATTGAACTCAAACAGGCCTTATGGGTTCAACTACATAAAAGTTGTATCCATAAAAATAGCTCAGCATTTTGGTCCGTGGTAAAATCACCATTTCTATCTGAGCAAAAGGATTCACCGACCATTGGTGGAGAAGTGTGGCTCACTGGTTAGAGCAGGCAGACCCTGAAGCAGAGGTCAGACCCGGGACCAGGGTTCGATTCCCGACGCGGCAGGGTGTTGAGCTCAAATGTCCACGGACTCGATAATTCTCGCTTCGGTGCTTGACCTAATCATGGGTTCACACTCTGCATCTCTGGGCATTAAGCTTGCTTAATCTCCACAACGGCCCCCCCGCGGCGGGATGCCTGGCTTTCACCTTGGGGATGCCCTTTAGGGGCTATCTCACAGGGAAAAACCAGGACGGGTTCCCAAGGCAAGCGCGGAGATACCCCTTCGGGGGTCGATTCTGGCGCTATATAAGAAATGTAATAATAATAATAATTGATGTGGCAATTGACGAATTGAGTTGGGTGGACCAATTCTCAAAGATCTTTGGGGGGGGGCACAGCAGACTCAACCGTCGTCCCATCCACTACCCCTTATCCAATGGAAATAGAAATTGACATCGATGAGGTTATACGGGCCATTAAAGCCAGCAAAAAAGGCAAAGCCCCAGGCCCCGATGGTGTCCCGATGGATCTGTTTAAATAAACATAGTTTTATGGGCTCCAATTCTTACAAGGGTACTTAGGGCTGCTTTGAGGTGGGGCTATTGGATTCATGGTCCAAATCGATCATGGTCCCCATTTCTAAAAAGGGAAACCGTCAGGAGGTATCATGCTACCGTCTGATCTCTCTGCTGGATTCCTTGGGTACAGTTGCGGGCAGAATTATCCTTGAACGTCTCCAGCAGTGGGTGGAGGATGGCAGGATCCTCTCGGATATTCAATTCGGTTTCCGGGAGGGCCTAGGGACAGTTGAACAGGCACTGAATCTGACATTGATCTTAGGGAAATACGTATGTGCAAAATGCGGGCAGTATCTACATGGTATATGTGGATCTGTCAGCAGCCTTTGACTGCGTTTGCCACACCAAACTATGGTCAGTGCTGTTGGACATGGGGGTAGATTTACCTTTGGTAAATTTTCTGCGCAAACTATATACTAATGCTTCAGCGAGGGTGAGGTTTGGTGCAAAAGGCGAGCTATCCGCGTCGTTTGGAGTAGAGAGGGGAGTGAGACAAGGATGTGTCCTGGATCTCTTTCTTTTTACGCTTTATACCAATGGATTGGAGCTAGCCATGTTGAATGGGAGCCAGGACCTTCCTCAAGTCAAAAACCGTTTGATTCCGGCTATACTCTATGCGGACGACGCTGTGATATTGGCACGCACCCCCCTAGAACTCTAGAATGCACTAAATAGGTAATCCCAATTTATGGGTGAGCTGGACCTACGTATTAACATTAAAAAAACGTTGTTATGACTGCAGGACTAGGGAAACAAAGGGCAAAGAACATATGCTTAAATAGGGAGAAATTGAAGTAACAGCACAATACCCATATTTGGGCATTATCATCAACCATAAATTAAACTGGATCCCAGCTATAAAGTCCAGAAAATTCCATCTAGTAAGAACTACTATGGCCCTTGTAAATTTTTCTAAAAAATTGGGTAGAAGACTGCCGGTAGAGCTTTTAAAGATATATAGAGCTAAATGCCAGTCAGTGGCGCTATATGGCGCAGGAGTGTGGGGGTACGCAAACACCATTAACCTACAAGTGGCAGAAAATGCTTTTCTCCGATTTCTTTTCGCGGTACCAAAAAGTACATCCACCTTTTTGCGTCATACAGAACTGGGAATTTCCTATTTAATGGATTTAGTAAAAATACAGCCACTTCTCCTCTGTCACCCCATATGGTCGGTGGACAAAAACACACTTACTCAGCAAATTATCCTAGACTGTATGGCCTTGGACCACACACATAAAATTGGCTGGTTAGCATATATAAAATGTTTCCTAACTGACCTAGGATTGGAAAAGTATTATCTGTCTCCAACCACAATCTGGTCATTATCAAGGAAGGAGTTACAGGTGCTCTCACTTGGCTATCTAGAAGAAATTCAGTTAACCAAAGAAGCCTCTAAATTATCTGTCCAACACTGCATCGCTGTCCAAACAACTTTTTCTATTCAGCCCTATTTGACCCACGATTTCACCACATTTGAAAGATTCCTCTTAATTAGATTCAGGTTAAATACGTTACACCGTCTGGTTGCTTTTCCAAAAAGAAATAACTGGGACTCAGTACTACCTATGTGCCCGTGTGACGAGACTTCCACCCAGGCAACCATTCACACTTTCTTTTTTTGTAAGTATTATAGAGAGCACAGAAAGATCTGGCTGATTCCGTTACTAAAACTTGTTGGAACTATAAGATGCCGTACGGCCTTGCTATTTTTACAGTATTTGGGCGAGGAGTGGACATCGAAGTGCATTGTTAAGTTCTTGAAATGCATTTTTCGACATCGACTAAACTTGTAAAAAAGGAAATAATAAATCGCCGCATAGTGT
The DNA here is from genome assembly GCF_964263255.1 of Lissotriton vulgaris. Taxonomy (NCBI): domain Eukaryota; kingdom Metazoa; phylum Chordata; class Amphibia; order Caudata; family Salamandridae; genus Lissotriton; species Lissotriton vulgaris. The sequence continues at coordinate 816,473,554 of NC_141696.1, read as the reverse complement.
CGTGTCTTGATAACTTAACCATCTGCGTAAAGAGATAAAGATGTTCCCTTAGAATGTTCTATGTATATATAATGAATTTGTCTTAACATTTTAAAAATCAGAGAAACTAATAGGTAATTTCTTTGTTTAAAAAAAAACACAAAATGTTTTTAAGTAACCATATCAAACACCAGTATTTCGTTTTTAAAGTAGATCAAGAAATGTAACTTTTTTAATGTAAATGCTTTTATGGTTTTTTTACCTGCTAAAAACCGAATAAAGAAATACTTGACTTGACTCGCCAAGATGGTTCAATTAATTACACTCACTCACAGATATCACCATGGAGAATCATCAGGGCTCCAAGGAGGTCAATGGACCTTTTCCACTGTGCTCAAATTAGAGCCTGGAAACAAATCTCAAAATATGAAAGACATTTAGGTTTTTGTATGAGTCAATAATGAGAGGTCGATAAGGGTTAAATTATTTATTTCGTTTTAGGTTAGTATCTCTGATTATCTCTATTCAATTTAGAGAGTTTATATAATTATATAAACATTTGGTTGGAAATCAGTATAAACAAAGACAGTGTTCCATAAAGAAACCCTGATAATCTAACTAAAGGACCTACTTTATACAGAATCCATGAAGAGTTCTATTTGGAAAAGAGCGAGAGAGAAATAGGAACTTCTCATAAAGAGTAGTTCTAGAAACTCAGCAGAGTCCCACACAGTTGCAGTACCAGCTAAAGGAATCAAATCTCCATAAAGAAGAGTCTAAAGACAGGGAAAGTATCCAGCAGTATAAACACCTGCCAAGTCAAATGATTAAGAGGTGTGGCAGTACTAACTAGCTAGGAACACTCATTAATATAAGTTTTCCGAAATTGTATCATTACACAAAGGCATCTTGGGGCATATTATCAAGGGGGTTTATCTCCGCTTTAAAAGCCAAGAAAGCGGAGATAAAATTATCTCCCTATTACCTAGCTGTCGCTAACACCAGTTAGCGACAGCTAGTAGGAGATAGCGACCATCTTGGGCCCCACTTTGCATGTCAGTGATATTTATCACTAATGACATGCATAGTGGGCGTCCCAAGATGTTAGCGACTGGAAACAGGCAGCTGACTTCAGAGCACAGGCCAAGGCAGCTGACTTCAGAGCACAGGCTTCACAGTTTGATCCCCAGCGGCAGCTCACCTCAGCACCATGTGACTCTGGGCAATAGCTCACTTAATTTCCACAATTGCTCCCAGCGCCTTGAGACCCGTAAGGGTGAGTAGTTTGTGCTTTACAAATACAGATTTAAATTTTCGCTTATAGCAGCACAGCTGCTCCTCTCCAAGACTCAGGATAGAAGAGGAAACACCTGGCTCCAAGGCTATATATGATTCCAAAGTTGACTGCCTCGAGTGACAGTCAAACCCCCAGGAATGTGGGGGGTTCCAACCACTGTGGTTAGGAAACTCTTCATCCAACTCTCTTCACCTGGATGGAAAGTTCTTAGTTGTTCTTGTGATATTAGGGAACATTAGGGAATCTCCTAAACATCGGGACCCAATCAGGCCTAGGTGCCCTATCTCTTTACCAAGTCCATTATTTATTTAGGGTCTGACTTGGTATTGATTTATGTCGATCCTAGACGAGGGTTTTTGGAGTACTCTACCAGTAAATTATACTTTAAACATTTTGCCACAAAAATATCATAGTAACTGTATTGACTACCACAATATCACGAATTTAAGTAAAGATGGGCAAGTTTAGCTTGACTAATCTTAACTTCATATCTATGTACCTTGACTGTATGTTATCGTTAAGCTACATAGACGTGCAGTCTAGCTACGATAATTTTGTAGCACAATATTTTTCTACACAATATTTTGACATGCATCAGGAAGTTCCTTATGCCTGGACGCCTCATTTAGAAATGTCATCACAAATCCATAAAAAGATGCGGGCGGCCACCAAAATGGTCGGTAATTTTTGAGATCCCTATAGGTGGCAATCCAGTGAAACATGTTATAATATCACAAAACCTCAGCAGACGTCATCAAACAAAGCAACGTTCTAGAATCCTTATTGGTGGTGCCTGTTAGGTATGCAGGACTGGGTAAAGAGAACACCTTTTTCTTTATAACCGGATAGCCCTTTTAAACAATAGATTAGATAGAACAATGTAAAAATGTCTAGGTCTTGATTTGTACCTTTTGCCAAGGAGGTAGGTGAATTACTTTAAATCGAGAGGCCCACAAGGTGGAAGGAATATTTTATGTAGCCAGTATTCACTTTTTTTGATTAGTGAAAAAATACTTGCATTTAGTTCTAGACGAGGGTAGTGCGTTCAAACTAGGGGACAGCTGCAGTCAGCTCGTCTGGGGCCCTGCTTCGAGCAGACGGGATTAGATCCGGTGCTCTAGTTGCAACAGCGCCGTGCTGGGACGCGGTATGCTGTTAGACCCATTAGATACTAAAACAGGTTTTAGAAGTGGATTCGGGATACATTCCATTGTGTAAAATACTCTAGGATTGGAGCCCCTGAAATTACGTACAGCCCGCTCGGTCGGGTAGGGCTTTGACCTAATTGTGGATTTTGCGAACTATCCTGATTACTTTGAATTGCAGGAGAATATTTTGTTGCCAAAAGTCCTGAGGAGGCCTAAACTATTATAGGCTGAAACGCGTCGACTGTTGGTTATATTGGCGCCATCAGAAATACAGAATATAGTTTGGAAAGACTTTGTGAGAGCCTGAAGTAAAAAAGGAAGAACAAGGGATTTTGATCTTCCCCGGCTCCATATAAATCCGATGTGGTGACCAATAAGAAGGAATAAGGTCTTATAATTTTGTGCCAGAAGTTTCCTTGTGTAAATAATTGGGCATTGGAACCATCAAAACGGTTCAGAAAAAATTCCCTTGCTCCTTTGTGTTTTTTTTTATGTTTGTAGACATTGTAGTTATTGTACAGATATATTTGTTTTTGTACAAATACATATGCTTAGAAATGCTATATATGGTTGTATATGTAAAAAATGAATGAAAATTGAAAAACAAGAATTAGTTAAGTAAAGAAAAAAAGATATGGTTTGCTAAAAATAAGTTATAGAAACCAATTCTTGGTGTTTGGATTTATTGAATTGTTTTGGATGGTGGTGAGATGAAGGATGATTAAGTAGATTTGGAGATTAATTCAGAAAGTATGTAAGAAACTGAAGACAGATAATTTTTGGTATCTGCCTTATATTAGATATTCCACAAAATATTACCATAGGCATACTTTTCTGTAGAGTATCGTCTGGGGCCCTGAGACCTCATGTCAGAGATGTAGGACAATCGCACCCCACTATAGTGACTGTTAAATTGACCCCACCACCTCCTATCGGAGTTGCAGGGCCGTCACGAGCAAATCGTCATTTTCTCTCCTTTAGACGCCGTAGCAAATGAGTAAGTCCTTCCACTACGTCAGCACACCGCGCCTTGCTTCGTGCTATTGTGAAACAAAGCTGAGAAAGCACTATGCCTCACGTATAATCTATGCGAGGTATTCGACAGTAAACGGCTGGCTATTTTAACACCTAGCAATCTATTTCGCCACCGTTTAATTAAGCTGACTAATTAATGTGAAAGGTTCGCCAGCAATATAGGAAGGAGGCTATGAAAACCAGGGACGCCTGACTAATGAAGTAGACACTGGATCGGGCAAAACAGGAAATGTAGGTCTATAATTAAAACAGATCTGATTAACATATTTAAAATAACTCTGCCCTCCCGGAACCTCTCGTCAATAGAGTGAAGGCAATCAGGCCTGGACTGGGAACGCAAACCAGCCCTGGTAATTACACCGGGCAGGCAATAGGTCTCGCACTAATGAGAGTTTGAACTATTGGCATTGCAAATGACAATGCATATTATTTATATGTTGTTTTTTTAAAACAGATAAATAAAAGGCATTGTCATTTGCAGTGCCAATAGCTTAAATTGCAAATGCGTGCTATAAAATTAAAAACAAGCGTTAGGGGAAAGCAGGAAATCCTGCCTGCTGAGCTATTTGAGAAAATAGTGCTCAGAGGCTGTAATTAAAGTCTACCGAGCAACAGCACATGTAACAGAGGGTGTCGCCATTTGAGGTTACAAAATGAGACAAGGCAGCACTAAGAAGGGACTACTAAGCCTTCTGACCAATGAACAGCCACAGTTTACAATGGACAATGACACAAGCCAATGTAAAATGTGGGCATAGAGTGGGCGGAGCATCAAGTCCCTACCGCAATACAGAATGCCTCACAGAGCAGCAAATGCCCTGCCCAGACTCTACCTAAAAACGGCCCCCAAGGTCAGTCAAAAGCTGACCGACCCTTTCCGGCCCACCAGAAAAACTCCAGGGGGCAGATTTGTGTTGGGAATGCACCACGTTTGCGTCACGCAACTGCGGCGTAAACGTGGCGCATCCCTACGACCCATTTACAACATGACGCATCTAGGCAGATGCGTCACGTTGTAAAGCCCTGCGCCACTTGTGGGCGTTCCGGCGCAGGGTGGGCGTTCCGGGGCAGGTGCGCCTCGCAAAAGTGGCTGAGTGAAATCTATGAGATTACACTCAGTCACTTTCAGGCCAATGCTGCGTCAAAACCCTGCGCCTGCTTGAAGCAGGCGTAGGTCTTGACGCAGCATTGTAAAGATGGGGCACCCCCGAGCCTTGCTGGAGCTGCGTCGCGCTTGCGACGCAACTCCAGCAATGCGCCACCTTTACGGCACAGATGCTTCACGTTTTTGCCCGATGGTGCGCCGCATTGTAAATGCGGCGTACCATGGGTGGCGGAGCAGCGGCGCAAAATAACTGGCGCATCCCTGGGGATGCGCCAGTTATCATAAATCTGCCCCCAGGTGCCCACTACGGCCATGCCAGCTCTGACAACAAAAGACTAGCATTGACCTCACCTGCACTAATAGATGGCGGATGAGTTTAGAATGCGGAAGGCTACTTGTAAACAGTATCAATGGTTTTCTGCGTACACATGTGCATTATGACATACACAAAGAGGTCGCCCAACTATCTTTATAGCCATGCCGTAGGAGGAGTAACCTCCTGTTTTTAAAGGGACTCACAAGAAATAGGTTGGCATGCTTCATAATCGAGCACACACCTGTGGTATTCACAGGCTGTATTGTGTGATGTATAACAATGTATCTTAAAAAGCAATAAAAATCTGTTTAAAAAAAATATAGAGCCCACATCTGGTGGGTATATTACCCAAGTGGGTTCAAGAGCACTTCTGGAGCGACCACTTTGATGTTTTTTCCCGGTATCAGGGGGTGGACTCAATCATCTGTGGTACTCATGCACAACCTCAAAACACTACCCATAGGTATCAAGGGCTATGGAAAGGCAACTACAATACTCTGAGGGGCTTATTGTGCGACAGTGAAAGTGCAGGAATGTGTCATATTTAAAAGAATACGGCACAATGCTGCCTTTTCCCTGCACTGGCACAGTTTCAGCTGCCTAGCACCATTGCAGGAACCATGTCACCATGGTGCCAGGGTGCTGTGTTACACGCAGGACTGTTTTTGTGCAGGAAGGGGCACATTCCGAAATTAAAACAATCCTGAGAGGCATATTCCTCTAGCTATGTGTGCTGCAGAATGGGAAAGAGAAAGTAAAAAAGGAGAAATAAAGACATTTCTCCTCATTACGCCTTTCCTGGAAAGGCGTATTGTTTTGGCGCATTCCCAGGTTTACCAGTTCTTACAATTCTGGGAATGTGTCAAATACCATGGGAGCTGCGTGGGAACACTCATGCAACTTCCATGGAACACCTCCCTAGTGCAGAGTAAGGCAACACAGTGATTGGTGCCGTGTTGATTTTCACGAGATTTATGAGGCCTCATTTTCAGTTGCGTCATGCGTGTACCACATTACGTGGTGAAAGCGCCATCCAACTGGGGTCATAAATATGGCCCTAAATTACTACACAATGTCCCGAGAAAAAGTGATGTTGTGAGTATACTACCAATTTTCCATACTGTTCCAGTACATAATTGTCATTACAGTTCTTATGCAAGTTATCAAAATAAGATGCAATTTTAATTAACCCTATTATATAAAGCACTTTATCAAAGCCAGTTTTCTTTACAAATGTTGCACCTTTTCTTATGGCCGATTTACTGCTACTTCTTGCTGTAAACAATGTCAGATGGACGTGGCACATTTTGCTGGATTACGAACACTCTACATTGGCCAACATAAGGCCCACATACTTTTCAAGATGATGTTTAACAATTAAATTCTCTGTAGGATGAGATTCACAATCATCTCCTTGCAGTGATGTATAATGACACGAAATGCATTGCCACTGCTGGTGCAATTTCAGGGAAAACCACCCAATTTTAACAATAATGAAAATAATCGCATGTGGTGTGCATAATTTGAGAAAATGGTTGGCTTTTTAAAAAAAAATTCTAAACTTGTTTTGCTCTGCAGTAACGCATAAGAGCAATCCATACACAGAGAAACAAGCATTGGTAGTGATGGCTTCGGCTAACTTGGGCCATGGGTATTTTTTTACATAGTTTTATTGTAAGCATATGCCCCAAAAATGTAATGATTAAGAAAAAAAAAAGTTGTGAACTTTATTACAGGTAAATGCTTGCAATAATATTTAGTTTTTTTTTTTTTAAATGAACCGTTACATATAATTTGAACAGAACCATGTAGGTGTTTTTTTTAGCAGGCAGGTGTTCTTAGAGCAAGTCTCAAAAACATGTTTAGTTTTAAGGCTCATCAGCAGAGAATAGGAATATAATTGGTGCAAAAAAAAAGTGTTGTAGACTTTTAATTACTGTAATCTCAAGACACAGGAGACGGCCAAATGGCGGCACTGTAGACGATGGCCTCAGAGAACCACGCCTCTGCGTAGCCACAGGTGACTGCCGCACCTCCCCCGCAATGGAGTCCGAAGAGTTTCCTTACCTGGCTGCTGGCGTCCCCACGTGCCGATTCCCAGAGCGAGTGCCTTCTCTTCCCGGTCAGCTCTTATCGAAGCGCCCAGGGTTATGAAAGTGGAAAATTGTTTGCGGAGCCAAGGCAGGCTGGAAAGTGGAGACAGCCCAGCAAAAACGTGGTTGCTCTGGAGGGGTTTTCAGGACGTATCAGCGTGCAGCCTCTAAAATTGCAATCATTCAGCTGAGTGGACAGGCGAGTGGCGGAAGAGGGCTGGTTTGTTGCGAATGAGGTGAGCCTTCCTGGTGGGAGTACCTGAACCAGGACCAGACTACAGTAGCTGTGATTTGAAGCAAAAGAGGGAAGAAGAGATGTGTTGAGTGTGGCCGGCTAAACACAAGAGAGTACAAGAGAATTTCTCCCCCATCCAAAAGTAAGGTGCTTTTTTTTTCCTCTAGAAAGAGGATTTTAAGATCCTACTTGCTCCTTTTAAATTAAGGGGGCATTGAATACCGGATGCATGGACTTAACCAATGATCAAAATGTAAAGTTTTGAGGATATAGAGGGAGAAAAGAAAAAAAGGTGATAAATGAGGAAACATCTTAAGCAGGTGAATCTTGTTGCCAAAGCCGATTCAGAGGCAGGGCTGAAAGCAAAAACTCGACTAGCTCAGGCTAAAGTGCTACCTCAGATGCCAGAGCAGAACACACAGGCAACCGTCCTGGCCTTATTTCAAGCTTTGAAAGTTCTGAAGAGGAGCCTCCAGAGCTTCTCCTGGAAGGTTGGGCTCTTGTGACACAGAAGCAAATGGATGGTCCTGCAATTTCGGAGAAAAAACTGTTGGCTGAATATACAGAAGGACCCAACAAAGATGAGGTGAAAAGCGCTAAAGATTTTCCTTTATTCTCTAAAAAATTACCTCAGGTGGCACCCTTCAATTTTACAGGCCAATCACCTTGACTGACGGAACAAGGGACAGAAGACATCCATAATAGCCTGCAACAGATCTCCTCTGTATTGACTCTACTACTGATCCAGGCATTTGTACAGGCTCCCTCCGTAGCTGATGTGGTAGCACATGAATCTGGTCAAACTTTGGTCAGTAAGGCTGCACCCTCAACTTTAGCTCGTACTGCCCCATGGCTGCATATCCAGCTCGCCCAGACGCCAGTAGCAGAATCAACGGAAAGTCAACCAGGGGCCCCAGGACAGCTACAGACCCAGTCCCAGTGGTCTGATTGAGACAAATGAGACCTCCGGTCCAGTCCACGGGGTGTCAAAAGGTGAAAGAGAAGGCACAAGAGGAAATGTTGGAATCTGCAGATTTTTTCAACGGAAGGAGCCCTCTCTAAACAGATAGATATTAAGACCATGTTAAATCTTATCTTAGAAGAGATAAGAGAAATGAAGAGATCCTAAGAAAACGAGATAGCCTCTCCCCACCAGCGCCTTAGGAAGAAGCAGTGGCCTGCTTTCCTGTAAGAATTCAAGAAGCAGAGTCAAGGATATCCCAGTTGGAGGACCAAATGAGTTCCATGCTTCTGAAAGTGAGCAAAGTTACAAAGGATAAGAATACTCTAGAGAACAAACTCCAGGAACTTGAGAACCACTTAAGACGTTCAAACTTACGATTAGTAGGGGTTCCAGAGGGGAGTGAGGGATCTCAAACATTACTGTGGGTCGAATCATTTATTAGGCAGAAGGTTGCGCCTGAACTCACTGGAGATCGTACAATAACAAGGGCACATTGAGTTCCCTCTCACCCTCTTCCAAACTCAAAGATTCCACGTACCATCTTGGTCAACTTTGCCAACTACCGTATTAAAGAAAGGATCCTGGCTAAGGCAATACATCAGAGACAATTTCCTATTAACGAAGTCTCGAAATGTTGTATATTTTCTGACATGTCAGCTGTAGCTGCATGCAGGTGCAAAGAGTTTGTTAAACTTCTTTACCTCTTTAAAGCTCAAGGCCCACAGGTGTCAATAGCCCAACAATTTAAGTTGCGTGTCCTTGTGAGGAGGGGAATTTCATATATTTTCAAATCTAGAAGATGTGCAGGGTCTTCTGAAGGAGATTTCCTCTTCAAAATGAAACAACATATAAGTATATTGTTGAAACTCTTATTGCCAGGGGGCCGGGGGTCATCAAGGGTGTAATTCCATGACACCCAACAAAGAAGTAGGAGGGTGAGATGTGGCTACCACATCTCCAGAGGAGGGGTTTGTTGAGTGAGGGGCTTGGTTTTTATGAAGGGTATAGCAGTAAAAAGAGCAGTAACAAATAAAGTAAGAAAAGCAGGATTTTGAATTGTTTTTGTAGTACAAAATATTTTAGAAATGACTTGTCAGTGCTGTATCATTGCAGTTAATGCGAATGGAATGCTAAACAAACAAAAGGATGGAGGGCTTATAAGGTGGTTAGCTTCTTTTGCGCCGTAAGTGTTATTTCTTCAAGAAACCCATTTAAAAACCAATTCCCAAAAGCTTTTTCTCCCTAGAGTATTTTCCCATGCTCTTTTGTATCCGCTGGGTTGTCCAAAAGAGGTGTAGCTATTTACTTTTTTAGAGGTTTGGGAATTTGGTCAAGTCCGGAAAGATCCCCTTGGAAGATGGATATGGGTTGAGGTAAAATTAAATGGGACAACACTAAATTTTGTAAACTATTATGGCCCAGTAATAGATGATCCCTCAGCACTAGTGAAAGTCATTTTAGGAGGGGATTTTAATTTTATTCAAGATTTGAAGAAAGACACTTCTAATAAAAACAAGAAGCAATTGAAACCAAAAACCAAACAAATCCTAGAAGCCATAAAACAGGTCTATCATCTGTTAGAGCCCTGGTGTCCAATTAACCAGACAAAGAGTTAATATACATGCTATTCCTGTCATTTTCAATCGGCTTCTCGTATTCATTTCCTTCTGATATCTCGATCATTGAACAATATAGATACTGAAATAGGGGCTAATGCATTCTAAGATCACTCCTTTGTAAAATTAGAGCTGGAAATTGAGGCGGGAAGGAGGACAAGATCTAGGTGGCAGATGGATCGTCTCCTCCTTCAGGATCCTCAATGGGTAGCTGATGTAAGAGAATGGATTTTGGAGTATTTTAGGATTAATGAAGGAATAGCAGATTTATTTTAGTTTGAGGGGGTTTTAAGGCAGCTTTGTGTGGGCACATAATTGCTTTCTCTGCTGCCCAGTTAAGAAAACAACGTGCCAAAATTGCCAAACTTCAGCAGGCTGTGGATAGTGCCTTGAGTCAGAGAAATACCCCGGCACAGGGAGAGGGGGAAGTAGGGGGTCAGCTTGAAAAGGCGAAACAGGCACTTAGGGAATTTCTTTTAATTGAAGAGATAAATAGCTCTAGGACTTATCAACAACGTGTATACGAGGACAGTCAAATGGTCGGGAAATTGCTAGCCAGGCTACCTAAGACCAAACAGGAAGCAGCTCTAATTTCTAAGATCATAGATCTTAAGACCAGTGACATGATAACGGATAAGGATAGCATAGCCCAAGCCTTCATGGAGCATTATCAACAGCACTAGATATGAGGTTGGATCAGACTTCATTCAGGAATATTTTGAAAGGGTAAATCTCCCCAGCCTGTCTGATTTGTGCGTGGAACAAACCCAACTTGACATATCAGAAGTAGGAAGGTTAACAGTTCTGAAATCTATTTCAGGGGCAAAAGCCTGTGGAAACAATGGGCTGCCTATAGAATTTTATAAGACATTTTCTTTGGAATTGATCCCCTTCTTCACAAAGCTGTTCAACAATATTAAGACGGGGGACTGTGTCCCCTCAAGTTTTAAATAACCTATAATCATAAGTCAAGTCAAGTCAAGTCAACAAAGCTTTATTTCGATATAAAAATATCTTAAAAGCAATTATACAATTAAAAAACAAAATTTCATAATAAATAGAATTAAAATGAACATCAATAATCATTGTTACAATAAAAGAGTAAACATGTATTAAACTGTATCAGCTTTGTTTAAAGACTATCAGGTACATGCATCAAGCGTTTAGGAAGTCGGTAAAATTGCGAATCGCAAAAATATGGCATTTTCGATCACAATTTGAAGTGTAGAAATGCATGAACCTAAATTCTGCGAAAATGTGTAAATTTTCGCAAAATTAAGGAATCGCAAACAAAATCTGCGAAACCCATTGCGATTTCCCATTAGCAATTCGCAAGTAAAGAATCGCAAATAAGGAATCGCTATCCAAATGCAAGAAAAATCGCAATTAGCGATTTACAGAAAAATCGCTAAATTGCAATGGCAATTTAAGAAGGGACCCAACCAGGTGGTAAAAATGAGTGCAAATCAGAAACAGCTGAAGACCAACAGAAACATATACAAACACACCCACAATGAGGCCCCAGTTTCCAAAGTGGCTGCTCTGTACCTGATGGCGAGGAGGATGAGGCCGCAAGCTGCTCAACAGAGAGGGAGGCAAATTAATGAGCGCATCTTCAGAATCCACGTAACTTTGCTGGGTCAGGAGGATGATGAAATACATGACAAGTACAGGCTGAATGGCCAAATGATACATGATCTAATCCATGAATTGGACCCTATCCTGCAACGACAGACTCACAGGACCAATGCAATCCCAACGCATGTGCAGGTATTATGTTGCCTACATCTACTGGCGTCAGGCACTTTTCAGGGAGTCACAGCAGTAGCAGGAGGTGTGTCACAAAGTGCAATGTCACAAATTTTTGCAGATTTTCTTGATGCCATGATGGTACGGATACACAACCACATAAGTTTTCCCACCACAGCCCATGAAATAGCTAGGACCAAGCAGGAGTTTTATCAAATTGCTGGCTTCCCCCAAGTACTGGGTTGTATTGATTGCACCCATGTGGCGATATGTCCCCCTGCAGCTCATGAATATATGTATCGCAATAGGAAAAGTTATCATTCCCTGAATATTCAGGTGGTGTGCAATGCAAAGAACATAGTAACGGACATCGTGTCACAATTCCCTGGCAGTGCACATGATTCGTATATCTTCAGGCAAAGTGGCATTCAGACCCATCTAGAAAGGGGAGAGTTTGGAGAGGGACATTTGCTAGGTAAGTATGTGCAAAACATCTTTCCATTCCTTGTAGAAATGTAAAACTCAAAAAACCACTGACAGCCTTACTACCCTCACATGTAGGTGACAGCGCATAAGCCTTGCGAAATTACCTGCTGACACCATATCTAAATCCAGCCACAGCCGCACAAAGGAGATACAATGCAGCACATATCTCTACAAGGAACGTGATTGAACGCACATTTGGCCTACTCAAGAGCCGATTCAGACGCCTTCATAAGACCGGAGGCGCAATGAAATACAGTCCCGTCAAATGCTGCAAGATAGTGGCAGCATGTGCCATGCTGCACAACATGGCGACAAAGGGAGGTTTGGAACTGGAGCTGTCTGACAGTGACTCGGAGGTTGGAAACCAACAAGTGCCTCACCACCCTGCCCAACAAGGCACAGGCGCAGCAGAAGGCCGCAGGCGCAGATTGGAGATTACACAGAATTACTTCTGAGGTGAGTAATGAAGACACAAACACATGAAATGAAATGCAAAGTATACTTTATGTAAATGTATTGTGACCAGGGAACAGAAGCAAACAGCCAAAGTGACTAATGTCACAATACTCATTGGAATTCAAAAAACAAATAACAACATTTAAATCAAATGTACTTGAGAGTCAGCAATTAGGTCACAGTGTGTCAATGGTTAAATCACCATTTCAATCAAAATGACAGGATGTGAGACTAGTGTTTTTTCCCTCGAACACCCAGACGTCTGTCTGCCGCAGCATCTTCTTGCCTTTCGTTGGTAGTGGATGGGGTAGCGCTGCAAGTAGTGTGTCTCACTGCACTTGCAACAGGCACTGTTGTACTGCTCATGCTTGAGGCACCCTCACTACTGTCATCCTGTGCAGTCATGTGCACTTGACTACCGGATGCCTTCATCATGTCTACTGCATTGGCCACTTGATGTAGTGCTTTGGCAACATCTCCACTACAGTGACACATTTCCGTCTGCAAAGTCACTGATCTACGTGCCAGCAGTGTTGTGGCTGTGGCCAGACTATTGATGGTCTTTCCTTGGTGTTTGAGTTGCTGCATCGGTTGTCGGTGCTGTCTGTTGCGCGATGCATGCCCCTCCTGCATGACCTTTGTGAGTTCCTGGACACTACTGGCCAGTACTGCAATGTTGCCTGACATCTTAGCAATTTCCTCCTTCACTAACCGAGTGTTCTTGCTCTGCAGGCGATGTGAATGGAGCATCTGTCCCTCCAAGCCACCCCAGACTGGATTTCGCTCCTCCACCTGCTGTGGTCTGCGTGCTCTGCGTCTTCTCCTTTGCGATCTACAATAGCCTCTCCGGATCTGTGTTGGTGTGGGTGTTGCGATGACTGTTTGCCGCACACTGTCTGCAGGTGCAGCATTGCCCTCATCATCGGAAGCCATGGGACGCAGTGTTGGGACAGCTGACCTACGGGAATGAGGCAAACGTGACTGGGTAGTTGGCAGAGCTGGTGTGTCCTCATGTTCTGATGCGCTGCAGTGGTGCATTTCAGGACCTTCAATGTCCCCATTGAGTTCTGCATCTGTGAGGTTAAACAGTGCAAAACTGCATCAATGTATGCTTGTGAGGTCATGTCACAGTTCACAATTAATACATTTCCTTTTATTTTTGACATCTGCTACACTATTTCTAACAGTTTTTGGCATATCTGTGTGTGTCAGAGAGGTTACGCAGCAGCGGGTGCACTCAGTAAACTGAATTATCTAGTGAAACAAATATGATTCAATGCTAGAAAGGTTTTCATTGCGTGCAAAAGGTAGAAGGTCCTGCTAAACCTTTATCTGAAAGCGGAGAGAGTTTCCTGAGAATTTCTCCGGAGCCTAATGCACTGCCCGTTCACTCAAATGAGTGTAAATGGTAAATTTTTAAACAATTCTACTACATTAATGATAGAAGATTCCAATTTAACATTATAAACATGAAATAATAACAATTCATTAAGACTTCGCAATGCCGTTGGTGAATTGTTGCTTGATGATTATTTAATTGGTATTCATGTGAAGTTGTTGTATCATCACAAATTACAAGATTTCAGCAACATTGTTTGTTGGGACGCACAAACAAACAATGTTGCTGAAATCTTGTAATTTACACTCATTTGAGTGAACGGGCAGTGCATTAGGCTCCTGAGAAATTCTCAGGAAACTCTCTCCGATATCTGTGTGTGTGTCATTGTCAGTACTTAGCCGGACTACAACTCCCATGATGCACTTTCCTCAGTAATCTAATAGTATACAGGCTTTACAGTGTGTGCTTATGCTGTGCTCTGCTGACATCCTGACTTATGTACTTGGGGCAATTGAAACATGCATTTCTCTTACCTTCTGAAGTGTGTGCAGCTCCGGAGGTGTCCAGCTGCGTGACTCCAACAACTGCTTCAGGCTGGATGGTAGACTTCACCAAATCCTCCATGGGAGTGTTTCCTGTGTGTGGTGGTGTGCCCCCTCCTGTCTTCTGTGCTTCCTTCATACGGTCTGCAATGCTCGCCTTGGCACGACTGCGTAAATCGTACCATCTCTTCTTAAGTTCCTCTGTTGAACGATGAGTGACCCCAATGGCATTTACTTGGTTCTGAATCCGGATCCATATTTTACGTTTTTCCTGCTCTGGAACCTTCAGTGAGGCTTTCCCAAACAGCTTGTCATTACTGTGCACTACACCCTCAATTAGAGTCTCTAGTTCTTTTTCAGAGAATTTCATTTTTCTCTTCCTTGAACTTTGGCTGTCCTGTGCTTGTTTGTCAGCTTCCATTTTGCAGTTCTTTCCAGGTGTAAAACAGTCTCTCTCCCTCACACTCTCCTCTGCTCCCAGAGCCAGCTCCCTCCTCATCCCTGAGCCTCAGCAATGAAAATGAGGCTTGGACAGCACATTTCCTGGTTGTGATGTCATCAACATGCATCAATGTGCGACCTCGCAATTTGCAAAATCGCTAATTGCGATTTTGCAATATGCGAATTCGCAAATAGGGATATCACAATTTTTTCTGCAAATTTTACCGATTCCTTAAAAAAGCGCAATTTTTTTCATGCATTCCGTTTTGCGATTCCTTAAAAATCGCTAATAAGGAATCGCAAACCAATCATTGATGCATGTACCTGTAAAATCATAAGCTTTGTGAAGAAGGGCAAAAACCGCAAAGATGTTAATTCTTATGGACCGATTAGTCTTTTAAACGCCGATTATAAAATTCTAATGTAAGTTTGGGCCCACCGTTTTTACTCCTCTAGCCCAGGAACTGATTCATAGAGACCACTCCAGATTGATGGTGATAAATGCAAATCAAATTGGGACAGTAAATATTAATTGTGGGATTAGACAAGTGTGCCCCATGTCCCCCTTACTGTTTACCTTCTTTATCGAGCCCCTGGCCGCAAGAATTCGTGACAATTTGGAAATCAGAGCTCCAATACCGGGTACGGCAAAATTAAAGCTGTTAGCAGATGATATTATTTTATATTTAAGGCCTGAGAGCCTGAATCTGGGCCGGGTGTTAACAGAATTTAGCCAATTTGAATTGATTGGTGGCAGCAAAATAAATCAAAATAAAACTGAGATTTTAACTTTAAATACCGACTTTGATTTTCTCCCCTCAAACCTCAAATCTCAGGCTTTGAAAGCGGAACCAATATGATATCTGGGAATATTTGTCTCTAATCACTATGAGCAGCTTAGTTTAAACTATCAAGCAAGGGGGAATACAATCAAGGTACGGCCCGAAAACTGGTCATTTCTACCCTTAACTTTTTTTGCTGTGTAGGCAAATATAAATGTCCATACTTCCCCTGCTAGTATTTCTTTTAATTAATTCACCTTTAAAAATCAATTTTACATTTTTTAAAGAGCTAGAGTCCATGTTTAGGGAATTTGTCTGGAGTAAAAAGGCGTCCAGGGTCAAGCTAGCAATACTACAGTTAAAAATGAATCAGGGTGGGTTAGCATTGCCGAAAATTCGAACTTATTACGAGGCAGCGATTTTAGATCTTACAGCTCGTTTGCTGGCACCAAATGGATTACTAGACAACTTTTTCTTAGTTAAAATGGAACAGAAATCTGGCACGCAAATGCGGATATTTTTAAAAATAGCGAAATTACCAAAGAGGACTAGATATAAGACATTACAGGACTATGCCTTTAGATTCAAATCCTTTTTTAAACAAGCCGGCGCTTCCGGATTCCACTATTTAAAGTTAGCGGAATGCAAAAGTTTGGGTCTTAAAATCCATTCTAGTTTTCTTAAAAACTGGAAGGATAGTGGCTTAGAAGAGTTGGGGCAATGTCTCACGAATAATAAAATAATTACCTGGCAAGAAGTTCAAAATAGATACGGCGAACATAAAAAGTTTGGATTTTTTCGAGTATCTACAGATTGTATATTTTATAAAGATATATAATCATACATTAAGTGGAGCCCCAACAAAGCAGGTGAGCGTTTTATATCGAGCCAAACTTAGGGGAGTGGGCAACTGGTATTCTCAGCTGAGGAAACTCAACGAATCCCCCTTGTTGAGGAATTCTTAGGAAGAGTAACACGTGAAACTAATTGCACATTGTCTAGCCTGGAGTGGCAGTCAATATTCCAGTTAGGCAGTAAGGCACTAAGAGCTGCCAATTTTAAAAAGACGGGCTTTCTGTCTCGGTGGGTGGCATATTACACTCCTAAAACTCTCAGCATAAGATATCCGTAAGTGGAGAATAGATGTTTCTGATGCCAGGCAGAAGGAGAAGGGGATTGGCTTCACGCATTCTTCACATGTCCAAAACTAGAGTCTTTCTGGTTTAAGATCTTCTCGCCTATAAGCCAGGCAATCCATAAGAGTCTTGATCCAGAGGCCGAGGTAGCCCTATTCGGCATTTCTAGACTAGGGGAGACCTGACAAAAGCAGAGGAGACCTTTATTGTGATTTGCTCTCTTGTTGCTCACTCTTTATTCCACCAGAATTGGAGGTCTGAACTCTCACCCTCTTATTTAAAGTGGATAAACAAAATGAAACAAACTATGATGTTTGAAGATGCATATGCCAGGAGGGTAGGTGCTACAAGAAAATTAATTGCTGTTTGGAAGTATTTTGTGAATTTTGAAACCATGGTGGGAATAGAAATTGTATAGATTTTGCCCTTCAACACTTTGGTGGTTTAGCACGTTGTACTTTTGATGTGCTGGATATGCACACTTAAAAGGCACTTTTGCACTTTGGCCTGTAAAACTTGGACATTTCCTAATGGCTGTGCTACTGTTTCAAGTAGAGCCCAAGAATTAAGGATGTAGTTGAACTATAGCTGCACCATGCCTTTCTCCATACTTTTATGCATGCTGATTTTATGCAAAATGTGTAGGTCTTTGAACAGGTTGGTGTGATTTTCTCTGTGTACTGTAGCACTTTAGCACTTTAGCATTTTAATAAGTAAGAGTTGCTCACTTATAAACAGTTTAAGATGCGGCCAAATTACTGCTGCAATATGCTTTATATTATCTTCTGGTATTTGATCCTTGTTGGTTTTATGGCTATAATGAAAACAGTTTTCCCAATAAAATATGTTTTAAAAAAAATATAATGAAAACAGTTTTTTGATTGTAAAGTATTAGTTAAACATCCTGTTGACAACTGTTTTTGTTATGCTTATTTTGCTCTGTTCAATAAAAAAACAAAAATCTCAAGACACAGCTAAAACATATTAGAAAAATGTTAAAAAGGATACAGAAGTTAAAGAAAAAAGCTTGGCATACTGAACTACTGTCCCATCAGCCATGCCAGGCCTGACACTTACGTGCACTTCTTTTCAGGTGGATATGCACATGTGATCAGAAAAACGCCTTTATCACCATGCAAGAACACCAATGGCTGGAGTGGGTTGAATATAGTAAAAACAACAAATGGTCCCTTTTGTGTTACTTGTCCTCACTCTTCACACTTTACGGGGATTGCATAAGTGCTTCTTAGAACTCTATGTATCCACTCTAGCAGTCAATCTTTCATTTAAACACTGAACGCAGTTATATGTAGAGATGTCACATTTATTAAAATTATTTTCATTTACAAAATGTTCTCACTGTGGTTC
Organism: Lissotriton vulgaris; assembly: GCF_964263255.1. NCBI lineage: Eukaryota > Metazoa > Chordata > Amphibia > Caudata > Salamandridae > Lissotriton > Lissotriton vulgaris. The sequence goes on along the minus strand of NC_141696.1, from coordinate 816,455,467 downwards.
TTGTAATAAATCACTTCAACAATGTATATAAGGCATGACAAATTAACTCCATCAACCAATAAAGGTAAGAAAAACACATCATCAATAGATAAAAAAAATATCAAGTATTTCACTAATCCATTATGCTTTAAAATCAAAGAGCGCAAATTGTTAATCTTTTATCCTAAAAAACAAAAATTGTCGACACAGCGTTTCTCTGGATATGGCTTGATATACACCATCTTCTTCAGGACAAGATATTTATAGCAGAAGTTTATCTTCAGCTGGTCAGTTAGATCCACCACCTTCTTCAAATAATTTCAAGTGGTCTTGTAGAGTATTATGATGTCATCCTAAATCCTAATAGGTCAAATGATTTAAAATAAATTAATTTCTATTGATTTTTTGCAGAAAAGTGCTCCTCCAGGTGGCTTTAGGGAGGAAATCACTTGGTATGGCACAAGTATCTTGTTCCACAAGAAATCACAATTTTTTGCATCTATTTTCTCATGGCAAGGCCATTCTCAAAATAACTTTATACCACAACATTACGGGAGCGCTTTCTCCGTCTTCCCCCATGATCTCTGGTATTTTTCTTTAAAACTGCCCATCCTCTCGATCGAGTGTTCTGTTTTTTGGATGGTTCTCTCTACAGATTGGACCATCCCCGACTAAGAGGCCATCGGTTGCGTAACGGTGAATGATGTGACCTCCTTCAGAATGTAATGAGAGGCCTCTGAATCTCCTATATCTCACTGATATCCATTGGCCTTGGGGTGAATAGGGCCCCCAGGCAATTTGGGGGCCCTATGGAAGGGTACCTCCCTCCCCCTGCGCAGGATAGTCCAGCATTACACCTCTGGAGGCCATACATTTCACAGATTGAACTTCAATTAAACTCCAGAATCCATGAGGGTTAAGTTTCAGACCACAAGTTGAGACTATAAATATGAAACGAAAACCAGTCGGCGCAGAACAGTCATGATTCACGTTAAGAAGTAAAGCAAATAAAACTAGCCTGGCACAGTCAATGCTCCCAATGGCAACTCCTCCCAAGTTTGATAAAAGCCTTTGCAGACTAGGATGACGGGTATCAAGTGCTATGATGTTTACAATTTGGTGTAGTAGCGTGCAGCAGCCCAAAGCCAGAGTATGGGTGGAGGCATGGAGAGCACCACTGGCAGGCAGCAGCCCCATGGTTCACACCCAGCTCCTTCCACAAAAGGATGCATCTCTTTAAATTATGTCGTATGTTCAGCAGATTCTTTTACATTTAACCACGCCTGAATTGCCTATTTGTAACCAAAGAGAAATCCCATATGCACGTCCTGCCTGCTGTTACTAATGTGCTGACTCTATGGACATCCTCTGCGGCTTCAGCTCCTTGAAGGGCATGATAGTCTCTGGCAGCAATGCAGGAAGAATGCAATGAGTCGTGATGAAAGCAAGGAAAATGGCCCTGCGGCTGTGACTTTTGTTGTGGTAGTAAACAGTAGCAGCTGGTAATTTTGTCAGGGAGGGGGTGGCCACACTCCCACACATGTACACTCTCTCACTCACTCGCACTCATTTATTTACAAACACGCACACACACCCATTCACAAAATTAAATCAGAACACATTCATATTTATACATACACGCATGCACCAACCATTTAAAAACTAAAACCTAGCGCCCTGCAGTTCTTGGAGAGAGAAGCCTCTGAGGTCTTATGAGGGTTGGGACTGTTGCCTTCTCAAATTGGCTGACCTTAGGTCAGCCAAGGAGGGGAGGCAGCAGTCCCTTACTCATCACAGAGTACATGGGGTCAGTGAGACTTTCTGACCCCACTCTGTGAGGTGGTGTCACTGATTGACACTTGGCCCTGGGCACTTCAGGACTTAAAACTAAAGTGCCCAGGTCTGAGGCTATCAGTGACACTCCCCCTTGTCATTAGCGGGAGGGCCTCAAGGCACTTTTGTCAGGCTGAGGTAGTCATGCTCACAGGACTGTGAAATCTTCAGTCTGGCACATCTCAGATCAGGTAGCCAGGAACATGTGCATTTAGCACTGTAGCATCCTCAACTGTCTCGGTACCTAATAACGACTATGCCACACTCGGAGCTTAGTATAACATGTTGTGATTCACCTGTGTGTAACCGTGAACTCAACATTCTAAACCTGCATTAACTTCAATACACTCTAACACTTACAAACCAGTTCTACAGAGTCCATCAAGAGCCACAAGAGCTCCATAATTGCTAACTTGCACAACACTACATCTCCCCTTCTGTTAAATAAAAAAATAACCATATTATGCAAACATATATACAATTATATGTCTTCAATAAGTCTTCATGGTGTTCATATCCCATGTCCTGCTCGTGTCATCAAAACTGGGAACAGGCAGTAGAAGTGTCTGTGATCTGCATTGGCGAGGCAGGAGCCACAGCAGTCAGGGAGTTTTCAATTCTCCTTTCGGGCCCAGTCGCTACGTTTACAACAGTGCCTGATGAACAATGAGCTACATGTCAGAAATCCGAGGAACCTCGAGTAATGGACTTCCGAGGATGTACGGCAGTCCTTTTGCGGGTCACAACATGAAATGGCTCAGCATCAAAGGGAGCATAAGATTTCTGCCTTCTAGTCTGACGGACAAGCACTTGATCTCCTCTACTGAATACAATGTCTTTTGCATATTCCACTTGTCTTCATAGGCCTTTATTTTCTTTTTAAGATCCAAGTCTTTTATAAAGGTTTTTTTGTCATTACGTGATCAACTGTTGGTCCAAGGTAATTTGGTTATCATCATGGTTCTCCTGAACATCAGCAATGCAGGGCTTTCATCTGTGATTGAGTGAGGGGTCAGACAGTAAGCTTGAAGGGTAGACTTCAAGACAGTTTTAAGGTTGAGCTTTTCAAAATATAGCATACTGCACTGCTTTCATAGGAATACACATGAAACGTTCGACAAGGCCATTGGCCTGTGGCCAAAAGGTGTCCTCTTCTAATGCTTCACATTAAGATTGTGACTGAGAAAGGCTCTGAATGGATCCCTGATCAAATATCGATTACAAAAACACCGACCTACAAAAATATCGTTGCAAAAACATCGTCTACAAAAATATCGTCACCATATACTTAAACAAGGATTTACACAAATATCTATATTTTATTATCGACTAAAATAATATCATTTTAAATTATATCGACTACATAAATATCGACTACAAAATTATCAAAAATTCTTTAAATAATATTAAACACACCACAAATATCGATACCACAATTATCGACTTACTGCCTATTTACAAATAAAATACACAATGCTCTCAACAAAATTACTATTTAATTATTATAACATTTTAAATAATACTTAATAAACATATATAAATATACTATATGCTTGAAATATATATAAATTATTTATCAATACACTAATTAATATAAACATACTTAATGATTCAAATATACTCAATTAATAATATTTTTATAAACACTTTCCATATATAAACATTTTTAGCATTATAAACAATAAATATAAAACACATACAAAACATCTATAATTATATACTACTACTAAATAACAAATAAAACAGCCTCATTAAACAATAACGGATATCAAATTCAAACTAAACTTCTCAACCAATAGATTTAAAATAAATGTCATCAAACCAATCAAAATGCAGAAATACTTGACTGAGTACTATAAAAACAATTACATACTTAACTAAAATTACCATTTTTGGACCAAACTGGGAGAAAAACGGTTACTTTGCTGAAGAGAAAAGAATACTCACCTAGAACAACTACTACAACACATTATACTACAACACAAGTAAGTAAACTCCCATTTTATGTACTATAAAAGCCTCAAGAAACTTAGCTAAACTCCCTAAACTAAATAAATGCTCTCTCTTTTTTATTTAAACTATAAATTCCTACCAACAACAGGCACAATGAATAAATGTACTAAAAAATGAGCTGCCTTATCAATGCCTACATAGAAATGTTACAAAAAAATAAAAATATAGCAAACTAAAGTTTAAAATGACTTAATATTGTAAGAGCTATAAATATATACAAATATAATATACAACTAATACAAACACTTTTTTTTCAGAATCAACAAACTTCATCTACCAAGCTACATCTACGCAAACAACAGCTTCTAAAAAATTATGGGCCCCATTAGGATGTCGGGCGGATCGCCACCGCCATGGTGGCGGTGGCGATCCGCCCGCCAGAAATGCCCGCCCGCCACCCTTTTCCCCCCCGCCACATTACAATGGCGGGGGGACCGCTGCGGAGGGAAACACCGCCCGCCACTTTTCTGCCCCGGTCGCCTTGCGGCTGGGGCGGAAAAGGAATAATATGCTGGCGGTGTCTAATAGACACCGCCAGACATAATATGATGCGTGGTGTTCAGTGCCTTTCCGCGGCGGCGATGCCGCCACAGAAAGGCATGCGGTCTTCCCTCTGGGGGCCCCCTGTGGGCCCCAGAGTGAAGTACAGGTGGGGGGGTGCACGTGGAGGGTTCCTGTGGTACCCCCCTTCATTGTCATTTGCAAAGTGGCAGGCACCGCGCGGTGCCTGCCGCTTTGCAAATGACAATGTTCAATTCAATTTTCAGCATTGTAGCGGGCGGTGCAGAGAGCACCGCCAGCCACAATGCTGAAAATACAGGATGTGCCCGCCACTGTGGCGGGCACATCCTAATGGCACCCCCGGGACCCCCGCCCTTATGGCGGGCGGTCCCGATTTACGATGGGATGACGGGCGGGCAAAGTCCGCCCGTCATCCTAATGGGCCCCCATGTAAGTATACTCACAGTTTAAATTAATGATCAGAAAAGAGAAACAAATAAGTATCAAACAATATTATTATTTACTACTGTTTTCTACCACAACTACAGGAATTACAACAGTGAAACTCCAAATATAAGAACTAAAGACATCAGCATAACTGAAAAAACAACATTTTAAGTACATTTTTAAAATTACTATTTAAACCTAGACATTGAAATAAATGTTTTACATATTTACTAAAAACACATATATATGTCTTCATGGATCTACCCTAGAAATGGCAGAAGGAGCTACTTTTATAACATCTCAAAAAGGAAAAATAATGCTCAGCTACATGGGTTATACCAACACCCAAGAAAAAGTCAAAGATAACAAAACACATTCGAAATGTAGCAAATATTATTCAACTGCATGTTATGGTTGAGCTACAACTGTAGATAACAATGTTGTAAATGTACGTGAGCATAACCACCCACCCAATGTGACCGAAGTAGAAGTAAGGGAAGCATTAGAAACACTTAGAGAAGCAAGTACAGGCTCCCAAGAAACAAGCACTACAATTTAAAAAATGTTTTGACCAAAGTCCCAGAACACGTAACAGGACAGTTACCCTCCATCCCCAACTTGAAAAGATTAATAGCTAAAACTAAAAGAGCATCTGATCCAACTCCACCTCCACCTCAAACTTTTGAAGAAATTCAAATATATCCAGAATATACTATTACCCATAAAGAAGACAAATTCTTGATGTATGATAACCAAAGCCATGATAAAAGAATTCTACTTTTTGCAACAAATAACAACTTGCAAAAACTAAAAACATGTGAAACATGGATGATGGACGGAACTTTTAAAGTGTGTCCAAAACCTTTCTATCAACTTTACACCATCCACGGTGAATACCAGGAAACTAATATCCCCTTAATTTATACATTGCTGCCAAATAAAACAAATGCAACCTACATAGAAATCTTAACAACAATCAAAGATTTAACAGATAATTACTACCCACAAATAATCATAATAGACTTTGAAATAGCTATGATACAAGCTATACTAAAAATATACCCACACACTGCAATACAAGGGTGTTATTATCACTGCAATCAAAGTATATGGAGACACTTACAAAAATTTACCTTAAGTATAGAATACTCTACAAACAGCAACTTTGCTTACCAGATAAAAAAATTAATAGCACTAGCATACGTCCCAACAACAGAAGTGGCAAATTACTACAATTTATTAATTGACAGTCCTTTCTACCGCAGTAATGAAAAAAAATTAACTCCCTTCTTAGACTATTTTGGAGACACCTGGGTAGGAAGATTACATCGTTCAGGTCACCACAGACAACCTAAATTCCAAATTCCCTGGTGGAATGTCTACGCTAGCACTATAGCACAAAAAGCCAAAACCAACAACGCGGTAGAAGGATGGCATAATGCCTTCCAAGCCACATTAGGAAGAACACAACCAACACTTCATAAACTAATCCAATGCATCAAAAAAGAACAAAGCTACCAAGAGCTAAGAATTGAACAATCTCTATCAAAAATAGGACCAAAACTAAGCAAACAAACAATAAATATGTACGAATACCTCCAACAAAAAACAAGAATGTACCCAAGTATCCAAGGTCTAGAATACATAGACCTAATTGCAAAATCTATCCTTTAATAAAATAGGAATAGCAAACCATAAAAACATACATAACACAGACCATTTTCTTTTTATATTAGTTAAATTATGTCATGTAATGTAAAATAGAAATTATTATCACAAGACATAATATAACTAAATCAAATACAAACTCACCAATAAACATAAACCACCCAAAAATTAAATAAATACTTACTTACGGTTCTGTAGCTGTAGAATCTTTCCGAAATGAATGCTTTAAAAACAAATCCAACCAAAAACAATCCACATCGTGAAATCAAACCCCAAAAAATGCAAAAAATACAACTGTATAAAAAGATTCCAACGTAGCAATCCTCTGGATAACGGAACCATAAGAACCCGAGAATGATTCACGATAAAAACGATTAAACAAGAGAAATTCCATCTGGTCACCAAAACCGGCACCTGTAAATAAAGTACAGACAGAACCCACCCTAAACAAATAATAAACCCACAAAGCCAATAAATAACATATAAAACGTACTAAAATACATAAAGTAATACTTAAATGCAAAACATTAACATTACATTCATATTAGACAGTAAACATAGTACGCTATCACTAACGTACTTAAATAACACGTACATTTTACATAAACAGTTAAATAAGACACATAGCAACACATATACACTACTACTAACTAAAGAATTCATTAAAAGTAACTTAAAAGTAATTAAAATGAAACTTACATTAACAAACACAAAGCAGCTCCCAACCGCGAGTTTCCGTCTTCACAAATGACCCAAACAACAATGTAGATAGTCTAAAAAGTGAACTAAAGAAAACAAAATGGCAGCATAATTAAAACAAAAATAGGACTTAATCCCCATAAAAATGAATAAAAAAATTAAAAAAATGCAAATTTTTGTTAGAAAATTGTTATGATTTTTTAAATGTTTAAAATAAACATATGAATATTGTAAAATATACATTACTTTTTTATGAGAAAATATATATTAAAAAAATTAATGTATATTAAAAATATGTTTATTAAATTAAATGTTTATTTATTTATAATATACAAATGTTAACAATTTTATGTATATACTTTTGTAAATGCAAAATATTTGTAAATTAATTAACATAATAAATTTCTTTAAAATTAAAAAAAATAATAATATGCTAATTAATAAAACATTACAATGTATATGTTACAAATACTGCAATGTTATACATCACTAAATACAAATGTAATTTTTTTTAAAAATGTTTAAATGTTTCCATCTACAAACAGAACACAATAAAGACTGTTTATTTTACAAGAATTTATTACTATTGTACTTTATAAATTTACATGGATGTGATATAAATAAAAAAATGTTTAAAAAATGTGTAATTGATTTTTATACATATGCTATTAAATATAATCTTAAATACTTCAAAATATATTACAGAATATTTAAAAATATGAATAAAAAAATTATTATTTTTAAAATGTTAATATTGTATAAAAAAATAAAAAAATAAAGAATTTCAGTATTATAATTCCAAATACTATTAAAGTAAATAAAACACTATACAGTAATTTAAAAATACTAACCTAATTCCAAACTCTATATAAGAACACTGGACACTAAACCATACTAATTAACTATTCTAACTCCAAATCTAACATAACTCAGGGAAAGTGCTGGACAGTAAACCATAATAATGTACTATTCTAACTCCAAATCCAACATAATTGAAGGAAAGTGCTGGACAGTAAACTATAATAATTTACTATTCTAACTCCAAATCCAACATAACTCAAGGAAAGTGCTGGACAGTAAACCATAATAATGTACTATTCTAACTCCAAATCCAACATGTCTCAGGGAAAGTGCTGGACAGTAAACCATAATAATTTACTATTCTAACTCCAAATCCAGCATAACTCAGGGAAAGTGCTGGACAGTAAACCATAATAATTTACTATTCTAACTCCAAATCCAACATGACTCAGGGAAAGTGCTGGACACTAAACCAGAATAAATTACTATTCTAACTCCAAATCCAACATAACTCAGAGAAAGTGCTGGACAGTAAACCATAATAAATGACTATTCTAACTCCGAATCCAACATAACTCAGGGAAAGTGCTGGACAGTAAACCATAATAATTTACTATTCTAACTCCAAATCCAACATAACTCAGAGAAAGTGCTGGACAGTAAACCATAATAATTTACTATTCTAACTCCAAATCCAACATAACTCTGAGAAAGTGCTGGACAGTAAACCATAATAATTTACTATTGTAACTCCAAATCCAACATAACTCAGGGAAAGTGCTGGACACTAAAGCATAATATTTACTATTCTAACTCCAAATCCAACATAACTCAGGGAAAGTGCTGTACAGTAAACCATAATAAATTACTATTCTAACTCCAAATCCAACATAACTCAGGGAAAGTGCTGGACAGTAAACCATAATAATTTTCTATTCTAACTCCAAATCCAACATAACTCAGAGAAAGTGCTGGACAGTAAACCATAATAATTTACTATTCTAACTCCAAATCCAACATAACTCAGGGAAAGGGCTGGACAGTAAACAATGATTATTTACTATTCTAACTCCAAATCCAACGTAACTCAGGGAAAGTGCTGGACAGTAAACCATAATAATTTACTATTGTAACTCCAAATCCAACATAACTCAGGGAAAGTGCTGGACACTAAACCATAATATTTACTATTCTAACTCCAAATCCAACATAACTCAGGGAAAGTGCTGTACAGTAAACAATAATAAATTACTATTCTAACTCCAAATCCAACATAACTCAGGGAAAGTGCTGGACAGTAAACCATAATAATTTTCTATTCTAACTCCAAATCCAACATAACTCAGAGAAAGTGCTGGACAGTAAACCATAATAATTTACTATTCTAACTCCAAATCCAACATAACTCAGGGAAAGGGCTGGACAGTAAACCATGATTATTTACTATTCTAACTCCAAATCCAACATAACTCAGGGAAAGTGCTGTACAGTAAACCATAATAAATTACTATTCTAACTCCAAATCCAACATAACTCAGGGAAAGTGCTGGACAGTAAACCATAATAATTTTCTATTCTAACTCCAAATCCAACATAACTCAGAGAAAGTGCTGGACAGTAAACCATAATAATTTACTATTCTAACTCCAAATCCAACATAACTCAGGGAAAGGGCTGGACAGTAAACAATGATTATTTACTATTCTAACTCCAAATCCAACGTAACTCAGGGAAAGTGCTGGACAGTAAACCATAATAATTTACTATTGTAACTCCAAATCCAACATAACTCAGGGAAAGTGCTGGACACTAAACCATAATATTTACTATTCTAACTCCAAATCCAACATAACTCAGGGAAAGTGCTGTACAGTAAACAATAATAAATTACTATTCTAACTCCAAATCCAACATAACTCAGGGAAAGTGCTGGACAGTAAACCATAATAATTTTCTATTCTAACTCCAAATCCAACATAACTCAGAGAAAGTGCTGGACAGTAAACCATAATAATTTACTATTCTAACTCCAAATCCAACATAACTCAGGGAAAGGGCTGGACAGTAAACCATGATTATTTACTATTCTAACTCCAAATCCAACGTAACTCAGGGAAAGTGCTGGACAGTAAACCATAATAATTTACTATTCTAACTCCAAATCCAACATAACTCAGGGAAAGTGCTGGACAGTAAACCATAATAATTTGCTATTCTAACTCCAAATTCAACATAACTCAGGGAAAGTTCTGGACACTAAACCATAATAATTTACTATTCTAACTCACCCTTACCCCCTATAAACCCAACAACCAACTCCTACAACATTGACAAATTTTAGAAAATAGCAAATTTTAAATTAAATCACATAATTTCTAATTTAAAATTTCGAATTTAACAATTTTTTTCTCTTAAAGTTATATAATGTCACACACATTTTAAAATTACTACCCACCCTTATCCCCTATAAAACCAACAACCCACTACTAAAACATTCACACACTTAATTCAATATCATTTTTTAAAATATCATTATAAATTTCGATTTACAAATGTAAAATTTTAAAATCAATTTTTTATCACAATAGTAAATTTAATAAATACTTAACACACAATTTTTAAATTACTACCCACCCTTATACCCAATATAACCAACAACCCGCTACTAAAACATCCACACACTTAATTTAATATACATTTTTTAAATATCTTAATTAATTTCGATTTTCAAATTTAAAATGTCGAAAGAATTTTTTTATTACTATTGTAAATAAAAAAAAATGAACACACAATTTTTAAATTACTACCCACCCTTATCCCCTATATAACCAACAACCCGCTACTAAAACATTCACACACTTAATTTAATATACATTTTTAAAATATCTTAATTATTTTCGAATTTCAAATTTTAAATTTCGAAATTAATTTTTTTATTACAATTGTAAATTTAAAAAAATATTAACACACAATTTTTAAATTACTACCCACCCTTTTCCCCTATATAACCAACAACCCGCTACTAAAACATTCACACACTTAATTTAATATACATTTTTAAAATATCCTTATTATTTTCAAGTTTCAAATTTAAAATTTCGAAATTCATATTTTTTATTAAAATTGTAAATTTATATAAAAACTTAACACACAATTTTTTAATTACTACCCACCCTTATCCCCTATAAAACCAATAACCCGCTCCTAAAATATTTACTAAAAATTTATTAAAAATATTAAAATTTTACTTTTATTAATCACATAACATATTATTATTATTATTATTGAGTCTTGTATAGCGCGTGGTTACCCTTGGGCATCCCAGCGCTTGTCCAGAGTACACACCATAGCAGACAAAGTGTTAAGCAGGGAACAGATGGGTCTTTAGGAGTTTGCGAAATCGCAAGGTACCAGTTTCGGAGCGCAGGGCAAGCGGAAGGGAATTCCATAATGCTGCCACGTTAACGGAGAATCTTCTACCGCCAGTCCTGGCTTTTCTTACTCTGGCGACTTGCAAGAGATGTTGGTGGTCTGAGCGGAGGGCGCGAGGGGCCTTGTAAGATTGAACCATACTCCGTAGGATAGGTGGCCCTTTCCCCTGCAAGATTTTATGGGCCATGCAGAGTGCTTTAAACTTCACCCTCTCTCTAACAGGGAGCCAGTGGAGCGCCTTCAGCGCGGGTCGGGCTGATTGCCGCCTGGGGAGGTCCGTCAAAAGCCTGGCTGCAGCGTTTTGCACTTGTTGCAGTTTGTTTAGAGTTGATTCTTGAGCCCCCAGAAACAGCGCATTGCTGTAGTCCAGCCGTGAAATGATGAGCACCTGAATTAGTAACCTCCTAGTGGCCATCGGGAGGAGGGATAGGATCTTCCGGGCTAATAAATAATTACTTATCAGAAATACATAATAATAAACAACTTATAACACTAAAAAAATTATATCGATATTATTTACATCGATATTTATCTCAACTATATTTACTACAACGATATTTAACAATGTCGATATTTCTGCTATTCTAAACAAACGATATTTACTACATCGATATTTAATTTGTCGATATTTAACACAGTCGATATTCTTACCTCGATATTTCTGCTTGTCGATATTTCCACATCGATATTCCTGCTGTATACCCTCTGAATGCTTGACTATTGACATATAGGGCTGTTGTCAGATTTTAAGATCACAGGAACACCCCAAGTCACGAAGATGTCATTTAATATCTCAAAGACTCTTTCTTGAGTGATGAATGAGAGATCTTCTATCAATGGAAAACTGGAGTATTCATCAACAATCACCATCAAGTGATGCCTATTGTCAGGATGGCCAAAGATGTATACAGTGATTCATTCCCAGACATGCTTTGGAAACTCTGACATGTTTAAGGCGTGTTGAGTGGTTTTCGCTGAAAGCCATATAGTTGGATGACAGGCCTTCAATTCTCTTTCAACTCTCTTATTGAGATGAGGAAGCCAGACTCAGTCTCGGAGAGCTTGTCGGTTCCACAATGTCCTTCATGGGCTACTTCAATTATCTGATGTTGCAGACTCCCCAGAATAATAATTCTCAAACCTTTCAGGATAATGCCTTCTTGAGTAACGCACAGTTCATCTTTGACATTTTTAAACTCATGGTATTTACTGTCACTGGTAAGAGGTCGAGTGTGCCTGTTCCAAGACTGATGTGTGACAATGTATTTTACTTTCAACATGTCACTATCTTGACTTGTTTTAGTGATCATACACCTAATAAGTAGTATGTTTCTTTGTCCAGCCGGACAAGAATTTTATTTTAAATGATCAAGTTCATAGAGAGAGTTTTAAGACCAAGATAACAAGTGGGCACAGCCGTGACCCACAACATTTAAGACAAAACAACAAAGAAATGGCCAAAAAGGCAAAGTGAAAATCTGTCTGTATACTATTGTTCAGTGCTACAGACTCAATCTCTTAAACATAACCATACCATTGCGTCAAACAATATAGCATTCATCATATTGCATATGGGGTTTTTTGTCGACGACGTTTCGATGCCTTTTTAAATTGTGACATCATCATCAGGACAAGAATTATCAGCATTATTGTTTTGTTCAACAATTATTAACACAATGCCTATTATCGCATTAATGTCGGTTTACTTGCTGGTTGTCTCGTTCTGGGTTATTGAGGAGAAACCGCGGGGCTAATGGCATTCTTTCAAAACAATTCCGGGGCTTACATCAAGGTTGTTTGGAAACGCCAGGAGCGCGATGGCTCAATTTGTATTGGCAGGAGCACTGTGGCTAATACGGGAGTCCGATGGAAGTGAACTGTTTTGAAAGAATGCCATTAGCCCCGCGGTTTCTCCTCAATAACCCAGAACGAGACAACCAGCAAGTAAACCGACATTAATGCGATAATAGGCATTGTGTTAATAATTGTTAAATATCGTCGACAAAAAACCCCATATGCAATATGACAAAGAAACATACTACTTATTAGGTGTATGATTATTATTTTTTGCTATCCTGTCCACATATAGGGACCATTGTCTTTTGTAAATTGATACTGCCCAAGGTCCCTATGATATACCTTTTGGGTTCCCTTGTTCTTGTGAAAATATACTATCTTGACTTGTGGCAGCGACAATTTTTTCCAAAGAAATGGCAGCTGGTGTGCTTGATTGCACAATGAAATTTATGTAAGCTTCCGCTGTCTTGGAAGGGGTACCATGGCACTGTAGAGGCACTCGAAGGAAGGGTTTTGATCTATCCCTGCATGGTGCATGATTGTGCAGTTGTATTCTTGTATTCATAGAACCCCATGTTCAATGCGAGGAGCCATCTTGGCCTTTGGATTGCCAAAGATGATCAACAATGTTTGATGAACCGTTACAAGCGTGAAAGGCATTCCATATAAAAATGTGTGAAGATGTTCACAAACTCACCCTATTGTCCCTAAGGTTTCAAACACTTTTGTGATTAATCAGTTTGTAACAATCCAAATGTTTACAAATAATATGAGGTCAAAATTATTTTCAGAGGTTAGACTTTTTTAGTAAACCTTTATATATACAAGTGCAAGCATATTGTATAAATGTGTATAGTAATAAGCACAAAATTTCACTTAGAAATCAAATCATTCTGTTGTATATCATTCTACAACAATCAATTAATAAACAGAAATAATAACTTTTTTTTACATTTTCCCAATGCATTTCGGGTCATGTCCGGCCCTTCTTCAGGGGAATATAAATGTAGAAGCAAATCCAATTTAGGTTATCTGTATCATTCACATCAGTTCCGTATTAGGGCACTGCAAAATTAATAAGAAGTAATGTTTTCCCACTGTGCAGATTGTAATGTACATCATCATGTGGAAATAGAATTAACACTGAATTCCATGAAATCAAAAGTGAAAAAAGAAGATGTTTGTGCGTATTACAGGAACATAAGTTGCTGTTTAAATGGTAAAAGTATGTAGTAAAGTACCGACACCTACCGTTGTGAGTACCAACACCCATCATCGCGAGGGAGGGTTCTAATACAAATCATGAGAGAGGATCCTAATGCTAATTATGTCCACACCCTAGGTGCCTAAAAATAACCGTTAGAAAACCTGGTGTTTGTAACATGAACTTTATCTACCTGACTAGTGCTGAAATCCGCACGAGAAGAATCGTGACAGGTCACCGATAATAAACTAATCTGTAAAAAATGTGTGAACCAATAAAGATTCGGTAAAACAACTCGAAATATCCAAGTCAAGGTCTGTTTTCAAAGGAGTTAGAGTAGCCGGCTTACCCCATTTACGGTCGTGGCTACGCGGGTAATTACGCCCTCGGCTTCTCGATTTGGGGGAATCTGGATAGATAGTGCCAGCTGAGGGATAAAATGAAAAAGTGCGTAAACTACCCTTGCTGGAGTAGTTTGTTTTACGGGTATATCATACGCCATGAAGGCGCTGGAGCCTACCTTGCTTCTTTCGCGTACCTCGACCTCCTGATTACTTCCAGTGTAAACATCCGGTCCGGGACTCTATTCTTTAAATAATGGAACGTCTGTACGTAATCAAAATCCCTGTTCAAATGCCTAATATTTTGTGATAGTAAGAAGTAAATGATAAACGATAATAAAATAAAGCTTAATGCGTGTTCGATGTGATTAAAAAATTAGTTATCATGTGACTAGGGGGTGACGGAAAAAACCTACACCCAACCTATATCGGGTGGAATGTGAGTCATAAGAGATAGAGAAAAGGGTCTAAATGAAAACTACAATGGAGTAGTGAGAGGAATGAGAGGTGAAACGTGTAGGAATCAAGTGTCAATCCTTTACAAAGAGCAGTATTTAATGTAACAAAATGCAAACTCAAGGCTTTACTGATCAACAAACTGGTTCTTATATATGTACACTATCAGAACTAACCAAATACATTGCGAGGTATTCTGTTGCTATGTGTCAATCCTGTGGAAATGGTGGTATCATTTAACTGATCTTACATATGTATACTGTGAAAACTAACCAAATACATTGCAAAGTTTTCTGTTGCTGTGCAAGTTTCATAGAAAACACACCATCTCGTACTGATCATTAAGCCCGCCCGGTGTGAGTGTACCCAATTTTTTAATCCAGAATGTCTCTCTGCGAGCTAATGCTGTGTTGTGATCTATACCCATATGTTTCTCAACCACTTCTAAAACAGTGAATCTAAGTTGTGGTATGGTGTGAGTTGACCTGATCCAATGTGTCGCTAGACAAGATGTAGTAGACGTATTCCGTATGGTGCTTTTGTGCTCGATAATACAAGTCTTAATTTTTCGAGAAGTTCTTCCCACATAAGTGAGTCCACATGGGCAAAGTATGGCATAAATTGCCCCTGTTGTGTTGCAGTCTGCATTGTGTTTCAATTGAATTTCTTTGCCAGTGTGAGGATGCGTAAAAACTTTGCTCACCATCACGTTATTACATTGCCCACAGTTGTGGCATTTCCTCATACCTTTGTAGTTTATAGTCTTGTTTTTACGTGGGTTCTTAAGTATTTCCCTGATGTTTTTCGATCTGGTATGTGCTATGATGGGAAAGTTTTTAAATAGGTTGGAAAAATCTGGTTCGTTGGCTATCATTTCCCAACGTTTCCTGAGTATCTGTTTTATTCTCTGCGATTGTGTGGAATGTTTCATTACAAAAACTATACGTTCATTGGGAGATTTTTCTGTTTTCTTCAGTAGGTTGTTTCTATCCATCATTGAAACTTTCTGTACTGAGGCTTCTAGAATTTCTGTGGGATAACCTCCGGCAATGTATTTTTCTACCTGTTCTTCAATCAAAAGGTTGCAATTAGTTGGATCCTACACACTTTTACCATTTAAACAGCAACTTATGTTCCTGTAATACGCACAAACATCTTCTTTTTTCACTTTTGATTTCATGGAATTCAGTGTTAATTCTATTTCCACATGATGATGTACATTACAATCTGCACAGTGGGAAAACATTACTTCTTATTAATTTTGCAGTGCCCTAATACGGAACTGATGTGAATGATACAGATAACCTAAATTGGATTTGCTTCTACATTTATATTCCCCTGAAGAAGGGTCGGACATGACCCGAAATGCATTGGGAAAATGTTAAAAATGTTATTATTTCTGTTTATTAATTGATTGTTGTAGAATGATATACAACAAAATGATTTGATTTCTAAGTGTAATTTTGTGCTTATTACTATACGCATTTATACAATATGCTTGCACTTGTATATATAAAGGTTTACTAAAAAAGTCTAACCTCTGAAAATAATTTTGACCTCATATTATTTGTAAACATTTGGATTGTTACAAACTGATTTATCACAAAAGTGTTTGAAACCTTAGGGACAATAGGGTGAGCTCCCGGCCAGACCTAGTCTCCACTAGGCCTCTACAAAGCAGATTTACATACAGTTGTGGGCTCAACTGATCACTGGGATGCTCCCAACACAATATTCAAATTCACTAACTTTAGCTTAACTTAGGAATCCGAAGGTGTGCAGGCTAGATTATTACATAGCAAGATGTTCACAAGCCCATACCACTGCTAAACTCTCTTTCTCAGGTTGTGAATAAGCATGTTCAGTTTGGGACAAACTTCTGCTTGCATATTGCACAATATGTCTTAAAGCATTTGGTTGTACGCCGTGCTGTGCAAGGATTGTGCCTAACCCAACTGGACTAGCGTCAACAACAACCACCTCTGTATGAAGTTTTGAATCAAAGTATTCCACTTCAAAAATGTTCTTCATAGCTTGTTTGATGCTTTTGAAACTCTGCTTGCATTCATGTGTCCAAATAAATTAAACATTCTTTTGCGTCAAGCTTCTCAACAGAGCATTCACAATGGCAAAGTCTTGTATGTATCTAGAACAGTAGCCAAGAAATGAACTTAATGGAAACCATCTTATGGGGGACTGGCAGCTGACAACGCTTACACTTTAGCTGGATTGACTGTCATACTCCCATCAAAAAAGATGTGGCCAAAGAATTCTAGCTTTGTCTTATGGAACTCAAATTTATTGGCATTTAAAGTTAAACCTGCATCAGCGAGCAAACGACACACTTGCGTGAGATCTTTATCGTACTCCTTCTGTGTAGCTCCAAAAAACCAATATGTCATCGCTATAGTTAAAGAGTCCAAAATGTGATTAGGAAATCACTGAAAGGCGCGCTAATTTAACATGAAACTGGGTCAGTTTCTTCAAAGATTACTGTGCTTATTCAAAAGAATACAATCAAATGTTCCTTGAGTTCTTGATTAAGAATTAATTGTCATTCCAAAAGGATGTTCCTTCATCAAATCATAATTAAAAATTATATCCATCATGAATATTTCATAACATTACTTCATGTTTGCCCAATGCATTTCGGGTTAGTGGAAATAACCCTTCGTCAGGGGCCTGAAATGTAAACATACAGGACCTTAGCTTTCAGAAAAGTAACCAATAAATCATTCAAAACAACAGTATGTCAATGCATTAACGATGGGTCATCACATGAAAACACTTACTAACACAACATTGCAAATCATGGATTGCATCAGTTTACTATGCAATACCGTCTGTGAATGAGCTGAGACATGCTAATTAATACGTGGAATATGTTCCATTCAAAATGTATGTGGTCTGCGTGAGTAACGCTCGAGAGTAGAGCAAGAGCGAAAAGCGGTAGTAGCTGTAGAAGTGAAAAAATAATAAGGTAAAACACACGAGTGGGTCAAACGCAGCAGTTCCTACGGGACTTACCGGAGAAGTAACGCGTAGTGCTTTCCAGGTTCCGAACGCGGAACTGGTCAGGTTTAGGGAAAGACCAATGAGAGAGCTTGTTATAGGTATGTGAGTAGGTCACGTGATCGGAAAGGATAGGTATGAGATAAAGTTCAGTTTTAGTAGAAAAAATAATACCGGTATCCCAAAAATTGCTAGATATGGAGTTAAATGTCAGGATTCAGGTTATAAATACGACATAGTAGAAAAAATGAAATGAAAAACTAAAAAACTAAACTCACGGAGAGAAACGCCATAGTGCGAATACTACACATTGTATGATAGGCTCGCGCGAGGTCATGTGATCGGGCGTCTGGAGGTAAACAAACGCTCATGAAGGTTCACGTGATATGATAGGTTCACGAGGGGTCAATTCTATCATTGATCCCTACTGGTTGATAGAATTGAATATTCATGCTTCCTTTAATTGTGACACAACATTTGGTAACATGAGAGACTTCTCACTCCTCCACTTATGATATACAGGATATTTATAGAGCTAAAATTCTGGACTTGCATAATATTGTTGTATTTATTTTTGTTGATTATGTTCATGCAGTATGTTAACCTTACAAAACATGTTATGGCCTAGTATGCATTATTTATTAGCGCTTGCTTACACACCTGTCGTGCTTCGACACTTCACCGTTATGCCGAATTTTTAGTACCTTTTAACATCAATTACAGTCTTACATTATGCATAAACACATATCTACCACTGCTCATTCCACATGCGTTGCATGTATTAAGCCACGAGTACACTATTGATTTTTAACCTCCCACGAGCGTTTGTTTACCTACAGACGCCCGATCTTATGACCCCTCGTGAACCTATCATATAACGTGAACCTTCATGAGCGTTTGTTTACCTCCAGACGCCCGATCACATGACCTCGCGCGAGCCTATCATACAATGTGTAGTATTCGCACTACGGCGTTTCTCTCCGTGAGTTTAGTTTTTTAGTTTTTCATTTCATTTTTTCTACTATGTCGTATTTATAACCTGAATCCTGGCATTTAACTCCATATCTAGCAATTTTTGGGATACCCTTATTATTATTTCTACTAAAACTGAACTTTATCTCATACCTATCCTTTCCGATCACGTGACCTACTCACATACCTATAACAAGCTCTCTCATTGGTCTTTCCCTAAACCTGACCAGTTCCGCGTTCGGAACCTGGAAAGCACTACGCGTTACTTCACCGGTAAGTCCCATAGGAACCGCTGCGTTTGACCCACTCGTGTGTTTTACCTTATTATTTTTTCACTTCTACAGCTACTACCGCTTTTCGCTCTTGCTCTACTCTCGAGCGTTACTCACGCAAACCACATACATTTTGAATGGAACATATTCCACGTATTAATTAGCATGTCTCAGCTCATTCACGGACGGTATTACATAGTAAACTGACGCAATCCATGATTTGCAATTTTGTGTTAGTAAGTGTTTTCATATGATGACCCATCGTTAATGCATTGGCATACTGTTGTTTTGAATGATTTATTGGTTACTTTTCTGAAAGCTAAGGTCCTGTATGTTTACATTTCAGGCCCCTGACGAAGGGTTATTTCCACTAACCCGAAATGCATTGGGCAAACATGAAGTAATGTTATGAAATATTCATGATGGATATAATTTTCAATTATGATTTGATGAAGGAACATCCTTTTGGAATGACAATTAATTCTTAATCAAGAACTCAATGAACATTTGATTGTATTCTTTTGAATAAGCACAGTAATCTTTGAAGAAACTGACCCAGTTTCATGTTAAATTAGCGCGCCTTTCAGTGATTTCCTAATCACATTTTGGACTCATTTCATAAGGCACTATTAGGCATAGTGCGACAAGGAAACGCGCCCAAATTGCTTTCAATCCAAACAATTTACCGAGTGCACGGAGATACATTAACCATATCACTATAGTTAAAAGCATTCATGAAAGGCTGTATTATACATCAAATGACATCTTGAAAAAGCTCTGCAGCTGATGACACATCAAAAATTAGTCTTTTATAATGGAACAGACTAATATGTGTAGAAAAGGTTGTAATGTA
Organism: Lissotriton vulgaris; assembly: GCF_964263255.1. Lineage (NCBI taxonomy): Eukaryota > Metazoa > Chordata > Amphibia > Caudata > Salamandridae > Lissotriton > Lissotriton vulgaris. The sequence continues at coordinate 816,435,187 of NC_141696.1, read as the reverse complement.
CCTGCATTCTCCTCGAGTTCCAAATGATGATATCCTTAATTCAAATCAAGGCAAGAGAAGACCTTCGCACCATTCAATTGTGTTATCATGTCAGCAATGTGCAGACGTATATGACGTTTTCTTTCAATTTCTCTGTTCGCTTGACCCATATCAACAAAAATGCATATAGCTGCTTCACTGTCCTTTTTGGGTCTTACTCCAATCGGAGAAACCTATGGCATTGGACCACTGGAACGCTCAATTACATCATGTTTGAGTAATGGTTCATGTTCCTTTTCAACAGCTTCCTGTAAATGAAATGCAGTGTGTCTGTTTCTGTGAGCAATAGCACAGACAATATATTAATGTTCAATTATACTTTCAAAGTCTTGCATATTCCTAACCCATGAGTGAGACAATGAAGGAAACTGACTTACTATATCGTGATGAGCATTCATGTTATAGTTTACTGAATCAGTCCCATATCCGTAGCTGTGCTAAACCTGACTAAACAGGCACTTGATTCCATACCTTGAAGTACATGAATGGGTTCTTGTACTTTTGTTTTCTTGCATTTCTTCATTGCTACAAATGACCTTGACTTTTTAATGGCGTTGATGGAGTCCATGTACACACTTTAGTTTTCAATGGCATAAGTGGTGGTAATGGAGATAGTTTATTGTATTTCTTCTCAAGCATTATGTTATCGATGCACCATTGTCGATAGTAAAAGGTATTGAAAACCCGTTTGCTTTTACTATAAATTGCAGACAAGGTTTGAAAGATTTTGATGCTTTTTCATGTCAATTTTTGTTTGACTTGTATTTTTCTTCACTAGTGACCAGTCCAACATAAGCATGTTTTTCTGAGGTAAACTTCGACATTGCACAACCATCTTCTGCACTTTTACTTGATGTTATACTGAAGAACTTTTTTGACGATGATTTAGATGACAATCAACTTCGTTTGGTGTCACTTTGCCTCAATTGGTGTTGTCGCTTGGCCTTGTGGGCATGCATTAAACATTGCTTCTGATGCATTTGGGCAGTCATTTTGTCTTAGCGCCATGATGCACTTGCTTTTTCCTGTGCCCTGCAAATTGTTACAAAATAGATTTGCTTCCCACAGCTTTTGCAAACCTGTTTAATGGCTCATCTATATTTGTGTGGAAACGAAAATCCACACATGAAGCACAACATCTTTTCCCATGGAGACATCACTCTATGTCGCTCTGTCTTATTACTTGGCTTACTTTTCATGTTCATGACTGACTCACTCTGGGCACCTCTGGCCTCCATGTCAGCAGCTTGTTGATCGGCCGCGGGTATCGTATGTAGCGCTTTGCCCTGTGTAACTGGAACTGCTTTGAGTGCCTGGGCCTGCAGATCGCCATTGAGCAAACTTGCTTTGTAATTGATTTGTACTCGGCTAACTCGAGCCTGTCTGCGCGCTGTGCCGCTCTGCTCCCACGGCTGCATTGCTGTCTGTGCCTGCTGCCTACCTGGTCGCCGCTGAGCTTGCCTGCATTTCGATTGTATTCTTAAAGTGCAATTCCACTCGGTTTGCGCGTTTTGCAGTGCTCCCCCCCCGCCTCCATTTTGTTGATTGTTGTGCTCGTCTTTGGCCCGCCCCGCCTCCCAGCTGAGACGCCCTCGCCCCTCCCCCTCCACCATCCATATATGACAGTAGTTCCCGCGCGCAGCGTTTACGCGCAGCGTTCGCGCCCAATCCGCGCCGAAGGTGCGCCAAAGGTAAGCCCGTCTACGCCCGTCCGCGCCAAGTCCGCGCCCAGCGCCAGACCCCCTGGCCCTCGCGCTGCCCAGCCCCCCCGCGTTACCTACGATGCTGCCACCCTCCTAGCCCTTAACCCCGGTCGCTCCCCCTACTGCGTCCAAGCCGCTCCTGGACGCACCCATGGACCGTTCTCCTGCCTCTCCTGCAAATTCATCGGCACCGACAACATCTCCGCTACGACCACAACACAGATTCCCGACCCCAACCACCTAGAATGCATCCTTCTTAACACCCGCTCGGTCCACAGGCACGCCATTGACCTTTGGAACCTACTAGACACCATCTCTCCTGACGTCGCCTTCCTAACGGAAACATGGATGAACGCTTCCTCCGCCCCTGACATCGCCATTGCTATCCCTGAGGACTATAAGATCACACGCAAGGACCGCACCGACCATACAGGAGGCGGAATCGCCATCGTCCATAAGAAATCAATCCGCATCTCAACCAGCTCTGACGCCAACCTCGCTAACTCCGAACACCTTCACTTCCAGATCCACATCGACCCCAAGACCACACTCAGAGGCACCCTCCTCTACAGACCACCAGGACCCCGCGCAAAATTCAGTGAAGACATCACGGACTTCATCACCCCACACGCGCTCCCCTCCAAAGACTACATCCTTCTGGGGGACCTCAACTTCCACCTTGAAAAGACCAACGACTGCAACACCGCCACCCTCTTGGACAACCTAGCCAACCTCGGACTTAAACAACTGGTCACTTCCCCCACCCACATCGCAGGTCACACACTCGACCCCATCCTCACCTCCAGCAACCATGTCTCCTTCAGCCACACTACGGATCTCCTCTGGACTGACCACAGCTGCGTTCACTTCACCTACAACAAGCCGAAACCCATCATCCACCTCCAACCAACTCTACAAAGAAACTGGAACAAAATCACCACGGAGCAGATCTCCACATCGCTCCTTCAAACCTCCCCAGCCCTCTCTTCTAACGCCAACGAAGCCGCCTCTAACCTCACCCTTTGGTTATCCAACACCGCCGACACCTTAGCACCACTGAAAATACGTCAACACAAACTTGGCAGCAAGAAGACCTCATGGTTCAACGATGACCTCAAGAAGTCCAAGAAACTGTGCCGCTCCCTTGAAAAGGCCTGGAAAAAAGACCCATCCACCAGCAGCAAGGACGCCTTCAAAAGCGCCATCCGTACTCACCATCAACTGATCCGAAAAGCCAAGAAAACAGCATTCAAGGATCGACTTGACAACAACGCCCACAACAGCAAGGAACTTTTCAACATCGTCAAGGAATTTTCCAACCCATCAGCCAACTCCAACGACATCACCCCCTCTCAAACCCTCTGCGATTCCCTAGCCTCTTTTTTCCACAACAAGATTGCGGACATCCACAACAGCTTTGACAACCAACCCGGAAGCCAACCCACCCTACCATCAGATGACCATCTTTCCCCCGTTAACACCCTTAACGCCTGGAACCCAATCTCCACTGAGGACACCATCCGCCTGATGAATTCCATCCACTCTGGATCCCCCACAGACCCATGCCCTCACCACATCTTCAACAAAGCAGACTCCGTCATAGCTCCGTACCTCCGAGACGTCATCAACTGCTCCTTCAACTCCGCTACCTTCCCAGAAGACTGGAAACACGCTGAACTCACCGCCCTTCTGAAAAAACCAACAGCAGACCCCACCGAACTCAAAAACTACCGCCCCATCTCGCTTCTTCCTTTCCCGGCCAAAGTCATCGAGAAAGCTGTCAACAACCAGCTCGCCGCCTTCCTCGAAGCCAACAATTCACTCGACCCCTCACAATCTGGCTTCCGAGCCAAACACAGCACTGAGACCGCCCTCATCGCAGCAACAGACGACATTCGAACTCTACTGGACAATGGAGACACAGTCGCCCTCATGCTCCTCGACCTCTCCGCAGCCTTCGACACAGTCTGCCACAGCACCCTTTTACAACGCCTCAGAAACATCGGAATCCAAGGAAAGGCACTGGAATGGATCACCTCGTTCCTCACCGGAAGAACCCAGAGAGTCCGCCTCCCACCATTCAAGTCCGAGGCCTCTGAAATCATCTGCGGCGTACCACAAGGATCCTCACTCAGTCCCACCCTCTTCAACGTATACATGAGCCCCCTCGCAGCCATCGCCTGCCAACACAACCTCAACATCATCTCTTACGCGGATGACACGCAGCTGATCCTATCTCTCACCAAGGACCCCAGCACCGCCAAAACTAACCTTCACGAAGGAATGAAAGAAGTCGCCGAATGGATGAAACAAAGCCGTCTGAAACTGAACTCAGACAAAACAGAAGTACTCATCTTGGGTACATCCCCCTCTGCATGGGACAACTCCTGGTGGCCGGAAGCCCTCGGAAAAGCACCCACCCCGACTGACCACGCACGGAACCTAGGTGTCATCCTGGACTCCTCACTCTCAATGAACAGACAAGTCAACGCCGTATCCTCTTCCTGCTTCAACATTCTTCGCATGCTCAGAAAAACATTTCGCTGGATCCCCACCGAAACAAGGAAAACAGTCACCCACGCTCTAGTCACGAGCCGTCTGGACTACGGAAACACCCTCTACGCAGGTACCACCGCTAAACTCCAGAAGAAACTACAACGAATCCAAAACGCCTCAGCCAGGCTCATATTAGACATCCCACGCAACGAACACATCTCTGGTCACCTTAAAAACCTCCACTGGCTACCCGTCAATAAGAGGATTACTTTCCGACTGCTTACCCACGCACACAAATCACTCTACGACATCGGACCAAATTGCCTCAACTCTCGACTGTCCTTCTACACCCCCTCCCGCCAACTTCGCTCTTCCAGCCAAGCCTTCGCCACTGTACCTCGCATCAACAAGACCACCATGGGAGGCAGATCCTTCTCATACCTGGCTGCCAAAACATGGAACTCACTCCCCTCTTACCTTCGCCTCACCCAGAATCACCTAGCGTTCCGAAAGCAGCTTAAAACGTGGATATTTGACAAATAATCCTCCTCCCCTTCCTAAGCGCCTTGAAACCCTCTGGGTATGTAGTGCGCTATATAAATTTTATGACTTGACTTGACTTGACATGAGGCACGCACTGTGTTTGACCTCATGGTCACAGGTTCAAATCCCGGTGGATCCACCCCAGTCTTTTATCCTTCTGACGTTGATAAAATGAGTAGTATCGAGTTGGGTAACAGTTAACATTTGTTATTCAGCGCCAATATACCTTTCAGTGGTAAACGTGTGCTTTACAAATACACACAGGCATCCGTCAATAACTCTGAAATACATAGCTTCCTCATCATTATATACATTGAGCTTACAGAGTTTGATGAGCGTATTAAGTTCTCCACAAATTTGTTGATGGTTTCACCAACTTTTTGTCCTTCCTGACTGAAAATGTACCTTTTGTAATCTACATTTGACATTTAAATTGAACCTGAGATTCAAGGTTTCTTTGTTTTGTCTGTATGCACTTTTGTTAGCACCCGGCATTTTCTTTATGACTTCTTTTACTGCTTCACCAGAAAGATTCTCTAGGTATTTGATAGTCTTCTTGTTATCTGTTTCTTCTAGCACATCAATGAAATCTTCAAATGTCTCTATCCAAGCAGTCCACCTGTCACCAATGGTCAGCTTTTTGGTGGTATCAAATGGTGGCGGTGGTTTCAAGAAGACGGCAGTATTATAATCATTAATGAGATTGACTGACAGTGTGGAGTTCTTTCCGATACTGCCTGCTGTCCTCTAGGATCTGCTTCATCCATACCATCTCTAAGGCTCCGAGCTGTGTTGGCCTCTGGATCATCTTGGCCTGTCAGTGGAACCTTGACCACCCTCTTGGTCTCCATTGGAGCGCTATACTTTTCTGGAGACCTTTGGAGTTGTTCTGATCCACCACCCGGCAGCTTTGGTGGTATGCCACTTGGTGTATGGATGGCTCCGTAATCACAACCCGGGCACTTCTTCTGGGGCTACTTCCCCCAATGCTGTGGTATGATGACTCTCTTTACTCAGTTTTTGTAAACAGATGACTGTTTCTTATTTATTTATTTATTTATTTATAGTCTTGTATTGCGCCTGAATCAGCCCCGAAGGGGTATCTCCGCGCGTAGCTTGCATGAATTGGGCAGACTGTAGTAAGTGAGGTGACAAAGAGAGTGGCCATGTTATTCGTATGAGAACAGGTGAGTTTTTAATTTTTTCCTAAAGGAAAAAAGATTGGGAGTTAGCCTCAACTGAGGTGGAAGAGAATTCCACAACAAGGGGCCTTTATAGGAGGGTGCACGCCCCCCCTGTCTTGCTTTGGAGACTTTAGGAACATGCAGCAGCATGGTGTTGCTGGAGCGCAGAGCCCGTCCAGGAGCATATGGAAGAAAAATTTCTCTTAGATATTTGGGGCCGGATCCATATATGCATTTGTGCATAATGCAGCACATTTTGAAGTTTATACGCTGTTGCACTGGAAGCCAATGGAGATGGGAGAGAAGAGGGCGGGAAGGGGTACGGGGGGGGCATTCAGGATGAGTCTTGCCGCAGTATTCTGCACCACCTGCAGTCTGCGTAGTTGTTCCTGGTTGGCGGAAATGAGTAGACTATTACAATAGTCCACTCGTCCAAGGATTAGTGCCTGTACCAGCGTTTTCCTATAGATGTTGGGTAGGAAGGGGAAGATACGCCGTAGAAGACCAATTGTATCTTGTATCTGAATCACTTTTCTTTCAGATGTCTCTTTGTATTGTCTGATACCTGGTTGATCTCTGCTCACAGAGATTCTGATTTCAGCATTAAACTGCAATTCCAGGTTGCTATTTGCTGCTCTTTCAAAAACTGGTTGTATCAGTACTTAACGTTATCACTCTGTATTATGTATAGCTTTAGGTTGCGTAGTAGGGCAGTACCTCTCTTTACAGCCTTCCCAAAAGGTTCTCGGCCAATGATGTGTAGACTTCTCTGTGAGGCTTTTTTTACCTTCAAATGCTTTACACTGGCTGGAGTTGTGCTTTGGCATACGGCAAATGTCGATTCAGCACTTAAACTGCGAGAGGTGTGGCACATTCAAGCTGTTTGCTGGACCACGGCAAAATCACTGGAAGAACACTATCAATATTCGGGTTACTTATCCCCTATCACTTCACCAGTGGTAGCGTCTGCCCCAGCCTGGGTACACGCTATTGACTATGTCACACACGGAGCTTAGTATAACACGTCTTTATTGATCTACATGTAATTGCGAACTAAACATTCTAAACCTGCACTCACTTTACTATGCTCTAACACTTACGCCACATTTCCACGGAGTCCATCAAAAGCCACAAGGGTTCTGTTATTGTTAACTCACACAACACTACAAGTACATATCTAGCTCCTGGGTGCCTGCCCAGAACAAGATGAGTGTCTGTCAGGCTGTCCTTAGCAAAGAAGAGTGTTACAATCAAAGAGGATGCACAGTCTGTAGGTATATTAGGATCATAAGTTTATTAGAGATAATCAGGAGACAATCAAGAGACCCCACCAGGAGCAGTTCCACTGCTCAGCCCTTCAAGCCAACTGACATATGCTTACTCAACAACCACCCAACATTCCAATTACATCATCAAGGGCCAAGCAGGACAGCAGGGGGAAAACACAGGGAGGATGTATAAGACATGTACATTACAACACATCCCCCTTTTAGCAAAATCAACAAATGTAAAATAAGCAAACATGCAAAACAAATCACAAGAAAGTAAAAGTGCAAAGATGCAAAAGCACAAAGAGAGTGTTAAGAAAATTAAGAAACAAAGAGCCAAATAACACAACGATTCGACATCTAAGAACAAAATCTTCTAACACACCAAACACATTTAAATAAAGACAAGGACTAGATATTTCAGACTTTACAGACACAACAACGGAGGCAAACCATCCTCAAAGAACAAAATCTTCTAACACACCAAACACATTTAAATAAAGACAAGGACTAGATATTTCAGACTTTACAGACACAACAACGGAGGCAAACCATCCTCACCCCACCTCCTTCCCAAAGGTAAATACAAAGAAAATTGGGGGAAGCACCTCCCCAAAACCTAGAAACAATACTGTAAAGGGTAAATCACCACCCAATTGGGAAAACATGGAAAGGATGTATAAGACATGTACATTACAACAAAGAGCATAGGCCTTCCGTCCGTATGGGCAGGCGCCGTCTGGTAGTAAAATACATCAATTGGCAAGGTTCAATGGGATCCTCAGGGCTCTGGACCCTGGTGCCACTGCACCTGCTGCACCAGGGATAGTTGCACTCCTGGTCTCGAGGACTGTGTGTTTGGCAAATGAGTCCAGTTGTACCTCTTTTGTGCCTAGTAACAGTGTCTGAATGGTTTCTGAGGTTTCCCTGTTGTCAAACCGGTGGAACACCGCATTGCTAAGGCCATCTCTTTCTTTTCTATCATCAAATAATAATGTAATTGAAACTAATGACACTTCCACACAATCTAGTTTCTACTCCCCCACCATTCCCAGTGTTCCCAGATGTCTGGGAGCTGAACCAGACCAAGCTAGATGGTCTTGTAAGTAGTACTTTAAATGGTAATATGGAAGCCCTGGTACTCACTATCCAGAGTACCTGTTTGCACCACAGAAGTGCTGGCACTCTCCTATTAAATGCATTGCTGCAGTGTTGGGAAGTGAAGGTACTCTCCCTTTCAAAATATAGAAGTGCAGATACTCAATACTGGACAGTGCCTGCCCATTCAAATCACTGCTTGTCGAGGAATGTGCTGTATATTCAAAATGTCACGGCTGTGCATACATCCTTTGGCTGTGAGTTGTGGGGGTGCACCTGTGTGCTCCTTTGAAGCTGTTCTCTCTGATTTACTCACTTCCTTCTACCTCACTATATTCTCTTTCTGCCTCGCCTTCGTCATACCCCCTGCATCTCTCCTCCTCAAATTCCTCTCTTTTGGCCTAGACCACTTCTCTTTCTGCTCTGATTCACTCTCCTCTCTCTCTTTGGCTCACCCACCTCTGTTTCTACCTCATCTCTCTCTCGCTCTCTCTCCAACTCAGCCTCCTCACACTTTACCCATTCCCCTCTTCTCACTCAACTTCACCCTTCGTTTCCCGGGTTCATCCACCCCAACCCCCTCTCTTTCCTCGATCTCCTCTCATTCTGCCTCCCCTCCCCCACATGACCCTCATCCCTCTCTCTGACTCACCATTCCACCTCTCCATACCATCCTCCTCTCTTTCCGTCTCTCCCTCTCTATCTCCAAGTTCCCCATTTCCCTTTGCCCTATGGTCCTTTCTCTCTCCTCACCTCCTCTCCCTGCTTCAACCTCTTCTCATGTCCACTGCACCCTCCTCTCTTTAACTCACCTCCTCTGTCTGTCTCTGCCACTATTTGTGTGTGTTTGTGTGTGTTTCTTTGCAATCTGCTGCCCTGCCCTAGTGGTATCCGTGGTTCTGTGCGTGCTACAGAAACTCAATAAATGCATTTTCAATTCACCCAAGCCCAAATGATAGTCATTTCAATGCTTGTTTAATCTGATAATGTCTCCCGGTCCAACGTTTTTTTTTTAAAAACACAATCAATTGGTCGGATAATCACAAAACATTCACTCACAGGTTCGGCCTTCCAGGAAAACTTCTGTTTTCTCTGTTCCCCAGCCCTGCCCTGACTGTCTTTCCTCCTCCATAACCTCCCATATTGATGTCATAAGGTGGAATTATCATCCCCACGCCTAATAAAGTATATCAGGTTATGAAGAAGGCCATATAATCAATCTATATTTTCATTTTAAAGCACATTAGCTTCAATTAAACTTCTGAGTTCCTTATTTACAGGAACTCACAAATGCAATACAAAAGGCCCGTCTTTCCCCTCCCTTGTGAAAACAGGCAGAAGTTCTCTGCATCTATAAAATTACGATCAATCATTCCCAGAAAATGATCTATTTTCCTGTTTCGCTGCTGAAACAGTTTGTGAAGTTACTACTGCCCTGGTTACAGACAGCTCAACAGTGATGCAAATCTTTCTACCCCTCAAAATGTATAGGGATGCCAGAACAGTGTTGAAGCAAAGTCCTGTCTATTTAATACTCTGTTGGTCTGCAGCAGGACTTTTATTTAGTGAACCAGCAAATTTTATAGATAAGACTGTGACAGACTTGTTGCTGCCATCTCACTTGCATACAAGCAGGGGCGAAGCTTCAGGGTGAGTGTATGGGGTGTTATACCCTCCCTAATAAATGTATTTTCTGGTAAATAGTTGGGTGCAGGTGCTTTCAGTGGTAAGGTGGCTGTCGGATTTCACCAAGCCTTTTTACATACACACAGACATAAACGCATACACACTCTCTCCAACTCTCTGTTTTGAAAGTCTTCAAAAATGTTTTTTTTTTCTTATTATTGTGATTTCTCTTACTTAGCGCCCCTACTAATCTGCATTCCTCTCTTACTGACCAAGTTACACCCCTGTATACAAGGGTAAAATAAGACCAAAATGAGAAATAATTGATGAGTTTGTAATTTGTAGGGGGTCTGTGCTTACCATTTAGAACTTGTATTCACGCTGGGTGCTGATACAGTAAAGATTGAAGTTAAATTTACCATCTTGCATTTATCTGCTTGCATTAACACTCTTCCTGTGCATATGAGGTATAACACACTTTATTTAAAAATTTTACTGATTTTTACACACAAAGTTTTTTTTTAATGTGAAGAAATCAAAGATCATGAATGTGGAAAACACCAACCCCAACTGCACTTTTAGTAGTTAAAATGGACACCTTTAAATTTAAAAATTCTGTAGAGAGAATTGAGAGTCTCAAATGTTAAACTTGCTTGGTTGTTTATGCATTAAATGATCCACTCTATGAAGGTTGTCCAAAAGGATAAATGTCAGTTGTCCTAGAGTTATTCAGACTCTGCTGTTGAACCGATTGTGTGCGAAGGTTTACTGGTACTATACAAAGCGGCAAATTCACGCAGCGCATCAAGTCACCTAACTGCGCTGCGTGACATGGAAAGGGCAGGAATGCGCCGTGTTTAAAAGAATACAGAACATTCCTGCCTTTGACCCTACACTGACACCATTTTGGCTACCTAGAGCCAATGCAGCAACCATTGCACCATAAGAAGGAACGCTTTTGTGCAGGAAGGGGGAGCATTCTTGCACAAAAACAATCCCCTGAGGCATTTTTCTCTTTCTGTGTACGCTCCTCCTGGTTACACCTCACCTGGGAAGGCTATAAGGCATAGCCTTTTGGTGCATTCCCAGGTCTACCACTTTTGGTAAGTCTGGGAATGCATAAAAATCCATGGATGTTGCGTGGGAACACCCAAGCAGCATGCATAGAACGCCCCACTGGTGCAACGCAGTGGTTTGCCCTGATTTGTGTTACTCCAGATTTATCACATTTTGGGCTTGCGGCGCTCATGCACCACATTGCGGGGTGCAAGAGTGATGCAACTCATACATATGCCCCTCACTCCTTTGCGGCCTTACAAACTGAAGGTATTTCCAATTGCTTTATATGGAGCGCAAATCTTAAGGTGTACTGACATCTGAAACTAGTTAGAACAGAGAATAGTTTTCTGTGTCAAATGACTGGGAGCACGCAAGAACAAAGTGAAAACTTTTAATTGCAAAGGGGTTGAGATCCAAAGAGTGAAGGCCTTTACGTACATAGGGGTTTTGTTTGATGACAGCTGTACATGGACGCCCCAGTGGTTAGCAAAAAGGAATGCCCTAGTGCGAGCGGGATCAGCTCTGTTAAGTTTCGCACAGCGCTTAGGGGGAAGGCCATTTGAGGCAATACTTGCAATTTACAAGGCAAAATGTCTTGCATTAACATTATACGGTGCTGCAACCTGGGGATATAAACCCGTGGAAAATGTTCAAAGGGCCGAAAATAAATGTTTCCGTTGCCTTTTATCTATTCCTCAATCCACTCCAACATTTGCAGTCCACCAGGAGTTAGGAATGGGGTTTGTTTGTGATTTGATTAGCATCGCTCCCCCTACTTGCTGGTTAAAAACTTGGCTTAATCCTGAATTCACGTTAAATTGCCGTATTTTAAAAGACTGTATTAACTTGGATGGGGGAAATTAAATACAGTGGCTTTCTTATGTTAAGGCAATGTTTACGAAGCTGGGGCGACCAGAAATCTATGAAACCCCTGAAGGTATTGTTAAAGGTGATATAAAGTGGGTTAAAAAGCATTTTGTGTCCCTATGGTCTCAGGAACGAGAGGTTGAGGAACTGCAAAAGCCCACGGTGAGGGCCCATTTTCTATTAGTTACCTCACCATCCATTGAACCTTATTTAAAGGTAGTAACAAGACCATACCACCGTTGGCTGTTAAATAGATTTCGGTTCAAACAGATACATCTTTTATTGGGAACATTTCAGGGATGCACTATACCCGAAAAGGCAGCATTCTGTGACTGTGATAATTGCTCAACCCAAGATACCATGCACTTTATGTTCTTTTGCAAACAGTACTCTGATAATAGGAAAAAGTTTATAATCCCACTTTTAAGAGGTTCGGGGTTCTTACAGGTTAAACCTGCCTTAATGTATTTGCAATTATTGGACAACACATGGAATATTTTTAATATTGCTAGTTATCTTGTAGCAGCAGTAAGATCAAAGAAATGAAGAGGCCTGGGTATAATTGAACCATGAATTTTAGTGTATTTTCCCGTACCTGTATTCTTAAGAGATTTGTAAATGACCTTTATAAGGATTTTCCCACAATTCTAATTCTGTCTATTGTTTTAATATTGTATTTATGGAGTGTGATTTACATGTGTACTTTTATGATTTTAATTAATCGAATAAAGTGGTATTGACTTGACTGGTTTAGTTAGGAGTGCACACCTCGTTCCATTGAAGGCATAGCTGAACTTATGCTAGATTTGAACTTTTGGTGATCTTCCACCTATTGTTGCTTTTGCTTGAAGAAAAAGTTGGAGAGCAAAAGGAACATCCAGTAAAGATGAGGATTATTCATGGTTTCTGGAAAACAGTGCAGTAAGCTAATAATAAGGTTTCCTAGGATCTGGAGTGGTGTCTATAACTTGTGCAGCAAAGGCGAATGTAATAATCTTCACCTTAAATATTGGGCAAGTATTATTTCCACTGAAGATGGGGGGGGGGTGCTGAAAAACAAATACTGCAAGAAATTACAATGTACCAATGTAACCACAAGCTGGCTGAAATATCAACTAATTTTCTTTTTCTATGTGTTGCATCACACCTAGAGGCAGGAGATCATGGGTTGGCTTCATTCACTTGCTGCACAGGGAAGGGACATAAATGCTAGAGCATGGATTAACAAAGCATGTATTTTAATTTCCAACCAATGAAGACAATGGATAGGAGGCTAGTATAATTCAAAATGTTTTGTACATATGGAACAATAACTTACATTGAATGTTTATAACTTGTATGTCAGAATACTTTATAACTCTGCAATTCTAACACATACATTTATTATGAAATAGATTCTGCTCAGGAGGAAGATCTAGATCAGCCATCAACAAGACTTACCTAGCCAGTTAAGAGGCAAAGTAGGAACAGAATAGAGACATCGGTAACAGCAGTTTCTACAAGAGCAGCAGCATCCACAAGTTCGGCAACAACAACTGAGAGGTGTAGTGTAACTACTACTACCACAGTTACTGTTACCACCCCTGTTGGCATTATTCCAACAGCAACTGCAGCAATAACCGAGAGCCAGGATCTGGCCAACTATTTTAGGATGATTTCCCGCAACAGGATACATCAGACACAGAGGTTGGGGGTGATCATTGCACTGTCATGATGATCAACCAGCGTCCCAACACTTAGGGGCCTATTTACAATAGAAATGGCGGAGCGTGGGGTTAGCCTTCTTGGCTTAACGCCGAGCTCCACCACTTCTGAAACGCAGGGCGCACCATATTTACAACAATATGGTGCAGCCCTGCATTTTCACCTGCGCTGGTGCTAAATTTAGCTGTCTAGTGCCAACACAGGCACCCTTGCACCATAGTGCAAGGGTGTCTGCTTGCAGGGGAAGATTGTTTATGTGCAGAAAGGTGTAAACAATCTATAAATGGCGTTTCATTTACTTCCATGTGTGCTGCTTAATGCAGCACACATAGAAATTGCAAAACACCGTCTCCTTGTCATGCTTCAACATCCTACGCATGCTACGTAAGATCTTCCGGTGGATCCCCTCCGAAACCAGGAAGACGGTCACCCAGGCCCTCGTCACCAGCCGACTGGAGTACGGCAACTCCCTCTACGCCGGAACCACCGCAAAACTCCAGAAAAGACTCCAGCGCATTCAGAACGCCTCAGCACGACTCATCCTGGACATCCCCCGACACAGCCACATCTCCGCACACCTGAGAAACCTGCACTGGCTCCCCGTCAGCAAGAGAATCCTGTTCCGACTCCTCACCCACGCACACAAAGCTCTCCACATCCAAGGCCCAAGATACCTCAACGACCGCCTGAACTTCTACACTCCCACCCGCCAGCTTCGATCGACCAGCCACGCCCTCGCCGCCGTCCCCCGCATCCGAAGAGCCACAACAGGAGGAAGATCCTTCTCCTACCTGGCCGCCAAGACGTGGAACTCCTTCCCCACCCACCTCCGCCTGACCAAAGACCACCTCGCCTTCAGGAAGCAACTCAAGACCTGGCTGTTCGAGCAGTAGCGGACCCCCCAACCCAAGCGCCTTGAGACCCTCCGGGTGAGTAGGGCACTATACAAATGCTTTGATTGATTGATTGATTGAAACATCATTTTTTTTAAATGATTGTTTATGTGCAGGAAATATGGGGCAGTGTCAAAATCAATGGGTGTTGCAGTGGAACGCCCACCGCAACACCCATTGTCATCCACTTTCACGTTAAGTATAGCGTGAATGGCGGCCTTATTTTCAAGGCAGTGTTAAGCCACGTTCAGTGGCTTAACGCTCCCTTGTAAACAAGTCAAAGCCTCTATCGTCACCACAGCGTCGTCAAAAGTGACGCTGTGGTGGCAATAGGGGTTTGTAAATATGCCCCTTGGTTGTTGGCTTGGCAAGGGAGTTGGTGGTAATAGTTGAAAAGTTGAAAGGCTAGAGACTGTACCGAATGGTTGAGAAAGCTTTACAGTACACTCTGAAGCCCCTGGCACAGCTTCAAGGGTTTTGTCAGCTATCAAGAACTTGTGTTCATATAATGTCAAGAGTCTCGATCAGCTCTGTGTATTAGAATTCAAATGCGAAGTGGTGTAAAGGCAAGACAACACTAACACCTCTTAAAACGCAAGCGGCCAGGGCCAACAGGTATGCATTAAATAGAATGGCTTCCGCAATGAGAGTGCACTTGGCTATTGGGTGAGGGGAAAGTATAATTTATGGACATGCTACTGCCGGTAGGCCTGAGTCAACTAGCATGTACGATTGCCATCCAGTTCCATTGCCCTCTGGTTGGATGACTGGAATCTCATCTGCTTCCTATTCCTCCTCATCCATTTAAGGACACAGAACAAAGCCGCACTACACCATCCTCACCTATGTCCATACCCTCTCATTCAGACTTCCCAAACAGTTTAACCAACCAGGCCCAGATGAAGAACTACATGCAGTGCAAAATTACTGAGTCACTATCCCAAAAAATCAAAAGATTAACATGAAAATGGTTTATTGGCTTTACACTTTGATTTAATTAGGTTTATTTTTTCAGAGAAAGAAGCTGCATTTCTTTATTTATTCATAGAAATATTTTATTATTAAACATATGTGAATGTTGTATCTTCAGCATAAAAAGATATTTCCACAAAAGTTCAAAGTGTTTTAAAAAAATAAGCGTTTTTGTTTTAATCACAAAGTTATTTCCTATAGTTTGTCTTTCATTGGTAAAAATGAAATGTAATTTGAAATAATGCAATGCAAAGTAACACCACTCTTATGAAAAGATCTGAAAGGTGCTTTTAACAGGTCGATGCTATGTTGCTTCTTGTCCTGTGATTAACCCCGAATGGAGTCCTTGAGGCACAGAGAGATCTAAAAAACATTAAAACATCAACATATTAATAGACAACATAATGCATAATGGGAGTTGCAGTTTAAATACACTTACAATATAAACATATTTTTAGATATCTACAAGCTATGCTCTTTCTGCATGCCACTCTCCATTATTCTAGGATTTACACTAATCCTATGGACCATCTAATCATGGACTGATACCGGGAAACGCTCAGAACATGATCCACGTCACAAACTATTTGAGCATTTTTCGTGTGTTGCTGAGGGATATATGTCCATTGGCTTGTGATTAATGCCTTATGGGTAAAATCCAATGCACAATGCACTAAGCACATAAGAAAACTTACCAATTGCATAAATTGTTATGTCGGTATATTTAATGATTACACCAATGTATATGTTTTTACACACATAATTCTACCCCTTGTAAAATGTACTACCGTTTCTGAGCAGGTGGGGCTTTTGCTCTTGTTTCCAAACTTCATCAGCAACTTGTAATTGGAATCTTAATTCAGTATGATGTTATCACAAATGGTTTTACGAGGGAGGAAAAATCACATATGGAACAGTTCCAGGTGCAATCTGGACTCATGGAAAAAACAATAATCATGAACCTGAAGCTAACACACCTGGCATTTCTGCATGCTAAGTCCTCTGATTTAACTTTTAATCACCTTGAGTCCTAGTACAGTCGCAAAACATGTGCTATTACCACTCTGGTCAACTCCTAATGAGGGCCTTTGGTGGGAAGACAGATGTACCATCCTCATTAACAATTTTTGTGAAAGCTTTTGGGGTACCACAAAGAAATGTTGACGGTTTCAAAAACGTCCACAGCTAAGAATTACAAACTGAAGTGTTCTATTATCCTAACCGAGAACATTGGAATGTTGGGAGCTCCATTGCAGACAATAGAGTGCTCCCTGCTTCTACGGGCCGGTAAAGGCCCGCAGAGCAACATTCCAATGTTCTACAAAGGCTTCTCGAAGCTCGAGGGGATTTATATCCCCTCGAGCTTCGAGAACCCTTTGTTTAATTTGTTAGAACATTCTGCCCTCTAGTGGCAGAATGTTCTAATAGCCTTATAGCCCTTCATAGCAGGGCTATACCGGCTATTAAAGTCCCGCTGTCTTGTTAAAGTCCCTCGCCTTCGGCTCGGGCCTTTAACGATTCAGCGGGCCTTTAATAGCCGTATAGCCTGCTACGGCAGGCTATAAGGCTATAGTAAACAGCACACATTACTTATAGATGACGTTTTGTTAGGCATCACATGGGCACAATAGAAGTTCATACTTGTGAGATTGTTTAAACTTTTTAAGATATCAGTCCCACGTGGTGCTGTGACTTTGCCCAAAATGGATGCTTGTTGTTTAGGTGTTGCTAAACACAAAATAGAAAGCTTGGGGAAGGTGTGGAATCCACAAAATTATAACCTCCAGGTGGTGGTGTAACTCACCTCAAAATGAGGATCCTGTTTTGTGGTTTTCCACAAAATAAAGGCATTCTGTGTTCTGTAGGACACAACTGAATGCTGTAGGATCATTCAGTGGATGATGGTGCTTTCCCTACTCGCCCACACCCTGTACAGCTTGAAGGAGAGAGTGTTTGTCAACTTTCTCTCTCAGCTGATTTTTGTTGTTGCAGAAACAGCTTGATACATCCTTGAATACACCCAAGTGCAGTGGATCAGAATTTGCAAGTGAATGTGAGCACCATGAGCCCGTTTCACAAGGGTACAGTTAGACTTTTGTCTAAGTTTAGACCAAAAGTCAAACTTTTCTACGTTTCAGTATTCACAAAGGTAAGTTACGAGTGGTATCTTTAAGATTGCGGAGTTTCCGCACTTGGGGTGGAGTTTCCCCACTCAGGATGGAATCTCCTCACTCTGGGCGAAGGTCTGCCCGAGTGTGGAAATTCCACTCCAAGTGCGGAAACTCCACAGTTGGAAAGATGCTAATCATAACTCACTTTTGTGAAGAGCATAAAGTAGCAAAGTTAGATTTTTGGTCCAAACTTAGACTAAAAGTCTAACTTTTTCCTTGTGAATCGTGCCCCGGATGTTTTTAAATCCTCTAGCAAAAATCACTGGGAAATCTCTCACAAAGCAATTTAGAGTTTTGGCTCTTTAAATAACACTGTACATGTGAAACTGTATTTACCCTAAGATGATGGCTGGTGAACGGACAATCCAAAAATCCAAAACAATTTACCTTATTTTATTTAAAATCGGTATTTTTCATACTCTGCTTTTATTGTGCAGTACATCCGAGTCACAGTGAGGCGAGCAATCATAAAAAATATTTTATATTTTATATTTTACACTATTTAATCCAACATGTGACACAAAATGATCACAAAACACAAAAGACATACAAATGTCACTAGAATGAATCACAACTCTAAGCTGTTGAGAGTTTAAAAATGTTGCTCAAACCATTTGCTATTTACCCAACATGCTCATACCTTAGCTGCTCTAAATGATTGGCCCCATGTAACAACAAGCCAAATAACATTAAAGCCTCCAATAAAAAATAAAAAAAATACCTGACAATGAGATTTAATGTATTGCTGTCTACGCTTTTTTTTTAATTTCTGTTATGACCTGTAGCGCTCTTCAGAGCACATATTATGCTTCAGTTTGATCCAAGCCTAGTGTGAATTTTCAAGGTTTTACTCAGGAGGGGCAGTTACGCTTTAAAAACTGACCACCAGGGCCAGCTTTGCTGCTGGCGGCGCCTTGTACGATAATCATTTTTGGTGCACCCACACCCTATGAACTCCTCCTAGGATTCTCTCACTACCACTGGGAAAACATGCCCCTCACCTCTCCAATCATACGTTATTGCTAAAAACAGCACACCCCAGGAGGGCATCACCCCTCCACTGGTCAGCGCCCTGTGCGTCCGCACCGGTCGCACTACCCTAAAACCGGCACGGCTCACCACAGTCCTGTTAGATATCAATTTGTAAGTATAGAGACAAAAGTAAAATCTATTGTCTTCACTTAATTCATAAGTACTATAATTTAGAATGCCTCTCTTATTCGCAAAGGATGCATGAATGAAGGGGTCAGCTTTCAGTAAAAGTAACTTCCAGTGGTTAATTTAGTCTGAGCAAGCCAGAGCCGCTTGTTGGCTGAGTAGGAAGACATTCTCTTAGCCTTGTTTCTTTCCATCTCCTTATTCTCCTGATGTGTCACGCAGTTTTTTCCCATGCTGACAGGTCTTGCAGACACCGCTGATTCAGCTTTTTTTTGCATGCATGCCACATTGTTGCGTCATCCATCCAACGTGCCTGCCAGAAACTGTGACATCCATGCCTAAAATGAAGGCTAACCTGCTCTGATGCGAAGATTCCAGGACACCTATGCAGAATTGCACACTTCCATTTCAGCACTCACTCTCCACTAACAACCGGGCCAGTTATTGCAATCTGGGGCATCTTGAGGTCTCTTGTGGTGATGTCTTGAGGAATCCCATACGTATAAACACATCAAGAAACCCTGAAATGGTCTGTCTCCAGTTGCCAGGCTTCTGCAGCTTCTCATTGTGTAGAATCCCCCCCCCCTCCCCTCCCCTTAATGTAAGTGGAAATTCACAACCGTATCTGGAAAAATTTCCAGCTGATTCCAGATGCATTCTGGAAATTTTTTCGAATCCCACCATCTCTAATTTCTTATTGGTGTCTAATAATGTCTGCTAAATTCGTTTTTATCAAACCAGACAAAATCCATTGTTTATTATGCTGGCCATATGCATTCCAATGTCCTCAGAAAATAGAGGAATGGATATACATTTTTGGAGAAAAGGCAGTGTAAATGTCTAAGAGTATTAAGGAAGATAGAAAGCGGTGTTAATTCATACAGTTTCATGCAAATCCTTTAAAACGTAATATGAATTCGCTTGTAGGTTGGCATCAAACTTTGTACGCCTGAGTGGTCTGTTACTACCTTCTTCAGAGTATTGGAAAGGTTTAGCTAACTCATAATAAATGCCCTCTACAAGAGGTGGATTCAAAACAAAAATTTGCCCTGACAAAAAAAATACAAATCAGCTGGCATTGCAGTAGGACACGCATAGAATGGGGCTAAGAGGGTATGGTTTTGTCATGGGAGCCCACCGTTCTCTAAATGCAGCCCCCTAGTCTGCAGGCCAAATGGTCAGTCTGTCCCTGTTGCCCCCTACAAACACATACACCTCTCTCTCTCTCTCTCTCTCTCTCTCTCTCTCTCTCCCCTTTTCTCTCTCATGCTACTCTTAGCATGGTTGTCAGCTTGACTCATGGTGAGGCCCACTGGAATTATGCGGCAGTGTAGGGCCAAATTATGCGGCAGGGTTGAGTAACTTATGCAGCAAGAAGAAAAGCCAAATTATGTGGCATTTTGCGACAGAGGTTTTGATAGTATGACTTCATTATTTTGACAATGTTAAACTTGTTAACACTGTTTGGGTATTAGTTGCACCATTTCAGTGCCAGTTTAACAAACAAATGTAGCATTAAGTAACAGAAAGGTGACCAGTCCAACTCTGCAGGGCCTTCCACCGCGCACAACATTGGTCGCAGCGTTTTTAGTACCTTTTGAACCGTTTGAGCTAGAAACAACATTTTTTGTTTTAAAATATACAGATTATACAGCAGATGATGGATTATGTGGCAAATCTTTAACTATGCGAACATGCAGCAGACGCACAATCACATAATTCAAGTGGCCTGTAGGGTGAATGTTGCCATCCGGGAATCTGCAGCTCCATTCATCAGACTACAAAATGCTACAAAATGTCAGAATGCTTAATAGTTTTGCCTGAAATCAAGAGTGGTAGGAAATAACCATGACCTAGGGCCATTTTGACAGCTATGCTTTACTGCAAGGAGTGAAGCTTTTTCTCCCTTTATCCGCATGCACCCAATAAATCCACAAAGTTCTGTCCTTGGTAAAACAAAGGCAAATACTACAAGAACAGTCGTTTACTGTTTATTGGGTTTACTGTTAATTAAAAGTGTGACCAGAAGCACCTTTGGAACAGCATCTGTGTCATGTGAACAAGCAAACAGAAAAGGATAGAGCAGGGGTCTTCAAACTGTGGGGCGCGACCCCCAGGGGGGCCGTGGAGCGATGCAAAGGGGGTCGCACCTTCACAGTGTCACTTCTGCCTCCAGGGCTTCAGCCCCCCTCCTCCCCCATCCTGTCTCTTAGGCCGGCTGCTGCAGTGCAGCTCGCGTTCCTGGGGCCTCGGCTGGGCAGTGTCTGGAGTCTTATCTCCGCCGCCTGAGCTTTTCACAGGTCTTTAAAGACCATTAGCATATTTACATGCCTTTGTTCACTGATTACTAAAGATTCGTTTTTTATGGTTCCAGTACCCCCTGGGCCCCCACTCTGCCTATTTCTTACATTTGTATTTTTACACTTACTGCTGTAGTGTTAGAATGCATTTAATGAAAAAAAATATAAAGTTGGGTTGCCAAAAGAAACATGCCTGCTATGTGTTGTTTAAAGGTCCTGCAGAGGCCTACTCTTGACACTAAATTGAGTTATAAGTAAAACAGTATGTATTAATTAGGTATGTGACTGTTCTGTCTTTATTCTCTTTAATTATTAGTCATGGATCATTAAGGCATCCCTAGAGCACAATTAAAAGTGCTTTCTATTTATATTTGCTGTTTTAAGTATTCACAGATAAGTGCAAAAAATACAGCTGTAGGTGACTGCTTATTTCTGGGCCATCAAAATAATGAGCTGGTAACCCTAATCATTAGGCTGGAAGTTTGTTGCAGGATCAGCACATTATTTATTTCCTCCACCCTCGAACCATGATTAATGCCATTATAGCAATAGTTTAACTTATATCTGAAACCCTACGCTTCAAGTTTTTGGGAATGCACCCTGCTTTCAGACTACTCACTTCTCATTCTCGCCTTCACTTTCACGTTCACCCTGCACTCCCAACGATCACAATGCACTCACACTGATCACCATGCACTCATAGCGATCACCATGCACTCATAGCGATCACCATGCACTCACAACATTCACCCACTCTCCCTGCACTCACACTATTCACCCTCTCACCCTGCACTCACACTATTCACCCGCTCCCCCTGCACTCACACTAATCACCATGCACTCACACTGATCACCATGCACTCACAATGCACTCACACTGATCACCATGCACTCACACTGATCACTATGCACTCACAATGCACTCACACTGATCACCATGCACTCACACTATTCACCCACTCACCCTGCACTCACACTATTCACCCACTCACCCTGCACTCACACTATTCACCCTTTCACCCTGCACTCACACTATTCACCCGCTCCCCCTGCACTCACACCGATCACCATGCACTCACACCGATCACCATGCACTCACACTGATCACCATGCACTCACACTGATCACCATGCACTCACACTGATCACCATGCACTCACACCGATCACCATGCACTCACTCCGATCACCATGCACTCACACCGATCACCATGCACTCACACTGATCACCATGCACTCACACCGATCACCATGCACTCACACTAATCACCATGCACTCACACCAATCACCATGCACTCACACCAATCACCATGCACTCACACAATTCACCCGCTCACACTGATCACCATGCACTCACACCGATCACCATGCACTCACACTGATCACCATGCACTCACACCGATCACCATGCACTCACACCGATCACCATGCACTCACACTGATCACCATGCACTCACACCGATCCCCATGCACTCACACCGATCACCATGCACTCACACCAATCACCATGCACTCACACCAATCACCATGCACTCACACCAATCACCATGCACTCACACCAATCACCATGTACTCACACAATTCACCCGCTCACCCTGCACTCACACTGATCACCATGCACTCACACCGATCACCATGCACTCACACCGATCACCATGCACTCACACCGATCACCATGCACTCACACTGATCACCATGCACTCACACTGATCACCATGCACTCACACCGATCACCATGCACTCACACCAATCACCATGCACTCACACCAATCACCATGCACTCACACCAATCACCATGCACTCATACCAATCACCATGCACTCACACCAATCACCATGCACTCACACCAATCACCATGTACTCACACAATTCACCCGCTCACCCTGCACTCACACTGATCACCATGCACTCACACTGATCACCATGCACTCACCCTTGCTGCTCCCGGCCATGGCCAGGTGAGCTTCTAATGTGGCAGCGCGTATTCCTGCGGATTGGGAGGCCCTTCACAGAGGTTGACTAGACATCTTTCTGATGTCAATTGCTGTATTTTGGTTATAAACTGGTACTGATGGGGTGAAATCTTTCCTCAGTATTACTGTGTTTAAAAAAATTCTAAATAATAAAGCAATGCTACTCCAAAATACGCAGCATCACAGAACATTATTTACATTTTCTACTCACACAATTTAGTCAAGCCTGTCGCATAATTTGGTCCTCACCTTCCTCATAACATAGAGGTTTAGAAATTGTTGGCAGGAGGGGGTCCTTACGCTTGAAAATGTTGAGAGGGGGGTCTCGGCATCCAAAAGTTTGAAGACCTCTGGGATAGAGTGAAATCTGATTCATTGACCATCAAACGCTCCTAAATGAATGTAGATCAACTTTTGCATTAACTCTGTTTGTTTCTTCCCTTTTTAGGGTACATCAGGAACTACAAACCTCTGCGCTCGCCTCACAAGTCATCTGGAAACGCTTGGGTCATCGTGTCTCAAATAAGGAAACTGACTTCTTTACTCTCAAGTCATTTCCTCATTTAGGCAACAAGGATGCGGGGATGCTCTCTGCCTCGGGGAGGGGAAAAGGTGTGTCAATCGAGAGCAGTTTATTTTCTGATACGATGCAAATTGGGAAACAGGCGAGGAAATTCCAGTCCTGGCCGAGTAGATAAAAACTCGAGGCGCGCGCTGCCGAGGGCGATTCCTCGCCTACAAAGGTGCATTTACCCGGAAGTGTCACACACATGCCAATCAGCAGCCATTGTGTGCTAGGAAGAAAAACAAACAAAGGGTCACAGAAAGAGCAGATTGGTGGGAAGCGTGTCCCATAGGGTGTAAATCAATCAGATCCGAAAAGAGAAGGCAGAAAAGAGGGCGTTCAACAAACTTGTAGCTGTGACGAGGACAACCTCTGCCTCAGACTTTCATTGGCGACTATAGAAGGCGACAGACAAACATCCAAGGTAAGGGGAAATCATGTTATTATTTTATTCATGTTTAAAATATAATAGAGCTGAAACACTGGGGCATTGAATTGCGTCACAAACTACATAGATAGTAGAGAAGGAAGTGAAACATTAATGATATAGTGGTTGGATACAGTGGGTTTTGGCAGTTTTGTGTGTGTGTGTGTGCGTATATATATATATATATATATATATATATATATATATATATATAATATATATACATATATATGTGTATATATATATATATATATATATATATATATATATATATATATATATATATATATATATGTGTGTGTGTGTGTGTATAAGTGCATTTTAGAGTGCTCTACATGAATACCAGACTACATTACAGATACATGTTTTAATTTTTTATGGCAAGGGGAAATTAAGCATGTTGCTCGAAATTGTAGAATGTTGAATCAACGCAAGCATGGTTCCCGAGTTGGAAAGTCGGCATCTCTTGTCATTAGGCCACATCTCTTCTCCTGAGTTTGAGGGATGTCTGGGAGGTTTTTAATTTGCTGGATCTTCTTGAGACTTTGAGTGTTGCTCCTCTAATTCCTGGGACCCAGGTGAGCAGCATCCCCTACCGGGAGCTTCTTGGTTCTGTAAGGGTATCTCTAGAGGTCCATATTACTGTTAAATTGTGCCATGTATTTCATGGCCCTATTTTCAGTATTCCAACATATGATTGACATGTATAGACCCCGACCGTTGCATCTTTCTTTTGATTGTTTATCGGGAAAATTAAGTTGGGCCCACTTTGCATTTCTAGTTTCTGGCTGCATTATTACTGTAATCAAAAGCTACTTCAAAGTGGACAAAAATGTCAAATAAAAAAAAACGAAAACATGTATTAATCGAGATGAATTCTAGACATATTAGAAATAATGTTGCCATACAATTAATGTAAACCACGTGAGAGATTCCCAATTGATGTTCTACCATGTTTATAAATGTTGCAGCTAAGTATCTACTGGTATACATTAACTTGTGACTAGTTGTTGAAAGGTGTACAAAAGGGGATGGTGATGGACGGAGCATCTGAACCAATCAAACACTCACACCCAGTCAACAGATCTGGGTTTAATCCATCACTGTTCTTTAGCTCACTCTGCCACCCCAGTTCAGACATGGCCATATGCAAATCAGTCTGACCCTGTGCCTCATGGGAACAGTCCAGCCCGAACTGCCAAGCCATGCCTTCCCTGGACCGGAAACAGTTGTTGAAAGGAGCATCCCCTTGGCAAGTTACCCATTGTGGTACGCATGTGGTGGTAGTGCCAGGAGAATGTGTGCCTCACCCTTTGCTTTTAGGGTGCCTGATTCTGATCCTACCTCGCTGCCATAAGGCATATTTCAATAAGGGCAGTAAATGATTGTTATTACGCAAGCGTAATCTGGCGTGGAAATCCTTGCACAGTTACTTGCAATTCGCAGAGTTATTTCATTAACTGTGCTTATTGGCATCTTTTTTTAATACGACTGGTGTTTGTCTGGCCCATTCTGGTGTATTTATTTATTGTAGTGTAGCGTTGCAAACTTGTATTGTGCGTGCAGCATTTTTTCTACACATTTTGAATTTTGATTGTTGATCGCCATCTTTTTATGTCACAATTCACAAACTGATGATAAAAAAAAGAAAAAACATTGCGGCCAAAAATGTCTCGAACTACAGATTTTTACGTAACAACATTAATGCAAAAGACTCATAATATTCATAGTTTTCACATGTAAATAAAACTAGACGGCTTCGCACAGCGCAAATTGCAATATCAGATCGAATATGGATTACAAAAAAATAAGGAAATCAGGGAAATGTGTGCCAAGAAATATGCGGGGCTTCTATTATGTCCTGCAGCCATTGCCACGCAGGAACACCATATGCCAGAGAAACCCTGCACAGTGACTGTGGGGTAATGATGTGAACACAGGGGTGGACTGAGGCAGAAAATAAGCCTGGGAGCCAGAATAAAAGTAGCTCCCTATAGTGAATTAGATAGCTAAAAAAATGTGGCCCAATTTTGCAAACTGGGGCAGTTTTGAGCTGGTAAAAACACACTGTGCAAGTGTTTTGCAAGGTATGGAAGACTGCATGGATTTGACCCTGATGTAGGCAATGTTTGGTTTATTATGTAGGAAATCCACAGTAAAAACCGTTCCACCTCATGGATGAACAGGCCCACAAAAAGTTAAAAAACAGGCTCACAGAGGGACCTTTCAGACAAGCCAGGCAGTGTCTGATTGCCCTAGAGACCAGTCCAACTTTGGTGAAACCCATCTTGTCACTGATGGATCATGACAGATGGTAAGACCAACCACACAGGCAGAAAAGAATGTGAGGTTCCCACGGGTAAGGAAAAAGCATCACTATCAGGGGCCGCATTACAGACAAGGCACATTTTTATTGTTTGCACCAGGAGCACCTTTTACAAGGTGCACCCAGGGCAAGCAATGATAATGCACCCTATTATGATGAATGCACTGCCCCCAGGGCAGCAGCGAACTCGTGCTGCCCTTAGAGCATCGCATTCGGTGAAATAATGGAGTGACTGCTTTACAACCGCTCTGTGTTTTCACAGTGCAGGCAGCAACCCACCTGCACTTTTAAGGGAGATTAGAGATCCCCTTGCAGGCAGGTAAAGTCAGTGACTGCACCTGCCTGCAAGGGGATGTCTGGGGGGTCTTTGACACCCCCTTTTCCCCGCCAGAGGGCTGCTCTCAGGGGGCGCACTCTAGGTGGTGCACTGTGAGTGCGCCTCCTGAGAACCTCTTTGCCGCAGCGCCCACGTCTCTAATATGGCGTGGGCACAGAGGCAAAGGGATTCCCTCATTTGCATGGGGCACGCCCCCTGCAAGTAAAGGAACACCCCTGGAGATAGCACTGGTGCTTTATGTGCTCCAAAGCTATCGGTATTCCAGAAGGGGCTGCAGAAGCATCAGTGGCCCCTTCTGTAATACCAAAGTGCCCTGGGGGCGCGGAAAGTGGGTGCAAATGCTCGTTTCAGACCTGGGGGACTTTCTGTAATACGGCCCTAGGTGTCTTCGAAAGAGTGGCTCTTGTGATGCTCATGTTCTGAAATGCTTTGCAGGTCACATTGTAAGCTCGTCTGTTTACTCCTTATACTGTATTGTGCAGAGGTGTAGTAAGAGTGCCCTAAGGGAAGAAAAGATATGGGGTCCCCATCCCCTGGTGCGGTAGTATAAACAACCGCTAATTGGGCTACAGTAGACCCCTTTAAACCCTGGGCCCCAGTGTTACTGTAGCTACATCCCTGGTTCTGTGGCACAGTGTACCCAAGTTTATTGAAAATGGGTCCTACTATACAATCCCTTATTTGTAAAATGTAAACACTTAACTTCCATCTTGGTTGCAGGTGCTGTGGCTCATCCTGTATTAACAACAAGACGTGGAGCTGAGGGAAGATGTTGCAGTCGGTGTCTGTGGTGATTGCCTTTTGGCTACTTCGTGTGTCTGCCTTTAGGGTTCAGCGCCTGGAAAATGCAGGTAAGGGGTCACTCCTCTCACATACAAATGCATGGACTTTATAATGCTTAATTATCTCAAAATACTTAATATAAAGGGAGTGGTTAAGAGGAACAAACAGGACGGGTGAGGAGAATCCACATAGAGTGGTAGAAGTGGTAACTCACACAGTGGGAGGAGGATGCCACACTAACAGGAGGGGAAGCCCACACTGAAAAGGAAAGGAAGCCACACTGACGGGAGGAGGGAAATTGATGGCCCTGCCCATACCCAGATAAACATTACTTACCAGGTAATTTGCATAGATTCAGGCACTGTGCAGGGACCACACAAAGATAACCTGGAACTGCAACACAAATAGTTATATTAAAGTGCAAGTGTTTACAACAAGCCCATAAGTGAGAAAGCAGCCTCTAGTCTTACATGCCTTTGCTCAGTCAGTGTCCAAGGAGACCTAAAGTAACGCAGCAAAGCAAGTCACCTTGCTGTGCTGCATTAGGGGAAAGGCAGGAATGCACCGTATTTAAAAGAATATGATGAATTACTGTCCTTGTGCGTGTGCTAGCGCCATTTTGGATTCCTAGCACCAACCTAGCCGCACTTACACCAGGGTATAAGTGTGCCTGCGTTGTAGGCAGCATTTCTTTTGTGCAGGAAGGAACACACCTTCTAGCACAAAAACAATCCTGAGAGACACATTTCTCTAGAAAGAGGATGTAACAAGGAGAAATAAAGATATTTCTTCTCGTTACACCTCACCTGGGGAGGGAATATCTTTCTGGCTCATTAGCAGGTTTACCAGTTCTGGTAAATCTTGAAATGCATCATAAACCATGGGAGTTGCATGGTAACACTCACACAATGCCCATTGAACACCTCATTGGTGCAGGGTAAGGCAACACAGTGATTTGTATCTGTGCTGCATTACTTTATTCATGATTTATAAATCCACTCAGAGCTATGCAAGGTGGCCTTGCATGGCTTCATAAATCTCTTTTTTAAGTAGCATTGCTCTTGCAACATGTTGCGTGGTGCAAGAGCGACACACCCGGGCTTGTAAATAGGCCCCCTAGTTTTAGAATGAGAAATAGAAGCATGATCAAGAATGATGGGTGTGCTATGCATGATGAAACCAAAGATTTCTTAGATTTGATCAATTCCAAAATCAGGAAAGACATCAATAATTCTCCAACAAATGTTGCTAACTGTCTGACAGTTTGTGCTGGAGTGTGCCTTCTGGAGCAGGGTCAAGACTGATTTGCATATGACTGGTTCCAAACTAAGGTGGCATTGTGGCCAAAAGAACAATGGGTTGGAATGCCACCAGGAGCGATTGGTAGTGGTTAGATTTATTTCAAGCATTCTTCCTATCACCTTTTGTTAGTTTGGTGAAACCTTCAGTTATCTCAGTCCCACTAGGCCAAGATCATGCACCCTCTAAATAATGACAATTACTCTAGTTATTTAGTCATTGCTTTCACTAGAGTGACACTGTTTGTGTTGCCCGATTACATTGTTAAGAGACACCTGTTGAAACACGAGTATGGGAAACCTAACATTTGTCCTTTCTAATAACGAAGGGAGAACCATACTTGGTCCGGTGTACTTTAGATAGCCTTTCATTGTTTCAAAGTAAAGTGCCTTCATTAGATTATGGCAATGTTTTAATAGTTTTATTGACTTTGCACCATTGACACAAACATTCTTGCATCAAGTCTTACGTCTGATTCTCCTACTTGTAATTTCACAGCAGATGAGATCTCAAAGTAGTTTCATGCAGCAGACAATGAGTTAAGTCTCTAACTTTACACCTAGACTTGCTTGATTTCAGTGGGATAAGTAAATATGCCAATGCTGGTATGCGGTGATGAATCAATATTGCAACTTTCAAAAAATGTCTTGATTACTATGGAACACTCGTAAGGACAACCTAGTTTTGAGTACATGTACAATACAACACAAAGGCATATTTGGAGTGCTCGGCTACTCCTGATGGAGCATCCCGGTGCTAACAGCAGTACCACCCTAGAGAACAGACTAGCATCCTAGACAACCAATCTAAGCATTACACAGGTGGGACTACAAGCCCTTCCTAAAAACCTTTCCGAGGGAGCAAAACAAACAAAGGACGGAAGCAAATTCCTGAGTTTTGCCATCAGAAAGGTAAGGGACTTCCCATTGCGCCTACCCTTGTGGACCTTCAGGATGTGCCGGAACCGCTGGGAATCAGATCTGAGGGATCTATTCTGATGATAGGCCTTGAGCCTGCATCTCAAATACTGAGGTCTCTTGATTCTTCAAAGCTCTATAGGCAAAGATTAGAGCCTAGACTTTGATGTGACTGATTACAGGAAGCCAATGCAGCTGGTGGAGATGGGCAGACACCAAATGACATTTCTGGTCCTTAAGAAGGAGGAGGGCTGCAGCATTTTGGATAATCTGCAGTCGCTGTTGAAGGTAGGCTGACAAACAGCAGGTAAAGACTGTTGCAAAGTCCAATTTAGAGGTGACTAGGTCAAGGACAATGGTCTGACTGCATTCCATGGGAACCAAATATAGCATTCTTCTCAGTGACTTCAGAGTAGCAAAGCTTCAAGCAGAGACCACTTTGACCTGTGGTTCAAAAGACATAGCTGAGTTGAATTTGACACCCAAATTTCTGATACAGGAAGAAGGGGAGGGTGAAGCCCCCAACTCAGTCAGCCACCAGCAGAAGGGAGTTAGGGATCATGCTTATGCCGAAATAGAGAATCTTTGCTTTATCAGAATGAAGTTTGAGGTAGCTTTAACCCTTCCAGTCACCCACTGCTTTGAGGAAGTCCTTGAAGGACTTGAGGGCTTCAGGTTCCTCATCCTGGAAAGAGAGCAGACGCTGCATGTCATCAGTGTATGAAATCCCCTTCAGAACCCATGATTCAACCCACTTAGACATTGAAAAGCGTGGGGCTCAGGGCACAGCCGCGAAGCACCCCATACTTGAAAGGCTTGGGGTCTGAAGAAAAGGGAACAAGAAACACTCCATGAGATCTATCCTTCAAATACGATTGGAGCCAGGACAGCACATTCCCTTGAACTCCAATCTTCTCTAGCCTGTTCAGCATTATGGGGTATGCAACTCTGTCGAATGCTGATGATAAGTCAAAAACAACAACTATTGCTGCACCCAGATCAAGGTTGACCTTGATAAATTCCGATACCTCTAGTAATGCAGACTCGGTGCTGTAGCCTGGCTGAAAGCCAAACTGCGTATTATGGAGGAGGGCGTTGGATTCCAAGAATGCACAGATGTGTTTATTGACTGCATTCTCGATCATCTTGACTGCTGCACGAAGGAGGGAGATGAGTTTAAAATTACTGAGTACTTACGGTCTGCATTAGCTTCTTTTACCAAAGGAAGTAGGAGGGCCTGTTTCCACCTCTTCAGAACAGTAGTAGACTCCAAGGAGACGTTCAGTAATGTATTGGGAATAGGATTGACAAATGACAAGACTGACTTCAGAATGTCAGGGGGGAGCAATCCTGGGGTGAGCTGTCTTGCAGTTAGCCAGTCGCCTGGTGGATTCCTCCAATGTGTGTGTATATATACTGGCCAGTAGGTAATTATAGTTAGGACCATGTTTCCATAGGAAGAGCATTTTTGGTTTTGCCAATAACTTTGGTGCCATTGAACAAATCCTTGCGTAATTTTCAAATTTAGTATGATGCACACTTCAGGTCCGGTCTTGATAGTTTCAGGGCGATCTGTTAAGTGGGGGTCGAGAAAAAGGGAGGGTCCCAAAACACGTTTTTCCCATGCAAGATCTCATATGGATTTTAGGCACTACTACAGCCCGAACGGAATTACACCAAATTTAGCAGAAATGTTGCTGTTGGTTCAGAAAGCGAGCTTTTTGTGAATTGGTATAAATTCATTCAGTAGATTGGGAGAAATTAAAGAAAAACCAAATTTAGATATTTATCAACGCGAATGTACCGCAAACCCTACCGATCTCGTGCTGAGAACTGTCATTGACAAGCTAGACCATGCTGCCTCGATACTTTTAGATCTCTTGGCAGTATTTGATACTGTTAATCATCTATTCTGATTATTCAAGTGTATGAGCTAGGTATCAGAGACAAAGCCCTCGCCTTATTCACAGCCTTTCTTGTTGACAGGTAACAATACATTATTATAGAAAACTTTGCCTCCCCAACGTGGAACTTTCCTTGCGGTGTTCCTCAGAGGCCTTCACTAAACCCCACCCTATTCAATTTGTACTTTAGCCCCTTGGTTAAGCTAGTCAAAACCTTTGGCTTCTCAGTTGTCTCCTACACAGATGACACACAGATTGTGGTGTCTGTCACAGGAAACCTGACGCACATGGTCTCCCAATTCTGCCTCTGTATGGAAAATATTAGAACTTGGATAGCTGAAAATTGCCTGGGATTAAACTCAGGTAAAATTGAAATGTTACTCTTTGGCAACAACACTAATTTCTATTCCCCGAATGGGTGGCCACTGGCTATGGGCCCAGTCCCGTCCCCAGTGGAAAAGGTTCGAAATTTGGGTGTCATTTTGGTCCGGAAACTCTACTTTGAAAACATGATTAATCAAATAGCCTCCTCGGCCTTCTTCCTTTTGAAGTGCCAGAGAAAAACGTTACCCTACATCCCCGCTACTCTTCACAAATTGATTATGTCTGCATTAATTCTTACCAACCTTGACTATTGCAATTGAATATATATCAGATCGCAACAAAAAAAATTATCCAAACTTCAAACACTAAAAAATGCTGCAGCTTGTCTCATTTTTGGCCAACCCAAATTTCACTCAACATCCACAACATTGAACAAACTTCATTGGTTACCCATGAAAACAAGCATTTACAATGCAACGGTTTCGCCTTGGCAAAAGTTAGAGCTATTGGCATTGTAAATGACAACATTTTTATTTATGTGTTGGTTTTGAAAACAGATAAATAAATGACATTGTCATTTACATTGCCAATAGCTTAATCTCTCGCAAATGTGAGACCTATTGTACCCTACTGGACGAGCTCAGCAGACAGCAATTACTACCACACACACACACACCCAGAGCCACAGACACCCAGAGCCACACACACACAGCCAGCCACACACACCCAGAGCCAAACACACACACACACCCAAAGCCACACACACACACACACACCCAAAGCCACACACACACACACACACACACCCAAAGCCACACACACACACACATCCAGAGCCACACACACACACCCAGAGCCACACACACACACCCAGAGCCACACACACACACCCAGAGCCACACACACCCAGAGCCACAGAGCCACACACACCCAGAGCCACACACACACAGAGCCACACACACTCACACACCCAGAGCCACACACACTCACACACACCCAGAGCCACACACACCCACCCAGAGCCACACACACCCACCCAGAGCCACACACACCCACCCAGGAGAGCAAGCACAGCGAGGGGGCAGGGAAGCAAGCACAGCGAGGGGGCAGGGAAGCAAGCACAGCATGGGGGCAGGGAAGCAAACCAGGGGGCAGGGAAGCAAACCAGGGGGCAGGGAAGCAAACCAGGGGGCAGGGAAGCAAACCAGGGGGCAGGGAAGCAAGCACAGGCAGGTTGCAGGGGAGCAAGCACAGCCAGGGGCAGGGGAACCAGGGGGCGGGGGAGCAGCACAGCCAGGGGGCAGGGAAGCAAGCACAGGCAGGTTGCAGGGGAGCAAGCCCAGCCAGGGGCAGGGGAACCAGGGGGCGGGGAAGCAAGCACAGCCAGGGGGCGGGGAAGCAAGCACGGGCGGGGAAGCAAGCACGGGCAGGGAAGCAAGCACAGCCAGGGGGCAGGGAAGCAAGCACACTAGTCACTAGTAGGTTTCAAAAGAGATCCTGGGCTGCACAATTTTGAGATCAAGTATTGGTGCAACAGCTGGCCGGAGATCCCTACTGGAATACTGGGAGAGGGCATGAACCCTCTGCCTACTCAGAAACGCAGATAAGGAGCAAGATTACACTTTCAAGCAGGATGAAACAGAAAGCATGATGATCAACGCATAACCAGTGCTGCTGCCACAGCCAGAGTTAAAAAGGTAGAATAAGGTACGAACAATTAACATCACTTTTTTACTGCTTATAAATAAAAATCACCTGGCTTTAAAACACACTGTACTCTAATACAACGATCATTAAACCATGTTTCCTCATGTAAGTAATGAGGAGTGCTTTTCATAATGAGGTTTACTGAGTTACTGAAGGGCACGTAGGTAAGCAGCCATTCATACTCTGTAGCACGCAAAATGTATTTAATTACTTTCATTCAAGTTAAGAGGGATTCAGCATAAGCGAGTGCGTGCCAAACTCACGTTTTGATTCACGCGTTTAGTTTTTGTACCTTCCACAATGCCTCCTATTTGTTCATCCTTTTTCACAATAGTAAGCGGTTTTTACAGCACGTGTCCCATACAAATACTTAACAATGATATACCTTACACTGATCCCCACGCCCAGAATTCTTATATTTTCGCCTTGCCTGATAAGTATTATATGAGACACCCCAAACATTTTCTCCGTTAGTGGGCTAAAGGTAGAATATCTAGATTAATCCCCTCAACTGATTAAGAGCTACTACTGTAGTTCTCATTGGATGCATTCATAGTGGTGCAATTGATGCCAATGAATGCGTGTTTACAGCCTTCTCCCCATAGTGGGAATCTCAGGGTGTTGGTGCTGTATTTGTTACCAAGCGTATACTTGGCAGTAGGAAGTAAGCTACTGCTTGCCGAGTGCGCCAACCTTTGGGTGTATCATGCCACCTGGGTAGCTCCCGTTTAGTGCATCATAGGATACTCTTGATCAAGTTGCCCGTCTCTAATTACGTGCAAATGTAGATAGTTACTAATAGAGTCCCTTACTGTTCACGCTCATTGATTGCCCTCCATATGGATGGGAACTGTAGAGCGAGCAGACCAACCTCTCGCTCACTACACTCAATCTCCCACGATATTCACAAGGCGCATCCTATATGCTACAAAACATTGATTGCTCGAGGCATATAGGCTAGAGGTTCCTGTTGTACTATTTTTTCCTGAGATGGGGGGACACCATGCGTAGGACACACACACCATGATGCTCAGATGGGGTACCCTGCCCATGTCGGGTGTGGTCTCTCTAAACCTGCTGTCAGCTGCTTCCCCTCCTGGTTTCATTGGAAAATATGAAGTTTCCTTACTCTCCTTACCTCACTGTCCACTACTTCATGATAGGCCGGTGGAGGGTCGAAGCCTCCGCGCCCGCTGCGACTGCCCTCGCCACTGTCCCCACGAGGGCCGCCGCTATCCATGGGCTCATACCCGCCGTAGTCCAAGCCCAGCCGCTCGTTTGTGAGCAGCGCCACCGCTTCATTGATGTCATTTTTTGCCAAACGCAATGCTTTCCGGATGGCACCAGGGTCAGCGAATCCCATGCACAGAAGGGTCGTGGTATGCTGCTCTTCTTCGCTCTCCATGTCACCCGTGCGCACAATCTCCTGGCCACTCACTGAGCTCCGCACCTGACACTTACGCTCCTGCGCGCCGCCATCTTCCCGGCCCTCCCACTTCCTCCCACTACCTCCCTTTCGGTGAACAGAACGAAGCCACTGGAGCTGCCAATCTCTTGTCACGTGACCCGACAAAAACTGATGGAGAGCAGGGAGTAACATCGTGATGAGAGACATAGAAGTAGGACACAAAATAAGCACGTTACCCAAGGGCTCAGAGAATGGAAAATGCACCCCGAGGCAAATGCTGTGCTTTGGAAACTTAACTACGGATAGAAAAATAGGATATTCTATTTTTTTAAATGATGTGACCAGACACTGTTCGTGTTAAATTAATGTACATTTTTATCCGAAGAAACATCCCACTTCTTACTCATACCCTGCGGAGGACAGCCGGGTGGGGAAGGATGGGAGCGAGAGCACGAGACGGGGCAGGCAAGGTAGGACAGGAGAGATGAGAGAGAGGGACAGGGAAGCCAGAGAGGCGGGAGAAGCGAAGAGGTCCCGGGCCGCGCTGTGATTGGCTGACGTCACGGGGGTGTCCCGGGCCGGCAGCCAATCACAGCGCGGCCCGGGAATGACGTCACGGGGGTGTCCCGGGCCGGCAGCCAATCGCAGCGCGGCCCGGGACAAAGGGGCGGGGCTTAAAAAAAGCACCAGAAACGCCCCCGAATCGCGTTTTCAAGAGAAAGCGCGATTGACAGCCTCTGTCTCCCAATGGCTAGCCTCCATTTATGGAGCTAGCCAATTGGAAACAGAGGCGGTCTGAAGATCCCTACTGAAAACAAAAGTTTTCAAACTGGGAGGGGCACTTCGTGCCCCTCGCCAGGTCGAAACCTAAAAAGCAAAGATCTGAAAACTACCCAGAAATGACATTTGAGTCTCTGTAACCAAAACAACAGACCAATGGAATTTAAATCTTCCCTGGATGCCAGCCTAGTAAGTCAAATAAAACTGGTGAGCGCACAAAAACTCGACTGTGGGACAAATAGCTCAATCAACCAATGGACTATGAAGCATGAGCAATGGTTTTTGGTGCAATTGTGGGGGCTGAGTTGGCAACAAGTTACTCAGCATTTATCTGCCTTATTTGGATTTTTGCCTCGTAGACTGAAATGCTAACTACGATTTATTTCACTCTCCTAGCAGAGCTCGAGGATGACTATCAGATTTGATAGCTGGGTTAGGAGTTTGTAGTTTTCACACCAGAAAGAGGGGATATTACTGTTCCCAGTCCCACAATGATGCAATTCAAGGTATTTTGGCCCTATGTACCTCTTGAATGTCCTGCAATCTAATGACTTTGGATCCCACTTTCGAATGAAGTGACAACAGCATGTTATTCCAGAGTCGTCTTGGGTTCATAGTGAAAGGGTTTGTGCAGACCCGTGATAATGATATTGTATCTGTTTTTGATCAGATGGTTGGTCGTAGAACGTAATACAATAAATATTTGGGATTTGACCAATACGTGGTCAAAATTCCTTGAAGACTTTATTAAAGTGTTTCGAGCAATCTAGTACATCTTTGTTTGGTTTCCCTGTTGATACATCTATCCCCACTTCTCACCTGCAAGAGTTTGGGTGGATTTGGGGGCATTTCTATGATGACCTTGTCTTATATCCTAGCAAGTCTTCTAAAGTATGAGAGGATTTCAGTTGTTGAAAAAACCACCATTGGGGGCTGTGGCTGTTCACCCTCTGGAGGCTCACTGAGGTCTCTCTTTCGTCCAAATGATTTCTAGTTGCAGTTATTACTGTCTGTATTCGTTTTTTTCTTGCACTCTGCAAGACAAAGAATTATAGTCATCTGTTTTAACTTTTTGATGAACCCTTCCAACTTTTTAGGAACTCCTGAATGACTTTAAATCGTTCAACCTGATTATTAAAAGTCCTTACATATCTTGTGTTAATTTTATAGATGGGCCTTTGTTTATTTATTTATTAATTTGCCAAATGCTCGTGTTTTTTAAACGTTTCATCTGTGTCAAAAATGGCAGCTGATGCTAGCATACTTCCAGTTTTTCAGGCGAGCATACCACACACAAACTTCAGACTAAATTAAAACAATTTGCCACTGAAATAGTGAGCAAAACATATTAAGAAGTTTGTAACTTCACTGTAGTTTTGATGTACACAAGCCTTTGTCTGCAGATCTTCAGTAAGCGGGCACGAACAGAATCCAATAACTGTTTCCGGAAATGACAACCTTGTTCTCTTCTTTAAAGGCACCCTCGAGATATCAAAGCAGCCGGTCCAAAATAACAGCCCCGCCCACTGACAACCCCGGGGAGCCCGACAAACGCAAGGCAGGAAATCGTTTCATGCACTCCCGATCAATCCTCGGCTCCGCAAGAGATAATTAAGTATGCCGCCTATCCCCACTCTGCCTCTCTCTTCGGTCTCTGCAGGCCTCCATCCTTTGAACCCGCCCTCTCAATCCCCTCCCCGGATGTACCGGCTCTCGCGCGTTACTTACAGTTCGAGCAGACAACAAATCATTAGAGCGGGAAGCAGGTGCGCGCGCCACAAAGGTTGTGTGCTTTGTTGGGAATGAAATGAGAGTGAAAGACAAGAGTCTAAGTTTGGAAGAGGGTTGCCGAGAAGGTTAGTGGGGATCTATGTCTGCTCGGATGATTGGCCCGCGGGGACAGTCGGCTCCGAGAGCCTACATTGTCAGACTGCTGAGGGGTCAGAACGCTTCCGCTCCCAGAGAGTCGCTCGTGATTGCAGACTCCCCGGAATGCGCAGTACTGAAGCAGCCACCTACTCCGTAAGAGCTGCAGAGAGATGCTATCCACCTGTCCTTTATAACCAATCACAGGAGTGTAATAAGGCCTGTCGGGTGGCTTATAATGCTTCGGTAACAAGGCATGTGGAGACGGCGCAAGCAGTAATGAAGGCCCCCTTGGGGGTATAGGTACTTTCCCACTTGGCTAATCCGGCATAGTGGGAGGGGCTCAGGAATCATGCCGACCCCACAATCACGGCCCTGCTTGTTCGCTTTATGTGAAAGCCACACCGGAGACGTGCTGTGCAGACAGCTTCTAAAAGCAGCACTTTTCTCTCTGACCTCACCACGCCTTCTCAAGTGGGTGGGGAAGGATGGGAGCGAGAGCACGAGACGGGGCAGGCAAGGTAGGACAGGAGAGATGAGAGAGAGGGACAGGGAAGCCAGAGAGGCGAGAGAAGCGAAGAGGTCCCGGGCCGTGCTGTGATTGGCTGACGTCATGGGGGTGTCCCGGGCCGGCAGCCAATCACAGCGCGGCCCGGGAATGACGTCACGGGGGTGTCGCGGGCCGGCAGCCAATCGCAGCGCGGCCCGGGACAAAGGGGCGGGGCTTAAAAAAAGCACCAGAAACGCCCCCGAATCGCGTTTTCAAGAGAGAGCGCGATTGACAGCCTCTGTCTCCCAATGGCTAGCCTCCATTTATGGAGCTAGCCAATTGGAAACAGAGGCGGTCTGAAGATCCCTACTGAAAACAAAAGTTTTCAAACTGGGAGGGGCACTTCGTGCCCCTCGCCAGGTCGAAACCTAAAAAGGATTGCATTGAAGGCCTCATGCATTGCCTTGAAGGCACTACACAATATTGCACTGGTGTCCCTCAGTCAGCATTACCACTGGTACACACTTCTTAGAGCCCTATGCTCATCGGGAATGGAAAACATTGAGGTGCCCAATTTTAGACTGGCTCATTGGGGCTTTAAAAGCTTTGAGACCTGTCCTGCTAAACTGTGGAATCCTCTTCCTTTGAATTGAAAAATTCCCCGAGCCTTCTACATTCCAGCAAAGCATTGAAAACATGGCTCTTCTAATAATTAAGTGGCTCATACTGCACCTACCCCTCAATCCGATCACCCTTACTCTTTTTTTTATTTTTTTTATTTAGAACCAGTATTAACAAAAGATAATACATATAGCATGAAATACAATGAATAAAGTATTTACATTTGGATTCAGTAAGAGAGTAAAACAATACATGCAGTAACAGTTATGATATGCAGGAATGAAAAGAAGAGCAGAAAGCTAAAAGGGGAAATATATTAGCAGAGAATACAAAAAACAATAGCATATATATAAAAAAAGAAGAAGGGAGAAATCGGATTTAGCTCAGCCAATTCCACTAGGAAATAAACCTTTCCAAGTAGAGATTGGACGCCAAAGTTCTTTGCCACAAAGTTTTGTTTTAATTCCCCTGGTAGCAAATACTGCAGATTCATATTAAAGACGCAAGAAAGCGAGCTAGCCACATTTAGAAGCTAGGAGGAAGACTATCCTTCCAACGCGCAGCCAACGCGCAGACAAAATTAATCTCAGTACAGCTGTACCTATAAATAATAAACTTTGTTCCGATTTAGTTAAATTTAACGAGCTGTCATATCCCAAAACATATAAGGTGTCAGACTCAGGAAGTTTATGATGAAAAACTTTCTCCCAAAATGAAGCAATCATATTTTTTATAAGAAGCTCGGGACAGCTGCTAAACAAATGAACTAACGTCGCTGGGCCTTGTGAACAGCGTGGGCATAAGTCAGTTTCCCTTTTACCCCAAGCAAAAAAATCCGATCACCCTTACTCAAGGCAGCCCCAAGTAACATAACATTGGCTGCTAACACTTCAACTGGGAAGTTTTGGTAGCCAGCTTGGGACTCAACTTCAGCCGAGTCAGAGAAAAATCGTTTTTTTAAAAGAAGAGGGGTCAGGGTAGGCATACCATGACCTCTAACTGTGGACCTGGGTTCCCCCTGTGACTCCCACAGAGGAATAAAGCAGTTTGTTGAAAACATTTTTGCCAATAGAAAGAGACAGAGCTGCAAATCTGCAGAAAAAAAAAAATAACGCGGTCTCCCGGGTGGGCTAGGTTCCGTGGGCATGCAGGCTTTTCTTTTTTTTTTTAAAGGAGTAGGTGCACAGGGCCCCCCTCTTTCAGCTTACAAAGGTCCTGGGGATCACCACCTCAGCGGTGCCTAATTTTAATAAATTAGTGTGCCTCTCGGACCACCCTGGCCCCAGGAACCACCACCTCCCCAAGGCTATAAATAAATTGGCTGTGGGGGGCACGCCTACTCCCCGGAACACAGGTGACCACCACCTCCCTGATGCTAAATACAAAGAAATGGTGGGACTAGTGGTCCCCCTTCTGAGCCCCTGGGACTGCCCCCTCCCTAAGGGAGGTCCATGCGGACCCCTCGGACCTGGGGGGCTCCCACCACCCCGGGGCAGCCCTTGCAAACAGAAGGAGGGGGCCACACAGCCTCCTTCCTGGAGCCGTCCATGGCCCTGGGAACTGCCACCCCCAGGGCCGGCTCCTGCTATGTCCGGGAGGCTCACCCCTGGATAATAGCTGTTTGCTTTTGCTTTGCAGGACCTTTGACAGTTCTTGCCACGCAAATGCAAGACACAATGTGAAAGTCAAAAACTGTTCAGGAAACTGTGGTTCCCTGGTGGCTGTTTCAAGTCTGTGGCAGTCCCACTGCCCAACTGATAATAGGGCAGTGGGGAGACTGCCATTGCCGTGTCCCCGTGAGTCTGGCAGTCTGTGGTCCGTCAGACTCATAATATGGGCCTAAATATTTTGAGAGTTTTTGAAAATAGATGATGTAATCCTACAATATATAGGAACTATCAGTCATTGGGAAGTGGAAGTGTCTAACAATTTTTAGTTTAGTGAACTATTTTTAGGTGTATGTGTAGATGCGCAAGGACAAAATGCAGTCCCTCAAAGTAAAAGTATACTATGGCTGTAGTGGGAAACAACCTTTACAATGCAACTTTTACAACACAACATCCATTACAACACATGCCATTACAACACAACCATTACAACGCATGACACTACAACGCATGTCATTACAACACAGTCATTACAACGCATACCATTACAACGCACACCATCACAACGCATAGTACCCTTACACTATCCAACACTTACCCTACTGTTGCACCCCCTGGAGTTAGAATAGTACTTTTTACCCCTACACTATCCAACACTTACCCTACTGTTGCACCCCCCTGGAGTAAGAATAGTAATTTTTACCCCTACACTATCCAATACTTACCATACATGCAATGTAATGGTATGCGTTGTAATGGTATGCGTTGTAAAGGCAGTATGCGTTGTAATGGAATGCGTTGTAAAGGTAGTTTTTAAAAATGTGTTGTAATGGCATGCGTTGTAATGGAATGCATTGTAACGGATGTTGCATTGAAAAAAATGTGTTGTAAAGGTATGCATTGTAAAAGTATGCGTTGTAACGTCATACATCCGGCTGTAGTGGGCTGGTCTGTTGATCGATACCTTCTGCTGGGGTGGGAGGGAGTATAATTTGGGTGACATTTCAACAGACCACTGGTGAAGAGTGGTGATTACGAACCCCATTACATGTATGTATTTTTTGTATGATATTTTTGGCAAAACATGAGGCTGGAAAAAGGAGGTTATAGTCCTCTTCCTATTGCCTCGGTAGCATCACGTGCTGCCCCTGTGTGTCTCCGGTCAACACAGATTGTAAGGTCAGTGACTTATAACTCTGACTTACTACAGATCCCTGCAGTAGGTGCATTCATCCAGATCTGAAAGATGTATGAATAACAGCACATAAGCTTCAGTGGGCAGCCACCTCTAAGGTGCAGACACAGCCTTTGGACCATTGTGGCCTGAGTGCTGTGGGTCTTTGCATCCTTATTGCAACTGAGGAAATACAGCTTCCATGAGAGTTGTATGACCTTGAGGACAGTCACATATTAGGTACTGACTGCCAAATCATTGACGGAGGAGAAGTTGAGTTAATTGTGTGAATCTAGTAATGAAATCATAAGTATGCCCCATCAGCGATTTGCATAAAACTTGGCGGAAACGGAGTTGAAAAGGCAGTCTTTGAGTATGCCAAATTTAGTGCAGATTGCACAAATATATTGAATGTTATAAGGCAGGAGGGTGTGCCCAAAACTTGGGAGGTCTGAAAATTGCGTTGGTTTTACCTTAAGCAAATTTTTCCAAGCCGGGAAAGCTGATTAGATGGTACTGTTTTTTATGCCTTTCTGTCATTCGGTGATTTATCTTAGTTTGATGAAATTTCAATCAGCAGTTTTGGGAATACGAGTGGAAATCTGACTGTTCAGTACACATTTACCATTTACACATATATCCGCAATTATTTGTCATCACCGGACAAAAACAAGTAATTTTTCACAAACATTGAAAAACGGTATTAGCTCATATACAGCAAACAATCACTCATGGCCCTCTGCTGCTGTTCACGATGCTCTGAGCTGCTCAGATTCCTCAGGGTCGCCCCGGGACAGAAAATAGGCCCGGGGACCAAATTAAAAGGAGCAAATCTGATAACTAGAAAAGTAGCCCATGTTTTTCAATTGGGGCAGTTTTGAACCTGTAAAGACATGCAGTATAGGTGTTTTGCAAGATATGGAAAACTGCATAGATCTGAGCTTTCCACGGGCAATGTTTTGATATCAGGGAGTTCAACAGGAAAAACTGGCCCAGCAGGTAGTAAAACAGGCCCACAAACAGCCAAAAATCTGACCCACACATTGACCTGTCTATCCAGCCCATCAGGTACTGCTTGATTGCCCTATAGGCCAGTCTTCCACTGCCCCCAGGCCAGAAGCAGGTCAAGGGTTACAGAGGACGGGGTAGCTCATTGCTTCCCAAGGAGCATCTTTGGAAACAATAATAACTACCTGAACAGTTGCTGACAGCCCTAAAAATCAAAATCAAAACCATTAACATTGTTAATGTTTCTCAGTGTTTACAAACTTCAGAAAACATTCAAAAATGTGGTTTGGGCTTTGACAAGGGGACCGAAGGAAGCCTAATAACCTTCTGAAGTGCAAGCCAATAAGGAAAGAAAGATACCCACGTCCTTGAACTAAATGTTTTTGTCCAAAAGTACAACTTTGTTAAAAACGCTTATTTTGGTGAAAATGTCATTTCGTCAAAAACATCTGCAAACAGGCTACATTTTAGGATACTTTAAGGCAGTTACAGATATCTATATGTATTCTCCAGGTTTATCGTAAGGTCACTTTAGTGCTTAATGCTGGTGCGATTTGAGTGCAATTTCTGTTCACTGGTTTGAATTATTTTATAATAGTTTAATGGTTAATGCGCTTTCTGCAGACCATATTTTGTAACACATAGATCCCATATTTGAGCCTTTAATCTTTGTTGCATCTGTCGCAGTCTGGAGGCAAAGGGGTATTTGCCCAACAGTGCTTGTTTTCATTTCCTTCTGCTACCAGTCAGGACACAAGTCGAGTGAAAACAATTACTGACTGTCTGTGAAGTCAAGCATTATAAGCCAGCTGTGCTGAAAAGGAAAGTAGAAGTTCAATGTCCCCCCTTATGCTAGCTGGTCTGCAGAGCGAAGGACACTTTGGACCTGCTTTGGTGCCACTTTGGACCTGCTTTGGTGCCACTGCACCAAAGCTGTGTTATTTTTGTATTACAAAAATAACACAGCTCAGCAGCAGCCCCTTCACCTCCACCATTAAAAGACCCAGACATCTTCCAAAAAAAGACAATTATATGAAATATCTACTGTTTAAGACATTTCGTGTTGAAAGGGCTATAATTGCACAAACTTTAGAAAACTGACATTCTCAATTATTGGTTGCATTCAGAATGAATTCACAAATTTACAATACCAATTTACATAATCTATAATCTAAAACATGATATCCCTAATGTAAAAGCAATTATCAAAATCCTAATTCATTTTATAATTTTCATCCCATTACTCCTTTCCTTAAGTGATGGTGAGGGTAGGCCAAGTTATAACTCAAGCATAGTTAACAACCAGACAACCTTCACTTGGCCTTAACTCCCACCTCCACCATCACATTACAGATTACCAGTAAGTGTAATATTGTAATGTAATGATTATAGGTACCCATTTGAAAGAAGTATAAAGAAGAAGAATAAGGGTCTGGTTTAGATCTTGGCGGACGGGTTAATTTGTCACAACGGTGGCGGATATCTCGTCCGCCGAAATATAAATCCCAACAACCTAGCCCGTAATGAAGACCCCACCTAGATTCGCGAGGCACTTCCTATCTCTCTACGGTTAGAAAGTTAAACCTCGTCCTCTCCCTGTACATGCTGCATACAGCCAATTGATTAAGGTGACACCAGACCACATCGCAGTGAGTACAACTGACCAGGGATTATGAGGTATTATCCTAATCTTAAAATCTGAACAGGTGGTTCTCATTTACCCCTAGACTAAAAAGACGAACTGATGAGAAGGCAGACTGATACTGAACTGTGAGGTAGGATGGCCTGATATCCCAAAATATGGCTAATAACAAACAAATGATAGTTTCAGAATAATAATACTTGTTTCAAATTTTTTATAATTACAGTACCGACTGAGGACTTCTTTTCTACTTGAAGCATTGATATCTAAGACAAAACAGACCGTACTTATTTAACTACCGTAAGACTAAATAGATAATTCACTGGATGGGTACTGATATTTCTCGCAAGCACATCTGCAGAATAACAAGTAGCTCACAAGGTGTTCAAGCGCAAATAAATGCGCCATCTTGACCATAACATTGTTCCCCAAAACCCACTATGTATATACAGCATGATTTCCATTACCAACTCACCCCGGCAAGGCTAGGGATCAAT
Source organism: Lissotriton vulgaris (assembly GCF_964263255.1). Classification (NCBI taxonomy): domain Eukaryota; kingdom Metazoa; phylum Chordata; class Amphibia; order Caudata; family Salamandridae; genus Lissotriton; species Lissotriton vulgaris. The sequence goes on along the minus strand of NC_141696.1, from coordinate 816,390,452 downwards.
ATTTACCCTTTGATTACATATCATAATTTTCTAATATTAAATCACCATAACAACACAGAAAATTGAATTCTTAGAAAAACTTTCTTAAAAACAACTGTACATCGCACTTCAAAGATAATTGGTGGTGTAGGGCTGAACAATAACAAAAAATCCCTAAAAATCAACACTGGAATATATAGCTTAAATAGTGCTTATGATACTCTTCTCTTCATTCTGCTATATAGCATCCTTTGTCCTCACCTACGTGACCTACGATCTACACACGTATGTATGAATCCAATGCTCTTGTTGTACCTATATCTTTTAAAATGATCAGATTTATGAATATGACATACATTAATACTCTGTGCATAACATTAATTCACTTTCATCACTGTTAATGTTTCACTGGTCTCTTTTTCTTCCTCTTCTTCTTTATCTTTTCCATCTTCTTTTTCTTCTTCCTCTTCTTATTTTTCGTATACTTTTTTCCTATTGTATACCTCTTCATTTGATGATTGTTATCTTTGGATACCACTTTTTTGGTCTAATATAATTTATATATTTTGTAATGTGATATTTCTGTAATGGAATATTGAATATTTCAGCCTTGAGAAAGCCCAAGCTTGCAGGCTACATGGGGCGAAACATGTGTTGGTTGAGCTGTTTAGAAGTAGTTCTTTACTGTCACATATACAATTAAATACGTATAAAAAGTACCAAACAGCATTTAATCTATATGACCAAACTTGGAAGAATCCACACCTAAGAATCTTACAAACAAAACAACATACATAAATATGATACTACCTTTTGCTCAGGATTACTTTCAGAAATATAATTCCAATACGATATAATGGGATTAATATTTTGGTGGATTGGTTATAAGTCACTGTTGTAGCGGAGTAAACCGTCTGCCAAGATTGAATTCAGGTCCTAAGTCAGGCAAGCACTCGTGTGGTGGGGCTGATGGTATGTATATATGATACAGCTGACTTTGAAATCTACAGTATAAGAAGAATCAATTAAGCACTATTGAGTTTGTTATGAGGTGAATTCTGTGATGCAGTGGCATAGTACTACAATATTGTGGCCAAATGTTTTGTCTTAAAAAAATATTGTGATCTAACATCGACTACCAAAATATTGTACACGGTAAATATATACCGGTAAGAATAGGTTTACTATACTTAACTCCCCATTTTTGTAACTTGATGATATGTATATCCCCAGAATACATAGATGTAGAGTTAAGTATAAAGCTATACTTATCTATATATATATAATTACCATCACAATATTTTGGTTGTCAATATTTTGGCCATGATAGTTTTGTAAGATGATATTTCTGTTGTCAATATATTGCATTATAACCAATGTAATATAACCATGGATATGGAATCACCAAAGTGTCAGAGATAGTGAAAAAGTTATCACGCCCCCTTTTAGGCCACGCCCCTTTTTACTCGTACAAAGCGCGCTGATCTGACAAGCGCCCCAGTTAAACTTGGACCCTCCTGAGGCTCAGCCGGGAGTAGGATAACTGTTTCTTTGCTCTGATTTTAACCTGTTGTGTATTACTTTTTAAAAAGCACCTACCCTGCTCTCTGACGCTGTTCATCGCATGCAGGCATCCCCTCTCAGCGGAGTTCAGCGCTGGAGAGGGTGAACCCTTGGAGTCTCGTCGGCCGCCATTCCCCGCGACGAGCAGAGGGACACGCCCCCTTTTAGGCCACGCCCCTTTTTACTCGTACAAAGCGCGCTGATCTGACAAGCGCCCCAGTTAAACTTGGACCCTCCTGAGGCTCAGCCGGGAGTAGGATAACTGTTTCTTTGCTCTGATTTTAACCTGTTGTGTATTACTTTTTAAAAAGCACCTACCCTGCTCTCTGACGCTGTTCATCGCATGCAGGCATCCCCTCTCAGCGGAGTTCAGTGCTGGAGAGGGTGAACCCTTGGAGTCTCGTCGGCCGCCATTCCCCGCGACGAGCAGAGGGACACGCCCCCTTTTAGGCCACGCCCCTTTGCCCTTTAAACATGTGTATGTGCCGGAAGCGCAGCGGACGAGCGCAGCGGGCGCGCCGATTGCGCGCCGAAGGCGCGCTTAAGGCAAGCTCGTCTGCGCTCGTCCGCGATCACGACGCGGCCGGTCCCCCTGCCCGATCCACCAGTGATATCACCATAACATACACTCGGACTGAGTTGATGTCCCTGAGACCTCCCCCTTGTCTGACCTGCCGCTGGTCCATCCCTGACGCTCGGAGCCCTGCCTTTGTTTGTAAAGTCTGCCACTTTTCCCTTCCTCCCCTCGATGAGACATACAGTACAGCTCGCGCTCTGATTTCCACCCCTACTCGTGGAGCCTGCCCTTCTTTCACTCTCAGAGCTGCGCTGATTAACTGCAGATCATTGAGTAAACATGCCATTGACATCTGGCAGTCCCTTCGAGACAACAATTGGGATCTGCTTTTTTTAACAGAAACTTGGCTGAATGACACTACGAATCCCACCATCACCCTCGCCCTTCCGGAGGGTTACTGCATTGTCTGTGCCAATAGACCTAATGGTAAACAGGGAGGTGGCGTCGCATTAATCCATAAATCCAAATGGACGGCTACCTTCCCTCTATATGACCCTCTCGATTGTATAGAAGGCCTTCCTTTCAGTGTCCAAATCTCTCCGTCCACTTCCAGCTCGGGAATACTTGTCTACCGCCCTCCCCATTCTAATACCTCCCATCTGCCGGCCTTGGCAGACTATATCATTCAGCTTAGCACTCGCTATGCCAATTTCACTGCTCTAGGGGACTTCAATCTCCACGCAAATGAGGATTCCTGCTTGCACAGCCAAAATTTTATCTCTACGCTGGCGGCCTGTAATCTAGTGCAAATAATAGCCTTACCCACGCACAAAGCGGGACATACACTAGATATGATCTGTTCCAACCTTCCAAGTATTCGGGCAGCCTCCCCCATCCCGGTCGTTTGGTCGGATCATTTCCTCATCCCTTTTGAGATAGATATTTTCTGTTCCACTAGACCCACTATCCCCCCCTAAAGCATCAGGTAGAAACTGGAGTCGTATCACCTCTGAAACGCTCCAGGAATACTTAAAAAATTCCCAACCCATCCCGTCGTCTGATCCAGACTCTGGTATTGACCATCTAGATGCCTGGATTAGTCAAGCCCTAGAGGCTCTGGCTCCACTTAAATCTATTAAAACCTACAGGGCTACACCTTCTGCACCATGGTACTCCAACGAGCTTCGTCAGAAAAAGGCCGCGTGCAAATCTTTCGAACGCTTATGGAGGCAGAACTATTCCCTGGATAGTAAAACCATCTATAAGACAGCCCTCAAAGAATACCGCAGAATGATCGAGGAGCACAAAAGGGACTACCTGGCTTCCAGAATTAAACACGCTAATAACGGTGCCAGGGAGATCTTCAACATAGTTAGGTCCTTTACGGACCCCAACGCGCTGACTCGGATTCAGCCTGCCTCCCAGTCTTTGTGCGATAAACTTTCACAATTCTTTGAGGAAAAAATAGAGACCATCTATTCCACTTTCCCAATTTCCACCAGTGAAGACCCGAAAGAGGAATCCACTTCTCACATGCCCCAGTCCCCCTCGCTGATTGACTTTTCAGTCATCTCCGAAGCCGACTCTATGGCAGAACTACTCAAATGTAAGTCTGGCTCGCCCAATGACCCTTGGCCAGCCAAACAATACAAGAAATTGGCTCCCCTGCTCAATCCCTACTTGAACCATATCTGGAACGAATCCCTAAGAATGGGCTGCTTTCCCGCCAAATGGAAACATGCCTCCCTGATTCCCATTTTGAAAAAACCAAATTTGGACCCTGACAACCCCAGTAACTACAGGCCGATTTCTCTTCTGCCTGCCCCAGCTAAGATCCTAGAAAAACTGGTACATTCCCAGCTGGCGAATTACATCGAAACCAATGGGCTCCTACATGACTCTCAGCACGGCTTTCGGTCGGGCCACAGCACGGAGTCAGCCCTTGTTGAAATGGCTGACTCGGTGAGATGGTCGCTGGACCGGGGGTCGAGGGCGGTGTTAGTGCTGCTAGATCTTTCAGCGGCATTTGACACCGTCTCTCATAAGATCCTGCTGAGAAGACTGGGAGACCTAGGCATTGGCGGAACGGTTCTTAAGTGGCTCGCTTCTTACCTATGTGACCGCACACAGCAGGTATATACCTCTCCTTACACCTCCTCAGCTAGACCACTCAAATGGGGAGTCCCCCAGGGCTCATCCCTGAGCCCGCTTTTGTTTAATGTCTATTTTACCCCCCTAGCTAAATTGATTGCGCGAACTGGGATTAAATCCACCTCCTATGCTGATGATATTCAGTTACTTTTTACCTTTGAGACTCCCTCCGCTTTTGCCTTTGATCCGCTGAAATCCTGTCTCAGAGACATCTCTAGTTGGATGGACTCTAATTCCCTCCGACTCAATGCTGGAAAGACAGAGATCCTGTTTTTTAACTCACCATCCCCTTTGGATTCCAATCTGTGGTGGCCAGCTGACCTGAGCCAAGCCCCCACGCCCAAAGACTCGGTGAGAAACTTGGGAGTGCGCTGGGACAATCAGCTTAGTTTTAACGCTCAGGTCCAAACAGTAGCAGCATCCTGTTTCGCAAAGATCAAGACGATTAACCGGCTTATCAACTATCTGCCGGCAGACTGCCGTAAGACTGTGGTACATGCACTTATAACATCTCACCTTGATTACGCCAACGCACTATATCTTGGTATCACAGCAGGCCTTTGCCACAAATTACAGACTGTCCAAAATGCTGCCGCCCGGCTGGTCGAGAGAATCCCAGCCAGACAACACATCTCTCCCCTCCTCCGAAAACTACATTGGCTACCGATAGCCAAGAGATGTGTATTCAAGGCCATGACGCTGGCCTTTCGTGCTTCCAAGGGCAATGGCTCAGCCCACTTGAAAAGCACTCTGAAGCCATACGTCAAGGCCAGGACATTACGTTCTAACTCCCTTCTTCTCCTGGAAACCCCAAGATTCAAACGTTCTCGTACTGGAGGGAAAACCTTCGAGGTCTGTGCCACTCAGTGCTGGAACAAGCTTCCGATTACTCTACGCGCATGTCAAACTGAAGTGGCATTCCGAAGGTCACTAAAGACCCACCTTTTTTCCTCATAAGGTTATCCTCTTTTTCCTACCCTCACTGTCTCCAAGTTTTACCAGCGCCGGGACGCCCCGTTGGGGCAGCTGTGCGCTTTACAAAACACACAAAATAAATAAATAAATCATGAAACCATTGAACCACGATGACAACACATTACTCATCTCTCATTCCACTGAGGCCCTCAACAACCTCCTAATTCCTCTTGTTTCTTTGGGGTAGGCAGGAGTCCAAACAACAGAAACAAACAATGATCTTAGAGCCTCTTTACTTTCTCCTTCTGAAACTTTGAAATGAGGAATAGCCAGGGCAGTGCCAAGAGAACCAGAACCAGAACCAGCTACCCCTAAGAGAAAGTCTTGTACTTCACTAAATCATTAGATTAAAATGGATTCCTCAAAGAAAGCAATTTCCTGTAGATTAAAGTTCTAAGAATCACATCACAATGGCATACACTCAAGGGCTCCATGGACAGAGAAGGCCAATGATTGATGCTGCTGGAGCACTGGACCATTTATCCTGCAATTCATTTTTTTTAGTTGCCTTAGAGGTAAAGGGGCGTTAACATCAATCAAACAATTCAATTTAAAGTGCAGCCCATTTGGCAATACATTAAGGTCCAGGAATCAATAAAAAAGTAAAATGAGTTTTATTACAAATCAAGGGCCAATATGATATATATGAATCTCTATTGTAAAGATACAGAATCACCCCAGGTAAGCCAAAATGCTGCATGAAATTGAGTCTTAGTAGCAGAAGGCATCCAAGAAATTCATTTGCAGCAATACAAAAGCTAAGACATAGAATCTGATGAGCAGTGTACAGGTTTCGATCATCCTGTCAATGCATAAATAAATCTAAAGGCGCCTATATGAAAAAGCTTAATAGATAAAACAGGAAGGTGTCAGCCTAGTGGAGACTTCATTAAAATGTTTTCCAAATCAAGACAATGCATAGCATAAAGCCACACCATGAGAATATACCTTCGGAGTCTAAAGAGAATCTGCTCTGAAGACTAAAGTGTGAACACCAATTAAACCCCCAGAAAATTCGAGAAATTCCATGTCATTGACTTCAGTACTTTTCCACCATCTCACAGTAGAAATTGGCAACTTCACTTGAATTTCCCATCCTATGATTTGAACAACAGGACAACCTTGGATGTCTCCCTAGTCCTGCAACATGAATTGGAAGGAGTCTTCTCTTAGATGGTTAGTGCGTCTTGTTCTTAATGAAAGTTCTCCCCCTGGACCTCACTATGTCTATCACACAATATGCCTTTTACTAGCTATGAGGTCATGTAAACACCCCTGCAAGGAAAGAACATTGCAGCATAAGCAAAGCTTTCACAATGAAGGTTAAACATTGAAGACCAAATGCTTAAGGCCTTTGGTTTGGCTAACTTAATGAGATATTTTACCATGCACTTTGAATACATGATTTTGTGTGCACATACAATTACAGAATACATGCAAAACACTAATAAATGCATACATGAGTACATTAGAAATGCAATTTCAGTATACGCAGTATAACTCGAAATACACAATTGCAGGTGTAATTGAGAACTACAATTTATAATATTATAATGAAAACATTAAAGCCAACTCTTGTATGGATGACTAATTTCTATGTTGAATATACTCCAGCAGTATGTTTGGTGCTTCACTTTACATTAATAAGGCTAAGGCCAACAGTAGGGATTTGTGCTAATCCACATAAATATTGCGCTTCTGTGAAATGTAGTGTAGTTGGGAGAGCTAGAACCAATACTCTTAAATTATCTGCACCAATAGTTCTCTTTAAGCAGCATGAAAGGTAAAGAGAAAACTCCTTTTGAAATATTGAGAATTTAAATTTACACACTTACAGGTAATAATTCAGGTTGACAGACAAATTAAGCTGGTAAAACAAAAAACAAAAATGACTAACTCGATCACTGTAACGTATGTTATCAAAAGACAGAAATGCACCTCGGATTGCATCAAGTTTCAAGGAAAAGCCCTACAAATCCCTAACTTTTCCTACATGACCTTAAAATGGGATTCTTAATCTAGAGTAAGTTTAGCAAATGTGGGGAAGAAAGATGTCAGCTATTAAAGCCATCGTAAGAAGTAGCTCCTACTAGGGGCATGTGACATGAAGCCACCAAGCTTAAGATGAGGACTCCACCTCAAAGAGCCCTAAAGTAGAGTGTCAGCTGTCCCTAACTACATCACAACATTAGAAACTGCGGAATTAGGGCACCTACCATAGTGCTGCTGGTAAATTTCTATTTCCAGCACCCTCCCGTTTCCTTCCTCTGCCTCCATGTTCACATGCTGAGATATTTTGTATGTCCTTGGTGCCATCTACTTCTCCGACGAGAACTCGCCCTCGATCCGTTATCACATTTCTCCTTCTCAGGCCTCTCTATCTACTAGGTACAATAATTCTTTCTCTCAACTAATGAAGCCTTGTTCATCTGCATTTCAGGCCCACAATTAGGGTAAATTAACAATGCGTGGGTTAAATTATGTGGGCACTTTCTATAAACAACTAAGAAATACTTTCAGCACATTAAAACATTTGTAAGTGGCAAGTCTTAACATACTAGGGCTTATGAGTGATATATTAAAGAATATCAGTCAAACACATGTAGTTTGTTATCCCTTAATAAAATACTGATGCATCCCCTTGTCAGTTACATTGCTAAAATACACACAAAAGTCTGGTTAATCGTGGGGATACATAATCATCTTGTATTCCTCCTTTTTCTTTTCACACATTTATCACATAGAATATATGTGAGTGCAAACTAACAGTGATTATAATGCTACTGTTATTTCAAAAGGGGCCCAAACTACTCTCCTCCAGTGCTAAATTGCACGTCTCCAATGCCAAATGTCGGGTAGGGAACCGTTTTACACCAATGGGGGCTCCTACATTCTCCTATGTTCTTTAGTACTCTACCCTACCAAGTTAAGTGCCCTTGTGAGTAGACCGGGGCCAACTGTCGATGAGCGTGCTATCAACATCTCTGTTTTTGTACGGTTTAATTTTAGAAGATTTGCATATCAAGTCCATTTGCTTGCGAATGTTCAAATGTACAGATAAATAAGGGGCATATTTAAAAGCCCTATGCGCCACCAGAACACCACTTTTTGTGTTGTTTTGGTGGCACACAGAGCTTAGCCATACCTAAAGGGCCACATAAAGCCACCCTGCATGGCTTTTCATGGCCTTGTAAATATGGAGTAAGGCGGGCAGTACAAGTCGCTGTCTTGCCTTACTCCCTTAAGGAACCCTCCAGGCCCTGAGACAGGGTTTCGGGCCACCGTGGGACTCCTCGTCCCACACTCACTCCGTCTCCACTGAGACAGGACGTGAGCCCCTACACCCTCCCATTCTATTGGGACCTAGCTGGGCTATACGTGAACCTCTTCCCCCACACAGGACCAGAAGATACACAAGCCACTCCTTTTGGAATTACTCCCCAATGCCTCTGCAAGACCTCTAGCACACCGTCAGAGGTCTACCTTCTGTGCAAGCTTCTTATCACCAAAAGAACTCACACCCACTCGGCCAGTGCCTCTACAAGACCTCCTGTACACCACCAGAGGTACACCTCACGTGCAAGCTCCTTTTATCACCAAAAAACTCACACCCACTCCTCCAGTGCAACACACCACTCATCCACACATGCCCCCTCCAGACTAGTGAGACAGTTCCTCACTGCCCCTGACTCTCAACCTGTACCCCTCTAACTGAGCACCAGGCACCATACTCTGGGAACTGGGAATGGGACTTCACGCACTGGACATATGTTTGTTGCCACCACTGGTTCCCACCGTACTGGGGAATCCAGACACACACACTACACGCAGGGCATAACCACCCTCCCGACCTAACCATTTCTCCTCCACACTCCCTCTTTCCTATCTACCCACACCTTTGGGGACAGGAACAGGGATTGGGCACTGGAGCCAGCAAGTGGCTCCCTATCTATGGGAACCTCCACACCTACTGGCGTCCCGCCCTGTCATTTTCTCTCTTCTGCCACTAACCATAAAAGCGCAGGAAACACCATTTAAAAATGACACTCTTGAGGAGAAAACAAAATCATAAACAATAATCCCCAACATGTGACTATCTAAAATGCAGAGTTTTGTAATGTAGCCAGTTGTCGCTGTGGTACTGCGCAGACTCAAGTCCTAATCCTCACCGCTGACAACCAATGTTAGAAATGGGATTTCTGGTTGGCAAAGGCTTGCGCCAAAGCCAGGCAGAAACCATCACTCTAGTCAGGGCAAGGGAGTTACACGCCAAAGATAACCCCTGCTCACCCCCTTGGTAGCATGGCACAAGCAGTCAGGCTTATCCTGGAGGCAATGTTAAAGCATTTGCGCATGCACACAGCAACAACATCCCAGGCACACTACAAAAGGAACTCCACACAAGGTTATATAAGAAATAGCCTTTGTATTCTCATAACACATTAGAATAGTAAACACATAACATACACTGTGCCAACTGGCACGGGCAATATTCACAAGGGATTATTTACACATGACAGGGCCACGTGGGCCACTGTCAGAATCAGCACTTAGCAGAAATTGGTAAAAGTAAAATAGATCATAAACATACAACCAGTAACCACTGGTAATCACCGTACTCCACCTCAACCTGTAACATAAACTACATTATGCACAGTTACATCAGGCGCAAATTACATTCTGCACCAACTTCACCAGCTTAAACACCTTATGCAATCTCCTCACTAGTCTAAACACATTAGACCCTACCTCACATTAGGGGCGTACCTCACACAGTGAAACATAATCTCACTAGCATAACCACATGAAATGCAAAATAACCTCATAATCATAAACCATATGTAGAGGTATCAAAATAGGGTGCGTAAAACATCCTAAACACATTACATTTCCTAGCACCACATTGCATGAGCACATCAATCACATTAGGGCCTTGCGCCCCATACTTCTACCAATCCCCCTGGCCAACTGGCCACCCAAGAAGGGGCTCAAATGCCCTGTGTTCAGAATGTCAGGGCGCGCTGCCAATGCAGCGAAGGCCAAGGGTGCCTAACGTTGTTAACGTTGCAGCCAAGCCTAAACGTTGCAGCTGCCCACTACTTGCTGGGCAGCTGAGAACAATAACTGGGAGTCCTAAACGGTGCAGCTGCCCACTACTTGCTGGGCAGCTGTAAATATCATTATGTGGGCAGGGGCTCTCACTGATCTCTGGAAATAACTTAGCGCTACTCATTGGAGCTCTCTAGGCTCTGAAAACAATCATGTCCCCTGTCGTGGAGCAGCCCTCTCACAAGCTGGGCTGCCCAGACGCTGACAATGCGCCTCGATATGGTCTTAGGCACGGGGATCAGCACAGGGTCCTCTGGGGCTTTTCACATAGACCTGGCCCCACTAGGGCTTTGTAAATATACATGGCCCGCTGTTGGAGTCCTGCTTGGGGGTCTCGTCAAGGGCAACTGGGGACCATCGCTAGAGCTTCACGGGCTCTCGGGATAATTAATGTCCCCACCCAGCGTAGGAGCGCTCTAGCTCTTTGAGGGACATGGGGCCAAATGGTGGAGCAGCCCTCTGCCAAGCGGGGCTGCTCTGAGGAAGGCACCAGCGTGGTGCCTTGACTTTGCCCCTCTCCTAGCCGGCTTTACTCACCGGCTCTTCCAGGTGGGGACACCTTATCCGGTGTGGCAGCGCTTCTCCTGCGAGTCTTCCCGGGACTCATTGGAGCCCCGCACTGCCGTTGGCGGCCTCGGGCGCGATCTCTGCTTCACCCGGCCCCCTCCTGGGACCCGGGGTTTTTCTCCATCTGGCGCCACCACGGGGCTCTCCCCTCCACATGGGAGTCCAGCGAGAGCACTTGCAGATGTCAAGTCCGCTTCCGTCCGGCGGCCCCGCCCACAACCAGGCGGGTCGCGGACGGCAACGGCGATCTCGGTCGGTCTTGAGGGGTAGGCTCCCTCGGCGCTCGAAGGAAGAAATGTAGGATACAGGATGGGCATCCGTTTAAGAGGCGAAAATGAGCGGGGTAGGCATCCGCGTGGTTTATAAAATAAAGTCAAAACGCAGGGTGGGCACCTGCGCACCATAATTACTCAAATAAGCGGGGTGGGCACCCACAAGGAGGGCAGCACAGGCGGGGGGGCACCCATGTCGGGAATCCCTCGCAGAGGATTGCATCCCCGCGCTGCAGGGCCAAACCAAAGCGCTCTCTCAGGGAAATGCAGCGCAGGAGGAGCTAGGTGCCCAAAAAAATGAAGCCAGCACTCACAAGGTGCTGGAGCAGCCCCCAAAAGTCTCTCTGGGGTCCTGAAGATAATGAAGCAAAGTAGGAGGGTCCCACAAAGTCTCCAGGGCATCCAGGGGCTGGGCAGGGCCCAGGGAGGCAAGCCTTCCCCTGGGCCCCAGCAGCAGCACGCCCCTGGTTGTTTCAAGTCAAGAACAAGAACAAAAACATGGGGTTACATTTTCTTTTGTTTAAAGGGTGCAGGCAATGGGAGAACCAGCCCCAACTGGTTCTGGGGAGCTCCTGAGCACATTGTTTTGCTCAGCCCCTCTCTCCTTTTCACTGGACAGGCTTGGGACATCATACACACCATAGGGGGTGGAGCCAGCATTGGGGAGGGAAGGCACAGCCCTATTTAGGTCCCAGGTGCAACTCCTCCCTCTCATCTACATTCAGATCTCACCATTCACCACCGGGCAGACCCATCCTGACTCCTGGAGCCAAGCACACCATCCAGCTCCTGTCAATCACAAGCCAGAGAGTCAATTCACATTCACTGCACACAGAAATGCCAACTTCTAAAAGTGGCACTTCTACACTAGACACATTAAATCTGCGCCCACCGTCGCGCAGCATTTAATCTCACATACCACACTTGCCCCTGCACTCCCCACACATCAGGAACTACCATGGACACACATATCCCCATGCATTCCTATGGAAGGGCAGGCCACTCTCACCACACATACACAGAGAGAGCACGTACTTTACACTGGACCACAGTGAAAAAGTGCGCAGAGGCCTAAAATCACCAACACCAGGTTACAAAAACAGGCTAGGAAAATGCAAAAAAAGTTTCGGGGTGAACCTGCCAAAAGGGCCAAGTCCAACACACGTGTGCTGCATTCTGCAGCACGCATAGTAAGAGGAAAACGTCTCTCATGCGAACAACACAGACACCCTTGCACCATAGTGCAAGGGTGCCTGCAAAATGTGTGCCGGTGCTGGATGAAAGGACAGGAATACACTGTTGCTCGTAAATACTGTGTATTCCTGTCCTTTCGAATTGGCGTACGGCAGCATAGCAAAATTATTTGACACTCTGGCCTACATCAATTCCTTGTAAATATGCCCCTAAATGTTTTGAGTTCAACTTAAGGATGAGTTATGTATCTCTGTGATATTTAAAGTTAAAGCAGAAGAAGAGGGTGAAGGGAAATAGTGAACAGGGGAGGAGGTCCAGCATGCCTGTATGATTATTTGTTAACCAATGGTTATCCTTTCACAACTGGATGCTACCTATTAATGGAATAATGTATCATCCTTTCACATAAGCTTAAATATATGTTTATGTTAAATAACTCTGCCATTCTATTACATGGTCACAGCAAACCACTTGGATATTGGGTAATGAGGATGGTAGTGAAGCTAAAATGATAATGACTGGCACCAAGAACTCGTTGGCCCATCTCAACCTTTATAAACATAGGGGGATATTCACAAGGACTGCTGATAACTATCGCCTACGCAAGTTATCAGCAGTTTTATTATCGCCTCCTAACCCTGAAATATATCGCCATGTTACCGCCGTATTATCAAGACAAAGCTACATGGCGATAGAACCAGGGTTAGGCGGTGAAAAGTCCCGCTAACAAATACGTGATGGTGATAGTGAAACCGGCGTTAGACGGCGATACGTGGTGAACTGCCCATTAGCGCCAGAAAATTCCCATCTTCAGTCCAGGCGATATTGCCTTGTGAAAATGCCCCATTGATTTTCAAGCTAATGTGTTTGCTTTCTGCAATGTATGTTCCAGCGTAATGCATCCTTGGTAGAGTCCTGAAGCCCCCGTACTTAATGGCATGGCAGAGTGCCTCTCCAGTTGGTCTGGCACATAAAATATACATAATATCCCAAGTGAAATAACAAATAGTTATAATTAAAAGCACTCTGAGGAATCCCTGCACCTCATGATTGGTGTGCAGGACGAGCTGAGAGTTGTGTATATTAGAGCCACAGGTATTGTTGGAGATGTATATGTCAACCACCAGTAAATGCCCAAGACTGGACCAGGAGATATAAGTACAATATTTGCCAATATATACGAGCCCTCAAAATGGTGCCTTTGTCACGGTGCACAGGCCCCTCCGCAGTGCCCAGCCCTGGAGGAACAACCTCTTGTGACTGAACTGCAGTTTTCCCGGGCATGTGTATGTATGGGAGGGCAGTGGGGGGGATGGGGGGTGGCAGTGGCTGTTGTGACCCTCATGGGTATCGGAGCTGCATGATCATTGCCTCCCTGGGATCTGTGGGTCTTCAGGTGTGGCTCTTGGCTGGGTTCCCTTTCATGCTGTGGGTAGTCGTCCTGCTTAGCACCAACAAAAGGCAGGTGTAAAATCCTTGGTGCTACCGCGGGTTATCCCCTGTTTTTGCTTGGTTTCGCAGATCTGGCAGTTTGTTGTGAATGTGGTGTTGTGTTTTTTTTGTGTGTTTTTGCATGGGAACGCCTACTCTGCATCTCACTAGTTTTAGTTGGTGGTGTCCACCGTGGAGATAAATTTTGGGGCAGTTATCATGGGAATACTGGTGTTGTCTGCTGTTTGTACCAGCTTGTGAATGGGATGTTACATTTATCTCCACTTTTGCTGCATTATGGTGGAGATAAATCAGAGTTAACTCCTTGTGAATATTCCCCATAGATATTACAAAACAACGGAGCCAGAACAACTTGGTGTCTCAACCCTCAATGGATTTCAATATTGGCTGTTATGAATTGTTTGCTAGATGTAATTGATATAGTGGTTGTGATAGTTTTGTAGGTCAATATTATCAACCTCAACATATTGCCATACTACCTCTCTATGATGTTCATCATACTGTGTGGAGCATATGCTGTACTGAAAGGTGCCATTTAGGCATAAAAGGACTCACTTCTAATTTAATTTCAAGTTTCAACCTTGCCTTGAGAACATTCCTTTGATCCAGCTTATTTAAGATGAAGTATATAGGTTTTTGCTATTGTTCATTTATCAAGTAGGGTGATTTACCTTAATATTTTCTGTCCTTAATTTAGAAAAGTGTTCGAACCGCATCACACATTTTGACAGCTACGCTGTCCAAAGTGGAGAGCCAACTGTCCTGAGATGTCCTGCTTTCCTGTACCTACGCTTGGATTCTGCCAGAGCTTCTAGCCTGTCACTCAACCTGACATGGTACAGAAACAATTCTCAAACGCTGGCCCCACAAGAAGATCCTCGGATCCAGGCTAAAGATGATGTTCTTTTGTTCTTTCCGTCATTGATAGAGGACACCGGACACTATCACTGCATTTTGAGGTAATACACATCAGTTATTATTATACATACTAACAAAGTACCCGCTCAATGAGAATACCTTCAGTGTGCTGATGTTAGGGTTCCTGAGAAGAGTCCTACAGGTCATGAAATTGCAGAGCTCCACAGTGGAGGAATCTGTCTGTGGTACTAAACCCCTCCATCCTGCATTCCAAATGCCTCCATTCCTCAGAGAAAAAACCATTAAAGAAATGGGGTGACCCAGACGGTACTGGACCTGGGTAACGTGGTCCGAGACCTATTATTTTAAACACGTAAAAAATCACAGTTCTTTAATTTTTAAAGGCGTATGTTAATTTAACCGCCCTGATCAATTAATGAAGGAAAATAGAGAATAGGCAACAGCAACAAACTCAAAGTATAAGAACAATATTTTTAATGTCAGGGTTCCCTGACAGACGCGCGCCTCCCCAATCGATCCCTAACCTACAATTCGAGACCCGTTTTTGACCAACATTGATCAAGCGACCTCCCTATTAAAGAAAACACGGGCTCTCAGCCTAATTCATTATCACTTGAGGAGGTGCCTGATTTTGAAACTACCCAATACCTTCGATTGGGACCTTGAAAATTATGACATGTAGTGCCACATGATCACCTATCGGATAGGAACCTAATATGAGCGCAGAGACTACTTGGATAATCTCCTCTGGAAAGCGTAATGATTGAGTCTACGTGAATTGGGAATAACGACCTTTTCTCCAAGAAGGGATCGCCAGTGAGATCCCTATTGTCCCGCCCCACCTGTCCTGAAGAAGACTCGCATGGCCCAGGAATAAAACGACCGTATGGCCGCTAGTCGAGTCGAAACGTCGACATTTCAATAACTAACCTGGACCACTAACTATATCACCCTTGTTGATATAGTGCAGACAATTCTTGACATCAGTTGTCTATTAATAATTAGGGAAATTATGCTGAATAATTAAAGTGGCCAGGCTATATGGATCCGGCCTTAACTGGCTGGTGTTTTCTTTTGAATTGCTTGAAATATATTCTCCTAAATCTGTGTGATTCCTTTCCGTTCACTTTATCACGTTCACCTTTCTTTGACACCTCTTTTTTGCTCTACTGCACGTTCTAAATACGGGACAATGCACAAAAAAAGTACATAATATTGTGAACTGTGATTTCGCTTCTAAAAACCTGACAATAGATTGAAATATTGTGTACAGTGTTTCCGGTTCAAAATCCCGACAATACATTAAAAATATTGTTCTTATACTTTGAGTTTGTTGCTGTTGCCTATTCTCTATTTTCCTTCATTAATTGATCAGGGCGGTTAAATTAACATACGCCTTTAAAAATTAAAGAACTGTGATTTTTTACGTGTTTAAAATAATAGGTCTCGGACCACTGTCCATTCCTCAGAGGCCAGTCCCTCTCCTTGGGCCATCCCTTAATCTGGTGGCACATATACAAGACACAATCACAGACTGAGGTGATACTTTAGTATGTTATTTTCCTCTCTCTCTTCAATAGTGATCTGCATAGCTGACTCTTGGACAACTGAACAGACCTTTCCGATTATCATTGTGGACTCCTGCGGCCGAAGGACACACTTAAAACAGGAGCGCCTGGCGCAAACAGGGAAGGTGCACTCAATTACATGGAATGCACTGCCCCTGGGATGGAATGCACTGCCCTCAGGGAAGCAGCAAACTCGCACTGTCCTGGGAGCAGCGCATTCATGTGAAAAATGGAGCAGCTGCTTTGAAGCCGCTCTGTGTTTCACAGTGCAGAGGGCAACCTGCCTGTACTTTAAAGGGGGATTGGAGATCCCCTTGCAGGTGGGTGCAGTGAGTGACTGCAAGAGGACGTCTGTGGGATCCATGAGACCCCCTTCATCCTATAAATAGGTCTGCCATCAGGGGGCGCACTGACAGTAACACCTTTTAGGTGGCGCACTGTCAGCGAGCCTCCTGACAGCTTCTTTGCCTCTGTGCCGACATCTATAATACAGCGCTAATGCAGAGGCACAGGGATTCCCTCATATGCATGGGCCATGCGGCCTCTTCTGTAATACCAAAGTGCCCCAGGGGAGCGCAAAGCAGGTGCAAATGCCTGTTGAGCCCCTGGGGCAATTCCATAATACTGCCCCTCATCTGCTATGGCCACCAGTATGTTTACTTGTCTTTCTTCCATTGCCCTCATACTGCTACCCTCCTGAAACATCATGAATTCTATTCACCTTTTCTGAGTATTGATATTTTTTGTCAAATGTTGTACTTAAATATACAATACAATTCGTATGCACATATGACACAGATTATTTTCATAAAACAAAATACATCCTCTGTCATACGTGGTGTTTCATACGTTTTCCAGCATTTCCTCATTCTTTTCAACATTCATGTGCTACCTGTATTTCATGGTGCAGGGTTTTTTGGTGCATTACTGGCGTTGGCGTGAAAACTGATGCAACTCCAGCAATGCGTCAAAATACAGAGGTTATGCGTCAGTATTGAGTGACACATCACCTACTGAATGGGAACCAATGTGTTGAAGTGTGAAAATGTGACAAAGTCCCCTTGCGCTCTGCTGATTGGTGAGACTCCCAACACCCAGACCTGCACCCGATACCTATACTTAGTAATTCCATGCACTATCCCCAGTTCTCACACCCCTGTTTTATGCGGCATTCACACTGTTTCAAATGCCACCATTGACACAAGGCCTGCCAATCAGCTTCACATATCCCTAACAGTATAATTGACTATAACAGATGAAGTATATCACCTGAATGTATGTCTAATATTACGTATTGTCATGGTAAAACTACAAAATGCCACTAAAAATATGTTTAAAAAAAAAAGTCACCTTGCGCTCAAGCTTATTGGTTCTGGATGTGATGTATAGAAGTCGGCATAGTGCCCACTTCTATGTGTGACACCACCAATTAATGTCACAAATTGTGACATACTTGCACATACTTACCATAAATGTTCCACTTACCGTGACTTGATTGCATATTGCAATCAAGTCACTACAGCTGGTGTGGTCCCTTGGGCACAGCCAATGTGTCATACCTGCGCCTGGGTTTGGCAGGCATGGGGATTGTGAAGCATTGGCAGCGCAGTGGCAGGATGCGGAAAAAAAAGTGGCAAATACCACTGCGTCGGTTTCAAAGTGGGTGATTCTGACAGAACGCCTACCTTGCATAAATTAAAAACTGTGGTAGTGCAGGTGAGTCTCACGCAGGTGAAAACTGATCCAGCCTGTAAAAAAGTGATGCATCTGTATTCATGTAAATATGGAGCCAATGCAGCGCCACCTGTTGCGTCAAAAAAAGTGTTGCAATGGAAGCGCAAGGTGGTGCAAGGGGCTTGTAAATAAGCCCCAAAGTGAGGTGTAAAAAAGCTGGCAAAACACCCAACAGAGATCTAACCTGTTTACTAAGCCTTCTTCTCTGTGTAAGGTCCTTAAGGGGAAATGTGCTGTCAGCTCTTTTTGCTGATAGGTATACCTATGTAAGTTAAATTTACTTTTTCCTCCAAGATTTCCACGTGGAGTTGCACTTCAGTAGAAAAGTCCTTCTATTGGTGAAGTTTTCCACATGAAAAAGTGAGAGGAATGGAAAAGGAGAGGAAGAGGTGCCACAGGGGGCCATGCTAAAATACCTGTAGCTATTCGGAAAACCTTACGCTGAAAGGCACTGTTGACTGCTGAGATGTCATTATTGTCTTATGTAGCTTGCTTCACTGTGACAGATCAACACTCCCAAACATTTCACAAATCTATCTGATCAGGGAAATACAGATTTGTAAATTAAAAAACCCACCCCTCACCTAACAACCACACATCCTTTTAAATATTTCTTCATGGCATTGCTACCGCTTGCTGCTCTCCTTTCAATATGCGCAACTGATGGCGAGATTAGTCCTCCTCTGTTGAAATGGATTTCCTTGTCCTCCTAATTCCTAAACCTGATGGGTAAACTATTTGATGAACACGTTTACAAATAAGAAACAATGTCTAAAATCATTTTATTTATTGACCATTTAAAATATATATATATATATATAAAAAATATTTATGTATGTATTTATATATATATTTTTTTATGTGTATCTATTTATTAATATATATTTGCTTTCTTATCTTATTCTCTAAACAGAAATTTAACATGTTGCATCCAATCTCTGCTTTTAGGAACTCATCTTACTGCTTGGAAGTCGTCCTTGCACTGACGGTTGTTACAAGCCCTGAGGACTCCTTAGCTGAGATTGCTTATGCGCAAAATGTCTTCACTTTTACAAGCGAGAAAATTGTTTGCCCCAACCTCAATGATTTTATCATGATGGATGCGAACTGGAAACTTAAGTGGTACAAGGTACGATTTTTGCTTCGCGCTCTTATGAATGTGTTTATGCCAATCGGCCCATGAAGGCACCAGAGCCACTGTCACTGTGGAATATATTTAAAAAGTATGTTGTATAACCCAATGAAACATGAATGTGTTGGGTGGGAGAGGTACATCTGACTCTGTAACTTCTGTCTGAAGAGTTTGACCATGCTGAAGGATCTTTTCCCTTTTAGGAAAATGTGCAGCTGCCATCATATTCCATTTAAAGTTCTTCATCCTTACTTAGGATCATTAGGACAAATTATGTTTCTTAACTCTCCTCACATCTTAGTTTTTCTCAGTTCCTTATTTCCAACGGGCTTTCCACCCAGTCACATAGCTGCAAATGTTCAGGTGAGTTCACTCCTCCACAGACATGTTATGATTGACACCTTGACAGATAATCATTTTTCAAACTCATATTCCTTTACATGTTTCAGGGAGCCTGTCACTTCGTTAGGAGAATATTTAACGACAAAAAGCAAAATGCGCATTCAATGTTTCATTCGATAAAAAGGGCTGTAGATTTGTAGCTTGTATTGGAAAATTTAAAAAACAATTCGTACTGTCACCCGCAGTCTGTTAATACATATCTGGTACAAGGTTCCATCCCCACATGGTCTGTAATACTCCAATCTGATAATTGCTATCTTTGATGAGCACCTGTTTTCTTTAAGCAGTTTCTACTTCCTGTAGCCTACACTTAGGGGCCGATTCCGATTCGGAAAAAAACGCTCCGAATAGCCGTCTGGAGCGTTTTTCCTGTACGAATCGTACCCTGCAACGTCCCCCGCACGTACGGCGAAGTACGATTAGTACCAGGAGCCGTACTCCGTACGAGTCGTACAGAGACCGTACAACTCTAATCTCCGTACGATTCTCCCTAGGAACCCACTGTACGCGACATCTGTACGGTTGGCGGCTGGTTTTTACGACCCAGCAAATACGATACGAGTCGGATATGCACCGTACGACCCTTTTTCTACAGGACCTGAAAACAGCCGTAAAAGCAGAGTTCGCGCCGAAACAGGTACGGAACGGCCCCCCCGGGTACGGTGCGTACCCCCCATGATCACAGGGGTACGCACCATACCCCTGCGATCATGGGGTGTACGAGCCGTACCCCATGTATGATGGTTGTACGAGCCGTACCCCATGTACGATGGGTGTACGAGCCGTACCCCATGTACAATGGGTGTACCCATCGTACATGGGGTGCGGCTCGTACACCCATCGTACATGGGGTACGGCTCATCCACTTATCGTACATGGGGTACGGCTCGAACACCCCATGTCGTATGGCATGTGTACAAGTCGTACGGTTCACGATTTCAGCCTTGCAATACGTACGGATCACGACGATTCGGACGGATTCACAGAATACGGATCGTACTACGTGACTCGGCCGGACGGGTACGATTCGTACGGAGAGGGCTCTGGATGCAAATCGTACGGATGTTTTTTTCCCCGAATCGGAATCAAACCCTTAGTCTTTCTTTTCTGCCAATTGCAGTTTGTGAAATGGAATCGAAAATATTGAAGAAAGCAATTAAAATTCAGTTTCTAGTTCGTCCTATCAGCGTGCAGTTTTTGTACATTACAAATCCACCATACCTACTCTGTAATAATATTTGAGTAAAAGTTGCCCCCACCAATTTAACAATTTCACAGAACTGAGAGGGTAATTGTTTCCAAGAATGTCCAGCTTCTATAAAATGCTGTGGCACTATTGATGTCTTGTCAGGATCTTGCAGGATTTATGATCAATATTCCATAGACTTAATATCCTGGAATATTGTCCGACATAGGCTCTCCCACATGGGCATGTCAGCGAGGACTGGACTGGGATTGCAAAACCGACCCCCGTAACAAAAACAGCCCCCATCGGTCTAAAACCCGACACACCCTTCCGAAACGCCAGGTGCCGGCTATGGCCCTGATGTCAAAGGGCACGCATCTTCCTTTGAACTTCAGCTACCATATCCCTAATTGCTATAGACTTCTTGGATATTTTAATTGTTCCTCATGATATTCCGATTTTTCAGAATAATATTTTTGAAGATATGGCTGTGTGGTAAATGAGTTTCATTCTGTTCTCTGCACTTCCCCAATGTTCATTTCGTGATGGGGGTTTTAATGCCATGTCTTTAGTGACCCTTTGTATCTGTTCCAAGATTATGCAAATTTTCATCCAGAAGGTTGAGGAAAAATCTCCAATATTGTCAACTTTTGAGAATACATCTTTTATTTTGACAGTGGGCTGCAGCCCTTCAGACTCTTCACTGCTTACCAAGCTAAGCTAAACAGATTTGTACACTCCATTCTTAAGGCATATCTCACATAAAGCAGCATATGCCACCACCGGTATCTTGCATTAACATTGAATTTAGCAAATAAGCGCATGCATTTAAATCACACGATCATGCAGGTAATTGATTCTAGTGCTTTAGATCACACAAAACACAATGCTCTTGCACACTCACAGAGTCCAATGATCATGCATCAACATCCAATCGAGGGCACAAACACAACAAATATCACCTACTTGCCTATTTCAGTAGGACAATTTGACACAAACACACCTCCTGGTCAAAGTATTACTGATCTACAAGTACATGTCCACACTGTACTGCAACTGTATTTAATGAAATTAGTATACATAACAAACGAACATATCCACCACTCAAATTCCTTTCATATTTCACTATACTAATTCACCACTAAAACTTTATGGGTTCCGGAGTAGCGTGCTACTCGCCAAAAAAACGCTTCAACACCTCATCAGGGGTAGCAAGTACTATATAAATGCAAACCTTTTTCCCTCTTCGATCCCTCCACTATCCTCTCAATCCAAATAACTGACTAACATATCCACCACTCAAATTACTTTCATATTTCACTATACTAATTCACCACTAATCCTTTGTGGGTTCCAGAGTAGCTTGCTACTCACCGAAAAAGCACTTCGCTCATTAGGGCTAGTAAGCGCTATATAAATGCAATTACAACTACAATATGCTCAAGAGAATGCTTCCTGGCCGTGTAGCTTGAAAAGCTGTTTTGTAGTACATGTATTACATACAGAACACTGCTTTACCATGATCTTCCAACGACTGAACACAATAGAAGGTGAACTACAGCAACAATAGTCCTGGTGCTAACAAGAACAGTTTCTCTTCACCTGCCATTTCTCTGTTTTGTCCCAAATTCAGCCCTCAGTGGGAGCACAAATACCATTTAAAACCCTCTGAAACTCCCATAATAGGGTTTGGGGCCACTTAGGATTTGGTGGAATAGCAAAAATTGATTGAGCTCCCACTTGGCCAAACCTGAGGATCACCCACTTCAGTTGGAAGTGGGGAGCTGCCTCACAGTTGACTCATCATCTGCAGCAGACCAGGACTGACACTGTTTGAAGATCAGGAGGCAAGCCCTATTTAGGGAAAGCCTTCGGGCATTCTATTGGTCTTCTCCTGTCTGCATTGCAAGGCGTTGCGAACCTGGGCAGGAAAATGAAAACAAAGATCTCAAAGTGAAGGGAGAAAATTCCCTATGGATCAGTGACATTTCTTTTTGTATTTCAGAAATGGAGCCCTCCTTTGGCATTTGTTTCTGAAAAACAAATTCATGTGCCGAATGTGCCGCCATGAAGTGACAGTCCGCTTGGCATGCATTTTCACTTATGGTTGTCTCACTTTCTCAGTGAGAGAACTGTGGGTGAAAATTACCCCCTCCCCCGACATGGCAGTGAACGTTCAGTACAGCAGGGGTGCTGCAATGGGACAGGTAGGGGAAGGCCTCTACCACCCCTGTGGCTACAGCCAATCCATGCAAGATATAAAGCTCACCTTTGTCATGGGCCAGCTGCATTGGGTCCTGCCAAATGGACAACCATAATATGGACACATCATTCCAATGCAGAAGTTCCAAAATACATATGTTTGCCATTGCCTCCACCATTCCTTACATGACATTGCCTGTCTTTTTTACCTGTTGTTGTACCACGTCAGTACCACTTTGCCTTCATGATCTCTTACACAACTTGGCTTTAAACATTTTGACCCATCCTGCTCAGTATCCCTTTACCAGATCAGGCATAGGGATTCACTTGAAGCTTTTTCCTTTTCTGTGAAGCTATGACTTTCTTTTTTCTGATAAATCTGACTACAGTATGTGACTTTTTCCTCTGGATTCTGCTTCACCCTGTTGCCCGAATTTAGCTTCTCATTTTAGTAAGACATTTGATCCCTGTGTAGCACCCAAGAGGATTACAATTATAGTGCTTGCAAGGGAGTACCCCTCACAGCAGGTGTAATACTGGTACATCCAATGCTGTTTCAGTCTTGATCAGACTTGGCTGTCTTCATTGTATCACTGGTTTGTTTCTAATTTGACAGTTGCAATTCTCAGAGTTATACTCCTGATTGTCTGTGTGGCAGATGTCTGGATGAGTGCTTTTGTGCTGAATGGCCAAGTGTCAGTCAGAAATGAAGTGCTTGCAATATCATCATTGGAATACTGCGCTGTTGTCGTAAAAATAATGACTAAGTGCCTGATTTATTATTTGGTGGATGGCCCGACATTCCGCCAGGGGGACAGAGTTAATCACTCTGTCACCATGTTGGGGGGGCCACCGGCAAATTTATAAATGAGCACCAAGCAGTATGGCAGTAACCCCCGTCACAGAGGTTCGTGCCAATGCATTTCGCTGTTTGGTGCGGGTCTGTGTTAGCATGATGCAGACCTGCACCAAACAGTTTTCTTTTTATATTTTCATAAAGAAAATCCTCAAAAGAGATTTTCTTTTTGAAAATAATTTTTTTTAATTCTCTCCTCATTATTGAATGATGATATTGTTCTGCAGTCTGTCCATCAACTGTTGTTTTTGCATTTGTCACCCTAAGTGGGACGGGTATGCTCAGACGTGAGTCCTTTGCTCTCCACACCACTGGAGTCAAGCTATCCTGGCTGATGACGGCTGATAGCCAGAAACCGGTCCTAGGATGCTTGATTCCGGTCCAGGGAAGACATGGCTTGGCAGTTCGGGCTGGACTGTTCCCATGAGGCACAGGGTCAAGGCTGATTTGCATAAGGCCATGTCTGAACTGGGGTGGTGTGCTGAGCAAAAAAACGATGGATTTAGGCTCAGATCTCTGTACTGGGGTGAATATATGACATTGTTCTGCATTCTGTCCATCAACTGTTGTTTTTGCATTTGTCACCCCGAGTGGGACGGGTATGCTCAGACGTGAGTCCCGTGCTCTCCACACCAATGAAGTCAAGCTATCCTGGCTGATGATGGCTGATAGCCAAAAACCGGTCCTAGGATGCTTGATACCGGTCCAAGGAAGACATGGCTTGGCAGTTCGGGCTGGACTGTTCCCATGAGGCACAGGGTCAAGGCTGATTTGCTTATGGCCATGTCTGACCTGGGGTGGTGTGGTGAGCAAAAAAAACGATGGATTTAGGTCCAGATCTCTGTACTAGGGTGAATGTATGACATTGTTCTGCATTTTGTCCATCAACTGTTGTTTTTGCATTTGTCACCCCGAGTGGGACGGGTATGCTCAGACGTGAGTCCCTGCTCTCCACACCACTGGAGTCAAGCTATCCTGGCTGACGACGGCTGATAGCCAGAAACCAGTCCTAGGATGCTTGATTCTGGTCCAGGGAAGACATGGCTTGGCATTTCGGGCTGGACTGTTCCCATGAGGCACAAGGTCAAGGCTGATTTGCATATGGCCATGTCTGAACTGGGGTGGTGTGGTGAGCAAAAAAAACGATGGAATTAGGTCCAGAACTCTGTACTGGGGTGAATCTATGACATTGTTCTGCATTCTGTCCATTAACTGTTGTTTTTGCATTTGTCACCCCGAGTGGGACGGGTATGCTCAGACGTGAGTCCCGTACTCTCCACACCACTGGAGTCAAGCTATCCTGGCTGATGACGGCTGATAGCCAGAAACCAGTCCTAGGATGCTTGATTCCGGTCCAGGGAAGACATGACTTGGCAGTTCGGGCTGGTCTGTTCCCATGAGGCACAGGGTCAAGGCTGATTTACATATGGCCATGTCTGAACTGGGGTGGTGTGGTGAGCAAAAAACGATGGATTTAGGCCCAGATCTCTGTACTGGGGTGAATGTATGACATTATTCTGCATTCTGTCCATCAACTGTTGTTTTTGCACTCCTCACCATTGGAGTCATGCCACAAAACGGGGGAAGAATTGCTAGCTTTTTATTGCACCTTACCACCAGCATTTGCTTAGCAGTGATGGGCAGTTAATAAATGGGTCAATGTCTGCCCTTTCTGAATGGATGAGTGGACATATAGCCATTTCTCCCACAGCCATTACTCCTTCTGGCTGTCGGAGAGGTTTGGCTATAGTGGTAATGGAGTAGTCACCACCATAGCAAAGCCTATAGTCAGCCAGCATTTCAATTGGGTGGACGGACCATTATGGTGGCGGTGCGCATACTCCATTGCAACATCGATGGAGTATCCATACTGCCAACCTATAAATCAGGCCCTAAGTCAGGAGAGTCAGAAGTCAAAAGCAGGAGGCTGAAGAGATAGGGATAAGAAGTGAACCAGAGAAAATGTGGAAGCCAGAGGTCACAGATTATGCAGGTACCACTAACAGAAGCTTTTGTTCAGCTAGCCCTAAAGTAACTCATATTTAGAGAGTTACCTGGGACATCCATCATGCTCATCATGCAAAACACATTTAGTCCCAAAACTGAAAATGTATTTCAGTCACTTATGTCCCCTTTCTCAGTAGATTTGCTGCTTTATGAGAGGTAAGGCATCCATTCCCTTGTATACTTCAGAATATGGGAGGACAGTCAGGTGAGACTGAAAGACGCGGATAAGTGAGTGTTATGGAAAACAGCAGAGGGCAATGCAGAGACAATTTTTCAGCACATTCATCACAAATTGTCACCACAGTCTCAGGGAAGACATATATTTCTAAAGTTGAATAGCAATTATCACCAACTCCCAGGGCCCGATTCACAGAACTAACTTAAGACAAAATCCTAAACTTACTACTTTTGGTATTCACAGAATGTACTTACTACTTTTGGTATTCACAGAATGCACTTACTAATTTTGGTATTCTGTGAATACCAAATGTAGTAAGTTTAGGATTTTGTCTTAAGTTAGTTCTGTGAATCAGGCCCCTAGCTATAAATTGAGTTATTTTAGAAATGCAGTTAGTTAGGAATATATTAATATTGGGTTAGGTGACATGCATTCGATCATGAGTACTGAAAATTGTTTCACATAATGGGGTGACACACAGTTGAAGTGAAGCAGAATTGTACATACAATTTAATTCCAGCAGTCTGTGTCCTCTGAAATTGAAATGCAAGTTATTGTTCAATAAACAAAATTATGATTTACACCAAAAGGTACTGGTATGGACCATTGTTGTTTATATATAAAGCAGTGCACTGTGCACCGTATGTCTGTCAATGATGTCTTTGTCCATCTTGCAAAGAATGGTCATGATATAGGCAAAGAGGAGGGCCTTATTATAAATTGATGTTTAACGTTGTCATCCTGGGTAAATATGAAATTATGACATTAATGTTTACAGCTGACACAATATGAGTTGACATTCTGTTCAAGTCGACGTAGCTTCAGCCATATAGCTGAGAGGTGGAGACCCATTCTCTTGTTAGTCACCATTCAGTGCCAATGAAACCATCAATCAAACAGCATTTGTAAAGCGCAACACTGCCACCCCTGGAAGTATCTGGGGACTGTGTCTCAGTTGAAGAGCCAGGTCTTGAGTCTCTGCCTGAAGTCTGCCTTTGAGGGGGCTGTTCCGAGCTGGAGGGGAAGGTAGTTCCAGGTCTTGGCAGCAATGTAGGAGAGCGAACGCCCACTGCTGTGGTTGCAACAGATGCAGGGGGGGTTGTACGAGGGTGAGTAAAGAGGAGCGCAGGTGTCTAGAGGGTTTGTGGAAGTTCAGTTGATGGTTGATGTAGGCAGATCTCAGGTTAGGAAGGGCTTTGCAGGTGTGCGTGAGGATCTTATGTGCCGATACTTTGCCAGATTCATTGCCACTATAGGCAAAGTTAGCATTGCCCCCTGACCACTAAGCACCACAGTGGCAAGGAACCTACGGCATCAACACAACCTTGTCTGTAACTTTACCTTCTGATACTGTTATGTTATGTTATGTTATGTTAATGGCATTTATAATGCGCGCAGCTGCTCCAGCGAAGGAGCGTCCCGGCGCCTGACAAGGAGGCCACACAACATAACTGAGAAAATAAAAGATTGAGAAAGAACATGCTACGGGAACAGAAAAGTCTTGACCGCTCAACGGAAAGAAAGCAGGTCGGCAAGGGTCCGGATTTAAAATGGAAGGGCATTCCATAACACAGCCGCCCGCGCCCGAAAAGAGCGTCCTCCGGCTCGGCTCCAGGCATCTGCTGCAAAACTCAGCACAGCACTCCCATCAGCTTCTATCTGTATTAGGGACCCCTGACCTTCTCACTGTGTGACTCCCACAAACATGAGCTGAGACCACATTGGCAATCATGGCATTCTTTATTTTTGGAGGCTGTCCACTGGCACAGGAACCTAGTGGGGCAATCAGTTACCTAACTTCTAAATCCACAATCTAGTGTGCCTGGTTTTAAAATTCAGGCTACTTGGTAAAATAGGTAGGACGTGCAGTTATCAAGATTTCGCTTCAAGGTATCATATTACATATAGAATTACGTATGGCTAGTTGTCAATAACAGCCTTGTTTTTCATAGAGGGACTCCAGGTGGTATAAGATACAAAGCAAGAGTGAAGGGTGAGTTGCCAATGATGTCACCTGGAACACTGCGGGAGAAAAGTTCACGAATATTGCCAATAACCCGTGAACAATTGTATGCTGTGTATGGCCCCTAAAAGTTATTTTTTCTTCCCCTACCACGCTGCTCCTAAAGATGAACAGCTCAGATGAGCCTTGGGGTGCTATGCACATAATGGTCTCACTTCCGCCAGGGTCCTCCCAGAAGCTGTATTTCGGAAACAATGGCTAACTGGTCTCCTTCCTTCCACCCCACTGCACCCTGGCCACCTCCCCCCACCGAAATGCCTAAAAATCACGCTGGCCTTCTCACCCTGGCCCACGCTTTAAAGAGTAACCTGTCTCTAACCTCTTTATATAATCCAAAAATACTTACCATCCTTCCACCCTCCCCACCACCCTCCACACAAGCCTCCTGCAATCCATCCCCAAAGTAAAACAAAAAAACGAATACCTGACTTCCTGTCTCTGTGTGAGATACACAGACAGAGAGGAACAAAAAGGAAGACACCTTGGCTACTATAAAAAAGTATTTTTTGAAATGAAGAAAACATATCTTAATAAGCGTTCCTGGAGCAGTGGGAGGTGGGGTAGCTGAAGGAGATTCAATACGGGTTCTTAGCTGTGCGATAAAAGCATGACATAAGAAAGACCTATAAACACATTTACAAGCATGCTAAACAAATTATCTCGTGGCTTGCAATATTTCATAATTGGTTATTTCATATGGGTGTATTTTACTCAGTGTCAGAAGTGGAGTTCCCGTAGTTTCGTTCAAGAATAAAAAATAACACAAAAAGAAAATTATTCGTCCTCACAAATATAAACATAGGTAGAGTTAAATATGTATGAGCATTCTTTATGTGCTGAAACTGGAATTTATTTTTCTTACAGGATAATGCAGTTTTGCCACATCTCAGTACAAAATTCCAGTACCCAGAAGGCACAACGTATCTCCAGATTGAAGATGTTTCTTTGGAAGATAAAGGATATTATACGTGTGAAATGACCTTTGAGCACACAGGGAAAGAGTACAGAGCCACCAGGATCATTTTGCTCCAGACTGTTGGTAAATAAATACCTGATGATCATGGCTTTTAAATGTAGGTAATGTTGTACAATGTGCATAGTAATGATGCACAGTGGTTAACGCCTCTTGCAATCATTTTTCTATGAATAGGCGTGACGTACTTGTAAATCAGGCGTGACTCACGTTTGACATAGGTGTGACTTCTCAATTTCCATTAAATTGAGTCCTAAAAGAAAGGTTCGTTAATAAGGTCAGCGTCATGCGAGGGGCCATTTCAAATGTAAATGTAGAATGTAAAGTATTTATATAGCGCACTTCTACCCGGAGGCTGCTGTATTCATACCGCTGTGGAACCCATCCTGGCTTTCCTGTAAAATGTCCACTCCTGGGCACCCCGAAGGTGAACAGGGATTCAAGCGCTGCAGGGGCCGTTGTGGAGATTAAGCAAGTTATTGCCCAGAGTCTCACCCAAGATTAGACTAAGAACCGAGGCGAGAACTATCAGGTCCAGGGAAATTGAGTCCAAGAGCCGCCGAGGCAGGAATTGAACCCTGGTCCAGGACAAAACCTCTGCATCAGGGTCTGCCGCTCTAACCATTGAGCCACGCTTCTCCACATTTCACACAAGCTTTCATGAGAATGTAAAATATTTCTCCTTTAGTACTCCTTCACTCACGTAATCCCTTGGTGAATGAACCCCAAAACACCTAAAATGGGGACATTTAGGAAATATTAATCTAAAATTAGTACAG
The DNA here is from genome assembly GCF_964263255.1 of Lissotriton vulgaris. Taxonomy (NCBI): domain Eukaryota; kingdom Metazoa; phylum Chordata; class Amphibia; order Caudata; family Salamandridae; genus Lissotriton; species Lissotriton vulgaris. The sequence goes on along the minus strand of NC_141696.1, from coordinate 816,360,754 downwards.
TAGAAAGGATGGTACCCTCTTTGTGATGTTTCCCTCTTTTTAATTTTTATTAATAGGCAGTTATGTATTTCCGTGCCACTCACAAGGGTATTTGTAGGGCTGATTTGCAAAAGCATATGAGTACGAGAAGGATTCGTTTTTTTACAAACTCTTAAATACTTTCTGAATCGGTCCCACAGGCTGAAAATCCCCTAATTTTTGGGGGACAGTCTAAGGAATAGAATCCACTTGTTGAAATTGCTCCACAATACTATCCCAAAGATGGAGGATATTTAGTTGGCAAATAGTACTCTGTGTTTAGAGTTTCCTCCAAAATGGGATGATTTCCAGTTCCTTCCAAACTCTAAATGAGGCGCTATATGTCTAATTAAGAAGTGCCCCTAATTAAGGGAGATTGTGGTAGCAAACAAAACAGAGCAAGTACAATAAAAACAAATAACAGGTTCAAACAATAGCACATCAACAGTTGACAAACAATAAACAATTAGGCGGGTTAAAGAGAATATTTGGGGCCTGATTCATAAGTAAACTGTAATAGAAAATGTCAGGTTTGCCATTCGCACCTCTGGCCCTATATCTGCCCTAATATGTGGTCCCTGTATAGTGAAAATCCTAAATGTTGAGGATTACTCTGCCTTTAATAGCTCTTCCAAAAAGGTGTAAAGTTAACTGTGACATAAATAATAAATAGCAGGCCAACCATGTATCTGTAGTGACTCATCCACCACCAGCTCTGGTGAACTTCCCCTGTGAAAGACTGCCAGGGAGCGACTCGTAAAGTACTGAAGTAGTACAGTTGTGGGTGTAAGTAACTAAAGCGTCAGTAGAGATGGCAGATAGGGTGAAAGCAACATAAGTAAGAATCTGTATGTCTGTGTTAAAAGTGGGAAAGCACATTGCATGCTCAGGAATAATACCGATACGCTTACAAAATAAATAAAAAAAGAGTGTTGCAACAAGAAGCTGTAGAACAAAGATGAGGAAGAACACATGTACTTGGTCATTAATCAGGAGGAGGAGCTAACACAAGAAAGGAAGGGAAGCCTACATGAGTTGATCAATCGAAATATTGCAAATTAGAGTGACAACGAAAAAAAGTGGTATACTCTGGATCGGATGTAAGCACACTGAACAATACGCCTCACAGCACAGCCCAAACACTGTTTAAGCGAGACTAAAAATCTGTAAAAGCCATAGGGCAAAGAATACCACCCACATAATATCACACATTGCTTATCATGTGAGAAGGGTTGGATAACTCAATCATTTAGTGAAGAAGTAACTCTTTGCAGACAGTTTTTTGCGTATACGATATTTCTGTAGTACTTACGCGGCTATCACTTAAAAAAACATGACTACATAGCTATTATGTCGATGTTACACAATACATGTAGAGATCTGTTTAACAAATGGAGTGCTAACACCTCCAGGTGGGCAAAATTAGAAAGGGCAGCCAATTTCCAAATTCACTAACAAAGTCTGTTGGAAAACTCAAAATATGTTGGTAGAAATACAAATTTCAGGAAAAAAATTTCAGAGTTACGAATAAGTATAATAAACTCTCAATTTGTCGCAAAAGGACTTATAAAACATATGTCCCAGGAAAATGCTCATAGAATACAGGTACATGGCAACAGTATAAATCTCAGCATGTAATATTAAATGCACATTTACGCCCCTTATTGACTTTGATTAGATCCCATGAGATTTCGTTTGCTAACTACATGGACGATACCCAGCTAATTCTTTTTTTTGTTGTTGGTTTTTTTTTGTGTTAATTTCAACAGATTTTATTAGCAAATGTTTTCATATATACATACAGTACAGTGGTAACGTTGCCTCGCAGATCCTTAGACAATAACAGCCAGAGCCAGATAGAAGGACTACATGCCTGCCTAGAAGAGATGGCATGCTGGCATAGGAGAACTACATTGAAGTTTAATGAAAGTAAAACTGAGTTCTTGTGTTGCGCCCCCTCTAAACTCCCAAGCAATTTTTGGCCCTGGACTATCCTGAGAATCTTAAGACAGTTCAGTCAGTATGAAATCAGGGAGTAGTGGTGGATGAAAAACTATTAATGGAGACTCATCTATAAAAAGTCTGCCACTTGTTTTAGACTGTGGAGGTATCTTAAGAAAATTGTTCCACTGCTACTCCAGCCAGCTAGGAAACTAGTGCTACAATGCACTGTATGAAGCAGAACTGGTTATTGTAACTTCCTTCTACTAGGTGCACCAGACTACCTAATCAAGAGATTGTGCAGGATTCAAATTCTAGCAGCTAAACTTGTCTTGAATAAATCAAGATATGACTCAGCCTCGAGCACCTTGAGGGACCTTCACTGGCTACCAGTAAGGGAGAGAACTGTTTTTAAAGCACTGTGTATAGTCCACAAGGCTGTGAATGGAATAGGCCCTTTGTTATTATAGAGGGAATTCAGTTCATACGGATGTATGACGGTACAACGCGTACCGTTACAACGCATACCTTTACGACGCAGGTTTAACAACGCAAGTCGTTACAACGACTTGGGTTGGGGGGCGCTGGATAGTGAATAGTTTCATTTACTATTCCAACTCCAGTCCCCGTGGATAGTATGGAAGGTGTTGGATAGTAAATTAAACTATCCCCTATCCTAGAGCGCCTTCCAGCGAAAGTCGTTGTAAATCCTGCGTTGTAACGGAACCGCGTTGTAACGGTTCCGTTGTAAAGGATGTTTCCCATTCATACGGGCCTCAGAGGTATCTACGGTCCTCATCGGCCAACTTGGTGTGCGTGCCAAGGTTTAGGAAAGCAAGATCGGGTGGAAGATCCTTTCAGATCAAGGCAGCGCAGTTATGAAACAAATAACCAGCCCCCTTTATAGAAACCTACTTAGTTTTAGGAAGAATCTAAAAACTTGGCTCTTCCCAAGTTAAGAGAGATAACGTTCCTGATATTAAGGCTGACTGTTGTGGAATAGGAGGCTTTCTTGTGTTGTATATATTAGCGCCATGATACCTGCAAGGTGACCGCTGTGCTCTATAAATGTCTGTTAATAATAATAATATGTGTTGCAAATTCTAATTAATACGCAGCAACATTTAATTCTGAAAAAACCTTTGAAAAATCTTTTTGCACATAAAAAGCAACTTATTAAAAAAAATTAAACCATTTAGAGCAGGGTCTAATAAGATTGTTTTATTCGGGAATTGCCATTGACATGACCTGAAATGGTAAACATAATTTCGCCGCCAGTGGAAAATGCACTTGTCAATGAAATTTCATTATACTTTATAATAAGAGGCTTAAATGATAATTATGGATGAAGTTGCAATAAAGCAGTTTTTCAAAGGATTATATTACACTTGTGGATGAAATAGTGTCTGCATTGTTTTTTAAAGAATATGAATGACATTATGTTACCACTGTTTTTTAGAGGGTTTTATTACACTGAAGAGTGAAGTTGTATTACCACAGTTTTTAAAAGGATTAAGTTGCAATTATGGATGAAATTACGTTACCACTTTTCCCAGAGAATTAAATCACACTTGGGGATGAAATTATGTTACCACTAAGGATTACACTCTGCTATCCTTCTTTAAATCAGGCCCTTTCTGTACATCTTCACTGCATGGACAAAGCTACTGAAATATTATCATAAAAATATTTTAACTGCTGGTACTAAACTGTCTAAATATGCTACATTTGAGAAAATATGTTTATTTTGCAAGTGAAGTTGTAGGTCATAGACTGGCAGGTGTGGGTTCACTCTTGTGTAACTATTGTAAGGATTGGCATAGCATCAGCTCTAGAAACAGAAGCAGTAGAGGAGGATTGTGGGAGCAGCGTTGTGACATATAGAGCAGCATTGGAGCGGAAGTGGAGTAAGGATGAAAATCATGGCGGAGGAGAAAGCGTGAGGGAACGGCATGGCCATGTCAGGAGCACGTTCAGAGTAGAAGCAGAGCTCCACCACGGGGAAGCATAGGATGGGTACCAGTGACAGCAGAGAGGAAAGGTGTGTGCAGCTGGCTGGAGTGGAGGCTGGACAACAGGAAGGGGATTTGTAATACTGAAGAAGAGCAGGGGGTAGTTTAGCCACACTGAAGACTTACTGCTGTAATTGTTAGCTATCTAAGCAACAACATAGAGAATGGACAACTTTTTCAAAACATACATAACTTACACTGTTATTACTGTTCTTAATCTATACTACTATAATAAAGGAAGAACTTTCATCCTTTGAGGCGGGTAAACTCGGGAACCACAGCGCCAATCCACACATCCGATACAACGTTGGAATCGTCGGGGTGTGTAGATGGTTATAGGCTATATACATTTAAAAAAAAACGTTATTTAAAAAATTTACAGTAAAAAAAAAAGTAGTCCCTCCGAAGTAGCCCGGCCGCGACGTGCGTGCTCACGTCAGGAGCGCGGGGAGGAGCGGCGTCCAGGAGCGCGACGAGGAGCGGCAGACATGGTGCGGGGGAGGAGCGGTGACGTGAGGAGCAGCGGACAGGCCAGCGGCGGTGAGAGCCGCGGACAGGCTGGAGGAGCGGCGACTGAGGTAAGGGAGCGGCGGACACGGCGCGGGGGAGGAGCGGTGACGTGAGGAGCAGTGGACAGGCCAGCGGCGGTGCGAGCAGCGGACAGGTGGGAGGAGCGGCGGCTGAGGTAAGGGGACCCATGTCGGGGCAGGCAGGGGACGGGCTGGGCGGGGGCCCGGGCTGCAGGAGAAAAGAGAATGATCCCGTGTTTTTATGGTGAAACAGCAATCATTAACACACCTCTAGGCCAAAAAGATTAGCTATGATGTAAGCTTTCCCAGCCAATGTACACTCTGTAGAACAGATTGGTCAGCTGTACACCTCTGCAAAGAAGAACAGACATATTTAAAGCAGTATATCAGCAGCGGACAGGCGGGAGGAGCGGGGGCTGAGGTAAGGGGACCCATGTCGGGGCAGGCGGGGGGCAGGGCAGGCGGGGGTCGGGGCAGGCGGAGGACAGGCCGGGCGGGGCCCAGGCTGTTGGACAATGTCGGGGCGGGCGGGGGTCGGGGAAGCCTGTTGCTCCCGGACAAGGTAGGGACGGGCTGCTAGTAACCATATAAGGCTATTTCAAGAAAGGTTTATTTTAGCAGCCCACTAAAATTACGCTAGGTTAGAACATTGGAAAGTTAGGAGCTCCATTGAAACCAATTGAGTGCTTCGGATTTCTGATGGCCGGTAGAAACCCGGAGCTCCAGCATTCCAATGTTGTCATTCACACGGTTACTGTGAACAAAGGCCTCATGGAGCCCGAGGAGATTTCAGTCCCCTTGGGCTCCGTGAGGTCTCTCTTTTATTTGTTAGACCATTCTGCCCTCTAGTGGCAGAATGTCCTAATAGCCTCTCCTATCTGGGCTAAACTGGCATTAAAGTTCCTCTCCCTTGTTAAAGGACATCGCCGAAAACGCTGGAGAGGGCCTTTAATGGCCAGTATAGCCCAATACGGTGGGCTATAAGACTATATTAGAACATTGAATCCATGAAATGCATATGTTTCCTTACACATGTGTGGAGTTTACCATTACTGGGTATTCACACTTTCCTTTTGATACATCTTGAAACGAGTGATGATGTACACGAACTAACATTGGTGACATAGATTTACCGGAGGACAGCTGTTTTCATTTTTACAGTTTATTTCTAATGAACACAACTAGTTAGCATCCCTCAGGGATCGCTGTTGAAGAAGGAAGTGGGTAATGTTGCATAGATGGTTGCTTCACGCAGGGATTTACTTTATGCTGACTCAAAAAACGTAACTAATATCATTTCATCTAACATATTAACTAAAGTCCCTTATAAAAAAATCATCACAAAGACTAAAAACCTAATTGATTAAAATAAAAGCATAGAAAAGAAAATGAGGGATTGTGGTATGGAGCACATGTGCAAGGACCCAGGAAGTGGAAAAGGAGGAAGGAAAAGGTACCACACCAGGCTCCTCTGAAAACATCTGAGGAGAAAGGTAGGAGAGATTGTTGGACCCCTCAGTAAAAAACAGAATACAAGGATGGGCAGAAGATCAGAGGCCAGACAGTGAAAACAAAATGAAAAGGTAAAAAAAGGGTACAGGACTCAGAGATGTGGCGGTCAGGGAGATAGGTCACAAGTGAAAGGGAGAGGCACGCATGGACAGGGTGCAAGTGGTGTAAGGGGGGATAGCGGGAGTAAGAAAAAAGAGCAACACTAAATTCCTCTAAAAATGCAAGGTAAAAAGGATGGGTGGTGAGTGTGATGGGAACGCCACAATTACAAAAAAAAAGCTTTGGCCATGGGGTGGGGGGAGGAGGGAAAGCCGAAAAATACAGGAAAAAGCAGCAGGACACTGAAAAAGGAAGAACTTTCATCCTTTGAGGCGGGTAAACTCGGGAACCACAGCGCCAATCCACACATCCGATACAACGTTGGAATCGTCGGGGTGTGTAGATGGTTATAGGCTATATACATTTAAAAAAAAACGTTATTTAAAAAATTTACAGTAAAAAAAAAAGTAGTCCCTCCGAAGTAGCCCGGCCGCGACGTGCGTGCTCACGTCAGGAGCGCGGGGAGGAGCGGCGTCCAGGAGCGCGACGAGGAGCGGCAGACATGGTGCGGGGGAGGAGCGGTGACGTGAGGAGCAGCGGACAGGCCAGCGGCGGTGAGAGCCGCGGACAGGCTGGAGGAGCGGCGACTGAGGTAAGGGAGCGGCGGACACGGCGCGGGGGAGGAGCGGTGACGTGAGGAGCAGTGGACAGGCCAGCGGCGGTGCGAGCAGCGGACAGGTGGGAGGAGCGGCGGCTGAGGTAAGGGGACCCATGTCGGGGCAGGCAGGGGACGGGCTGGGCGGGGGCCCGGGCTGCAGGAGAAAAGAGAATGATCCCGTGTTTTTATGGTGAAACAGCAATCATTAACACACCTCTAGGCCAAAAAGATTAGCTATGATGTAAGCTTTCCCAGCCAATGTACACTCTGTAGAACAGATTGGTCAGCTGTACACCTCTGCAAAGAAGAACAGACATATTTAAAGCAGTATATCAGCAGCGGACAGGCGGGAGGAGCGGGGGCTGAGGTAAGGGGACCCATGTCGGGGCAGGCGGGGGGCAGGGCAGGCGGGGGTCGGGGCAGGCGGAGGACAGGCCGGGCGGGGCCCAGGCTGTTGGACAATGTCGGGGCGGGCGGGGGTCGGGGAAGCCTGTTGCTCCCGGACAAGGTAGGGACGGGCTGCTAGTAACCATATAAGGCTATTTCAAGAAAGGTTTATTTTAGCAGCCCACTAAAATTACGCTAGGTTAGAACATTGGAAAGTTAGGAGCTCCATTGAAACCAATTGAGTGCTTCGGATTTCTGATGGCCGGTAGAAACCCGGAGCTCCAGCATTCCAATGTTGTCATTCACACGGTTACTGTGAACAAAGGCCTCATGGAGCCCGAGGAGATTTCAGTCCCCTTGGGCTCCGTGAGGTCTCTCTTTTATTTGTTAGACCATTCTGCCCTCTAGTGGCAGAATGTCCTAATAGCCTCTCCTATCTGGGCTAAACTGGCATTAAAGTTCCTCTCCCTTGTTAAAGGACATCGCCGAAAACGCTGGAGAGGGCCTTTAATGGCCAGTATAGCCCAATACGGTGGGCTATAAGACTATATTAGAACATTGAATCCATGAAATGCATATGTTTCCTTACACATGTGTGGAGTTTACCATTACTGGGTATTCACACTTTCCTTTTGATACATCTTGAAACGAGTGATGATGTACACGAACTAACATTGGTGACATAGATTTACCGGAGGACAGCTGTTTTCATTTTTACAGTTTATTTCTAATGAACACAACTAGTTAGCATCCCTCAGGGATCGCTGTTGAAGAAGGAAGTGGGTAATGTTGCATAGATGGTTGCTTCACGCAGGGATTTACTTTATGCTGACTCAAAAAACGTAACTAATATCATTTCATCTAACATATTAACTAAAGTCCCTTATAAAAAAATCATCACAAAGACTAAAAACCTAATTGATTAAAATAAAAGCATAGAAAAGAAAATGAGGGATTGTGGTATGGAGCACATGTGCAAGGACCCAGGAAGTGGAAAAGGAGGAAGGAAAAGGTACCACACCAGGCTCCTCTGAAAACATCTGAGGAGAAAGGTAGGAGAGATTGTTGGACCCCTCAGTAAAAAACAGAATACAAGGATGGGCAGAAGATCAGAGGCCAGACAGTGAAAACAAAATGAAAAGGTAAAAAAAGGGTACAGGACTCAGAGATGTGGCGGTCAGGGAGATAGGTCACAAGTGAAAGGGAGAGGCACGCATGGACAGGGTGCAAGTGGTGTAAGGGGGGATAGCGGGAGTAAGAAAAAAGAGCAACACTAAATTCCTCTAAAAATGCAAGGTAAAAAGGATGGGTGGTGAGTGTGATGGGAACGCCACAATTACAAAAAAAAAAGCTTTGGCCATGGGGTGGGGGGAGGAGGGAAAGCCGAAAAATACAGGAAAAAGCAGCAGGACACTGAAAAATAAACAAGAAAAAAACATTTTTACCCAGCGCTGTGTCGTTAAATCCCTACATGGTTGGAGCCCCAAATTCATTGACAGCCTTATTCAAAGGTATACTTCCTCGCACAACCTACGCTTGGCTCACCTTCACCTTCTGGCAGCAGGGTGGCTGTAGGTTCGCAACTCTGGCACCTAGATTTTGGAATTCCCTTCCCCTTGAAATTAGATCCTGCACTGACCTGCTGAGCTTCAAAAAATCCCTTAAGACATGGCTGTTTAGACAAGCATACAAATAAATTCCTACAGGGTTCGGCACTTCCTAGAACAGCGCCATAAAACCAATTGGTGAATGTGCGCTTTACAAGAATGTTAAAACATAACATAACAAGGGGGGGATGGTGAGCAGGGGTTTTCTTGAGCGTGTAACTCCCTTACCCTGACTAGAAGGAAGCATCTCTACTTGGACAGGGTGTATACCACTGCCAGCTAGAGGTGCCCATTTCTGCTAAAAGGGCACATGCGCATGGGAAAGAACAGTAATGCGCTATATTGCTTTAAATAGGGTGTATTCCTGCCCTTCCCTGTCATGCAGTGCAATTAAGTAAGGGGACTTGTTGCGCTGCAGTGCTTGACTTCCTCATAAATGAGGCACTGTACCTTTAAGGTTTCCGTAATTTAGACAGAAACAGGCCTATTGGTGAGCTAGTTTGCGTCACTGTTGCAGGTGCAAGAGCGATGCAAACCTTAAGTCAGATTTATGAAGCCACAAAAGGCCACTGTGCGTTATCATGAGTGGTTCCTTAAATCTGGAGTAAGGCAATGCAGCGCAACTCGCTGCGTTGCCTTACTCTGCCCTGGGAAGGCATTCCATGGGTGTTGCATGGCGTGTTCCCATGGGATGTATGACATTACAACGCATGCTTTTACCAGGCATGCCTTTACATCGCAAGTTTTACAACACATGCTTTTACAACGCATAGTGTTGAGGGGTGCTGGATAGTGAATAGTTTAATTTACTATTCTAACTCCAGTCCCCGTGGATAGTAGGGAAGGTGTTGGATAGTAAATTAAATCTATTCCCTATCCTAGAGCGCCCCCCAGTGCAATACGTTGTAATGGCATGCGTTGTAATAGTTGCGTCGTAAAGGCTCTGATTGGTAAAAGTTGCGTTGTAAAGGATGTTCCCCGTTCCCATGCACCTCCCATGGTTTTTGACACATTCCCGGATTTACCAGAACTGGCAGACCTGTGAATGCACCAACAAGATGTGCCTTCCCAGGAGAGACGTAACAAGGAGAAATATCTTGATTTCTCCTCGTTACTTCCTATTTTTAGTTGTGCTGCAGAATGCAGCATGCATCGAAAGAGGAATATGCCTCTCAGGATTGTTTTTGTGCAGCAAGGGTTACCTTCCTGCACAAAAACAATCCTGCCTGCAATGCAGGCACTCTTGCACCATGGTGTAAGAGTGCCTGCGTTAATGCCAGACTGACAAAAGGGCGCCAGCGCAGAGGAAAAGGCAGGGATGCGCCGTCTCGCCTTGAATACGGCACATTCTTGCCTTTTCCTTGTCACGCAGCGTAGCAAGGTGACTTACTGAACTGCACTGCATGACAAGTTCATAAACAGGCACCACAGTTTATATACATATGCAAAATGACCATTGATATTTACAATAAAAAAATAATTATAAGACTCACATAAAAGAGGTTAGAGTGTGCCAATATTACCACCCTTGCCTTCAAATGCACTTCTTTTAGGTCTCGCTAGAAAGAGCACTAAGTCTGAAAGTTGTAACAGATGTGAATGTAACAATGAAGGTAAGGTAATAGAAAGGGGCACACACAATGGAATACTTTGGAACATGACAAAAAAGCATGAAGTGAATGATTCGAGGAAACACTATTTACTGATCGTAAATGTCTGCCTTCTCTAAGAATACCAAGTGCTGCTCTGCACACCAATACAAATTTGCTGACAAAAATGTTTAATACATTTTTTTCAGAAAAGTTAAAGCTATAGACTTTGCCAAAGCTTTTTTTTTTTAATGAAAGGCAGAAAACGACACAAGGGCGCATGTGTAAGAAGAGGGATAGAAAGGAGAATTCTACCACACAACAGAGACTTGTATTCTGATTTCACAGACTGACTGTTTTACAGAATGATATACAATCCACGCACAGTCACGCATACCAAACTCTTCTTTCTGTTGAGCAACCTGTGAAGAATCCATTCCCAGGCCTCATGCTTTGTGGTACCGACTGTATCAACTCTCCCAAAGTGTCACAAAAACAGAAAACTATGACGGTCACAACAGTAAATGCCAATGATTGCAACTACCTTTTGACTGTAATTTGTCCACTTTTTTGTACTATTTTGTTTTCCTTTTTCAGACACTTTTCCTAGTAGTTGCAACCTCAATTTCTTATACTTTTTTTCATTTAGTGTTCTATGTTTTTCTTCTTCCTGTTCAAATGGGCCCGATTCACAGAATGAACTTAAGACTAAATCCTAAACTTACTACTAGTTGGTATTCACAGAATGCACTTACTACTTTTGGGATTCACAGAGTGAACTTACTACTTTCGGGATTCACAGAATGAACTTACTACTTTCGGTATTCACAGAATAGATTTAAGACTACTAACTTTACGTCCGCACTCGGGCCGTAAATTCCAGGCCGGAGGCGGAGTTTCTGGCTTGGGGCGGAGCTTACGACCCGGAGGCGGAGCTTACGGTTTGGAGGCGGGGCTTGCGGCTTGGAGGCGGAGCTTCTGCCCCAGAGGTGGAGATTTCAGCCATGGCTAAATACCCACCTCTGAGCCGCAAGCTCCGCCTCCAAGCCGCAAGCTCTGCCTCCGGGCCATAAGCTCCGCCCCCAAGCCGGAAACTCCGCCTCCGGGCCGGAATTTATGGCCCGAGTGCGGACGTAAAGTTAGTAGTCTTAAATCTATTCTGTGAATACCGAAAGTAGTAAGTTCATTCTGTGAATCCCGAAAGTAGTAAGTTCACTTTGTGAATCCCGAAAGTAGTAAGTGCATTCTGTGAATGCCAAAAGTAGTAAGTGCATTCTGTGAATACCAAATAGTAGTAAGTTTAGGATTTAGTCTTAAATTCATTCTGTGAATCGGGCCCTACGTTTCTACATTTTTTGTTGTATAGATCTTCCCTTTTCTGTTGCTCTTCCATCCCATGACAGTCCGGAAACTCACATTTGTGCTTGACTCACATGCTGATAACCACTTTTTCAAGAGCATGTGGGTCACCTTGTAATATTGTTTATAGCTATGGTACTTTACCTTATATGAAACTTTCAATGCAACCTCTAATGTAAAATATAAAATGCGATGAGGTAACTGTTGTTAAACTGGTGCATATATAGTCAATATTATCATATTTTTGTTGTGATCTAAAGTATACCCAGCCGAATTGAACGCAAAGTTTATAAGAATTTGTGAGGAATTTGTTTTTGTCATTTCTTAGTTTAAAAAAAATCTTTTGGTGTTCTATCATAATTAACGTTCCTCTTAGATAAACATTTATTTTTATTTTTCTCCCTGGGCAGAGCAAGAAAAGAAGGACCAACCACTGATTATCTATCCAAATCACAAGGCAATAGCAGCAGCTGTGGGTAAGGCATAGAATGAGTTGAGCCGCTCATGAGGTGATAGCCGTCACAAGCACATCCTCTTGCATCAACCTGAATGTTGTTGTATGTATGCATATGTTTGTATTGATATTCATGTAGTGCACACCATGCTCGCAAGAAAGAGCAGCGATATATGCAGGAAGATCTAAATTGTGCTCCTATTCGATTGAGTAGAATATTGGGGGGACTGATGGGGGAGGGTAGAATTTTTCACTCGTAGGGAACCGACTGGAAGAGCTGGAGCCCATAGAAGTAATGGATGAAGTGATACTTGAATAGAGCAATTTTAATTATTTTTTAAAGGCACAAGGACCAAATTGGGTTGTAATTCCAAATTCATAACAGAGCTTAAAAAGACTTGCCACTTGGACATTTCTTTTCTAGACGTCTTGAACTTCAAGCTTGCCAGTGCTTCTTGTGTTTTGATAAGTTCTTCCAATGGTTATCTTTTTTCCTTCCATGGAGATAGGTGGTTGCATAGACGGCACAAGTCTTGAAGATGGTATGGGCTTGCAGTGGTAGCCAATGTGAACCCTTCGATGAAGAGCTATGAATGAATTGTTTTTGACCTTTTGATGGGAGAAGCAGTTGTGGACAAAATGATTCTTAGCAGAGACATTAAGTAGTGGATACCCGCAAGGAGGGTCCCATGATCTACATGGGATAGGATTAGGCCAGACATTAGACCTGAAGTCTAATTGCATGAGGAAGGGTTCATTTTTGGGAGAAGTGAAAGCTGATACTAAGGCTTTCTGGTTCTTCTTGGCGATGTTAGTTTATGAGGAGAGGTCACCATTCACGATGAACCAGAGTGGTATAGTGGGTTTGGAGAGTTTTGGTTGGAGTTGTTCAGACAAATGTTTCTGAGCCAGTCCTTCATTTGACCTCATCTGCTGCAGTTCATGCTCAGGCCAAATGTTGTTATTTTTTACCTGAGCTTGAAGTAGGCACTAGGCATCTATATTTTGATGAGCATGAGTCATCATTAATTTAGATGGTGGGCGCACTTGACTAAGGAGCGGTTCATAAATAATTATGTGTTTTCAATGCACTTAACTATTACTGGAGAGATGAATGTGCTTTGGGGGAAAATGTTCTTCCAAGAAGCCACTGACATTTGATCCATCTGTTAGAATTTTTGGCAGTGAGTAAGGTAGGAAGCAAACTTCTGTTGTATAAGGGTATTGGACCCCATGATGTTTGAATGGCTATTTGTTAGGAATAAATGGTTGATGGTGTTGAAATCTGTAGAGCAATCCAATGGAACCAGAAAAAGGGGTCAGCATCATCCAGGACATAGATGGTTCCCGTTTCAGTGCTGCAATGTCCAATGTGGCATGAAAATGGATTGAAAGACTAGGAAATGGTCGCTTTTGTCGATGTACTCTTGCAGTTAGCTGCCCCCTGCTTTCTCAATTACCGTCCTAAGAAATTGGAGGTGAATGAGGGGTGTGTAGTGAGTGAAGATGTTCAGGTCTATGCTAGCTTTTTCTGGACTGACAGGCTGTCTCCTGTTTTGAATACATCAGACAAGATGCCATCCATTATGAAAGTATTGATTATGTCGGGTACATGGGTCAATACTTTTACTTAGAAAGACACCAGCATGGTGAATGGGATGATGCTGTTAGCTCAAGTAGTAATCTTGTGGGAAGTGAAGATGTCAGAGTATTTTGAGATGATAAGTGTTTTGCATGTTACCTGTTTGGGTGCTATGGCATGGTGTTGGTAGGGTTTACAATGTTTGTTTGCTGGCGTTGGAGTGATTTCTGTTGTTTTTAATTATTCTATGAAGAATTACATAATAGCAATGCATTTCTACATTGGCAGTTGTAACAGTGTATTCCTAGGATGTGGGTGAATGGAGTGGCTTGCAGCTTTTAATAGGGATTTGATCTTGTTGGAACCTTCTATAGTGATAGCTTATATGTTTTCCCTTTTGTGCTATTTATTTTTCTTTTTGCAGAGAAATATTTTGCTGCCAGAAAGTTCTTGGATGTACCCAGGTAGGGAGAGCCTTTGTATGGTAGATTGTGTTTTTAGTGGGGCCTGAGTTTTGATGTTGTGGTTTTGGGTGGTGTGCAACACGTCTGGGAGCATGTTGGTTTTTGTTGTATTGTTGTGTGTATCTGCTAGTGGTACGTTCTTGCTCAAGTGAGTTTATAAGAGTGTTTATCAAAGTATACTATCACAATTTAGATCAACCACAGTGATTGGTTGGTGTTCTTGTGTGTGTGCAGGGTCCAGATTGGGATAGCCAATTCAACAACCAGTCAAGAACTATGGAGATGGAAGTAGAGGTATAGCATGGAGTTAAGGACCACGTCGAGGATGCTACCATTTTTTATAAGTATGTCTCGTATTGTGTTATTTGAGGATTGGGAGTTTGTGGTTGTAAAGGGATCCATCCTTCATTGGCTTGTGACAATGACTCCGGGAAGAGTGAAGGCAATTCGAAAATGTTGGAGTAGTAAATAAGGTGGAAGTGAGGAGGTCTGTGATGTCTTCCACGAACGTTCTGTTGGTTTCAGGAATTCTGCATTCGGGTGGTAGGTGGAAGCTTTAGACATGGACATAGGCCATATAAGGGTCTTCGTGAAGAGGAGATGGTGGGTTGCTGGAGCATCCATGGCCCAAAGGTTTATAGGAGAACTGCAAGGCAGTCTCTGTCTTTTGTGTGCTATCAATGTCTGCAGGGCACATCTTGATGGGACAAGGACTTTTTGGATGTGTGTGGACTGTGGGTGTGCCATGTTTCCATGATGAAGACTGTACCAAGGTTTCTGGGTGGCGATGATATCTGCAATGTTGGCAGTGTTCCATTCTGTTGCGTGAGCACTGATTAGCATAAAATGCAATGCTTTCAAATGTTTTATCTGTTGGGCGGTGTGGGTGGTAATGAGTGGCATATGAATGAGATTGCTGGAGTTGGAAGTGTGGGTACACTCCCTAAAACTTGATGGCTCTTTCTGCACCTAAGTATGGGTATTGTGCGGTGTGGGTGGTAATGAGTGGCATATGAATGCGATTGCTGGAGTTGAATGTGTGGGTACACTCACTAAAACTTGATGGTTCTTTCTGCACTTGAGTATGGGTATTGTGCAGTGGCATCTGGGAACAGATACATGAATTTCCCTTACATACCTTGCATCAGTTTGGTATTCCAGAAATAAATCTCCCATGTCCTTCTCAGTGCGTAACTGAACATGCGCCCCCAGTACTCTATTGCCATTCAAAATGCTTTTTTGTCACATGACCACAAAGAGAATATAATTCTGTTATGCCCAATAATGCTGCAATGTATTTCCAGCTCACTGTATAATGGTATTGATGACCGTTAATATCCTTTAGCATGTCACCAAAGCCTGGCCACACATTTTTCAAACATTTTCGGCCTCTTGAAATAATAGACTTCTTTGGAGGAAAATTAATGTGTATTTTAAAGTTTTAGTAATTCCTTCATAGGGGTGAAAAACATGCAAAAGCATAAAATATGCATATTTCATCAACAGGTTCAAGGTTAATCATCCCATGTAAAGTGTTCACTGGATATGGGAGCAACTCTCTGACTGTGGTTTGGTGGCTGGCAAACAACTCATATATTGATGAGTTCTTCCAAGATGGCCGTGTGAAAGAGGGACAATTTGTGTAAGTATTTTGGCTCATATAGTAAAAACATACATTTTACATCCCTTTTGGTTGTTCTGTTCCTTTAAAGCAGTAAGTATGTGCTTTCTGACTAAAGGGGTATAGGAAGACATATCGATGGAACTAGAAATTGATGTGATCTGGAGGGGTGTACAAAGCTTGCAGCTGAAGGAAATTCCCGGGTTTCTTTAGGGTTTCTTTCCTCCCATTATCACATTCTCAGTTTTTGTTCAGTTCTTCCAAAGAAACACATGGTCTAGGCATGAAGTGAAGGTTGCATGATCATGAAGAGGTAAGTAGGTTTGGATGTAATAAGTGTTTAATTGAAATTTTACTTACCATTGCTTGATGATTTGAGCCATGGTGTTACTGAGATACGGATATAAAGGCAAGAAAGATGTGACCCCTGAGCATGACATATAAGTGTGAGTCCGTAAGTAGCATGCTACTTGCCAAAAAGCGCTTCAACGCCTAATCAACACCTAATCAAGGGTTGCAAGCGCTATATGAATGCAAAACTTTTCCTCTTCTATCCCTCCACTATCCTTCTCAATCCAAAGAACAGACTAACATATCCACTGCTCAAATTAATTTCATATTTCACTATACTAATTCACCACTAATCCTTTTTTGGGTTCTGGAGTAGCTTGCTACTTGGCGAAAAATCACTTTGATGCCTCGTCAGGGTTAGTAAGCACTATATAAATGCAATTACAATAAAATACAACACAATACACTGTATTGATTCTTATTTTTGTAAAGAAAAGATTGGATCCACGCCAAAGCAGGTCCAGGCATACCTATTCAGATTGCAGACACAAGAAGTCGTACTACTAAACCCCAAACTAGGAAATCATTTGTGGCCGATCGTACCATGTTCCAGTAACATCACCAGAATCTCAAGTGAACTCATAAGCGACAGTGCTACACATAACAGAGAAACCCAAGTGTGGCCATTCCCCAGAAGTGTGCAAACACCTCACTGCCATCTTATGACTCATTGAGGAGCTGGGATTTCTGGGGAAGTTAAAAAGTGAAGTTGCTACCAGTAGGAAGTTGATGTCACACGCTTACTTCGTTTTGTGGTTATTGTGTGAACAAATACGCTTCTGAAATGCATCTTCCGTGAGCAAACAATTGAGGACGCGACCGCAGCCAAGGTCTGGGCCATGCCCACGGCTTTCGAAAAGTACGTAAGAGAGCATATAGATTTCTCATCAATGACTTACACCCTTAGAATAATGAAGCCAGGAGACAATCTGTGTTCTTTCATTTTATTAATGGCGATGAAACAAGAGTGGCTGGGATTGCACAGCTCAGGATTATCAAGCATCCCATGATGTAGATACCACGCATTAGGAAACGTTGCCCTACTACCCTAAAGAAACCGAAATGAGACAGTTGGCTCTTCTGTTTTAGGGATCCAAAATACTCTCCTGCTGCTTCTTAGAAACAGCTGCTCTGCAATTATAGGCGTTTGACTCGCATATAAATTATAGATCCAAGATGGATCTATGCCAGATTCTCGGACGATCCACAATCAACAAATGTACATACATTAATTCTCAAAGGGATTTATTTATACAGTCATTGGTTACCATAGAACTCTGGTGCGGATCCTGCCCTCCATGACCTACTCTGGAAATACCTGCTCTGGGGGGGATGTACGTTGTTACAACGCATGCTTTTACAACGCATGCCTTTACAACGCAGGTTTTTTAACGCAAGTCGTTACAACGACTTGCGTTGGGGGGTGCTGGATAGTGAATGGTTTAATTTACTATTCCAACTCCAGTCCCCGTGGATAGTAGGGAAGGTGTTGGATAGTAAATTAAACTATTTCCTATCCTACAGCGCCCCCCAGCGCAATTCATTGTAATGACTTAAGTTGAAAAACCTGTGTTGTAAAGGCACTGCGTGGTAAAAGTTGCGTCGTAAAGGATGTTTTCCCTCTGGGGTGTTGATTAGTGAAGAGTTATATTTATATTTGTTTTGAATCGATGTCTACTAGATCCTGCTATGGTTTTTTTTGGAGCATGACACATTCATTTATGTGTCACAGGATATAGATACGTGTTGTATTCTGCTTTGATGCATGGTTGTCAAGAGCTCGGTTCAAGTGGCTACTGAGGGCACTATTTACAAGGGCATTGCCCCACTAGAGCGTCACTTTTCCGATGATCTGGAGGTGCAATGGCAGCGCTCAGCCACTTTGCGTGCCTGAACAACCCCTTGGAAATATGGGCCTCCTCGCCGCAGTTTTCTGCTGCAAAGGGGAGTACAATGGGTGCTGCTGTGGGTTTACCCATGCAACACCCATTGCTTTTCGATACTGTCCCAGATTTACAAGAATCTGTATATCTGAGGAAGCGCCAAAAACGAATGGCTTTGAAAAGAGGAGGAAGAGTGGCACAACGAGGAGAAATACTGTTTATTTCTCCTCGTTTTTTGCTATTTCAATGTGTGCTGCATCCTGCGGCACACATAGAAGGAGCAAAACTCCATTAATGATTGTTTTTGTGCAGGAAGGTATCCCTTCCTGCACAAACACAATCATCCCTGCAACGCAGACACCCTTGCACCGTGGTGCCAGGGTGTCTGCATTGGCACTAGGCAACTTTTTTGCACCAGTGCTAGGGAAAATACAGGGGTGCACTTTATTCTTGTCAATATGGTGCATTTGTGTGTTTTATCAATGAAACAGCGCGGCACTGCTAAAGTTCTTGTGTATGCGCTGCGCCATTTAGTTATAAATATGCCCCTGCATTTCTGGACATCTTTTACGATCATTTGGCTTTGATGCAAAGCTATACCTGTGTGGTAAGTTTAAGTTCTCTTCTTTTACATGGTTGATATGCATGTTGGTATGAGTGTATGAATGTTATTGTTAAGGTTACACATGCTTAGCAAACTATATTACTTGATGCTATGTTGAGTGCCTGAAGTGCTCTAAAGTGCATTAATGGTGTAGTGCAAAGTGTGAGGATAACGTAATATGAATGTGCCATTGAGGTGGCAAATACTCAGCTATATAACTAGCAGATGTGTTCTGTGCATGCCAGTGTTAAGGGTTATGGCTCCATTCTATGGTACATAAAGGGTGTATCAGGTCAAAGTTGGGGTAAAAACATTTTAAAACCATTGAAAAAAAATTGTCCTTTTCCTCAGCCTCACTTTCCTGAGCTTGGCTCAGATCCTTCAACTTCGGCTTCAGTAACAAGATCCACCAATAAAAGCTGGTTGATGCACATACCGCTCAAGAATAGGGTCCATCACTCCAGCCCACCAAGTTTCATCAGCCTGGGGATCAATGCCCCCACGACCGAACAGCATCAGCTCTGTGGCTGCCTTCAATGGAAGGCCCGATGCATCTGATTCAATCATAGGGCTCCCATGGCCTCTTCTGGCCAGTGGAGTCTCCCCTGCTGGCGGAGGAGCGTCACCCCGCTGCTTTCAAGCAGTGAGAGAAGCAAAAACATAAAATGTTAAGAACTATCAATTATTATCATTTTATGTTTGAGCTGCTTTAGTGGGCCGGTGGGCAGGGCTGCACTGCTCTCGGAGCAGGACATGGGAGGAGTGGTTTGCTGCCTCCCAAGTGCACAGACTGTCTGGGCGGCCCTCTCGAGCGACCCAAAACAGTCATGCGCACTTTTCCTTTTCTCCATGCCGGCTGCTTTACAGCCTGCATGGGGAACATGCACACCCCTCCAGACCCTGGCTGAGCTCTGTGTCACGGCGCTCAAACAAATTACAACGCATTGCAGAGTTGTGATCAGCTTAGGGGAGGGAACCTGGCTGCCTGCTTCCTGTTCCTGAAGTTGGAGGTAGGAGAGCAGGAGCAGAGATGCGGGACCCGGCGGCAAGGTAAAGTTTTTAAAATGTGTATTTTAATTATGCATGCCGCAATCGTGACCCCTCACCCCCGCAAACCCCGTTATCCCCTGTGCCTGTCCCCTCCCACTCCTGAACCATGTCAGCCGCCACTGAATGTGTCCATGTGTCCATGCATCATGCGGCATTAATGGTTCTTATATTCCAACCACATTTAACATGTGATCTTTCAGAATAAATACCCCAACGTCCATGTGGTAGACCAAGAATTGAATGCCAGTCCCTAAATACTTTTCATGTCCACCAATAACGGGGACATAAAAGCTTTCGGGTATCAACAACACAATTCTAGCTGAAATAAAGTATAGCTTGCATTTCGGCCTTCTTTCGGGATCACTGCGTAGTGTCAATAGATGTTGGGTTTCTTTATTTATCAGTCGTTGACTATGTATTAAATTTAAAAATGTTTCGCTCCCATTACTGGTAAAGTTCCCGGATGACCCCATGTCACCGGCACAACTGATTCCAGTCCTGATCTTTCTATTTTAGCTCAACGCATTTTGGAAGATGTAGTGCTGACTCACGTCCATTAAATCAACGGGTTTAGAGCTCTAGATTGCAGTGTTTCACTAAGAGAAAAATTGACCCAGACTATTGTGTCCACGATGGCAAGAATTAACCATGAAAACTGAAAGGGAAACAGCCTTTACTCAGAAATTTTTATTTCGTATAACTTTTACCATGCATTTTTTTTTACATTGTAAAGACAGTTGGCACGCCCGTCTTTACAACGCAAGATTTACTACGCATTTGAACAGTAAGTTGCAGTGTTTCTCAATGTGGCACCTATATATATTTTTAAGGGTAATTAAAAAGGGGGGCTTTGAGGGTCTCCCCCAAAAAATATAAAATGTTAAAATAGTACCAAACCTATAAAGGACATATGTAATTAAAAATGTATTTGGAACTGATGTATACTTTTTGAACAGTAGGTGGCAGTATTAGACTGGGACAGGATTTTTCAGTACCAGTAATTGTTGTAAAAGTATGCGCGGTAGCGTGGTGAAGGGTGTTTCAAATGTGGGAGAATGTATAGGCGCGGTGGTAGTGGTTTAAATTAACCGCAAACAAATTCATACTGAGGGGGCTAACTTTTCGACAACAGTAACCACGTTGTTTGTGAGAAAAACTCTCCTGATATTGGTAGCGTTTTCCAACTACATGGGCAAACACCTATTTTGCGGAAACGCAATACCTAATCAAAGTATCCTCTTGCAGGTTTAAAAGTAGTCCTGAAATTAGTTTAATAATTTTAAAAGTGCATCTTTACAAACCACGGAATGCACTGAGTTGCTATCCGCAGAGTGGTGGAACGGATATGCAAACCGAAAACCCTGCATCATGCGTAAGCGGGTCAAGTCTGAGGCTGTGATGGCTCAGTGAGTCATGTTCAAACTGCAGAGCTCTAACCTTACAAATCACAGATTTAAATTATTCTGTGGTGACGTAACGTGTCATCGTTCTGCGGTTGATTTTATGAGTTTGATTAAATTGGGTAATCCTTTTAGATTTGGTTATATAACTGAGGGACGCTTCATAGCAGCTAACCCAGAGCCAGCAGCGAGTCATAATTTGAGAAGACAAATGTCAATTATATACTTTTATTCTCATTTCTCTCTCCCGTTGTTACCTCAAAAGTACTTCCCTTAACAAATAATTCACTACCCGAGGCCCTGTCGGGTTTGCACCATCTCACGCGTCTATTGGTGTGTGACATTTTATTGGCTTACCATAGCTCGTGCAACTTAATGCTTTTCCCTGTTTCCACACTTGCATAGTTTGCCCGGCACAGGTAATGTTTCCTCGCAATGGATTGTGGATCCGAGAAATGAATGACTCTTTGCCATCCGTTTTCTCTTCAAAGGAATTAAAAGAGATGCGAGGGTCCTTATTTTAATGTGAAACCCCAGATGCAGAAAACTTAGTGGACTTCTGATAGCTGTAGTATTCACTAAAATTATGGGAAGTTTGTGAGAGGCAATCTGCAACGTTGCACATTCCTTCACAAAACGTCAAACGTGTGGGAGGGTCTACAATCAAATGGCACGAGACGTTCAGATCTTCCTCTAATTCAAAATCATTAAAAGTCTGAGAATATTCAGTCAGTCAGTCAAAATAACTTTATTCGATTTGATAAAATCATACAAAGTACATAAAAACAAATCTATTTACAATTAAAAAAAGGATTAAACAGTTTCTTTGTGAACAAGTTAATTTGGCATAATGTATTCTTTAAAAATGTTTAAAAAACAAGTTATGTACACTGGTTTGGCAAGTTCATACTTCTTCTGGATCTGGTTGCTGCCACAAGGAAATTGGCCATGGCGAAAGTAATACAAATATTTCCTAGTGATTTTAAATATAGCATGGCTGGTCTCACCTGGGAGAAGCCAGCTTCTCTTAAGACTGGTAGTAAGTATTTTTTTCTCTGTGCAGAGAAGAAGTCACAAAACATAACAAAGTGTAAAGTGTCCTGAACTGAAAAATTATCACAAGTGCAAGGGGGTGCTAACTCAGGTTTCATCCAGGTTTTAAAATTGCCCAAATAAAAATGAATAAGGTTAAATCTAAATTTTGTTAACAAAAATCTATGAAAAGGGTTTGTGACAAAACATAAATAAGGCTCCATTGCAAGTGACTGAAGTGACAAATAACGCATTCGAACAAAAGGCTTTGATAATTCTAATTCTTCTCGCAACAGGCATGCCCTAGACATAAACTGTTTTTTTTTGTAGTAATCACATCCTGCTTTGTGATACCAGAGGGGGAAGTGAATAGGTCTGGGCGTCCCAGGTCATTAAAAGATCTGTACAAATACGCCAGCCATGGTATCGTGTGACTATATTCCAAGCTCATCACATCCCTCATGATCATGTGATTTAACGTTAATTCGGGATTTAGCCAAGTCTTAAGCCAATATGTTAGCGGTGCCAGTCTCAGTTTGTCCTGAATATGATCCAAACCAAGTTCCGTGTGGATAGAAAAGACCGGGGAGGCGCACATAACCCCATAGAGATGCGCCATATAAAGCCACTGGGAGGGATTTGCTGTTGTATACCTTGATAATGGCCTTCATAGGTCTATGACCCAACCTTTTAGCGAATCCTAAGATGGCCATGGATGTTCTTGTGACTGCTAGGCTTTTGGCACGTATCTGGGGTCCCCAGGTACCCCTACTATCAAAAAGAACTCCCAGATAGGGGAACACAGGGACTCCCGAGACAATCTCTCCTTTGCAGAAAAAGGTTTTTGTCTTTGTTTTAGCCCTTTTCCCTTGTGCACCAACGACCATGGTGTGAGATTTAGAGGCATTAACCCTCAGGTCAAGCCGGTCCATGAAAGTCCCAAATGCATCTAACGGTTTTTGGAGGCATACCCCTGTACGTGCAATGAGTACAGCATCGTCCGCGTATAGGAGAGCAGGGATCTTAACTTCTCCTACACGCGGTACGTCACTTGCTGCCCCAAGTAAATGCTTGCCTAGGTCATTTATGTAGATGGTAAATAACAGGGGAGCTAATATGCATCCTTGCCTCACTCCCCGCAGTGAACTAAAGCGTGACGTGCATCTTCCCTCTTTAGTTACCCTTACAGCGGCAAATAGGTCCCGGTGTAAGGATGCTATGAACGCCACCAAATCTGCGTCAATCCCCATGTTCATTAAGATTTCCCATAACTTGGATCTATTGACCAAATCGAAGGCCGAGGAGAGGTCCATGAATGCTAAATACAAGGACCCCTCCTTGGCCACCGTGTACTTGGCAATCAAGAGATGCAAGTTCGAGCACTGTTCTATCATGCCTCTTTTTTCCCTAAAACCATACTGTATGTCGGCCAGACCCCCACTCCCCTCCAAGCTATCTCTTAACCTAGCCAGAAGGACTCTGCCCAAGATTTTAATAGCAGAGTCCAGAAGGGATATAGGCCGATAGCACCCTGGGTCATCCCTTTTACCCTTTTTAAATATAGGCACTATGGTGGAGGTGGCCCATGTGTTTGGGGGGGGCGAGCTATTTACGGCTGTGAACACGTTAGCCAGGATGCCTGCCCAGAGTTTGGGTGAGTGTATATAAAAATCAGCTGGTACCCCGTGCGCGGCATCACTGGGGGCTTTACATGAAATGCTAACATAATCTTAATAATCACTACTGAGGGCCTTTGTTAGAGTGTGGCGGACGGGATACTCCATCAAAATGTGGCAGATGTCTTGTCCACCATTTTACAAGTAGAATACGAAGCTCTTGCAAAATGGCGGATTGGACAGCCGACACATTTGTGACTCAGTATCCCAACCAACAAACTCTAAGGGGCAGATTTATGTTAACTGGCACATCCCTAGGGATGCGCCAGTTAACATGCGCCACAGTGCGCCACAGCTCCGCCAGCCATGGTGCGCCGCATTTATAATGCGGCGCACCATGGTGCAAAAACGGCACAGATGCGTGACACATCTGTGCCGGAAATGTGTCACATTGCTGGAGTTGCGACGCAGCTCCAGCAAGGCTCGGGGGTGCCCCATTTTAACAATGCTGCGTCAAGACCTACGCCTGCTTCAAGCAGGCGCAGGCTTTTGACGCAGCATTGGCTTAAAAGTGACTGAGTGAAATCTCATAGATTTCACCCAGCCACTTTTGCGAGGGGCACCTGCCCCGGAACGCCCACCCTGCGCCGGAACGCCCACAAGCGGCGCAGGGCTTTACAACGTGACACATCTGCCTAGATGCGTCACGTTGTAAATAGTTCGTAGGGATGCGCCACGTTTACGCCGCCTTGCGTGACGCAACAGCGGCGTAAACGTGGTGCAAGGGCCTCATAAATCTGCCCCAAAGTATGCCATGCGTGTTTTTTAACAGACCTTTCTTTCTATTGCTGGTGTTTCAACACGGACACTACTAATGATTGGGATTTCAGCATGCATTTGATCAAAGTCCTCTCTTCGTTGTTAGTTGCCTTCTCAGTCGCCCAAGGTCTGTTTGCAGAGCAAACCAGAGAAACATCGAGAGAAAGCCCAGTCAGAAAAGTTGTGCACATTGTTATATATCAGAAGCTTTACGAAACAAGGGTCAACATGGGCAGGGGCTTGGGGCTTGGGAGAAAATCCCTGACTGGTGCAAGAGTGCCCTTCACCTCAATCTTCATTGGATGAGTAATGTAATAAACTCGTTTTATAGAGTAATTCATACCACATGTCTGCCATATAAGAATTACTTCGTTTACCTTATTTATTTTACTCAAAGTATCGCCTACGCTTATTCCAGCACTAAACGTTTAACTTGCTGAGCTTTACCCAAGTTATAGAAGCCTGCGCTCCCACCCCTTAATCTTCATTTTGGACGTCCACCACAACTCCCAAATGACACTGTCTGCATTGATAACATCTTTGCTCAAGACTATTATCGCTGGCCGTGCTTAGCGATAATTATATTATCGCAGGCTATCTCTGGTATTTATCGCCCTAATTAACAACGCCTTACTCCAGGGCGATAAAAATTCCAGAGATAGCGAGGTTATCTCCCTTTTTCCAGGAAACATTGCTGGTTTTCCAGCGATGTTCACTGCAAAAGGGCGATAACCTTGCTGATACACCCACAGGGCCGTATCAGCATAATCCACCCCCTATGTTAGGGATGGCTAAGTCAGGATTTTAGCAGACGTTAGATTTTGGCGAAAACTGCAGTTTTCGCCAAAATCCTATGTGTGCTAAAATCATGTGGGCTGCCTTGTAAATATCGCAATGTAAACATCAGCGATATTTGCAAGGTAGTCCCATCTGGGGTACGCCCAGTAACGCCCACTTTGCATCTCATTGGAGATGCAAAGGGAGGCGTTGGGGAAAAAAGGTGCTAACATGCGATTATGCATGTTAGCACCCTCTTCTAAATATGGTGCTGGTTTTATTTCCGCTTTTTTGGCTTTGTAAGCCAGATAAGCAGAGATAAAGCCCTTGTAAATATGCCCCTTAGTACCTCAGTGTAACATAGAAATCAAATGTCTCTTGCTTAGTAATCAGTTATGTTAATAACTTTAATATCCTGTTTTTATGAATACAAAGTAATATAAAATCACTATTACTAAATATCAATAAAAAACAGCATTACTTTTTGCCTGCCTCTTTGAACTAATTTCTTTGCCCTCTTTACACCACTGACATTATCCTCTCACCACCAACTAACCTCTTACCATATCTTGGATTGCTACACAGCCATGTTTACACCCTGGCCCTATCTCATCATCCCTTTCTGCCCCCATGCCCACCATGAAGTGCCCACCTTAAAGTCTTTCCGCCAACACTGGTATCTGTTCACATTCCAGCTGCAAGAAGAGGGAGGCCTTTAAGGGGATTTGTGCTAAAAGCGCAAGTGAAGCACACCACGAAAGAGACGTGTGAGGGTGAATAAATGGAGGGGTGTAGGATAAAGTGGGGTTCAGGGTATTACACGAGTACAGCTATTTACCGCATATTTCAAGCAATAGCTTGCAAGCGATGGATCTGGCCAATAAAGTTAGATTATAGAAAATAAATTAGAAGCAGATTTAATGTAGTCAACGTTTCTACATGTTGAGTATTATTCCCATATGTATGCAGCATCCATTTTAGGGCATCTTCATTCCTCATGAGCCCTTTAGCCATCACTTCTCATTCCTCAGGCCTCTTTCCTCTGTCCTCCTCCCTCACTCCTCACTCCTCATCCCTTACTCTTTATTCCTCAATCCTCGCCCCTGCTCTCCATCTTTCATTCCTCACTCTTCCCTCATGCCATATCCTCACTTTTCATCCCACATTTCTTTTCCGCCCTCAGTCTCCATGCCCATTGCTCACTCCTTATTCAGTCCTATTGCATTGTTTCACATCTTTCACTCTTCATTCCTCGGTTGTCATCCCTCAACCATCACTCCTCTTCTCTCATTCTCTATTCCTCCTTTCCCGCTCTTTGTTTCGCACTCATTTGTCACCTCTCACTGATCAGCCCTCTTACTCACTTCACAAGTGATGAGCTAAATGAGCAAATGAGGAAATTCTTAAAGGTACACTACACTGTCTTTTTTAAGATGTCTTCTTCCCTCACTTACAATGCCTCGGGTCCCATTCCTCATCCTGACACGTTCTCTAAGTACACAAAACAGTGATAGATAGAACATTTAAAATAATCACAGCTTCTGGAAATCACTCAGGCTGCATCTCAATCCATTATTAGTTTGCTCACAGTGCCACTTTAGTTTGGACCCAGTTATATGCATGCCCTTGCACTATTCGGAACAGTCCACCCCAAACTGCCAAGCCAGGTCCTCCTCGAACAGGAACACAACAACCTAGGACCGTTTTCGCCCTAGTCACGGGCTCATCCGGCATTTTCGTCCCACTTAAGGTGACACAATAAGTATATAAAACAGTGATGGATGGAATGCTCGAATTCATCTCAGCCACTGGCTCTCACTCGGGCTGCATCCCAATCCATTGTTATTTTGCAAACAAGGCCACCTCAGTTTGGACCCAGCCATATGCAAGCCAGTCTTGATCCTGTTCCATTCAGAACAGTCAAGCCAAAACTGCCAAGCCAAGTCCTCCCTCAACCTGACCACAAGCAACCCAGGACCAGCATCACCCTAGTTGTGGGCTCATCAGACGGGTACAGCTTGGTTCCAGTGGCACAGAATGCTCAGGACCCACATCTGGGCATACCTGTCCTCCTTAGAGTGACACAATAAGTATACAAAACAGTGATGGATGGAATGCTTGAATGAATCTCTGTCTAAGCTCAGGAATTGTTACAACACACACCAAACTAAGCACAAAGTTATTTGATTATGAGGTATCATCTTTCAGTGTTTGAATGTTTCGGGACACTCCCTAAGGGATGCATGTTTCAGCTTTTGATTTGGAAGCTAGAACTCTAAGGTGTCGCTAATAAGATATGTTATAATTCTGAAATATAAAAGCATATATTTGCATAAAGCAACCAATGATATGCCATGTATCTAAAACCAACCCATGCCTATGTAGGTCCCTAAACATTTATATTGTCTTTTCTACTCTAGGGCAACAACAGAAAACGATGGCAATTACGTCGAAGTGCAGCTTGTTTTCGATGAAGTGAAAGAAGAGGATTTTAACACCGATTTTACATGTATCGCAAACAATGACTATGGAATCCATATGCTTCCTGCTCAACTAAGACCAGCAGGTATAATTTACATGATGACAGGTGGTGGGGGCATGTATTTACCTATTGCCCCTGCATTTTTTTTCATTGATACTGTTCTAAGCACGTCTAACAGGCCACCAATTCCAAAATGCACAGCTGATGAACCACATATGCAAATCAAAAGGTCTTCATAGTGAATGTAAATTATTGCATCGTCAAGTGTTTTGGTCCATCTAATATAGCACCAAGCTTCTCTAGTATTGGCTGGATGGTCATAATCATGGTATCATTTGGTGTATCAGGACTGGCTAAGGCAGGGGTCCCCAAACCGGTTCTGGAGGGCCGGATCCATGCCAGATTTTTAAAATTACTACAGGTATCTCAACTGGGATATCCCAAAAATCTGGCATGGATCCGGCCCTCCAGGACCGGTTTGGAGACCACTGGGCTAAGGTGACTGACGAGAGCTGTCTCCCACCCCACCCCACCTGATGTTACGATGCAGCAAGTGAGAACATCGCCCTGATGCTCTTGCTTAGATCTGGTGCACATATAATTATCACAAAGAGGCCGTGAATGAGTGTGTACCTTCGCCCAAGAGAACAAGAGAGGTTGCACTATTATTAAACAGTTGATGAGTGTAGAACATGCTGGCAAGTGCAGTTGGGTGACAGGCCAATTCATAAATAGTACATACTCGTACATAGTGTGCCAGTCACATCATGTTGGAGAGCAGGGGCATTTACATGAGTTTAGTTCACAGGTACAGCCGTAGTTGTGGAACCAGTAGAGATCTGGATTCATCCTCCTAGTAGGTACAGGCAGTGTAGCCCGACACAGGTAAGAGTGGTGGTGCAGTCGGGGTGGGGGGAGTCGACAGATGACAGGATAGGTGATGCGTAGAGCGCAAGGTAAGTGGTGTTATTTTTTAAAAATTTAATTTGACCTATCCCGTCATCTGTCCGCTTCTCCCCCACTCCGCCCACCGCTATACCGGTGCCGCCCACCATTGGGTACAGGCGTCACCTTATTTCTCTTTAAAGTGCCACATGATCTGTGTAAAAATACCCCTGCTGCTCATTATTAGAATATTGCAAAGAGGAGTACTGAGACCTTAGAGGAACAA
Organism: Lissotriton vulgaris; assembly: GCF_964263255.1. NCBI lineage: Eukaryota > Metazoa > Chordata > Amphibia > Caudata > Salamandridae > Lissotriton > Lissotriton vulgaris. The sequence continues at coordinate 816,331,796 of NC_141696.1, read as the reverse complement.
GGCCGAAGGCTGAATTCATGTGTAAGGCCCAGGAATTCTGATGCACCTTTTAATTTAGGCGGAGGGTAGTATAATCCTAATCAGAGTAAAACATCTGTTTAAAAAGAATCTGTGGCTAAGAATGAGAAGCAACTGAGAGATTTTTTGCTTTCCTTTAATAAGCTGTACAAAAAACAGAAACCTGTTGCCATAAATCTCTCCTTTCTGCTGATAGTTGTTCATTTTAGAAAAATAGAGCATAAGAAAGAACATCCAGTTTGGGTTTTAATTGTTTGAACTGCAACTGCAACAATTCTCTATGACCTGCCACTCAACTTGGCTACCGGCTTTGTCATCAGACATTATGATGTCACATCTGAACTGTAATAACTTAATACAGTTGAGCAGCTACGCCTTTAATAAGGAATTTAGAGACAGATTTTTACACGGGGACTGTTCAAGTTCAAGTTCAAAAATTTGTATAGCGCACTACTCACCCAGAGGGTCTCAAGGCGCTTGAGGGGGGGTACTTTACTTATCGAATATCCAAGTTTTTTAGGTGCTTTCTGAAGGAGAGGTGGTTCTGTGTAAGGCGGTGGTGGGTGGGAAGAGAATTCCAGGTTTTGGCCGCTAAGTAGGAGAAGGATCTTCCCCCCATGGTGGATCTATAGATGCGCAGAATTGCGGCGAGGGCTTGATTGGACGATCGTAGTTGGCGGGTGGGGGTGTAGGAGGACAGTCGGTATTATATGTGGGATAATTAACCAACTGTGATACATTATAAGATTATTACAAGTCACAGAGGATTTCCGTGACCACATAAAGGAACGGGGGCGAATTCCGGTATAAGTCATGGAAATCCAAAGTGTCTTGCAATATTATTCTAATGTATGGCATAGGGCATTGTGGGCATCATTTGCAAAGCGTTTTTTGCGATTGCAATCCTGACAATTATCAAATTCACAGCGTTTACAACCGCAAAAAGTCATTCATTTATGAACAAAAGACATTTTACGAGCCAGAAAACTATTTCCTGGTTGTTAAAGGGCTTTGTCGCCCCTGTCTGAATCGCAAGTAGGGGGGGACAGGAAAGGACCGCCCCCCTCCTATTTACGACTCAGAAAGGAATTTATGAATCGTTTGCAACCACAATTGATACCGGCGCATCACAAGGGGTGAAATCTGTTTCACAAAGGCAAAGGGACTCCCTTTGAGTCCCATCCTCTTTGTGAATAATGGGAAAGTTTCAGATAGAGTGGGCAGTAGTTCTGTGGATCATTGCCAACTGTCAATTATTTTTTTATATTTATTGATTTTGAAAGTTTTATACATATAAATGCAGCCTTGTTTCCTTCAAGGAAAATGGGCTGGGGTAAAAAAATATATATATATTTTTAAACACAGTCACAGGCATGGTGGTCTCCTGTCCCATGCAGGACACTATCCCTGTGATTGTGGCCAATTTTATTTATTTATTTTACAGTCAAGTCAAAGTCAAAAAGTTTTATTTGTACTGGTACTCGACAGATTTTACAGATTTGTAGAGCGCATGGCTGCCCGTGAGCGTTCCAACGCTAATCACAGGGGGTTTCAGATTGCGACTTGCCTAATATATGTCTAATATATATTCATCAGGCAGGTTGTTCCGCCACCCCTTGCGATTCAGTATTTTGTAAATCAACACTTTTCTACATAGGTTGGTTTGTAAAATCTACATTGATTCACTAAAACATTGGTGCACAATTTGAAACCACTTTTTACAAATCCATTTTTAGTACGGAAGGCCCATCATTCCTTAGATTGTACTGCAGAATATTGAGGCTCGAAATATCGAGATACACTAATAGAGTGGACAGACTATTGAGGGGCAAAATATCGAAAGGTAAGTGCACCTGGAGGAAGTTTAGATTTACATTTATCTCATCATGGTATATATATGTGGAGTTAGGTATAGAAAATCCGTACCTATTTACATTTTGATATTTCATCCTTTGATATTGCATCCACGATATTTGATGCCATTGAGATTCCTACCTCAATATTCTGGAGAAGCACTGATTTATTATATTACATAGCCACCCTACCTTCCTGCCCTAAACTGTTTAAATCCTTGGTGTCTTGCTCTTTCGTGTTCATTGCAGATAAGAATAATACAAGCAGAATTTGTACTGTGAAACTAAACATACCAAAAAACAGTTAGTCATTTTTGCAAAAAAGATATTAGAAGTAGTTTAATGTAAGTAGGTTAAAATGCTGTGGTGTAGATTGCGTAGAAACATGCAGAGGTCTGATCTTTCCTGTAATCTATAGCATAAAAAAGGCATGTTGCCATGAACATCTCCTTTCTGAAAATCACTTTTTCATTTTAGAAAAACGTAATTAGAAGAAGGAAAAGCCAGTTTCCATGTTTGTTGTTTAAACTGCAGTTGTAATTACCTGCCTTTCATCCTGGCCGCTGACGACAGGCATTGTGATCTCAGAAGTCAACTGTAATAATTTATTACAGTTGAGCAGCTGCGTCATTTCTTTATTGCAGGTGGCAAGAAGTGTTACAACTCGAGTATAACAAGAAAAGTAGTCAGACCTTTATACAGGGTTTACACACTCCCTTTTACTATGCATGGAATTGTAGATGGTGACAGCAAATAGACACTTTTCCTTGATTACGAGTTTGGCAGTGCACGGACCGCCAGACGTGCGGTGCATGGTTTTGGCAGTCTCCAAACTGCCCTATTACAGCAAAGGCAGTTGGACTGCTTTTGCCCCTCTGCAGCCGCGCAGAAACGCCAAATGCGTTCCTGCGCCGCGCAAAGAAATTAGTTTTATTGATTTATTTATTTAAATTTCTCCGGTCGGCCGTGTGCCGGAGTTTACTACCCCCACCCTGCCCCTCCCCTGCCCTGCCCCACCACCCCGCGGCACTCCCTTCACGAGCCGCTACTGGCCCTGACTTAGTGCATCCCGCCAATACACAGTCAGATGTATATCTTGCTTTTGGACCTAATCTCATTCTTGGTTGTTTCTATGGCACATCAGAGCCATCACAGGTTCGAAATGTACCTAGTGCTAACATCCAAAGTGTTTGTTGTCTGTTTTTGTGTATGACCCTATGCGGTACATGCAGTTAATGTTTAAGTGGAGCAGAGCAATGGAGGCCTAAGGGTTCCAGTTTGGATGCAAATGGCCTGTCCTTGTGCACAATATTAAGGTGAGGTTGTTTTCCCAGATAGTGGAAGAGTAGTGCTGACATTCCTCAAGTAGACATAGACACTGACGTTGGGACAGAGGACATAGGGCTCATACAGAAATTTGATGAGGTCATTTTGCTGAGAGCGTCTACTGATAAGCCTTTCTTCAGCTATTCCACTTGGAATATGGTTGGGCTGAAGGGTGAGACTGCAGTCGCTGTTGCTAAGGGTGAGATGGGTCCTTTAGGTGAAGCCAGCTTTTCCATCTCTTCATGATCACTTGTCTGTGTGGCTGATGATATGCAGGTGTGGAAAATTAATGTTTAACTGTAAAAGCTGGTTTCAAATATGTATGTTTTATAATATATTCCCTAGGATGTGTATACTTCTTTTTGGATATTAGTGGAATAACCTCATTGTCTTTGCTCTACTGATTAAGCATCAACTTGAACGTACTTATGGATAAAAAAGAAATCAATCTGCTTGATGTTTAAAATTACTTCTGAATAAAATTATTTAGAAATGTTAAATGGCAATCCTAGTTCTTTAAATAGAGGCTCTGTGGCAAAGGCCATGCTCAAGAAGTTGGACACTAATCAGAGAGCATGGGAAGAACCAGTGAGTCGTTGCATTGCAAGATGGGGTATTAGGAATAGATTTGTCAACACTGTGGAGCAAGTTCATTAACCCCGTTCGCTGTGGCGGCTATTCCGCCGCAGCGCTAAGGGGGAGGCCGGGCCGCGCGGTGGTCCCGTGCTCGTGACAGAACCGCTCCGTCACGGCCCGAAGGTGAGCTGTGCTTGTGACGGAACGGTTCCGTCACAGCCCCGCCCGCTCTTCAGAACGTAAGCGCAGGCGCGGAATTCGCGCCGCGCAGGCGCGGCGAGCGGGCCGTGACGGAACCGTTCCGTCACCAGCACAGCCCACCCGAGGGTCTTGACGGAATGGTTCCGTCACGAGCATGGGAGGGGTTAAAAGTGCATACTAGATGCTCTAGTGATGTTTAGAAATCACAGTATATTAATAACACTAAATACCACATTTTCATACACAACATTACTAGATTAGAAGGCTAGAACAGAATGATCCTTTACTGCCAGAGAGACAGATTTGACTGGCAGTTTTAAATGGTCTTCAGACTAGAGAGCACATTCTTCTTTTTCTACTTATTTAAACCAAAGGGCATCTGTAGAGACAGACTCCTAGAAAGTGTAATATCTTCTTTAAGCTCCAAAGATCCGAGGTAGATATACTTACCTCTGAAGTTGGAGGCAAACATCAACTAATATTTCCTTACCTCGATCCAGAGGGTTTTTCGGTTGACAGTAGTAATCAGAGCAATGTTGTTAGTATAATGCACCTATGATTGTGGTTCTCGGGCCTGGATTTACTAACCTTTCATTGAACGCAACGCAGCAAGGCGTTGCATGAAAAGGGGAGAGCAGAAATGTACCTTATCTGCTAAGGAATGGTGCACTTCTGCCCTCTCATTGTGCTAGTGCACTTTAGACTGTGTAGTGCCAACGCAGACATCCTTGAGCAAGGGTGTCTGTATTAAAGGCAGAATTGTTTTTATGCAGGAGGGGATACCTTCCTGCGCAATGGCATAATAAAACTTGAGGGGGTCTCCCTGCAAAGATATTGGAGTGACGACCCATGGTCTGGACCCAGAGAGCAACTCTAAGGCCCTGCTCCAGCCACCCATGCAAAGGTTCAGAGGGCGGCCCCGTACCTGCACAGAAACAATCCCCAGAGGCATATTCCACTTTCTTAGTGTGCTGCACAATGCGGCATACTTAGAAGGAGGAGTCATTGAGGAAAAATCAAGATGTTTCTCAGCATTACGCCTCTTTCGGGTAGGCACACGCAAACCCAGGTTTACTGCCAATAGTAAATCTGGCTTTGTTTCAAAATCATGGGTGGATGTGGAGGAACCTCTCTATTCCTAGGCTTACACGATGCATTTATAGAACAAAGTAACATAATCTTTCTGTAGTGCAAGAGTATTCATGGTTTCTACCGTAACATCGAAATTATGGATAGCCCGCGATAAATGTCTCATTTGTTACCTCCTAGTGGGCCGCACCTGGGTAACCATGTGCACATGGTAGGATGTTTGTTTAACATATATTTAAACATCTAGATCACCAATACCAATGTTATGATGAAATTTTTTGTTCTTCATGGCATGTATTGTTGCTAATATCTAATATGACATCTGGGTATTGTTACCATTTCTATATGATAGTTTTGTGTTTCCCCACAATATATTCTACCCCATTATAGATAGACATCGACCATAGATCTTTTTATAGATCTTTTCTAGTCGATAAGTTCTATCAATATTGAAGATCCAAGCAATTTCAAAATGTCACCTCGCGTGCCGCTAGATTCATATCTAATTCCTCAATGAGCTCGCCTTTGTATGCATATGGATACAATGACACTTTTTACTTAAATTGAGGTTTTTTCCTTCTGTTTAACCAATAAACATTGGCATAGATATGCCTAAGAACTAACAATAACAATATCCTCCCATATTCAACTACAATTAGGTTCAGCATTCATTCAGGGTAAATAAATACCGACATTGTGAATAAATATTATTCTCTTGCCACTCGACAAGCCTAGTATGTACGGATACTGCAGATATCAATTTTTAGCCATGACCGTAAGATTGTGTAATATCTTTATTATTCCAGAACTAAATGGAAACCAGGTAGGCAGAGTCTTATTCTACATATATTACCTTCATCTGTGAAAAATATCCATAACATCCTAATTTGGACGTTGAGAATGATTCAATTAAGGTACACTATTGTTCCTCCCTATTAACCTAAGAATCTTCTGATTACCTTGTCACCTACAACAGCATTCTGGATAATAATTGGTCATCTTTGTATTTATTACTGTCCCTTTAGAACAGTTTGTCCCAGCCATTATTTCCACCTAGTTTCTGCCCAAGCTGGAGCCTGGTCTCTCCACTGGTAAGAATGATCATTCTATGGGCACCTTTCCTACTTCCAACCTCCTCATCATCTTGGGAAGGACTAATGGATTCATAGATACTTTGGTCTCTCTTTTGAGTCTTTTTTATGTGCGTAAATATTAATCGCTTCTTTTAATTTTGGTGAAGGTCTTAGCCACATCTGGCTTCAGATTGCTGTAAATATTCACTTAACGATGCACTTTGGATAATGGTTCTGGTGATTGGGAATCCTACCTTTAGCTTCTTTTCATCTCTTTGTTTTTTTAATATATTGTTAAGAATATATTGATAGGCTAAGTACAGTTGCTATCTATTTTAAGGCATGTCTTTCCCATTGTGGCTTTCCCGATGAAGGCGCTTGAGTCACCGAAATGCGTGTAGACTAGATCCCACAAATAATCAGTGATGATCTAAGCCACTCATTTCTTAATTGTAAAATATGTTCTGTTATGCAAATTAATTTTATAACCTTTGACATTTTCAATGTAACACTGTCTGCTAATATTGAAATGAAGCATTTGTACAATGTCTCAGATTATACATATGACAGTGATCAGTATCAATAAATATATAGGTATATTTTGGTTTGAATGCTTGTATGATTGAAAGGTATGAAGTGCAGCTTTTTGTTCCCACTTTGGATAGTGGGATTTATTTTTGAAATTGGTTTTAAATCCCATTTGTAAAAATAAAAGTATGTTTCTATTTTTATATTATTGAGTTACTTGGACTTCATAGTTATATTTGTATATCACACATTTTGAAGTAAATAATTGGGAGCCTAGGGCTGTTTTTGGACAATGGGTGCAGAGGAACACCCATGCTCCAAGTATGTAAATACCTTCCTGATACAGTGTAGTGCAACGCAGTGCAAGTCGCCATGTTGAATTACAGTTTTTTTCCCCACAAAGTCATCCAAGGTGGTGCAAATCGGCACTTGCATGGCTCTGTAAATCGCGACTAGCACTTTGCAACAGGGATGACACAACCCTGAATTAAAATGTTAGTAACGTTGGGCCCAGGTGTTTAAAGCACCCGTGCAAGATGAGAAATGCTCTATACGTAAATATCTCCATCTTTGATTTTTGCCCGCAGTTGTGCTACTAAATAAAATGGTACAAATTAAAAAAGTTGTCTTTTTGCGTACAACACCGTATTTGGTTTAATCAGTAGATAATGTCAATCAACAATGAATCAATGATGTGTGTGGCTGCTTTAAACAGAGGCGTCTTGGCACTCAAGCAGAGCAATATACGCCAGTCGGAGTAACATAAAAGCTAAACAGTGTCAAATAACTAGGTTTCATGTAGCTTTTTGAAGTTTGTCAGAGACTCAACCCAACGCAGCTTAGGTGGAAGACTGTTCCATAATTTAGCAGTGAGAAAAGTAGAAGAGTTGCCTCCACAGCAAGACTTCAAGAATTTAGGGATCTGATGGAGTCAGCTGTTGTTTGATCTGAGTAGCCTCTCTTGGGTGTATGAGGACAGTCAGATCAACATATAGGGGGTCATTAGGATCGCGGACGGACTTGAGTCCGTCCGCGACCCCAGAGCATGAGGGAACGTCCGCATGGGCTGCGGCGTTCCCTCTGTGCAGATTAGGATGTGACCGCCAGGGTGGCGGTCACATCCTCTATTTTTAACATTGCTGCGGGTGGAGCTTCAAGCTGCACCCGTAGCAATGTTAAAAATGCATGCACAGCATTTGCGTGCACAAAGCGGCAGGCACCGCGCGGTGCCTGCTGCATTGTGCACGCAAATGCAGGGGGGTACCATAGGTACCCCCCATGTGCCCCCCCACTACACCTAGGGGGCCCGCAATGGGCCCCTGCAGTGCAGTTACACATGCTTTTCCACGGCGGAAAAGCCGCCGCGGAAAAGCATGTTTCCATGCACATCCTAATCTGGCTGAAGGTGTCTAAGAGACACCTTCACCATTTTAGTGCTTTTCCGCCGCGGTTGTAAGCCAGCCGCGGCGGAAAAGCTGCGGACCTAAACCATGACCCACCAGCCATCCTAATGTGGCGGTGGGTCCTGGTGGGTCCGCAGAGGATTTTCCGCATCCTCCGGGCCGGCGGTGGCTTCCGCCGGCCCGGAGGATGCGGAAAATCCTCCATCCTAATGACCCCCATAGTGTGGGGCCTCACCATGGAAAGCTCTGAAAGCCACTGTCAGAGCTTTAAATTTAATGCATTGTTCAACAGGGATCCAATGCAGATGTCTCAGATGAGGAGAGATATGATGGAGACGCACAACTTTCCTAATTAGTCTAGCTACTGCATTTTGAATTAACTCAAGTCTGTGTATCAAATATTCAGGGAGACTAAGGTAGAGGCTATTCAAGTAGTCCAGGTGGAAGGTGACTGTGGCGTGGACTACAGTTTTTCTTGCCTCCAAAGGAACCAGATGAAGGATATTTTTCAAGATTTTCAACTTCATGAAATGGAACAATGATACGTACTCAATTTGAGTGGTATGGGTGATGAAAAATGCGGGTGTAAATACATCTGCTGGGATCTGACCTTTTAAACGTTTTGACCCACACAAGAGCCTTCCTCTGAATGCCCAGGTTGCTAAATCTGTTCAACAGGATGTAATGAGATACTGTGTCAAAAGCTGCCGACAAATCTAGAAGCCCCACCATACCATGTGTGCTCTTGTCAAGATTCTCCGTGACATATAATGCAATCTGAGAATTTTGTTTTGTGTGAATGCCTTGTTATGATTTGCTTGCACTTAGGCATTTCCCTTCAAATGCCCCAAATGTTAATGTTGCTCTTTTTATTTTTATAGAGTCCTCTTTTTCCTGGTACGTTGCAGCAGTTCCGGTGGCAGCGGTGCTCCTGATTGCGGGCGCTATTTGTGCGTACAGGTGCAGGCGTGCTAGAACTCAGAAAGGGTATGCTTTAACTGCATGCTGAACCGTCATCTCAAATGGACTTTGAATTTTCAATACACATGGAAGCTTACCCTCACACAAGGAAATATTTGCATGAGTAGCAAGTGCTTGTGGGATGAGACCATTTTTGCTGGAAGGAGCATTTAAGACATTGATGTTCTGGAGGAAAAATAAACTCACCATTTTAAATAAAAATCCATTTTAGACTTTGTTCCAGAGGAATGTGATGAATTTACATTGATATCTAGTATGTATATAATGTATAAATAATGACATTATTATATGGCTTCAAACAAGCGTTTCAGTTGTGTCTTTGCTCTGGAACACGTGTGAATATCACTCAGGTTAATGGTCCTCAACTTACCGACCTCAGAAGGATTGAAGGCGAAGTCGGCCTTGCTACAATTCAAACTTTTGGATTTTTGTACTGCGGATCAGCGCAGCTCACTGCGCTTTCTTGCAGCAGGTGATATTGGTTTGTTTTTGTTTACCAGATTGTGCAAGATTGCACCTGTGCAGTGGAATTTTGTCATAACGCTTGCACTAAGGTGCTTGCAGAACTTACATTTATTTGCACTGAATGACCATTGCAAAATATACATAATTGTGTTTCTACCTTTGTGTTTTGTTGTGGTATAATAAAATATGTTAACTTTCATTTTGTTATGTTTTTATGGCGTGTCAAGTCATCTTCAATTGTACAGCGCACACATGCCCGTCCTGGTCTGTCTAGAATGCGCATTTCCACAAGCCCGCATCCTATGTTGATTGGTCTACCATTCCGTTTATTAAAGTCAATCACATATTAAATCAAAACGTTGGTTATAAATATATTACAATATATTGAAATTGGAAAGTTTGGAGCTCCATTGAAGACAATGGAGTGACGAAGGGCCAATACTGACTGGTAAAGGCTATTCAACATTCCCATGTTTATTTTTCTGGTTAGTCCTCTGTAAAATAAATATATATCCCCAGTGGGTGGGATGTTCTAAAAGCGTTATATCTATTATTATTGGTCCTTGCCAGATGCTCAAACTTATAACTCAGAGAGCAGGCCTATAAAGACTGTTATACCCCTGGAAAGTGGGCTCTAATGGCTGGTAGACCCCCTTCTGATCCGATATTCCAGTGAGCCTTTTTGCTTTTATTCTTTCCCAGTCTAATTTACCTTTCGACTGCCAGTGGTTAAAATGTCCTAATGCCACATTATAATCCTCTGCAGGCAGGTATACCAACTCCTCTGTGTAATATTACTCTTGCACATATCGTTTGAGCCTAAATGTCTGGGAGAGGGCAGTTTAATGACCATTATAGCTTTTGAAAGTTTGCTGGTATGTTCTATAATAGACTAGCAGTGGCAGTTACACCTTAGTATCACAGTAAATGAAAGCAATTTTGTACACACACACACAAACATACACACCCACAACCACACACACACACACACACATACACCCCCCCCCACACACACACAGTAACACAGTGAAAGTACTCCACACAAGTTTAGAAAAATAGCCAATATTCATCAGAGTAAAAGAAGACCACAAATGACTGAAATCGAACATACACAAGTCAAAATATGAATTTTCAAAGATTAAATCTAGTATACCTTTTAGAAAACAATAGCTCCTATCTGGTTGCGCTAGACGTCGACGTCTCAACAAAGTCAGTTGGACCTCGATGGAGCAAGGGCCAGTGTCGATAGTCATATGGACCCCGGTACAGTACCTTGCATCGGAAATCAAAGACAGTGCAAAACGCAGATGAGGTGTGGGGGAGGCAAGTGCGGCATTGGTTCGATTCTGCTATGCAGGTCATTGGAATGTCGGCGCTGGAGGATAGTGCATTTCATGATGCAGGGGAAGCATCACTGAAGCAAATGGGTTGTCAGTTCCTGGTAGCGATGCAGAGCCATAAATTCACTGACTCCTGGGGCCGTTGCAGGACACAGGGAAGGTGATGCAGTGGTTGCCAAGATGACCCTTGGTTCCTTACTGCTGGGTGACGTTGATGAAGCATTGAAGGTCAAGCCACCAGGCTTCCGTTTTGTGGCATTGAGGTCGAACCACTGGGCCACAGCTGTGGTATCAGAATGGTGCATCACAGACCCCAGTGGCGCAGTGCTCAGTGACTCCCGCAGTGGCGGTTCTTCGGAGGTTCTGCAGAGTCATCAGAGCCTGCACTGTAATTCGAGGTCATTGCATCGAGCGGGGAACACAGCTTCGGTGCGCTGGTAGCAGCACAGTGCCAAACTTGCAGACAGCCACCGATTCCCAAGTTGCCCGTCGTCGGATTCTTCTGGTAACACTGAAACTCACTTCCAAGGGACCCGGACTGTATTTGGTACCTCGTTGCTAGCTGGGCTCCCAGCAGAGGAGCCCAGGTGTTACAGGCGATGGCCCTGAGACTTCCAAGAGGAGGCAAGCTCAACTCAAGCGCTTGGAGATACTTTCAAAAGCAGGATTCAGAGAGTAAAGTCCAGTCCTCTCACTCCCAGGAAAGAAGCAGCAGGCCAACACAGCAAAGCAAACACAACATGGCAGTCCCTCCTGGCACCACAACAGCTCTTCTTCCCGGCAGAATGTCCTTAGTCCAGAAGTGGTCTGAGTATATAGTGTCAGAGGTCCAGAACTTATACCCATTTTGGCCTTTGAAGTATGGAGACTTTAAAGAATGGTCTTTCTAGTGCAACATGACCCTGCCCTTCCTTGCCCTGTATCCAGACACACTACAGGGGGTGGAGAATTATTTGTTTGGGGACAGGCACATCCCTATTCAGATGCAAGTGTCAGCTCCACCTACCACTCTAGCTCAGGAAGGCTCATCAGCCTGGTGATGGGCCATCCTGATATGTGGGGCGGGCACACCTGAGCTCCCTTTGTGTATGACTGTCTAGAGTGAATTCACAAAGCCCAACTGTCATCGAACCCAAACGTGTATTATATGGACAGGCAGAGGTACAGAATTGTTAAGAAAATGCCAAACTTCTAAAAGTGGCATTTTCAGACATGCAATTTAAAAAGCAACTTCACTAAAAGGTGTGTTTTAAAATTGTGAACCCAGAGACACCAAACTCTAATTTTCTATCTGCTCCCAATTGGAAGATACACGTGTAATCTGTTACAAGGTAGCTCCAATGTAAACCTATAGGAGAGATGGGCCTAGCTGTAGTGTAAAACAAATGTAGCAGTTTTTCACTACCAGGACATGTAAAACTCACAAGCACATGTCCTACCTTTTAAATACACTGTACCCTGCCCATGGGGCTACCTAGGGCCTACCTTAGGGGTGTCTTACATGTAATAAATAGGAATGTTTGGGCTGTGCAAGTAGGGTTACTTGCCAGGTCAAAATGTCAGTTGAAAACTGCAACCAGAAGGCTCTGCCGTGGCAGACTGGGACAGGTTTGAAGGGATACTTATGTGGGTTACACAATCAGTGCTGCAGGCCTACTAGTAGCATTTGTTTTACAGTCCCTGTGCACACACAGTGCACTGTATTAGGGACTTATTTGCTCATCATGGAGAAACCAATTACCATTACCTTTTAGGGATAGAACATATGCACTTTATCGCTGGTAAGCAGTGGTAAAGTGCCCAAAGTCCTAAGCCCAACAAAAGGTCAGAAAAATAGGCAGATGAAGGCAAAATTTTTGGGGTTAACCCTGCATAAATATCCAGGTCCAACACTGCTCAAATAACAGCTTTTGAGGTATGAGCCTCGAACGTGGTAAGGTTATCCTATGGGAGAAACATACACTGCATACATCTACTTGCAAGCGTTTCTTGAGGGAGCCTTTTGGGACTTAATTTGCTTAGGGGCCAAGGACCAAGAAACCACCAGCAGTTTGGCTTTACCTGCCCTGGTGAGTCTGGGTGCAGAGGTACGGGTCACGTTCGTAGCCTTAAGCCCTGCACATTACAGTCAATGGCAAAGTACCTGTGGAAAAAGGCTGCAAGGGGGATTTTGGCATCGATCCGGCAAATCCCAAAGGGAGGCTCAGTTCTTGAGGGTCTCTGGGTCAAGGGGACACCGTTGGTTTACTTGAACTCAGGCTGTGGGGCTCCAGTTAATAGGTGTTAGGCCGGTGGTTAGTAGAATTGGAGTTTCTCACTTTGCTTGGGTCACCTGGAGAGGGAATGAAAACAGAGCAGCAGGGCAACTCTCGATGTAGGCCTCATTGATCCTGAAGTTCCTCATTGTGAGGTTTGATTTGGCATCAGTGGTCCCCAGGCTGGACACTCAGCAAGCCTTGGTTGCTGCAAATTCTCCTGCACCCATTGTATTGGTGCTGTGAGGCTCCTGGAGGGTCTAGCATCTCAAAACTCACTAGAGAGACGGAGAAGACCTCCTAAAACCACAGTGACCTCCTTCAGGCGAGACGCTCTGTCGGTTGACCTGGTGGTATGCAAGACGGAGTACCTAACAAGTGCGATCTGTGTCTAAAGCTGAAGGGGAGTGGCTCTGTCTCCCAAAGGGTACTGCTGCTTGGTTGTTGAAGTGCTAGACAATCCTCCAGGCTTTTGGGGAGGATATTCAGCTTCTTGATGAGTCAGTCTCCATGATTGTTGCGGTGCAAGAAGTTAGGTAGGGTTTGGCACCAATTTTAGTGCAAGACCTCTGTTCACACGTCTTTAACTCTTCTTTGTCCTTCTTCCGTTAACATGTAGACCAATCTGATTTGCTTGTGTCAAGGGGACCCCTAAATACTGAATTTAGGGGGGCATAGGAGAGTGTAGGGTAGTAGTGAATTGTCTACTTACCCCTGGGGTGACTACACCCCCGAAATGACCACTTCCTGTAGAGAGTGGGCATAAACATAACCCAGAGTTCATAGTTTCACCAAATTCAAAATGGTAAAACGCTTCTTCAGTTGTTTACTGCAATTGGCCCACTATTGGGGTGCGCCTAGCCTGGAAGCGCAACACCCCCTCCTACTATCTAATATCCTGCCTACTCTGGTGCCAAATGGGCCCCAGGGCAGGGATGGCATTCCCCAGGTCTGGGGGAAGCCATTGCCATATATCCAAGGCAGCAGAGACTTTGAAGCCTCTGGCCTTGACATGCTAATTCCCTAGCTATCCAGCTGGAGGTGGTGTGATCACCTTCCGCTGGAGCAGGAATTGTTTCTGATCCCTGAGAGCTTGGGCATTCACCTACAGGGGGTCAGAAATTCTAGGGACTTACCGGGGTGCTAAAGACCTTGCCAATTGGGTTACAATTAGACATTTACTTTGTTTTAAAGGAATGAGCACTGGCACTGGTGGCCTGGTTAGCAGGGACCCAGTGAAAATTCAGTCAAAAAGCATCAGTTATAGGACAAAAAGTGGGGGTAACCATGTCAAAATGGGCACTTTCCTACAAGGAGTATGTAGTAGAGAGGTACTGGCCAATACACTTAAGGTTGATGGCAATCAGGGAAGATACCAAGAAAGATGTCTGCTTGCAACTAGCGCTGCAAGTGGTGGTGACCATTTTGGTGACTGGTCACTGGGAAGTATTGAAATCTCATTGATCCCACAGGAACCTGCGGGCCCAAAGCATGCTCACTCCATTATACAACATCTGCTAAAACTGTCAAAGGGGGCAGACTGTTGTCTAATGAGGGGCTCATGGGTTGTTGTACCAGGCAGCCTAATACCAGCATAGTTCAGCTCGCAAATGTGGGGCATTAAGGCGTGGTGAGAACCCAGAGCAGGCTACAGAGGAAAGTGTGGTTTCCAAATCTTGATGATGTTCTGGAGCCACGGTGTGCAACTGAATCCTGTCAGATGACAGGTGATCCTGATCCGCCTGTCAAGACCTCTCGGTGCCTTTCGGGATCCGGGTGATGCTCTAGGGGTCCACCTCCAGATCTCCCCAAGCGCGCTATATATATGGTACCCAGAGCTTAGAGGCGATCAGGTGAGGGAAAAAAGGATGGCCCAGGATGATGTTGCACGCGTTGCGACAATCTGAAAGACATAAACCAACCAGTTAATAAGGCCTAGAACACTACCCTTTGGTCATAATAATTCACTCTCCCTAATGTTACTCCTCATACCTTGCTGAGAACACCGGGATGGAAAGTGGATGAGGGTCACCATAGGGTCTCTTTAGTGTGGCACAACTTGTTGTAGAGCCTACAAAGACACAAGGACAGATTACACACCCTGTCTACTTTCTACTTCTATCCCTCCTCCATACAGTCATCCCCGATACATACCAGAACACACACCAGGAGACTTAAAGGAAATGGTCGGCCTCTTAACAACTCGAAGAGGTCTCCTCAGCACGGCCAGTGCACAGATTAGGTCCAGTCTAATTTCTGTTACGTCACAGAAACCAACTACTTTCCCCCCGCAGTACCAGCATCAAAGCCCAAAGAAAAACATAAGAAAGCAAAGTAAGTGAACAACGAGTTAACAGTACCTCAGGGCTCCTAGGTCGTAGAAACGTTCCGATAGGCGTTGTTCAGAGGGAACTCCCCGCTCATTGGAGCAGATGATCCTAGTGCGAATTATCCATAAATAGCACGACAAAACAATATGCAATGTCTGTGTTCCCTCGGTGGATTACTCCAAGCACCGGAAAACAACCAAGGTATCTCCTGCTCCGTAAATCCAGATTCCTGCAAACAAGAGTTTGTGTCTTCGCTGACAACCACCGCGAAGCACCACAGAACCCTTGGAGTGCATCAGCCGATACACTCGTCCTTACTCAAGCGCGCCAACAGAACACGCCTCTCCTGTTCCAGAAACAAGACCTGGGGACGTCCGTGTCTTCGCGAAACACCGCGAAGCACCACAGAACACAAAAACCTAGCAGGCAGCTGCACCGCTACCTACAGGCATCAAAATCCAATACAACCCGACTTCCGGGTTGAGGACGATTAAATAGTCCCCGCCTCCCGGCCGCACAGAGTTCTGGGACTCGTAGTCCTAACTGCATAAGCCAGGCGCGTACAGATCGAATCAGATCCTGACACCGCCAGCCCCAATCATCACAGAAGATGGGTGTCTACAACTGTGGGCATGAACCAGCCTGGATTTTGGCAGCCCCCCTGAAGGGTGGCAAATGATGGTTATATTCAGCAATTATTCCAAATATCCGTGAGTGGAGCTGGTGAACACCGTTGCAGCAGGACAAATTCAGCAGAAATTGGAAAAGATCATGGTCATTCATGGCTGCCGTTGGAGCTGTGGACAGATAAAGGCAGCTCTTCAACAGCCAGGAAACTACAGATTCCCTCAAGTCAATGAACATCAAGCACAAGAAAGTGACACCTCGATTGCCAGAGGCAACTGGTGTGGATTAATGGTTCATGAACAAGATAATACACATGGCACATGCCAATACCCTGCCATTAGGGTGGGCCATCTACTTTTTTGTCCGTGAATACCAGCAGACCCCTTACGCTACCACAGACCTGACACTGATCCAAATGTGTATGGGGCAAGTAGTCTAGGATGAAATACTACACCATCCAGGCCTGGTGCCGGCACTATTGATGAGCAGCAGGAATTTCAACAAAAATAGTGGTGAAACTTGCAAGTCAGCTTTCAGATGTGGGGAAGCACTCAAACTTGCATGTGGGGGACATGGCCCTATGAGAGACCGTCATCCTGGCAGAAAATTCCGGATGGGAACGAGTGTGTATCAACCTGCACACCTTATTTATGGCAATTAAAAAAAATTGCAAATTTTAATCGAATCTAACCTGTAGGTTCAGCCTAGGACCCTGGGTGCTATTTAACCTCTGTTTGAGGAAGCGGAAATTCTCCGAACCTATTCACAGTGCACAGCCAGTAGCCCCGAAGGTTTCAATCGAAATACTGTGTTTGGTTACAACTAATTTCAATTAAGTTTCAAGTTTCAAGTTTATTATGATAACGGAACTCTTTACGAGGTCCACATAAAAAGACATAAAATATGCATACAGAAAAAGCATTAAACGTAAAATTTCAAACATGAATCAAATACACAACAGTTTAAAAATTACCAACTTAATACAGATCCAAAAAACATTTGAAGAATTTGTACAGTTTAAAACAAAACATTTCATTTGGCGGGTTAATCATAGCCGCCCGGAAAGCAGAGGCTGACAAAATGTTAAGTTGAAGGCAGATTGGTCTTAACCATCTTCGCCTAAGAGTCATCAAGGCTGGACAAACGAAAATAACATGAGCCAAATCTTGGTCATACATCTGACAAAAATCACAGACCGCTGAATGGCCATACCATCTGGAATAAAGAGATTTCAACGGAAGCAAATCCTGTCTTACTAAAAACACTAGGCGTCTAACGGCGTGAGGAATGTTCCATTGAGTATACGGTTGAGCTTTCCTCAATAGACAAGACTCAATAACAGGAGTGCAGCCTTTTTTCAACATCCGAAAATCTCTATCCAGTCTAAACCCAAGTTCCCATGTGGAGGACTTCAAAAGGGTTTTTAACTGATAGGATGATAGAGAAAATAAAACCTCTTTATCCAATTGCAATTGACCCACAGCATATCTGAAATTTTTTACAATCGATGAATAGTTATTAAAGTTTCCCAACAACTCATTTTTTATAAGATGTCTTAAGGTATTGGGCTCACTCTTTGCAAGACTTACAACCCAGCGTATAATGCCAGCCAGACCTTGGACCCAGCTGCTACGTAAGCCGAGTTCCTGTCTTAAGGTAGAAGTTGAATTTGCTGTGCTAACGGATAACAAACTACGTAAATTTTTTCCTTCCGAGGAATTTAAAAAGCTCCAATTTTTTGGGTCAATTAACTCTATTCCGTATAGTAGGGAGGCAGGAACTTTTGCTCTAAATACATCCAGTAATATAGAAAAATGCCTTCTACCTGTAGCTTTATACAAGGATACCAAACTCTTTCCCTGCGAGATAGCCTTCCGGGAATTATTGGCCATATGAGCTTTCTCGCTTAAATTACTCGTAACAATTTTACCAAGGAAGGCATAAGATCTCACGGTTTCCAATTTTTGACCCCCTACTGCCCATGGAAAGTTAGAAAATTTAGGTTTCTTCCTTCCAGCCATGCACATCACTTTGCTTTTTGCAGTATTTATCAACAGATAATGGTTTCCAGCGTATTCATAAAGAGCTTGCAGGCGATTATTCAGGCCCTTTGGAGTAAGATCGAAAATCAAAATATCATCAGCATACATGAGGCATACAATCGGAACGCCCCCCAAGGTCGGGGCAATACCAGAGCATGCTGAGAGAGCTAGAGGTAGATCAACTGTATATAGTGAAAAAAGTAAAGGAGCCAAAAGGCACCCTTGCTTTAACCCGTTGGAAGTGGGTATTATTTTAGATAAACCTCTTTCACCGCCAAGCAGCACTCTGCACCAGGTGTCTGAATAAAGGGCACGGATTAATTTAATAAGGAAGGGGGGCATCCCTAAATCAAATAGCTTTCTCCACAGCAATGTTCTGTCCACTTTATCAAATGCCGTGGAGAAATCGATAAATGCACCAAATACCTGCCCTCCACGAACTTTCACATATTTTTCCGTAATAACCTGAAGTGCAGTCAAGTTATCTAATGTTCCATGCTTTTGCCTGACACCAGTTTGTTCAAAAGGCAGAATTTTGAACTCAGTTACCCAATCGTTAATTAAAGTGAGAATACATTTTGCAAAAACCTTACCGATGGCATCAAGCAAAGCAATTTGACGATAATTTTGAGGGAGGTCTCTTGCCCCTTTTTTATATAGGGGAACGAGGATACTCCCTTTCCAGGAAGGAGGGACTATTCCGCTAAAAAAGCAAGATTTAAACACAGGAAAGAGAATTTTGATTTCAATTAAAAAATTACATATTTACAGCCAAAACATTTTTTGAAACGTTTCCTATCGAATTGATGTTTTCAAAATTTTAATTTACTTTAGGGAGGAACAAAATAGGTGTGCGGGAAGTAAATTTAACATCCATAAAAATCAGATGGTACATTCTTTGTACATTTGGAACACAACAATAACGTCACATGTTACCTTCGGGACTACTGCTGTGCACTGTGAATGGGTTTGGAGAAATTCCGTTTCCTCAAACAGTGAGCAAATTCCGGATGCCATTTGAGCCTCGACTTTGGAAAATAGTACGCTGTCATGGGACACTTGTGACTGTCACTAGGGGAGACGGTGAAATTACCCACAATGTGTTCTTTTTCAAACATTATCGTGGAAGTAAGTTGATCTAAGAAAGATAAGAGTCATCATGTGAGGATCCCTAGGGGCTGAAGGTAGACAAACTGATGAGTGATGACAAGGCGCTACTTCCACTTAACAACCCTCCAATAGAAAGGAATGTATGATGTTACAACACATACATTTACAATGCATGCACTTACAACCCAGTTTTTACATTGCAACATCCACTACAACACATTTCATTACATCACATGACACTACATCGCAGATAAAAAACGACCTTGACAATGCATCCTATTACATAGCATACTACCTTTACAACGCATGCCATTACAACGCATACCATTACAATGCATTTAAGGTAAGTATTGGATAGTACAGGGGTAAACATTACTATTCTAACTCTGAAGGGTGCAACAGTAGGGTAAGTGTTGGATAGTGTAGGGGTAAAAAGTACTGTTCTAACTCCAGGGGGTGCAACAGTAGGGTAAGTGTTGGATAGTGTAGGGGTTAAAATTACTATTCTAACTCCAGGGGGTACAACAGTAGGGTAAGTGTTGGATAGTGTAGGGGTACTATGCGTTGTAATGGTATGCGTTTTAATGCCTGCGTTGTAGTGACATGCGATGTAGCGTCAATGGTATGCATTGTAATACCTGCACTGGAGTGACATGCATTGTAAAGGATGTTGCGATGCAATGACTGCTTTGTAAGTGTAGCGCGATGTAATGACTGCGTTGTAAAGGTTGTTTCCCATGGAAAGAGCCTCTCCCTGCAGCAATAGTAGTGGGCCAGCGACATCTGCAGGGATTCGAAGTGAGAGGAAGAAATCTCTGGAGGCTGTTGGAGAGAAATGGGAGGTCGACAAGCCAAATCTCAATATCACACGAGGGACAATCCTGTGCTGTCGACAAGTTTACATGATTTTCCAGTGCCATGGCATAGGAGTGCTAAAATAGACTCTATGTTGTTCATGTTTGTTCAGTTATTGTGGGTGGGGACGATCATAATGTCCGGTTATATACTCCTGAAGGGAATTGAATATACCACAGACTCTGGGAAGTTTGTGGGTGGTCACAAATACACTCCTGGCAACAGTGGAGCAATTAGTTTGACCTGGTGGTGACATCAGAAGTTTAATAAAAGAGCCACCTAAGTTCTAAGGTGACAGTTACCGAAGTAAGAAAGTGTGTGTGTCTGGTTATTTGCCATATCCTCCCACTCTAAGTGGCCGCAACAGGAGGGCAATTGTATTTTGGTGGGCAAGCACATTTTATGCTTCAGTCTGACCCTGGCCCTAAGAGCCCCTGCAGGAGCCCAGCGATGAAAATATTTGACATGCAAATTATGCAACAAACATTGTGTTAAAATATGATAAAGTCTCCTTAAAATTCCAAAAAGTGTATTTATTTAATATGCAGAAGAATTTTGTCTTAGAACATCAAATTGTATCACTGCATTTGGAGGCATTTATTAAAAGTGACATTTTTTATACATGATGCTAGAATCCCTCATACCTCCCAGCCTGACGACAATGCCACTAGTGAACCAAGAGCAAGTCATTTGTCAAATCCATCCAATATGTGGCAGAGATTCCTATTATATATGGAGTAACATTATAGTCTATTAAATCAAACACATACACACAACACTACATGAGCATATTCCCATGGTCCTAAATAGTGAGTTCAAGAGAAGAGAAGGTAAAGGACAGACACAAAGAATATGATTAACGTCTCTTTTTTGCATCCACAAAGTCTACAGGATAAATCCTGTGTCTGTTTTTTCCAGGATGGGATACAATATTTGAATTCCATAATACCAAACCGGAATAACAAAAATTGGTGCTCTAATGTTAATGAAAAATGTTCAGCCAGATACCCCTGAGGGGCTAAATTAGAATAAGAATTTATAACTGTTCAGGCATGTCTCCCTAGTGCAAATGCATTTTTATCTGTTAGGTTTAATGCGATTTGTGTTGCAGCTCTTAGCACTTGATTAAATGATGCATTCCCCATTGATGCTTGCCAAGCTTCTTGTTTGCCTAAATCCTTTATAGCCAGATTTAAGTGAATTCCCCAGGACCTTCCAGCATATATTGCTAATAGATCCCCTTTCCGATGCTCGCTGTCTCCAGCATAATTTTATGGAAGCATTTTTGCACTGATGTACTTGATTTTTTAAGCCAACCTCTAAACATATTTGAGCTGGTGAGACATATTTTAGAATACTGAATATGGATCTATAAACTTTTTTGGGGCTCTTGTTCAAAATGTCTATTTCCAACCCGCATAATTTCTGTACCGTAAGATAGCGAAGGTAGTAGTCGAGCCTCCATAACCTTGAGAAGATGAGTTAGTGACTGACAACGCAATTTCTGTTTTAATATTTTGAATCCATACTTTAGGGATTGTGTTTTAGCCTGAATGGCTAACAAATGGAATTTGCCAGTCATTTCTTGTCCGTAGTGAATCCCCAATAGTTATATGAGTGTAGTTACTCCAGTTGTATCCCTTCTGACAACCACGTATGATTTTTAAACTAAAAATAAACCAGCCGTATCACTTTGGTTTTGCTTAGAATCAAATCTAGCCCTTGATTGATCATATACTTGTTTAGGGCATTCATACTCCATTGTAGGCCTATTTGTGTTTTACTAAGTAGGACTATATCCTCTGCTTATTATAAACCGCCCAACTTCTCTGGAGCAAGAATTGGTGGATGAATATTTTCCAAATCCAAAGCCGGCCAGATTGGCTAGATATAAGTTAAACAGATTTGAAGCCAAGACGCATCCTTGTTTAAGGCTGTTATTTGTCCTGATTTTGGTTGTTACTTGGCTACCATCTCCTATCTTGACTTGTACCCAAGGTTGTTGTGTATATAGTTCCATAATCGCTCTTAGCAGTTCTCCCGGAACTTCTGATTCTTCCATTTTTGTCCATAAGCGGCCTCTAGGCACACGATTGAAAGCAGATTTGAGGTCTATAAAACATGCAAATAAACATGTTTTTTGTGTTTGCCTTCTCTATTAATAGGATTAAGGCTGTAAGATAACTTAATGTCCCCATTTCTGCTCTAAATCCGTCTGAAATTTTAGTATTAGGCGTTTCCCTGCTACCCATGGTTTTAGGAGTTGCAGTAAACAGTATGTATAGAGTTCCCCCTCAACATTGTCTAAGGCAATACACCTGTAAGTGAGAGGTATTGCTGGATTACCATTTTTCAATATAGGATGGCTAATATTGCCTTTCCAAGACTCAGATATATTGTGTGTTGAAAGATTGTTGAACATTGGGGTTAACAATTGAGCCCAATAACCTACATCTGCTTTAAATAAAGCGTTTGGGATACCATTTGAACCTGCTGCTCCCTCGGATTCTAGTTTTCACACATGAAGCAATGATATTTGGGCGTAAAAATTATATTTACCCTGAAAAATAAACAACATTTAATGACAAAATTAGTTTTTGCTAAATTGGTATTCTCGTTTGTGACACTTACATTTATTCAAGCCAAATAGAAATGTGTACTTGATAGCAAGTCATTTATATTTCCAGACACGAAATAGCTGATGTTTTAGGAAAACATTATTGCCATTCTTGTTGAATTTTCAGACTTACTGCAGGTTTTTTCTTTATAGTGAGCATTTTATTGCATAGATGATGGTCGTATCCCATTATTTATATTGAGTAAGCTTTTTATTTCATTATGTCTACCGCTGTTTTTGGCCTGAGCCAGTACAAATTGGTACCTCTTCCACTGCAGAGGTACCAATGTCTCTTTCATACTGTCCTTTCCACACAAATTATCAGTTATAAAGGATTGAAAGTGGAGGGAAGTGAAAAGCAGACATTAAAATAAAAGTATAGATATTAAAAATAGCAATTTACCCTGTGAAATTGAGTATCTAGATTTTTTTAACTGCCCCAAATATACATGGCTATTTGAACAATGCATATTGGTAGATTCACAAGAGTATTGAGTTAGCAGTAGGTAGAAGTTGAATCTATATGCCCGTTTCGAATGACCTAAAAGACTTGACCATGTGTATCTAAGTCTATAGATAATTCATAGGTTTTGGATCATAGTTGAAGAAGGCATATCTTGTGTGGAGATGTTTTGTACTCAGGGAGAATGAAACATACAGAGTCCTTCCCCCTTAGGAATTTGCCTCTTCCTGCCAGGGACAGTCTGTTTCGCAGGAAATTCACAATATCAGTTTCTATTGCCTTCTAGGTGATGCTGAAAGTTTTGTATGTGATTCTTGCCTCTTGTGGCTGGTCCCCAGCAGAAGCATTTTATGTGTGTGAGGCAATTGATAGATAGTAACAAGTGAACTGGGTGTTGATATATAGAATTAGAGGCATGTCTTCCTTTGAAGGTATGTCAGAACCTCTTTTAGAGGGTAAAGGGGCAAGCAGGAGCTACTAGACTCACTGTGGTGACTTAGTCCTTTTACTCCTGATGTTCCGGGATCCAACCTACTGTGGGTCTTGAGCAACTGGCCAAATACTTCCCCTTCTCCTCTTGATTCTCAGTGGTAGCATCGGTTGAGCAATCAAAAGCTTTTCTGGGGGGAGGTAGATGCAATGTGTACACAGACTCAAAACTCAAAAAACATGCTCAGCAACCCCAATAAGCAAATGTCTACCCAAATGCTTGCTTTTATGAAAAAAGTAGTATTTATATACAAACACAAAGTGAAATATGGCACACAACACATAATAAATGAAGTCTTTGTAAGGCCTGTACTCTAGAATTATCCGGGTAAGCCTATGAGTTCCACATTCTAGTTTAAGGACTCTGTTTAGGCCCTATTCTTGTGAGGTGACATTCAGGTTTGGCCCTGTTAGTAAATACTTAGAAGTTCCACGATGGCTTCTTAAAAGTCAAAGTGTCCCAGCACAGTAGCACTTTTAGTCAGAGCAATTTTCTTCATAGGCTCAGTGGCCCTGCAATCAGTGTTACCTGCAATCACTGGTGCTGCAGTTTGGCAGATCCAGAAACACATTGGCTGCTTGGTGGTGAGCAGAAGTCTGGATGCTGTGGACAAGGCATGCTCCTTCAATCATGCAATACATTTTCCTGAGTCTGGTGGCAGGTCTCAGGTGCTTCTGGGTTTGGGTGATTGAATTGATGCTCTGCTTCCACGGGCCAAAATCCAGTGGCTTGACTGTCGCATACTGCTCTTCACTGCACTTCTCCACTGCTCTCACAGGGTGACAATCCCTTCAGGGTCACAAATTGCACAATACGACTGACCCCCTTCTTGCCACAGTGATTTTGCAGGGTGACAAGCCTGCAGCACCCACTGACAGCCCAATCAGTGCAATGGTCCTAAACACAGACCCAAATCTCACACTCTGCTTCAGGGATCCACTTAACAAAATCCCCACTGGATCTGGTTTCCCAATCAATCTCCTCCTCCTCGCAGGGTCCTCTGGTTTCAACAAGCAAGCAGATGCTGGTGTTCCAGGGTGAGTGGTCTTGATTCTTCTGGGTGGTGTCCACTCACCCACTAGGGAAACTATCAGACCATATGCACAAGTCCTGGTCACAACAGGAAAAAGTCATGCTGAGTTGATTACGCCTTGTACAGCTCCATTTTGACAATTTTGGGAGGCTCAAGCTCCTCTATTTAGGTTGAGCCTACCAGAGAGCGCAGCTGCCTTGTTGTGAAAGACATATTTTGGTCTTAACAAGAACATACAGGGGCTTGGAGCCTGCCCATTGCCTACAATTGGTGGTTGCGCACAAAAGGAGATAGGTCCTTGACGGGGTTGAGGGAGGGCTGGACCCTATATAAATCTAACATACAAAAATTGCCCCCTTCTCAGTGAACTTATGATTGAGGACCAAATAAACAATTTCATTAAATCTGGTCCGGTATATTTATTTATACCTTTTAGTCATTTTCTTTATACAAAAAGATTTTTTTAAATGGCAGAAAGAGAATAAACAATACAAGAAATTATTAACAGTCTTATTCAACAACAATTGACACGAAGTACTTTACGAAAATATCCAAAAGAAAAACATCAATATTACATCCAAAAAACAATACACATTACAGTACAACAAATTTGCAATATATTAAACCATTTCATAGTCAAAATTATTTTCATGAAGAGAGCCAATTCATTACAAGAGGAAAAAAGCATGTATCAATTTTATTCTAGAACACACTAGATGTTGTAATTAGCTCTTGCTGGATTTGCCGACCCGTTTCAAGTTCGGGCCATAAATGTCCAAACCATCATCAGGGCTCTGTTATTTTTCTGGTAGGATGTAGAAAAACAAAGTTTTAATACAACCAATTTGCCTCTTTTCTATAATAACACAGTTTGGTTAAGAAATAAATGTACCTGTATGTTCCTACGTAGTTGACCTTTACTGACTTCTAATAGTGGACACAATCCTTGTTTCAGGTCCCAACTGGGAACACTTTTGCACAAAAACAATCTAGGGAATGAACAAAAGATTGTCCATATTTACAATATGTAGTCATAGGATATTGCAAAAACTCTCTTGTTAAAATTAAGGAGCTCATACCTTAATCTGAGCAATCTTGCAATGCAAAGAGGGGCAGAGGGATATTGTTTTCTTGTCTTTAAACCTGTTTAGACAACACATAACCTGCTTATAGTACCCCGTTATGCTTGGATGGAAATTAGTGTGCTGATATGCATAATGTACTTCTCGTACCTTTACTGTACAACACCGTGAAGATACTTCGTCTTCTCAATGATGATTGCCACGTCTACCTGTTTGGGCAATATACGTGTGAGTGCATAGTTATTTGAGGGTTTAACGCAACGCAGTGCATCTAACGTTGGAAACAGAACGCGACAGCTCTCGTACCTGTCTTCTTGCAGATCGAGGCGCCGCCTCTCGCCCCCTGTCTACCGCCCCAGCCGGGGCTGTAGATGTAACGGAATCACTTTCCTTTATGTTATTCGCGTTTTCCGATTTTGACAACAAGTCCGTTGTGCTCTATAAAAAGAGGAACGCATTGTCAGTCACCTCGCGGTTGTCGGGGTTAAGTTTTAAACGAACGCTGCCTGTGCAGCCGATGGCATTACCTGTATCAACAGGCTGCTTCTGCTGAATCCACACGGTGCTTCTCAATCGCTTTACTGCTCGTTTGTGGGACCCGCGGCCATTTTGCTAAAGTTAAAAGGGACCGGTATAGAGGATGGTGCATTCTGGAATTTGAAGTTTATTAGAATTTAAAGGTGTGTGTAGGTTGCATTTCAGTGTTGGTCAATCAGCAACCACATTTGAAGTGGGGAATTGCAGGGATGTTTCATTAAAAAACATTAAGACAATTAGATATTGGTTCGTACAATCAGGATAGTGTTGCATAGTTGCTGGCGGCTCACGTGAGCAAGGCGGTTGTCCGCCGAAACGTGTAGGGTTTTGTGAAGGCTTTCTGGTTTTGAAATAAACCCTGATGATGACTACACAAACGAAGTAGTGATCCTTATTTCCCTGTGCAGAGTGCGTGGTACGTGGGAAGTACGTGGAGCAGCATTGTTGTCGGGGACCTCCAACCCGAGACGCACCGCCGAAAACAGTGTCCCGGTCTTTCTGGAGGAAGCAGGACTATATATATATAGGACGCGGAGCAGTTCCCGCCATTGACCTACGGTGAGTGTGCTTTCAAGGCAATGTCGTCCGGTGACGAAGTTATAAAGCAGCAGTAAAGAACGAGTCAGAATTGTGCTCGTTGTGTTCAGATATATGATAACAGAACTGTAACAACATGGATAAGGACGAAATAGACAAGCAGCGGGAGGAAGCCGCATTGTCACTCTTTGACGCCACAGTGCCACCTTCTGGCCGTAATCAGGAACAAAATCAAAACGAACTTGGCAATTCACAAACGAAAGATTTAAAGCAATTGTTTAAAGAACTGATTAAATTGCGGAAAGCCGAATGTACCAAGTGGTGGGAGCACAAGTCCCTTAGTAAATATGAGGAAGTGGGGCGTGTGCCACGAGGACTAAGGATTTTACTGGCTCCCAGTTTCGATAATCCAGATCCAGCCATGCTTCAGGAGTGGGGCGAAAGTAACCTGGCTGCATCGATGAATTTAGTATGCATACTAATTAAGTATGCCGCCAGTGACCGAGCCAAGCTGTTGGAGAAAATTAAAGTTTTGGAATCAGAAATTGATGCCTGTCAGAATGCCGCAGAAACGAAAAAACTTACAGACAACATGAATGAGCAATTGCGTAAACACGAAGAGAAAATAAAAACTCGCAAGGCTACAAAATTTGCACGTGACGCAGATGATTATCGCTTGGGGAGGATTTTTACCTTTTCCAAAAAATATAATTCGGCTAAAAGACAGGCATATACCAAAAAGAAGAATGTTTCTACTTCCAATTCAAATAGCACCCTGCCAGCTGGCAGCTCTGGCCCTACCACATCTAATGCGACCGATGCTAACGGAATGATACATTCTACCGACTCTCTGACAACCAGTGCGTCTAGCATGGAATCACTATCCTCTGGCTCCACCAATAGTGATTTAAACTTAAATGGACTGGAAACATTAAATATCCAGCAAGAAATGGATTTTGTAGTAGACGAGAGGCTCCAAACTCTGAGATCATGGCAAAACAACCAACAGCCAAACAAAGGAGGAATAAACGCAGGAAAGAACGACGACGCACAAGGAAGCAATGCCAGGGAACAACTTCAGCAAAAGAAAAAGAAAAAAACATGGGGGAGACGACGATAAAGAACAATACCATTATCAATCTCTCCAACGTGGTCCTTGATAAAGCGGAAGAGCAATTACTAGCATTGGGTTTAAACTTTTCACCAATTCAACACTTTGATTACACTACCACTAGGGTGGATGTCTTCTGCTTTATAAGGAAACTGAAACTGAAGAAGCACTTTGCCTTACAAAAAGCTAAGGATTTGGATGCCCAAGATGAAATTGTGAGAGAAAATGATATTATGTCATTAAGGGCGTCTGATACACATGTTTTCCTTGATGCAAATGATTTACTGAATACAAATGACGACTTAGAACTTGAAACAGAGATCTCTACTCAGGATCGTCTCAGACAAATCCCTATTCTTCCTAAAGGCGCAGGTTTGAGCCCTTTCATAAGCAAATCAAAATTCGTACCACTAATGCCAAGGGACGCGATCGACATCTTTCACGATTGCGTCACAAATGACATTAAAAAACTGTACACGGAAACCAACAACAAACGTGGTAAAAAAGAGACATATACCAGGATGGCCTATAACAAACTAATGAAGAAACTTGATGATAACCCGGACATAGTGATCAAAAGGTCTGACAAGGGGGGCAATTTGGTAATTTGGCCTAAAAAAGATTATATCAATGAAGCCAAACGCCAACTAGAAGACCCTGCTTGTTATATAAAAAGCACCCAAAAGGAATACGACAAAGCGATATCCAATCTACACAAGTCTTTAAATCAATGGAAGAGGGAAGGTCTCATCTCATCAGAAGAACACAAATATATGTATGTGAACTTTCCAATTCTACCCTCTCTTTATCTCATCCCGAAAGTGCACAAATCCATACAACCAATACCAGGCAGGCCGATAGTTTCGGCCATTGGAAGTGCGGGAGAGAAAGCGGGAGAGTATATTGATTACTTTTTACAAGACTTTGTTAAGCAACTTCCCAGCTTCACTTGGGACACTAGTGATTTTATATCTAAAATATCTATGCTTGAATGGGAAAATGATATGCTATTGATCTCGCTTGACGTCGAATCGCTGTATACCAGCATTGATCACGATAAGGGGCTATCTGCTGTACAACACTACCTTTCCAGTAGACCTATCCAGTACTATGAACACAATAAGGTGATTGTGGGGTTAATAACATGGTGCCTCCATAACAACTTCTTTTCATTCGGAAAGGAAATTTATAAACAACTGAGGGGCGTGGCGATGGGGGCCTGCTTCTCTCCCAGCTATGCGTGCTTGCACGTTGGCTGGTGGGAGGAGCGGGTCCTCAGGGTTCGCCACAAGACATGGATGGATAAGCACGTCAGGTGCTTCTGAAGATATATAGATGATATCTTCATCATCTGGAAGGGTAGCAAACAGGAAGCTTTGCGATTCATTGATGACATCAATGATAATTCGCTTAATCTTCACTTTACGGCTCACATCAATGAAAAATGTATCCAATTTTTGGATGTGGAGGTATATGTCTCTAATGGAATACTAAACACCACCCTCCATAGAAAAAAGACTGCTGGCAACGCCACATTGCATGCCTTGAGCATGCATCCTAAACACACAATCTCAGGAATCCCCTATGGGGAAATCCTTAGATTAAAGAGGATTTGCAGCTCTCCCTCTGATTTTGATGCCTGCTTGGAAGAACTCTTGGCCAGATTGAGGGCTAGAGGTTACTCCGAGCGGATATTAAATACAGCAGTAAATAAATCTCTGTCTAGATCTAGGGAGAGTCTCTTCCCTGACTCTACTTTGGAAACCGAACCTCCTCTCATTACTACACCCCAACTGGAGTGCCCACGTCTGATCACTACGTTCAGTAGAGAAGATAGAAAAATCAGGTCAATTTTAAACAAACACTGGCCGATTATCATGAGCGACCATATTCTTAACACCAGGTTGCCCTCTTTTCCTACTGTGACGTTCAGACGAGCTAGAACCATGGGCAACCATCTGGACAAACCAGCACCTGAATTAAAATCTAAAGTCCCATGGCTTCGCCCGTCCAAAGGTTTCTTTAAATGCTCCAGTTGTAGGGCTTGTAAGTTTGGAGTCACTACTACCCATTATAACACCCCGTTCAGTAAAGTTGCCAAAACCATCAATGGCAACTACAACTGTAAAACTGATCATGCTGTGTATGTTCTGACGTGCACCTGTGGGCTTAGATATGTTGGAAGCACTAAGCTCCAGGTGCACGCCCGAATTTTGCAGCATCTCAGGGCTATTCTTCATAGTGACCCCTCTTACCCTGTCGCCCGTCACTTTAAACGAGTGCACAACAAAGATCTCAGTTGTTTAAGTTATTTTGTGATAGGGGCAGTTCCACTATCAAGAAGAGGTGGAGATCGTGAGTCTGAACTCAGAAAAATGGAGTCTAAATATATATTGGAGCTCGATAGCCGTTGGCCTAACGGGCTCAATAATATTGAGGAGATGCACCACTTTTCGTAGATATATTTGGCTTCGCCAGCTTCTGATATTATCTTTATCTGTGTCCCGGTTTCTGGTTCTTCTAGTTAGGTTCCCTATTAGAAGTCCCTTATATTTGTCCCATATTCTGCAATTACAACTGGTGAAGTTTACATCGATTCTCACCTATGGGGACATAATTTATGCACTTTACTTGGCAATTATTAGGCAATAGGCATCATTATACATACATTTTTCATACAGTCCTATTCACATATCACGTACAATATTCTGATGATAGTCAATTTTGTGATATCTTTTAATTGTACAGTGATTTTACTATTATGTGGATATATTGTATAGAATTTTTGATATTATTTTGACCTCAGGCTTAGTGTTGCACATAGATGTGTAAATATGGAATCGCACAGGTATACACACATGTAAATATTTATATGAGGGTTTTTGAGTTGGGTGTGTATATATAGTTAGTGCCATTTGTGTTATTTTGTATTGTTCTTTACCAGCATATGGTGATTGGTAATCCATCGGAATAATCACATCGATATAACAGGCTAGGTATGTGGGGTGGTGGGCATGAGTGTGGGTGTGCGTGTGTAGGTATGTATATATATGAATTACAAATCTATTTATACATATTGTCATTTTTAGCTTCTTGAAAAAATGGTTCTTCTTTTTCTATTTGACCTTTTAAAATAGAAATAATTATGGATTAGGATGATTTAGATGAATTTATGTATATATACATCGAGAGATGATGCCTAATTGTTGATTACTGTTTCAGTGGTAGTTCCATATGTTTCCGCTAACTCTTGCACTTTATCACAATTTTTATCACTTATGCACTTTTCTGTACACGCACTTGATTTCCTTGCTGCTAAATATACTGAATTGCTTATTTGCACACAACAGATATATTTTTCTATCCGGATTTTAACATTGAAGAATTGCACTGAAACATCATTATAATTGAATATTTGTTGATGTATTCGGATGGTTTCCTGGATTTAACCAGTTATGAATTCTTGCATTTTCATTCAGCAATGGCAACTATGTATCAGCGGTAGTGCGTTGTTACTGTTTATTACCAATCACATGATCATGGTGGGCGTCACCAGGGGGTGGCGTCTATTTCACTGCATACACGTATAAAAAAGCATAATTGATTGTAAACATGTTGCAGCGTGAACAAGGGCTTCCCGCCCGAAACGCGTCGCTGGTTCTGTTTTAATCTTGAAATAAAATACCATTTTGCTGAATTGGCTGGTCCGGTCCTCTTCCTTGTTGGCGTGGAGGCGGTGTCTGCAAACGCAGAGCAGGCTGGGGAGGAACCTTTCTTCATATATATATATATATATATATATATATATATATATATATATATATATATATATATATATATATATATATATATATATGTTACCAAGCCGAATTCCTCTCGATCAAGGATGGCACCGACTCCGTGAGTTCAACTCAAGTTTAAAGTTTATTTCCAAAGCTGCTTAAATTATTTTTATTTTTTTCAACTCAAGTTTGAAGTTTATTTCCAAAGCTGCTTAAAGACGCGTTTCGGCGGAAGCCTCCGCTTTGCGCACTTCTTCTACCCAAATGATATTACAAAACATATATACCTCGGCACAAACACAGTTACTTCACTGTGATTGGTATCTGGTTACCACGGTGACCCTAGTTCAGTCATGTGGTATAGCAACAAACATAAAAGAGTTACTATACATCATTCCTCAGACTCGTAATGTGCACAATCATTTTAGAAGTGAAATCCATCTAACAAAAATGACTAAAATAAGTAAATAAATTAATTTACGTGCAATACAAATTCTACTAACAAGTGCATTCAGTGTGCATTTTTTTTTTTTTTTAAACCTTTATTTGGAGATAAGCCAGAGAAAAGGTAGTGCAATCATGATACATACAGTCGTATATGGCCAGTACAAAAAAGCAAGTCAATCAAGGAGTCCGGAATACAGGTTAACATATAAATCAGTGCAGTTAGTAACGGATAAAGGCATGTATCGTTCACAAATGGGCATCTCATAATACATACTAACAAAATTGCATACAATGGCATGGGCAGAAGCTGTCAGTGCAAAAATCCAAATGAAAAGTAGAGTCCCACCGTACCAGCAGATACCAGCACCCTCCATGCACGATATAGTCCATACAGGCCCCCCCTTGTCCGCTAACAGAAAGCATACAGGCATTGGACCACCAACGCAGTAACAGGAGTGTCACAGAAGGGAGTACAGACCCCTCAACCCAGAAGGAGATAATCCACCTCCCGCCCAACGCCAGAGGGCCAGCAAATGCGATACAATATCTCAGACTCTACGCCGGTGTTAGCCAACCCCAACCCGGTCCTCACTTTCAGATTCAGAATCCTGCACAGCTCTAATGAGGAGGTACACCTGTAACGGGCTCCAAAAATCCTTGGGCCTACACCTCACGGGCATCAGCTCCGAGTAGATATTATATTGGTCCTGACAATAAATAAGATCACTTAGCCAATCCTTGAATCGCGGCACCCTGCCACGACCCCAACAACAGGCCACTCTACGTTTGGCTAACAACAAGGCCACGTCAGTAAATCTACGGTGGAGGGCAGGCACGTCCCTGGAATAACCCAACAGCGTCACTAAGGGATCGAACACCACTCCATCCCCTGTCATAATCTGAAGGGCCGCATGGACCTGAACTCAATACTCAAGAACCCCTGCACATTGCCACGCCAAATGCAGAAAGTCGGCACCCTCTGCTCGGCACCTAGCACATCTGTCATCATCCGCTAAATGAAACCGAAGTTTCCTCGCCGGGGTGTAATAAAACCTTTGGACGAATTTGTAATGTATGATTTTCAGACGGCAACTGGAGGAGACATTTGTAGTAAGACCACAGCAGTACGTCCATTGCTCGTCAGTAATAGGGGCGCCCAACTCAGCAACCCACTGCTCCCGTACCCGACTGGTCGGGACAGAACGTTGTCGTCGAATGGCACCGTACAATTTCGAAACTAAATGCCGACCATCTGAGAACAAGAGCACATGGAGAGGGAGGGTCACCTCCGGTTCCGAAGGGAAATCCGGCAACAAGGCACGTAAGCCCTGTCTCAGACGCACATAATAAAACAGCTCCAAAGGGGAACAGTCGGCAGTTCCAAAAAACTGAGCCTGGGTACGAAACGCACCCTCATGAAAAACGCCACCCCACGTAAGAATTCCAAGCCGCTTACAAAGACGCTGAAACCCTGTTTCCTGCAACAGAGATAGATCAGGATGATAGGATAGAGGCAGTGCCGGCGAGTAGAGAAAGGAGACACCCAACAAACGCGCCACCCGTTTCCAAGCGTCTACTGTGCATGTCACCGTCGTTTGATGCGTGTCCACATCAGACACATTGCCCAGTACCAATCCCTCCAGTGGGAGCGGGTGGGCAACCCAATGTTCGGCCGCAACTTGTGGCATAAACGGCGTGGGGCGCATCCAATGGTAAGCATAGTGCGTTTGAGCGCTAAGGTAGTAAAGCTCAAAATCAGGGACATCAAAGCCCCCATCAGAATAGGGTAACGTAAGGGTAGCCCAGGCCACACGTGGCTGTTTGCCCCCCCAAAACAAACGAATGAGCTCAGAACGGAGCCTACGAAAAAAGTAAGCCCCAGGGTGATACGGAATATTTTGAAAAAGGTATAGAAACCGGGGCAGGACCACCATTTTGATAAGGGACGCCCGACCAGCCATGGAAAGAGGCAACGACATCCATCTAGTGACGTCATCCGCCAGCTTGGTAATCGCTACGCCATAATTAAGCCTGACAGTCTCCCCCCTGTCCAATGACACAACAATGCCGAGGTACCGCAGCTCTGAATCGCACCATTCCAAAGGGAAATCAAGAGGAAACCTATGAACCGCCGCAGTAAGCGGGAAGAGTTGGGATTTTTGCCAGTTGATGTGTATCCCAGAGACACCCCCGAAAGCGACCAACTCACGCAATAGCGCATTAAGGTTGTTCTGTGGATCCTTCACATAGAGCGTGACAACATCCGCATATAAAGAGATCCTGACCTGACGCTGAAAACAATTGAAAGCGCTCTGCTGGTGTCGCTGGCGAATCCTGCAGGCCAAGGGCTCTATGGCAATAGCAAATAGGAGGGGCGAAAAGGGACACCCCTGTCGGGTCCCCCTAGTAAGAGGAAATGGGGGGGAGAGCACACCATTCACCACCACCCTCGCCACCGGGTCGGTATATAAGAGCTTGACCCAAGATATAAAGATCCGCGGAAACCCCATCCGGCACAGGACATCAATAAGGTAACCCCACTCCACTGAATCAAACGCCTTAGTGGCGTCTAGGAAGATAGCGGCGACTGGGAGCTCAGGAGCAATGGTCGGGATAAGGGAAAACAGAGTCCGAAGATTGTGGGAAGTAGCGCGACCAGGCACAAACCCCGACTGGTCGGGCAAGACAATAACAGGCATGAGCTCAGACAATCTCACCGCCAAAACCTTTGCGAGTATTTTGACATCACCATTAAGCAATGAGAGGGGCCTATAGGAACCCACGTCCAGGAGATCCTTACCCGGCTTGAGCAACGATGTAATAGCGACTTCTCTCATGGAGCACGGCAGTCGTCCCTCCTCCAGGGACTCCTCAAAAACCTCGCGGAGAACGGGGGCCATAATGTCCACATAACATTTATAGAATTCAGCAGGAAGGCCGTCCAAGCCAGTGGCCTTCCCGTTATTCAGAGACATGATGGCATTCCTGATCTCTTCCACCTCCAGAGGTCTACCCGAGAACGCCCGGTGATCGTCCGACAACCAACAGAGCGCAAAATCATCCAGGAATCCGCCATAACGTGTCTCCCCTGACTGCTGTGTTGTGTACAGTTGGGTGTAATGGTGAATAAAAGTACGCTGAATCTCCGCAGTGTCCCGACAGCGAGTGCCATCCGGCAACTCCAATTCCAGCACGTCCGAACCATACCTTTGATGCCTAGTAAGCGCAGCAAGGACCTTCCCCGGCCTCTCCCCTTCACAGTACCTCCTCGCCGTCCAGTACTTCCCCCTATGTTTAGCCTCCCTGGCAGCCTCTTCCTCATATTCGGAGAGCTTGGTGCGGAACTGGCCAAATAGATCGGGATCAGACCCAGCTTGCAATCTGCGTTCCAAGTTTCGTAAATCCCCCTCCAAGCACTCGAGAGTTCGAACAATCAATTTAAGCATCCCACAGCTTTTGGATATAGTGACACCCCGGATCGTAACCTTAAAAGCCTCCCATATAACCTCGATACTATCAACAGAGCCTTTGTTCCTCGGGAAGAACGCTTCCACCTCCTCGCCAAGTTCCGCTTTAAACACAGGGTCAAGCAAGGCAGTCGGGAAAAGGCGCCAAGGTGGGCGCGGCCTGTGCAGCCCGGGCACAGAAAGCACAACCCTCACCGGACAGTGATCCGAGTATGTCCGAGCTAGATGTACCGCCTCCCGCAGACCAGCTACCAGCCCCCTGGAGAGAAAGACATAGTCCAGCCTCGCCCATGAGCGTGCATGCGCAGTGTAATGTGTGCCCTCCCTAGTAGCAGGGTGAGAATACCTCCAGCTGTCAATCAATCCAGCTTCCTCCACAATACCCCGCAAAACATCCCTAGCTTGCACATTGTACTGAGGGCATCCTTCCGACCTATCCAGCTGAGCTTGAAATGCAAAATTGAAATCCCCCCCCCCCCCCCCACAATGTGAGAGGCATCGACAGTAAGCACATGGCCCCATAGGGTAAGGAAGAAAGCCGGTGTATCAATATTAGGAGCATAGCAATTGACAAACAGCACAGTGATCTGCCCAAGCCGCCCCCATAACAGCACATAGCGCCCCTCAGGATCCTCCACAGATCCCAGTTCTTGAAAGGCGAGCGATTTTTTAACAAGAATAACAGCCCCACGAGCATACGAGGAGTACGATGTAAATACCCTAACCGCAGCCCACCGCCCACCAAACCTAGGAGCAGGCCCAGGCCGCAGATGCGTCTCCTGCAGGAGGGCCACATGAATAGCATGCCTATCCAAATACTGTAGCACATTTCGACATTTCCTTGCGTCATTAAGACCCCGTACATTCCAGGACAATATTGATATCTTGTCTATAGTTTCAGTCGACATCAGCCATGATCGGGGCACCATAGGACCCAGTGATAAGGGGCAGTGTGCCCGACTCCCAACGCCAGACAGCAACATGTCACCAGCCCAAACCACAATCGCCCCACAACATACACTCCACAGACATCCCAGCCATCTCCAAACCAACCAACCAGAACCCCACCTCCCATCCCCAAACAGCACCATCCGTGCAACAGGCACGCAAGAAATACACCACACAACGCGCAGCATTCACAGCTCTCCCGGCCCTCAAAACGCACGCGCATCCCCCATGTAACGCGCATACTCCCATCCAGCCGACGGAGATAGCGGCCATGACACTCAGGCCCAAGGAGCACGCAGGCACGGGTCCAAGGACCAATACTGTCCAACATGTCGAAGGACCAGCCTGTGCAGCGGAACTGTAGTCGTATCTGCGCAAACACACAGCAAGAGCAAACAGCACTACAGTCCAAAGGACCAGACCGAGCACGTGTCACCCACATTGTCCCCTCCCCCACCTCCCAC
This sequence comes from Lissotriton vulgaris, assembly GCF_964263255.1. Lineage (NCBI taxonomy): Eukaryota > Metazoa > Chordata > Amphibia > Caudata > Salamandridae > Lissotriton > Lissotriton vulgaris. Next base: position 816,294,746 of record NC_141696.1, on the reverse strand, counting down.
CTGATGAATCCCCAACTATCAGGACACTCAAACACCAACCCCCCTCCATTCCCAAACACCCATCCAGTCAACCAACAAAGGACTAGAAACCAAACCAAAGGTAATAGTGGGGAACACCCTATGGGGTACCCACCAGAGGTGCACAGCACCATTCCCACACACCACGCCAGTGTCCGAGCCAACGAGTCACACACGGCCCAGGCGCAGCGCGGGGGTGGGTGCCCGGAGCGCAACAAAGGCGCCAACCATCGTTAGCATACTGTCCCCAAGAACCGACACTCATACATAAATCAGCAATCAACCACAATGATCCCCCACAGTACAAGGCACGGTAGCACCGAGGCCACAGAAACAGTCAAGCGCGCGGGCGCGCAGGGCAAGCACCATCAACGTCTCATGAATGCAAGATCGCCCCATTCAAGCGACCTCCTCCTCAGCCGCCGAATGTTCGCCTTCGGGGTTCCCGTCACCTCTCCGGTCCGCAGCAGCACGTTCACGTTTGAGACGCTTTACAAAGTCCTCAGCATGCTGCGGGTTAGTGAAAAAGTGCTGCTTTGCCTGATGAGTCACCCTCAGCTTAGCAGGATAAAGCAAAGCATAGTCCACTTGAAGTTCTCGAAGTTTCTTTTTGACCCCTAGGAACTTACGACGCTGGTCCTGCACCATCGGCGTGAAATCAGGGTACACAGTAAAGGAAACCCCCTCAAAAGAGAGGGTACGAGTAGTGCGGGCAGCCTTGAGGGCAGCGTCCCGGTCGCTGTAATTTAGAAGTCGTGCAATTATAGGGCGCGGCGCAGCCCCGGAGGCCGGCCGAGGCCCCAGTGAACGGTGCGCCCTCTCGACGATGAACTGCGACGAGAAGGCCTCCGTACCAATGGCACCCACAAGGAGTCTCTCCACATATGTCTCCATTTTCCCAACATTCGTTGACTCCGGCACACCTACTATGCGTACGTTGTTGCGCCTACTCCTCGCCTCCAACTCCTCATTCTTAGCGGCAATCACCCGCAATATATTGTCAATCCTCGCCAACTGAGTGGTATGGGTGGCAGCAGTATCGTCGTGGTCAGAGATGCGCTGTTCCGCCGATGTTAGGCGTTCCTCGTGCACATCTAGCTTCTGCACCACCGCATCCATGCACGACGACAGTTTGTCCACTTTGTCCACTATAGTGGCAAACCCTTGCCTCATCTCCTGCATCATCTGCTGAAAGTCCGGGGCTTGTGGCTGCGGCATAGTATCAGCGACAGGCGGGGGGGGAGACCGCGAAGCCCCAGCCTCCTGCACCAGGCGCGTACCCCTCCTGGCTACCCCCGAGTCAAAGGATAATTTGGACTGCTTAGCGTCCGGTTTCTCCATGATAAACCGCTACCAGCTCGATGGGGCACACAAGTCAATAAAGGCCAAGTCGTAGGCTGTTCCCAACACGCGACCACTCACCACAGTTGGGGGCACGAGCAGGCCTGGACACCCCGCCACTCCCGACGAAACAATGGCCGCCGCTCCCCTCAGGCCAAGGGCTCGTCTCCTGAGCGTCCAAATGGCAAGCCGCGTCTTCACAATACAACAGCTCCAGGACAGTTAGAAGTGGAGACCGTCATCCAGTCCCGTCCCAGGGGAGCGCTCCGCAGCACGCCCAGTCGGCAAACAGGCCCGGAGGAGGGAGGGGGAGCCGGGCCTCCACCCCACGTGCGAAGCCTCGGGCTAGAGTAGAAGGCGACGCCGGGCTATGGAGCACCTGACCTCCAGAGCGCGAGTCGGGGAAACTTGGAGCCCTCGTAACTTCGGCTAGCAAGCTCCGATCTGCACAGGAGTTGGACCGTGGGTGGTCAGTCGAGTGTGCATATTTGTTACATACTTGATTGGGATGGCACAAAGATGTATAGCATTATTGGTAGACAAAAGCGGGTGGGGATACACATGGAGTCCATTATCTCTTCCAAGGTCTCTGGCAAATACTCAGGGGAATATTCTAAATGCCCATGATGATAATCCTAAATCAACGTATATTGGGTAACTCGACAACTGGAACTTTTTAGGTAAATTACCTTATAAATGTCAGTGACAGTCAAATAAATGACAATAAATCATACTGTGAAAATAAATAAACCTATTCAAATGAGCAAGTTATATTTACAACAATACGTAATTTACACAAAGGGTACTCATGCGAGCCTCGTCTCCAAGTGGAGTTAAGTTGTGTGTGTATCATTTCATAAAGTATGAAACACAGTTATGAACCAAGGTACGGTTTAGAGTCCAACAGCCCCTATTTAATACAAGTTAAGGACCGCAAGTCACCACCCATATTTGTTTAAAACTCGAAGTTGCCGTGCTAGATTCACTCAATGTTAAATAATCAAATCAAAATGCTACAGAGGGTACAAAGTATTTACATAAGTGATGGTGTAGATGTTCACGAGCGGAAAAAGTTGAGGGAGTATTACTGCGCTAATTTATAAATGTACAGTTAATGCTTCATCGGCATTGAGCCCATTCAGGATCTTGGAATCCAGCAAGATAATATATCTCGATTCCAGACGCCTAAGAGCAAGTCTGCGATTCCCTCCTCTGATACTTTTGGCAATGCTGTCAATGACAAAATATTTGATGTCAGCACTGTTACCAGCATGTGCTTTGTGTATGTGCCTAGCCACAGGATAGGTCTCATCATTGTTGTTTATGGCTCGCAAGTGCTGCAGGATACGGACATGTGCCAGATGTATAGTGCTTCCTACATAACGTTTGCCGCATTTACAAACAAGGACGTAAACTGCGTACTCTGTTTTACAAGAGTAGCAGCCTCTGATGGTATACGGTTTATTTCTGAAAGGAACAGGAACCTCTTTAGTGTTTACGCCTTGTTTGCACGCTTTGCATTTTGTGCACTTGATGAAACCTTTTTGATTGTTTAACCAGTTGGGTGGCTTAGTAATAGTCGGTGCACTAACTATCAGCTGGTTGCGCATTAACTTTGCCCTCCTAAAAGTGATTGAAGGGCTTCTGTCACACCACTGCCCTATTACTGGGTCATTTTGTATCAAAGGCCAGTGTCTCTGCAAGAGGCATTGTATCCCGTGATCAACCTTGGCATATTTGGGACAGATGTCTTTTGTTGTTTGTTGTTATTTGTTTCTGAAAATAGAAGATCCCTTCTATTTACACTACGGCATTTATTTTCTGCTCGGGATAAAGTTTGAGCACTGTATCCTCTCTTGCTAAGCCTGTCAAATAAATTTGATTTGGCTTCGCTAGCCTCTGCTTGTGTGCTGCAATTTCTTGTCATACGTAGACATTCTGCGTAAGGGATGGATTCCTTGAGTTTAACAGGGTGGAAACTCTGAGCATGTAATCCCGCGTTTCCTGCCGTAGGCTTGCGGTATGTTTTGGTTTGAATTTTATTTTTGTCTACGTACAACTCTAAATCTAGAAATTGTATTCTCTCTTTGCTAGTGGAGCATGTGAATTTAAGGTTAAGGTTGTTTTCATTAATTGCTGATGCAAATCTCTCGGCACTCTCTTCTGACCCTTTCCATAAATGAAAATGTCATCTATATATCTCCTATAGATTATCACATTTTCCTCCATGCTAGATGCCTGGGTGACTGCCAATACTTGCTCCTCCCACCAGCCCATATGCAGATTAGCATAGCTGGGGGAGAAGCAAGTACCCATGGCCGAACCTTGCAACTGTTTATAGTGCAGACGATCAAAAATAAAGGTGTTATTGGTTAAACACCATTCTACCATCTGCAGGAGCATGGTCGTGTGGTCATATAGTGCAATGGGTCTTTGGTTGAGATAGTATTGGAGTGCTTTGAGCCCATCTGTGTGTCTAATGCTGGTGTACAGCGACTGTACATCTAGGGTCATGAAAACATATTCATCATTCCATTCAAGATCATAAATTTTACGGAGAAAATCACCACTATCTTGAACATAAGCACATAAGCAGGTAGATTTTTTACATACATTTGCAAGAAACGGTCCACATATACACTAGTATTTTCAAATAAACTGCCTATTGCAGAGATTATAGGTCTTCCTGGGGGTTTCAAAGCATTCTTATGTATCTTAGGTATTAGGTACAATTGAGGCATTGTCGGATAGTCATTCTTAAGGAATTCAAATTCTGATTTATTTATCAAATTTGCGCTTTTCCACTTATACAGTTCCGCATGGAAACGTTCCTGAATTCCTACAGTTGCGCTAAGACTGATTCTGCAGTAACATTCTCGGTCTTGTAGTTGTGCCATCGCCTCCTCATTATACATTTTGAGTGGCCACAGTACAATGTATATATATATATATATATATATATATATATATATATATATATATATATATATTCACTGATACAACCAAAGGTTAGAGGGACGTTATAGTTAGGCTCAGATTTAACTCGTTCAAAACCAGTGAAATTCAGAAGTTATGGTTACTTGAGCTAACTATAACTTACGCCCCCATAATCCACTGCTTATGACCTCACATATTACATCAATGATGACCTGGTCAGTGACATCACTGACTCACACACCCCTATACAACCTCTCATACACCTACTCACACACCCACATAACCACTCATGTACCTTTTCACAGACTCAAACAAGTATTCACACAACCACTCAGTCATCCATACAGGTACTCACACAGCCTATGTGTGTTTGAGTGTCTGCATGGGTCTCTGAGTGGGTCAAAGAGTGGCTGCATGGGTCTGTGAGTGTGTGTATATGACTGCATGTGTGGGACTCTGAGTGGGTGTGAAAGTGGGATATAGCTTTGAAGTTGATTGTCCCTGCTCTTTGTGCCAAATGAACAACAGTGCAAACCCTTAGTAAATCTAGATTAAGTAGTTCAACTTGAGGTGGTGGGGTAATACAGTACAATAAATAACACCCTTTGAGTCATTACACAATGTTTCTTTAATGCAACGGAGAAGCCCTAAGTGCTTATTAAAGTATTTTTCACGTATTGCTTCCAGTAGGAATAGCAGGCACTTGTGACAGATCCTGCATTCTTCATTTTGTTTTCTCTAGACACTTCACAAAACATTAGTATATACATTTCTTGCTGTTGATGTGGAGTTTCAATCAAAGGTGTACACTTAAAAAGCAAATATTTAGACCAGTGGTCTCTCCCTCCATAAAATCAACTATAGTAGCCAGAGGGAGGAGGGGGGTTGAAGCAGAGTTGCGCCATCTCTCACAGGCCACCACCGCTGAGGGGGCTGCTTTTCTCTCTGTGCCTAGCACCTAATGAGGCCGCCTCTACTGAGGAGCAGCCAGGCTGCTGGGCTGTAGAGCACTGTGCTGTACCAGCAGCCCCAGGCACTCGTGGGCAAGGCCTTCACTGGTTCTGAGAGAGTGGGCCTTTTGAGCTTGTGTCTGCCTGCAGTGAACAAGCAGAGAGATTGAAATCACCTGCCAGAGAGAGGTTAGGAGCGAACCATGCAATCAGAGGGGCAATTAACTATTTAGTCTAAGTCTCCAGAGGTAAGGGTTCTGGAAGTACTGTGGATGATGAGGTTCTAGTCGCTCATTGCATCGTACTCATGTGCTGTTAGTGTAGGGGTGATAATTATTCAAACCCGCAATAAAGGCATTGAGGAGGCTGACGACCGATTCTCTAACAGCGGGGATTGTTCAAGCCTAGTGGCACACACCTTAGAATGGGGGAGGGCTTTCAGACCCCATCCCCTGGCACCAAGTGTGCAGTACCAGGACCGTGGGGGGAGCCTTAAGGCTCTCTGGTCCCAGCCAGCTCCCCACCTCCTATGTGAGCCAGCCTTAATGCTGCAAAGAGGGAGCTGCTGGAAAGGCAGCTCCCTCCATACAGGAGCAATCATTTAATTTCTTTCTCCAGACATGCGGGCAGGGAAAGAGATGAAAACTCTGCTTCCAGCGGCTGGAAGCACTTGGACAGCTCCTACCCACTGGAACTGGAGTCCTTGCTTTTGGCAGGATCTGTCAAAAGTGCCCGTCAAGCAAAAGCAAATGGCTATGTCCCGAGGGTTGGCATCTTGGGACATAGCAGGAGCCGGCCCTGGGTAGTGGCGGTCCCCAGGACCATGTATAACTCCAGGATGGGGGTCAAGCATCCCCCCTCCTTCTGTTTGCACGGGCTACCCTGTGGAGGTGGTGGTCCCCGGTGCTGAAAACGACCCGGGACGGGGGCCATGTAGCCCACTCCTTCTTAAAATAAAATAATGCCCTGGGGAGGTGGTGGTCTCTGGGACGCAGATGGTCCGCACAACCTCCCTATTCAACGTATTTATAGTACTGGGGAGGTGGTAGTCCAACGGGCTTGGGGGCACATGGCCCGCCCCTAAGGATTTTATTTGTAGCCCCAGAGTGGTGGTGGTCCCCGGGGCTCAGAGGGTCCACGTGGCCCCCCATATCATTTCTAATTTGCAGCTCCGTGGCCCCCTCCTTCTTAAAAAAAAAAGAAAGGCACAGGGATATGGTGGTCCTCAGGGCCCAGGTGTCCGCGCAGCCCCCAGCTTACTATTAAAATGAGCCCAGGGCTGATGGTGACCTCAGAGCAATTTAAGCCCTTAAGGGGCGCCCCAAGCACCTCCTCCATATTTTATTAAGCTCAGCATGCCCCTGGGACCTTGCCCACCTGGGGACTGCAATTAAAACAAGCACAGGATCCTGCTTTACTTTCCTGTTTGAAGTTTTGCCAGCCATTCTGAGCTTTATATTTCCTTGCAGGAGCTTGTTATTATTTGTGAATTTGTCGCAATTGCCGATATCCTAATTTGAATTACCTTATTTTTCTCAACAACTACTGAAAGGATTTACCCCAAATAACTGAAAGCATGATCTGTGAACTAAAATCCACCTTTCTGCTAATGCAATGTAATTCAGTCCAGTGGTTTGGGCTGTAGTCATCCAAAAGGGAGTGGTGATGGACGGACCATCTGAACCAATCAAACACTCACACCCAGTCAACAGATCTGGGTTTGATCCATCACCGTTCTTTAGCCCACTCCAAAACCACAGTTCAGACATGGCCATATGCAAATCAGTCCGACCCTGTGCCTCATGGGAACAGTCCAGCCCGAACTGCCAAGCCATGCCTTCCCTGGACCGGAAACAAGCTTCCGAGGACCGGTTTCTGGCATTTCAGCCGTCTTCAGCCCAGCTTGCTTGAATCCAGTGGCAAAGTTATGTTATGTTATGTTAAAATGCGTTTATATAGCGCTCGGCTACTCCAAAAGAGTGTCCCGGCGCTTTCCACATACAGCTACAGTGTATAACAACATAACAAGAAAAACAGGAGCCCCAAAAGAAAAAGAGAAGAAAATCCACCTAAACAGAAAGATTAAAAAGCCAAGTCTTCAAATTCTTTCTGAATTGAAGCAAATTGGGAGTACTGCGAAGTACCAGTGGGAGCGAGTTCCACAGCTGGGAGGCCTTGAGGCTGAAAGAGCGCCCCCCAATCCGAGCCTTCCTCACGCGTGGAACCACAGCCGTGAAAAGGGATTCCGAACGCAGTGAGCGGGCAGGGCGATAGAAAGCCAATCTCTTCTGCAGATATCCTGCGCCTGAGCCAAACAGAGCTTTATGCACCAGCGTCAAGGATTTGAACATAATCCGCTTTCGGATCGGGAGCCAATGCAGCGTCTGCAGAAGCCCAGAAGCCCGTGCGTGTCTATGCAGACCAAAGATTGCGCGCGCTGCAGAGTTCTGTGTCACCTGCAGACGCTGGACCAAGTAGTCTGGAAGGCCCAGGAAAAGGCCATTGGCATAGTCTAGCCTGGATCCGATAAGCGCCTGCACCGTAATCCGTCTATGCTCCGCAGATAATAGTGGTAGAAACTTGCGGAGCATTTTCAGAATACCGAAACAGGTGCCGGCCAGGCCAAGAACATGCGATCTGAGAGAAAGCTTGTTGTCAAGCTTAACGCCAAGATTTTTGGCCACCAAGGAAGATTGTGCCGGAGGACACATGGCGGCCGGCCACCACTGCCGCCACTCGGGATCGATGACACAGCCAAAGAATAGCACCTCCGACTTACTGGAATTGGCCTTTAGACTGTTCCGCTGGAACCAGCCAAAGACCATATCCAGGCAGTCCCGTATTCTCTCCCCATCAAATGGCTGGTCTTTAGCACATGTGAAAAGGAGTTGCGTGTCGTCGGCATAGGACACGATCTGGGCTCCGTGAGCCTCCACCGCAGCCGCCAGGGGGGACATAAAGATGTTGAACAATGTCGGGCTCAACACAGACCCCTGTGGAACCCCAACTCCCAATGGCGGCATCTCGGCGGAGCTCTGGGAAACCCAGACCGTCTGGCGGCGGCCCTCCAGAAAAGTTGAAAACCATCTGAACACCGTCCCCCTTAGGCCGATGTCATGAAGCCTAGCGAGGAGCGCCTCATGGGGGACGGTGTCGAAGGCCGCCGACAGGTCCAACATGACTAGCATGGCCTTGCCACCCACATCCAAGGTCTCCCTGATGATCTCAGAGACCTCCACCAACGCCGTTTCCGTACTGAAGTTCGGACGGAACCCGGATTGGGATGGATGGAGCAAATTGTTAGATTCTAAAAAGCTCGACAAGACACCATGAACATGTTTCTCGGTGATCTTAGCCAGGGCCGGGAGAAGTGAAATTGGCCTATAATTGGCCAAGACCTCGGCATCAAGACCAGGCTTGAGCAAGGGACTCACGTCTGAGCATACCCTGCCAACTTATGGCGAACAAATCAGTACAAAAGGGGGTGTTGATGGATGGAGCATCTGAACCAATCAAACACTCACACCCAGTCAACAGATCTGGGTTTAATCCATCACCGTTCTTTAGCCCACTCTGCCACCCCAGTTCAGATATGGCCATATGCAAATCAGTCTGACCCTGTGCCTCATGGGACAGTCCAGCCCGAACTGCCAAGCCATACCTTCCCTGGACCGGAAACAAGCTTCCGAGGACCGGTTTCTGGCATTTCATCCGTCTTCAGCCCGGCTTGCTTGAATCCAGTGGCAAAGTGAGCAAGGGACTCACGTCTGAGCATAGCCTGCCAACTTATGGCGAACAAAGCGGTACAAAAGGGGGTGGTGAAGGACGGAGCATCTAAACCAATCAAACACTCACACCCAGTCAACAGATCTGGGTTTGATCCATCACCGTTCTTTAGCCCACTCTGCCACCCCAGTTCAGACATGGCCATATGCAAATCAGTCTGACCCTGTGCCACATGGGAACAGTCCAGCCCGAACTGCCAAGCCATGCCTTCCCTGGACCGGAAACAAGCTTCCGAGGACCGGTTTCTGGCATTTCAGCCGTCTTCAGCCCAGCTTGCTTGAATCCAGTGGCAGAGTGAGCAAGGGACTCATGTCTGAGCATACCCTGCCAACTTATGGCGAACAAAGCGGTACAAAAGGGTGTGGTGATGTTGGGGGTTGGAGGCTGTAGTCATGTCTAAAGCTCTTAAAGAAATTGATATGGGAAACACACTTTTTTTTAACCCCCCCCTATTGAAACTTTACCTGCACAACAAGATTCACTGGGGCACTTTCTTTGGAAGATTTCATAAAGATTCATCAAATGGTGCCAAAGATATAGGCAAGTCAAAAAACTATTTTCCGATGGAAACATGGTCCTAACTACAGCTTCCTACTGGCGACAGCCAGTAGGCAATATTCTCAGGAAGAAACAAGATTAAAATAATTTTATAGTGAGGTATGGTACTAAAAATATGGGTTCCATTAAATAAAAGCTAGAAATTCACTGACAAAACCAAGAGGTAAAGTGGCATCTTAGTTAGACCTTGTAATATTACAAAAACTTGAATTTTAAAACAAAAAACATTTTCAGTTTTAGTTTCCTCAGCTAACTAAACCCTGCACCCTTCCCATGCACTGCTTTTCACCTTACATATTACATCACTAATGGCATACTCAATGACATAATTGATTACATCATTGATGACATCTCAAATGACATCACCGATGACCTCACCCAACCTAATGCTGTTCAATTTACTATTCAAGCCAATGCATCTCTTCACAGAGAGATCCCTCCCTCAAGATACTCAAGTCCAATTAATTTCTATTTTTTTATGTATTCTAAATGATAAACATCCTTTACAATGACTGCGTTACAACACATGTCATAACCCCGCATATTTTACTCCGCAAAATCTTTTACAATGCATGGCTTTACACTGCAAACCATTACAACGCGTTCCCCATTACAACTCCGTGGTGGAGCGAGAATAGTAAAGGACGGGCCCTCTAGGGCCAGGCAGGTACTTATGACCACCTGCTAGGCCTTCCCAAATGAAGAATCCATCAGACAGTAGAGAATGGAAACTTACGTATTTATTGTTATTCTCTGCAGAGGAGCCCAGTCAGACCATCACCATAAGATGTTTGTCGAGGGGACTGACTCCCCAACATTTGCTAATAGAAGATAAACCATTCAGGAGACTTCGGCCACGCCTCTGGTGGAAAAGTACCTGTGTGAGCTGGACACAAACAAAGGAGGGACAGAGAGATAAGCCAATACCTGCCAGATGAGCATGCTATCAGTAGCCCAAGACCACTGCGCCGAGTCTCAGCACATCCTAACGTGGGAGCAAATATACATGTATAAAATGGAATGCAAAGCAGAATAATTGTCTTATTAGCAAGTCGGGCTGCTGCCTTGGACAGAGTACTCAATACAAATCTCCTGGCATTCAGGAAGGATCTAAAAACATGGCTCTTCTCCCAATAAGTACCTTGATTCTCGCTTCTCTGGAATTATCACTTCAGCGCCAGGACGCCGACTGGTAACAGCGCGCTTTATAAGTGTAAAAAATAAATAAATAAATAAATAAGTAAGGAAATATAATGAAATAAAGTATTCTGCTGAGGCAAGCTATTCTGAATTCTAAGGTCTAACACAGGCTCAGCAGAGACAGTCTAATAAGGATTACGAAATACAAAATGGAGTCACACTGGCTAACGAAAGCTTGCATGCTACCGGGGTAGCTCAGCGGTTGCATAATGTGAGCACATTTACATGTACTTTAGTCACACATTGATAACCTAATATAAGGGAGGTATCTGTCTGGTCAATGTTTTCTGGCTCAACAACTGTCGTAGCTCGGGAAACTGAGACATCCCTGCGCTACAGATGATGAGTTCTGCGGTAGTCGGGAGGAGCCAGATAGACTGGAGGCAGAAGGTAGGAAAGGTAACATGGCCCAGACCATCCCTCAGGTAAACACACATAACCACGGTCACTACAAATAAAATAAACATTGGGGGGTGGAGTCAATTGTGGACTTTTTGGCATTCTCAATGTAGAGGTGGTGTTACATCTGCTATTCCCCACGTCCACTGTTCCCATTTCCTGAACACAAAAGGGAGCCGGTACATCTGCAACCTCCAGAGGTATAGGCTTGTCCTCCGTGACATTACAGGTTTGGAAACATTGGTAATATTCTGATACATTAAACTGCAAGAATCTATCTCTGTCTATCCCTGTCTTATTGAGCTTTCTACCCTTATCCACCGCTGCAAGGCAGGAATGAAAAAATACTCGACCAAATCGTCCATCGCCTGAGGAAGTACCATACGGGAATCTATGCTGGGGATAAACTTTCATTGACATGGAATGGGAGCTGCGTCTCTTAAGATCCAAAGAGTCAGGCTGGGATATAGAACTAACCAAGCTAAGCAGAACAAACCAACCCTCATAGCCATCAATGTAGAACAGAGGCACAGGGAGCAGTCTTTCACGTTTATGTGTAACTGGAGGTAACAGCCCAGATACCCAACAATTTGTTGTATTATAAACAGCATGTGTTTGATGCAGAGTCTGCATGAAAACATTATCTTTATAAGACTTCCAGTGCTCTTGTTTGTGGGGTGTCAACATGCCAATGATATGTTCAGTGGGTGTTGGTGTAGTACCTATCCAAGCAGGCACAGGATATTTCTCTTCTGGGAAGAACAGTATTCAGAGTACAAACATCAAAGCAAGCAAAATAATTATTACGAACATCACTTTAGTCTTTGTGGACCAGGAGGACCAAAGAACCCCATGGGGGTGGGGGGTGGAGCCGCAAAAGGGCGGGCTGCTCCACATCAGAGATTGGGCGACCAAAGGGATACATTACGGGAAAAGTACTGGGGAAATTGGAGCCACTATACAACCAGCCAGAGGGATATTCTTCTTTCCTGTGTCATTCAAGAGCCTCACAGGCAGGCTCCTATCTTTCATCAAATGTTGTCTCCCACAGTGGAGCTGCACAAGGGCAACCCGACTGAGAACAATTGCGGCCCTTACTAAAAACAATCCTTCTTCTTTCAGGATAGGGCAACCTCCCTCTAAGGCAAATACCCTCAACGATCCTGCCCAGTTCCCAGGGTAGTGCACCAGTGTTCTTTACTCAAATCTAAAACAGGCTCCAGAGCTACAGCACCTGTGCCCAAAACTCAAGTCCTTTTCTAACTCCTGCGTTGCCCTGCTGATGCACTGTCCTTCCGTTGGGGTCGCAAATTGTAAATTGTGCGCACAGGCACTTCCTCATCAACAAACTCACATTCATTTGGGGATCGAGACTGTGTGTGCTCCAGGAGCTGGGGTATCGGGCGTCACATCGAATAAGACCCAGTCGCTCTCCTTGTCGGTCTGCACCCCTCTCAGCCGGGCGCCAGAAAAAGGATCAAAGCAGGGAACCAGCTCTGCTTCCTGGTCAGCGATCCTGTCCTTCACCCAGTAATTGTATGGAAGCGGAAGAAGCTTCCTCTTTACATGCGAAGCGTGCACCCAGTGCTTCCGGCTATTCACTTTCACAGCTGTCCGAGTGGCCAGGAGCACCTGGGTGGGGCCTCCCCACCTCAGCTCCAAACAGAATTTGCGCAGAAATTGACAGATCAGTATTAAGTCTCCAGGCTGAATACGATGTCCAGGACCCTCTGGCAATGGTTGTAGGGCGGCAGATATCTGTTGGTGGAGAGAATGCAGAACTTTAGACAAGGCATGTGGTCTCTGGGACGCAGATGGTCCGCACAACCTCCCTATTCAACGTATTTATAGTACTGGGGAGGTGGTAGTCCAACGGGCTTGGGGGCACATGGCCCGCCCCTAAGGATTTTATTTGTAGCCCCAGAGTGGTGGTGGTCCCCGGGGCTCAGAGGGTCCACGTGGCCCCCCATATCATTTCTAATTTGCAGCTCCGTGGCCCCCTCCTTCTTAAAAAAAAAAGAAAGGCACAGGGATATGGTGGTCCTCAGGGCCCAGGTGTCCGCGCAGCCCCCAGCTTACTATTAAAATGAGCCCAGGGCTGATGGTGACCTCAGAGCAATTTAAGCCCTTAAGGGGCGCCCCAAGCACCTCCTCCATATTTTATTAAGCTCAGCATGCCCCTGGGACCTTGCCCACCTGGGGACTGCAATTAAAACAAGCACAGGATCCTGCTTTACTTTCCTGTTTGAAGTTTTGCCAGCCATTCTGAGCTTTATATTTCCTTGCAGGAGCTTGTTATTATTTGTGAATTTGTCGCAATTGCCGATATCCTAATTTGAATTACCTTATTTTTCTCAACAACTACTGAAAGGATTTACCCCAAATAACTGAAAGCATGATCTGTGAACTAAAATCCACCTTTCTGCTAATGCAATGTAATTCAGTCCAGTGGTTTGGGCTGTAGTCATCCAAAAGGGAGTGGTGATGGACGGACCATCTGAACCAATCAAACACTCACACCCAGTCAACAGATCTGGGTTTGATCCATCACCGTTCTTTAGCCCACTCCAAAACCACAGTTCAGACATGGCCATATGCAAATCAGTCCGACCCTGTGCCTCATGGGAACAGTCCAGCCCGAACTGCCAAGCCATGCCTTCCCTGGACCGGAAACAAGCTTCCGAGGACCGGTTTCTGGCATTTCAGCCGTCTTCAGCCCAGCTTGCTTGAATCCAGTGGCAAAGTTATGTTATGTTATGTTAAAATGCGTTTATATAGCGCTCGGCTACTCCAAAAGAGTGTCCCGGCGCTTTCCACATACAGCTACAGTGTATAACAACATAACAAGAAAAACAGGAGCCCCAAAAGAAAAAGAGAAGAAAATCCACCTAAACAGAAAGATTAAAAAGCCAAGTCTTCAAATTCTTTCTGAATTGAAGCAAATTGGGAGTACTGCGAAGTACCAGTGGGAGCGAGTTCCACAGCTGGGAGGCCTTGAGGCTGAAAGAGCGCCCCCCAATCCGAGCCTTCCTCACGCGTGGAACCACAGCCGTGAAAAGGGATTCCGAACGCAGTGAGCGGGCAGGGCGATAGAAAGCCAATCTCTTCTGCAGATATCCTGCGCCTGAGCCAAACAGAGCTTTATGCACCAGCGTCAAGGATTTGAACATAATCCGCTTTCGGATCGGGAGCCAATGCAGTGTCTGCAGAAGCCCAGAAGCCCGTGCGTGTCTATGCAGACCAAAGATTGCGCGCGCTGCAGAGTTCTGTGTCACCTGCAGACGCTGGACCAAGTAGTCTGGAAGGCCCAGGAAAAGGCCATTGGCATAGTCTAGCCTGGATCCGATAAGCGCCTGCACCGTAATCCGTCTATGCTCCGCAGATAATAGTGGTAGAAACTTGCGGAGCATTTTCAGAATACCGAAACAGGTGCCGGCCAGGCCAAGAACATGCGATCTGAGAGAAAGCTTGTTGTCAAGCTTAACGCCAAGATTTTTGGCCACCAAGGAAGATTGTGCCGGAGGACACATGGCGGCCGGCCACCACTGCCGCCACTCGGGATCGATGACACAGCCAAAGAATAGCACCTCCGACTTACTGGAATTGGCCTTTAGACTGTTCCGCTGGAACCAGCCAAAGACCATATCCAGGCAGTCCCGTATTCTCTCCCCATCAAATGGCTGGTCTTTAGCACATGTGAAAAGGAGTTGCGTGTCGTCGGCATAGGACACGATCTGGGCTCCGTGAGCCTCCACCGCAGCCGCCAGGGGGGACATAAAGATGTTGAACAATGTCGGGCTCAACACAGACCCCTGTGGAACCCCAACTCCCAATGGCGGCATCTCGGCGGAGCTCTGGGAAACCCAGACCGTCTGGCGGCGGCCCTCCAGAAAAGTTGAAAACCATCTGAACACCGTCCCCCTTAGGCCGATGTCATGAAGCCTAGCGAGGAGCGCCTCATGGGGGACGGTGTCGAAGGCCGCCGACAGGTCCAACATGACTAGCATGGCCTTGCCACCCACATCCAAGGTCTCCCTGATGATCTCAGAGACCTCCACCAACGCCGTTTCCGTACTGAAGTTCGGACGGAACCCGGATTGGGATGGATGGAGCAAATTGTTAGATTCTAAAAAGCTCGACAAGACACCATGAACATGTTTCTCGGTGATCTTAGCCAGGGCCGGGAGAAGTGAAATTGGCCTATAATTGGCCAAGACCTCGGCATCAAGACCAGGCTTGAGCAAGGGACTCACGTCTGAGCATACCCTGCCAACTTATGGCGAACAAATCAGTACAAAAGGGGGTGTTGATGGATGGAGCATCTGAACCAATCAAACACTCACACCCAGTCAACAGATCTGGGTTTAATCCATCACCGTTCTTTAGCCCACTCTGCCACCCCAGTTCAGATATGGCCATATGCAAATCAGTCTGACCCTGTGCCTCATGGGACAGTCCAGCCCGAACTGCCAAGCCATACCTTCCCTGGACCGGAAACAAGCTTCCGAGGACCGGTTTCTGGCATTTCATCCGTCTTCAGCCCGGCTTGCTTGAATCCAGTGGCAAAGTGAGCAAGGGACTCACGTCTGAGCATAGCCTGCCAACTTATGGCGAACAAAGCGGTACAAAAGGGGGTGGTGAAGGACGGAGCATCTAAACCAATCAAACACTCACACCCAGTCAACAGATCTGGGTTTGATCCATCACCGTTCTTTAGCCCACTCTGCCACCCCAGTTCAGACATGGCCATATGCAAATCAGTCTGACCCTGTGCCACATGGGAACAGTCCAGCCCGAACTGCCAAGCCATGCCTTCCCTGGACCGGAAACAAGCTTCCGAGGACCGGTTTCTGGCATTTCAGCCGTCTTCAGCCCAGCTTGCTTGAATCCAGTGGCAGAGTGAGCAAGGGACTCATGTCTGAGCATACCCTGCCAACTTATGGCGAACAAAGCGGTACAAAAGGGTGTGGTGATGTTGGGGGTTGGAGGCTGTAGTCATGTCTAAAGCTCTTAAAGAAATTGATATGGGAAACACACTTTTTTTTAACCCCCCCCTATTGAAACTTTACCTGCACAACAAGATTCACTGGGGCACTTTCTTTGGAAGATTTCATAAAGATTCATCAAATGGTGCCAAAGATATAGGCAAGTCAAAAAACTATTTTCCGATGGAAACATGGTCCTAACTACAGCTTCCTACTGGCGACAGCCAGTAGGCAATATTCTCAGGAAGAAACAAGATTAAAATAATTTTATAGTGAGGTATGGTACTAAAAATATGGGTTCCATTAAATAAAAGCTAGAAATTCACTGACAAAACCAAGAGGTAAAGTGGCATCTTAGTTAGACCTTGTAATATTACAAAAACTTGAATTTTAAAACAAAAAACATTTTCAGTTTTAGTTTCCTCAGCTAACTAAACCCTGCACCCTTCCCATGCACTGCTTTTCACCTTACATATTACATCACTAATGGCATACTCAATGACATAATTGATTACATCATTGATGACATCTCAAATGACATCACTGATGACCTCACCCAACCTAATGCTGTTCAATTTACTATTCAAGCCAATGCATCTCTTCACAGAGAGATCCCTCCCTCAAGATACTCAAGTCCAATTAATTTCTATTTTTTTATGTATTCTAAATGATAAACATCCTTTACAATGACTGCGTTACAACACATGTCATAACCCCGCATATTTTACTCCGCAAAATCTTTTACAATGCATGGCTTTACACTGCAAACCATTACAACGCGTTCCCCATTACAACTCCGTGGTGGAGCGAGAATAGTAAAGGACGGGCCCTCTAGGGCCAGGCAGGTACTTATGACCACCTGCTAGGCCTTCCCAAATGAAGAATCCATCAGACAGTAGAGAATGGAAACTTACGTATTTATTGTTATTCTCTGCAGAGGAGCCCAGTCAGACCATCACCATAAGATGTTTGTCGAGGGGACTGACTCCCCAACATTTGCTAATAGAAGATAAACCATTCAGGAGACTTCGGCCACGCCTCTGGTGGAAAAGTACCTGTGTGAGCTGGACACAAACAAAGGAGGGACAGAGAGATAAGCCAATACCTGCCAGATGAGCATGCTATCAGTAGCCCAAGACCACTGCGCCGAGTCTCAGCACATCCTAACGTGGGAGCAAATATACATGTATAAAATGGAATGCAAAGCAGAATAATTGTCTTATTAGCAAGTCGGGCTGCTGCCTTGGACAGAGTACTCAATACAAATCTCCTGGCATTCAGGAAGGATCTAAAAACATGGCTCTTCTCCCAATAAGTACCTTGATTCTCGCTTCTCTGGAATTATCACTTCAGCGCCAGGACGCCGACTGGTAACAGCGCGCTTTATAAGTGTAAAAAATAAATAAATAAATAAATAAGTAAGGAAATATAATGAAATAAAGTATTCTGCTGAGGCAAGCTATTCTGAATTCTAAGGTCTAACACAGGCTCAGCAGAGACAGTCTAATAAGGATTACGAAATACAAAATGGAGTCACACTGGCTAACGAAAGCTTGCATGCTACCGGGGTAGCTCAGCGGTTGCATAATGTGAGCACATTTACATGTACTTTAGTCACACATTGATAACCTAATATAAGGGAGGTATCTGTCTGGTCAATGTTTTCTGGCTCAACAACTGTCGTAGCTCGGGAAACTGAGACATCCCTGCGCTACAGATGATGAGTTCTGCGGTAGTCGGGAGGAGCCAGATAGACTGGAGGCAGAAGGTAGGAAAGGTAACATGGCCCAGACCATCCCTCAGGTAAACACACATAACCACGGTCACTACAAATAAAATAAACATTGGGGGGTGGAGTCAATTGTGGACTTTTTGGCATTCTCAATGTAGAGGTGGTGTTACATCTGCTATTCCCCACGTCCACTGTTCCCATTTCCTGAACACAAAAGGGAGCCGGTACATCTGCAACCTCCAGAGGTATAGGCTTGTCCTCCGTGACATTACAGGTTTGGAAACATTGGTAATATTCTGATACATTAAACTGCAAGAATCTATCTCTGTCTATCCCTGTCTTATTGAGCTTTCTACCCTTATCCACCGCTGCAAGGCAGGAATGAAAAAATACTCGACCAAATCGTCCATCGCCTGAGGAAGTACCATACGGGAATCTATGCTGGGGATAAACTTTCATTGACATGGAATGGGAGCTGCGTCTCTTAAGATCCAAAGAGTCAGGCTGGGATATAGAACTAACCAAGCTAAGCAGAACAAACCAACCCTCATAGCCATCAATGTAGAACAGAGGCACAGGGAGCAGTCTTTCACGTTTATGTGTAACTGGAGGTAACAGCCCAGATACCCAACAATTTGTTGTATTATAAACAGCATGTGTTTGATGCAGAGTCTGCATGAAAACATTATCTTTATAAGACTTCCAGTGCTCTTGTTTGTGGGGTGTCAACATGCCAATGATATGTTCAGTGGGTGTTGGTGTAGTACCTATCCAAGCAGGCACAGGATATTTCTCTTCTGGGAAGAACAGTATTCAGAGTACAAACATCAAAGCAAGCAAAATAATTATTACGAACATCACTTTAGTCTTTGTGGACCAGGAGGACCAAAGAACCCCATGGGGGTGGGGGGTGGAGCCGCAAAAGGGCGGGCTGCTCCACATCAGAGATTGGGCGACCAAAGGGATACATTACGGGAAAAGTACTGGGGAAATTGGAGCCACTATACAACCAGCCAGAGGGATATTCTTCTTTCCTGTGTCATTCAAGAGCCTCACAGGCAGGCTCCTATCTTTCATCAAATGTTGTCTCCCACAGTGGAGCTGCACAAGGGCAACCCGACTGAGAACAATTGCGGCCCTTACTAAAAACAATCCTTCTTCTTTCAGGATAGGGCAACCTCCCTCTAAGGCAAATACCCTCAACGATCCTGCCCAGTTCCCAGGGTAGTGCACCAGTGTTCTTTACTCAAATCTAAAACAGGCTCCAGAGCTACAGCACCTGTGCCCAAAACTCAAGTCCTTTTCTAACTCCTGCGTTGCCCTGCTGATGCACTGTCCTTCCGTTGGGGTCGCAAATTGTAAATTGTGCGCACAGGCACTTCCTCATCAACAAACTCACATTCATTTGGGGATCGAGACTGTGTGTGCTCCAGGAGCTGGGGTATCGGGCGTCACATCGAATAAGACCCAGTCGCTCTCCTTGTCGGTCTGCACCCCTCTCAGCCGGGCGCCAGAAAAAGGATCAAAGCAGGGAACCAGCTCTGCTTCCTGGTCAGCGATCCTGTCCTTCACCCAGTAATTGTATGGAAGCGGAAGAAGCTTCCTCTTTACATGCGAAGCGTGCACCCAGTGCTTCCGGCTATTCACTTTCACAGCTGTCCGAGTGGCCAGGAGCACCTGGGTGGGGCCTCCCCACCTCAGCTCCAAACAGAATTTGCGCAGAAATTGACAGATCAGTATTAAGTCTCCAGGCTGAATACGATGTCCAGGACCCTCTGGCAATGGTTGTAGGGCGGCAGATATCTGTTGGTGGAGAGAATGCAGAACTTTAGACAAGGCATACAAATAGTCAATCAAAAGAGGGAATTCAATTTTAGAAAAACGCATAGGTCTCAGGATGCTCCATACATTAGCAGCGAATAACAGTACTGGGTTTGGGCTCCCAACAGTAAGGTCAACCTCTAATAACAAAAGAACTAAACGAATGCCAGTACTGCTATCTTACTTCTACTCTTTTTTGTGAGTGGCCATATTGAGAATACAACAACATGTACCATAGACTTCTTCTTCTGTCTGAATTGAATCTTTTTATTTTATTTGTAGAAGTAAGATAGCAGTACTGGCATTTGTTTAGTTCTTTTGTTATTAGAGGCTTGGCCTTACTGTTGGAAGCCCAAACCCAGTAGTGTTATTCGTTGATGTAGCAGATAGATATCTGCAAGATTATCCTTTCCACAGCGACTGTTCTACGTAAGTTTGACTGTGTTGGTTGGCGGTATTTGTCCCGCGTAGTTAGAAAAGGCTGTTGGTGGAAGATATCTAGTGAGAATAGTGAATTAGGTTGTGAGTGGTAGGATGACAGAAAATTAAACTTTTGCATACAGTGAGGAACATACAAAAAACTCCTAGATGCCCCCCTCTTTTTGCTTCAGCCTCATTGAATGCCTCGGCAAAAAATCTAAATGAGACTGATAAATTAGTGAGACTAAAGGAAAAACAGATAAGAACGGACCTTCACAGACATTTTCTATTACAACATTTAAGGGAAGGCTCAATACCAGGAGGGTTGCAAATAAAGAATGTCCCAGTGATATTTACTGAGCACCAACTCTATAAAAAAGGATTTAGTTTTATAGAAACCAAATGCAGCAGAGACCTGATGGTCCTGACAGTGGAAACACCACAAAGGATTTCAAAACAACAACTTGAGGAAATAGAGAGTCTGGAATCAGAAATTAAATCCAATCAATTAATAACCGACTCAAAGACCCTATTAGAAAAAGTGGATAAAGAAATATCAAAATTTAGAGATTATACGATTCACCAAAAAGGGAATCAATTTGAAAAAGACAAAAAGAACTTTACCTTTGAAAAAGTTTATACATACTTGCAGACACATTTTTATTCCAGACCAGAATCACGCAGACACCTACAAGAATTTCAAGGGAGATCTACAAACAATTTCATACAATTTTCTGATACATCGTCCTCCTCAAGTGGCAGTGAAGGAGAGGCTACTACCGACACACAGAGAAATACGAATAGAAGAGGATCCTTTCAGCAACAACAAGTTACTTTTTTAGGGAAAGGCCAACGAAGAGCATGGACACGTACAAGATACAATCAACAGCCATGGGAAATGTCTACTCGCCGCCAGAATTACAAAAATTGACACTATCACCAATATATCATTTGTCACAAAAGACCCTAACAAAGGAAGAGAAAAGTATATTGGAAAAAGATCTATCATTCGTTCCTTAAAAAAATACAGACTTTGTAAGATTAAAAACAGAAGCAATTGAATTTTGCCGCAAAATAAGATTATAGCTATAACGGATATGGAAAAGAAAAAAGATGGATCAAATATAATACATCTAAGTCCGAGAAGAAAGCCTTGAGTAATCTAAAAAATGACACTTCTGTTATAATAAAACAGGCCGATAAAGGCGGTTCTATTGTAGTGTGGGATGCCCTGAAATATACTTCTGAAGTGATGAGGCAACTTAATCACACTGAGTGCTATCGAAAGATCACAAAAGATCCAACATTGGAGTTGAAAAGTCAACTCCATGCTATCTTGGAAAAAGGCCATACCCAAGGCTTTGTTGGGAAAAAGGAATATGAATATTTACAAAGCAAAAGCCCAAGGATACCCCTGTTCTATGTTCTTCCGAAAGTATATAAAAATGAAACATCGTCGACCGGAAGACCCATAGTTTCAGGGTGTGAGTCACTTATGGAGCTAATTTCAAAATTCGTACATTTCTTTTTGAAACCATTCATGCCTGAGGTCAAATCTTTTTTAAGAGATACTACTGATTTTATCAATAAATTGACAACAATAGACTTTGAAGAAAATGTACACTATCTTGTTACGCTAGACGTGGTATCATTATATACCCAGATCCTCCAAGATGAAGGTCTAGATGTGATTGAGTCGTTTCTTGAAAGTAGAGAAAGGCGCATACAAGTACCCACTAATTTCATTATGGAGCTGGCAGACTTTGCTCTCAGAAGGAACTATTTCAACTTCAATGGTGATTTTTATTACCAAGTATGGGGAGTAGCAATGGGGCGTCCCTTCGCCCCGGAGCTAGCCGTGCTGTTCATGGCGAGATACGAAGCGAGATTTATCCACCAGAATAACCCCTTTGCAGAATTCATTGGCAATTGGAGTTGTTATATTTCCAAGTGTACTCGCTTGTCGATCTGAACTGCATCTACCATGATGCCCAGGGGCGACTCTGCTGGGAGGTGAAGCAGTGTGCTCCCGCACCAGTTTCTTACTTAAAGGCTCCCTCGAGCCGCTTTGAGCTGACGAGCTCGTGGAGAGGCACCTGCGCGCCTGGAGAGATACTGCGTTCCAAGAATACGGCAGCCTGCTCAGCAACCCCGAATAATTTTGCCTAATCTCTGCTGATGACGGATAATAATCCAGAAACACGTGTCCAGAGATGGCCAGCACTAATCTGCACCCACCTGGTGAAACACTCAAGACTTTCCAAGTGTACTCGCTTGTCGATCTGAACTGCATCTACCATGATGCCCAGGGGCGACTCTGCTGGGAGGTGAAGCAGTGTGCTCCCGCACCAGTTTCTTACTTAAAGGGTCCCTCGAGCCGCTTTGAGCTGACGAGCTCGTGGAGAGGCACCTGCGCGCCTAGAGAGATACTGCGTTCCAAGAATACGGCAGCCTGCTCAGCAACCCCGAATAATTTTGCCTAATCTCTGCTGATGACGGATAATAATCCAGAAACACGTGTCCAGAGATGGCCAGCACTAATCTGCACCCACCTGGTGAAACACTCAAGACTTTCCAAGTGTACTCGCTTGTCGATCTGAACTGCATCTACCATGATGCCCAGGGGCGACTCTGCTGGGAGGTGAAGCAGTGTGCTCCCGCACCAGTTTCTTACTTAAAGGGTCCCTCGAGCCGCTTTGAGCTGACGAGCTCGTGGAGAGGCACCTGCGCGCCTGGAGAGATACTGCGTTCCAATAATACGGCAGCCTGCTCAGCAACCCCAAATAATTTTGCCTAATCTCTGCTGATGACGGATAATAATCCAGAAACACGTGTCCAGAGATGGCCAGCACTAATCTGCACCCACCTGGTGAAACACTCAAGACTTTCCAAGTGTACTCGCTTGTCGATCTGAACTGCATCTACCATGATGCCCAGGGGCGACTCTGCTGGGAGGTGAAGCAGTGTGCTCCCGCACCAGTTTCTTACTTAAAGGCTCCCTCGAGCCGCTTTGAGCTGACGAGCTCGTGGAGAGGCACCTGCGCGCCTGGAGAGATACTGCGTTCCAAGAATACGGCAGCCTGCTCAGCAACCCCGAATAATTTTGCCTAATCTCTGCTGATTACGGATAATAATCCAGAAACACGTGTCCAGAGATGGCCAGCACTAATCTGCACCCACCTGGTGAAACACTCAAGACTTTCCAAGTGTACTCGCTTGTCGATCTGAACTGCATCTACCATGATGCCCAGGGGCGACTCTGCTGGGAGGTGAAGAAGTGTGCTCCCGCACCAGTTTCTTACTTAAAGGCTCCCTCGAGCCGCTTTGAGCTGACGAGCTCGTGGAGAGGCACCTGCGCGCCTGGAGAGATACTGCGTTCCAATAATACGGCAGCCTGCTCAGCAACCCCGAATAATTTTGCCTAATCTCTGCTGATGACGGATAATAATCCAGAAACACGTGTCCAGAGATGGCCAGCACTAATCTGCACCCACCTGGTGAAACACTCAAGACTTTCCAAGTGTACTCGCTTGTCGATCTGAACTGCATCTACCATGATGCCCAGGGGCGACTCTGCTGGGAGGTGAAGCAGTGTGCTCCCGCACCAGTTTCTTTGTTATATTGACAATGTTTTCGTGGTTTGGACCGGAAATGAGGAAAACCTAATCAAAATTCATGAATGGCTTAACAATCGAACAAAGGATATTAATTAAGTTCAGCATAAATCCTTCAAAAACAAAAATGGCTTTCTTGGATGTACAGGTATACCCGGCAGAAGGAGGACTTGTAACAACTCTTTTTAAAAAACAAACAGACCGTAACAAAGCCCTTCACTTTCTAAATAATCATCCCAGAAATTTAAAGGAAAACCTGCCCTATGGGCAATACCTTAGAATAAGAAGGAATTGCCATTACAAAGATGAATATACGTTGCATGCCACAAAATTGACAGAAAATTTGAAACATCGAGGGTACCCTCAGAAATTACTAAAAAGGGCATTGAAGTGAGCTTGGTGGACACAGAGTGAAGCACTTTTAGAAAAAAGAACAAAAGTCCAACTAGATAGAGTTGTGTGTGTATCCACGTATTGTCCAAATTCAAACCTCTTAAAGAAAGTGATTAATCAGAACTGGCACCTTGTAAAAAATTTGAACGAGACACTGCGTAACAAACCGCTGTTTGCTTTCAGAAAAGACCGCAGTATTGCCAACCAAATAGTGCGGGCAGCAATACCCCAGAAAAATCAAATTACAGTGAGATCATTTGTAGGTTTGCCCCAATACAAGGACACCACAAATGTGGGACTTGTATCTGTTGTGCCACCACAGAAGAAGGAGCCCTGTTCAAACACAACACAATACATTGGAAACACGAAGCGTTTACTAATTGTAAATCACGGAATGTAGTATACGGAATAAGATGCCCATGTAAGATGTTGTACATTGGTAAAACCAACCAAGAAGTAAGAGCGCGAATCACACAACATAAATCCAGAATTAAAAAGAACATTCAAATTGTGCCATTGGTGAACCATTGGAGGCTGAATAATCACACAGAAAAAGATCTAATATGGACCATCATTTCTAAAGTGGAGCAGGGGGGGGGGGTGGCATTGAAGAAAAGCTGTCCAGGAAAGAAGCAATGTTAATTGTGAAATTTAATACCTCAGTGGACGGGCTTAAAGAACTATCAGAAATGTATAAATTAAGCTGATGTCCAGCTGTTGTCCGAGGTTAAATATTTCTATAGATGAGTCAAAACGGCCTCTCTATAAGCAATCATGGGGGCACCAATCCCTCCTATGAATGGAGCACAAAGCATTGCCGATTTGAACTTTACCTGCAAATTCACCTGGTTTAATACCAATAAACACCATAAAAAAAAAAAAGGTCCAGAATCTGCAGTCACCCTTGCCAACATTAGTGCTAGGGGCAGCGCATCTGGCCATTGCAATCCTGTGCTTTCATGTATTTTTGCTAGTTTCAGTTTGAGAATGCCATTGAGTTTTTCAACAAGGCCGGCTGATTGAGGATGATTTGCTGCATGGAACTTTTGCGTAATTTGCAAA
Organism: Lissotriton vulgaris; assembly: GCF_964263255.1. Lineage (NCBI taxonomy): Eukaryota > Metazoa > Chordata > Amphibia > Caudata > Salamandridae > Lissotriton > Lissotriton vulgaris. Next base: position 816,269,530 of record NC_141696.1, on the reverse strand, counting down.
CCCTTTCACACCAAATCAATGACCTTGGCATTGAAGTGGCTCCCATTGTCACTCCAGATCAAACGTGGCAGTCCGTAGCATGGGAAGTACTCCTTTAGGGGTGCCTTTGCTGTTGCTAGAGCCGCATTCTCTTTAGTTGGGTAGGCCCCAACCCACTTACTGAATGTACAAAGTAACACTAGTACATACTTTAGGTTATTCACTCGTTCCATTTTGATGAAATCCATCTGGAGAGGAGAACCTTGAAAGGGAAGGAAGGTGGTGCGAAATTACCAGCACATTTAGGGGTGCTTTTTGCAGGATTATGCTTGAGACAAATGATATAGTGTCTCACCAAGTGTGCTGCAACTTTAGGGATTTTCTCTTTCTGGCATACTGGGTCTAACAGTTTACAAATGCCCTTTGCACTAACATGCGCTGGGCTATGGTGATTACAGGAAAAACGTATGCATTCTGCAACAACCACCTTTGTTTGCCTGACAAATCAGTCCAACACCCGTCCTCGTCTAAAAACCCTGTTCTCTCCTCCCCCATTGCCAATTTGTCTACAGTCGCCTCTCTTTGTATTTCCCTTACACTTTCCACAGTATTCTCAAACATTCCATTGTCTGGAACCCATCTTACAGGGCCTGCCACAAACATTTTACTCATCTTTGACCTAGCTGTCTCCTTAGCTGTCTGGTCCACAAACACATTCCCTCTCCCCACATAATCCACAACAGCTTTATGTGCGCTGCATTTTATTATAGCCAGTTGGTCAGGGAGTGTCAGTGCTGATAACAATCTGAGTATTAAGGGGCCGTGTTGTATTTTCTGCCCATGAGATGTCAGGAATCCCCTCTCTGTCCAGAGGCACCCAAAATTATGTGCTACGCCAAGAGCATACGGACTGTCAGTGTAGGCATTAACAGCCTGTCCCTCAATTCACAGGCCCTTAGGAGAGCGATCAATTCTGCAGCTTGGGCTGACTGATATGGGACATGGGATGTCTCAACTACAGTATGTAGTGTGGTGATTGCATAGGCTGCAGTAGTAGTGCCATCCGGCAGTTTGAAACAAGAGTCATCGACATATAGTTCCCCTTGTGGGTCAGATAAGTGAACATCAATCAAATCTACGCGTCTCTTTGCTTCTTCTTCTGTTTGAAACAGATAATCGTGGACATCATTATGCTCTCCTTCCGAAGGGAGGGATATGAACGTGACTGGATTCTAGGTGGCGCATATTTTTATGGTAATGTGCGGAGCAATTAGGGTCTGTTCATATCCAACGAGCACTGGTGAGGTGCATTAGTTTTCGTCTAGTTCAAATGCGTATCCACAGCGTGAGGTACCATTACTGTGAGGTCAGTATTGAGGACAAGCCCTGCCGATTGTCTCATCGATACTGCTGCCACCACACCAGTTCTCAGACAGCTCAGGAGCGCTGTGGCAACATTATCCAATTGGCTGAAAAGTAGGCTTAGGGTCTCTGCTCACCACCAAAATCCTGTGTCAGTAGAGAAAGCGCACGACCGTCGGGCACGTGTACATAGAGCATAAAAGGCTTCTTGTAGTCAGGAGTACCAAGCACAGGAACAGAGCAAAGCACAATCTTTAATTGTTTAAAAGCTTGCTGACATGCAGGCGTCCAAGGCAAAGGCTCCTGCACATCTTTGGTGGTGAAGTAAAGAAGGGGTTTAGTTAGCAGGGAGAAGTTAAGGATCCATTGCCGACAATACAAAGTTATCCCCAGGAAGGCGCGTACCTCGCGTTGGGTCTTAGTGACAGACATGTTAGTTATGGCAACTATGCGTTCTGGCCTTAGTCTGCGACCCTCCTTCGACAGTAGGTGACCTACATAGGTGACCTCCTGTCGACAATACTGAAACTTCGATAGGGACACTTTATGTCCATGGTGAGCCAAATGGTGCAGTAATTAACCGTGGCCTCTTTACAGCCCTGCTCAGTGTCTGAGGCCACCAGAAGATCATCAACATATTGTAGCGACACATTACCAGATGAAATTTGCAATGCATCCAATTGTGCTTTTAAAGCCTGGCTGTTAATGCTAGGGCTTTCCCTATAGCCTTGTGGAGCACGACAGAATCTAAAACTCCGAATGGCCATGGCAAATCCGAAAAGAGAACAGCTATCGGGATGGATGGGAATGCTAAAGAAAGCATTTTTTAAGTCAATGACTGAGAAAAATTTAGCGGTCAAAGGAATCATTGTTATGTCAGGCACCACAGGATATTGGGGAACCACCATTATATTTACCTCTCGCAAATCTATCACAAAACGGTAAACGTCAGGAGTAGCGTCTGGACATTCTAAAGGCTCTCGGAGCCCCACCTCTCTGCAACAAGTCTGGATACCCATTCCACCAATGTCCCTCCTTTCTACAGTAGACACATTGGTTGGGCCCCACAGGCGTAGCTGACGCGCCACCTCTATTGGACCTGGGGCCCGTGGACCTTGCCCCAAACCACGTCCTCTACCACCTCCTCTTGCAACCTGCTACATCAACACTCTCGTTTTCAAATCTTTTGTCTTCTTCTCCACTCTTTTCTTATCCTCATTCTCTCTATGCTCATAATACTGAGCCATACTTAATATGACTGATGGGGAGGACAAGGTACTCTCTGAGGCCTGCAGCAATCTCAGGGAGTAAATTAGTCACAAACCTGTTCACAAACAAACAAACACCACCCTCCTGTGACAAATCCTGACCACTAAAATCTAGGAAACCCCCTTCAAATCTGGTAAAGAAATCCGAAACACTCTCATCCTTCTTGTGACGACACATAGTCAACTTATCCTAATCCACTTTCTTTGGTGGGATAAGGGAGTGCATGTAGGCAATAATATGTCCAGGCAGGGCCAGTAGTTCTCCCCAGGCTTGTGCTCCTTATCACATGCTCTTATCTCTTCCCATGTACCACCCAGTTCCAGTGCATGATCCAGCATATGGACTTTCCTCCATATATCTACAGGTATCAACAAGCCAAAGAATAACTCTATGTCAGCTAACGTCATCACTGTGGAGGAGGATGCTTCTGTCAATTCCTTATAATACGCAGTTGGGATTTTTCTCGGGTCCGGTGACTGACTCTTTAGAGAAAGGACTTCACTCCTCTTCCAAGGGGTATAGATCCATTGCTCTTGAAACCGAGCGTCGACTCACTGTCTTATTACAGTATTTGTAGAGTCGCGCAATTCTAATATTTCAGGATGGTAACTAGGATGGACTTCCCTCATGGAATGTTTCGCCCCCGGTGATGGAACCTTCTGGAGTAATCTGCCTCGGTAACCCACTAAGGTGGACAAATGACTAAAAACCTAATTTGGGGCCATGTCTGCAACGGTCTCGTATGTCATAGACAATCTGAGGTGCTGTACCCTGAAAACACTACTCCCACAAGTGTATCAGAGTGGCCAACATGTGTTTAAGGGCATGTTGCTGTATGAAGGGCTCATAATCTTTGATCACACTCCACACATCCTCCACAGTATAAATCGGGTGTCGTGCCCACTGAGCTGCCTGGTTGCCTACCATCTGTTTCACCTCAGTGCCTACAGCAGAGCGCACTAACACCCACAGAGGGAATAGTAGATGCCGAAACGGGTAACATCACAAAGGGGGCTAGAGTGGGGGATGTAAGGGGAAGGGTAGTGGACGAGGCGGAACTAAGAAATAAGACAGGAGAGGGAAGGGACAGCACAGGGGAAGTGGCAGTGTTTGGTCCTGTTACCGGCGGGAATGCAAAGGAAGCAAGTGGGACTGAGGCTGATGCAATGGTGCCGGGAATATCAGAGGGAGCAGTCCCAGGTAAGCATGGGCGGAAAATCCGTTTCGCTCGTGGATTTTGCGGATTTTCGGTAAATTCCCAATCCGCGAGATTCGCGAATTTCCCGCAAAATCCGCAAATCCGCGAGCAGCGGATTTGCTCGCACTGTTCGCGTGAGTTCGCGGCTTCCCAGTTCAACCTCGCGCCCCGCGAATAAGCGCAAAATTGCAGAAATACGATCTTAGCAAAACTGAAACTACTTACCAGGTTCAAAAATTCAGGCTCATCATTAGTAGCCATTTCCTGTAGTGCTTCCTGAGGGGCCCCTCCAGAGTTCAGTTGCCAGTTGCAACTATTATGTGACCCTGCTCTGAACCTCAGAATAGTTACACATATGCCACAAAGGTCCTGAATTACAGCTAAGGGAGACAAGCAGGAGCCAGGCTGGAAGTTCAAATCCATTAATCAGCCCCTAATTCATTATTGTCAGTTGGGGCAGGGCAGGTGTTGTAACTAATTTTGCAACAATGAAAGCACTTAGCAAGTGCAAAAGATCACTAATCAGGAAGCACTAAGGAAGCAGGTGCCAGCTAAAAAAATATTCTGTGACACATTAATCAGCCCCAAATTAATTCAGTATTTACAACAAGGGGTGGTGAGGGACAGAGTCTCTGAATTAAACAGAATACTCTCACCCAGTCAAGAGATCAGGGCTAGATCCAACACCGTTTTTTAGCTCACTGCACCATCCCAGTTTCAGAACCTGGCTGTATGCAAATTAGTCTGTTCCTCTCCCAGTGCATGATGGGAACAGGGCAAACCAAACTACAAAAGCCAATTCTTACACTGGGAAGGAAACAAGCTACCGGGGACCGGTTTCTGGCATTTCAGCCGTCTTCGGCCCGGCTTGCTTGAATCCTGATGATGCAATGAGCAAGGGACTCACATCTGAGTATACCCTTCCACGCTTAGGGTGGACAAAAATATTTACAACAAGGGGTGGTGAGGGACAGAGTCTCTGAATTAAACAGAATACTCTCACCCAGTCAAGAGATCAGGGCTAGATCCAACACCGTTTTTTAGCTCACTGCACCATCCCAGTTTCAGAACCTGGCTGTACGCAAATTAGTCTGTTCCTGTCCCAGTGCATGATGGGAACAGGGCAAACCAAACTACAAAAGCCAATTCTTACACTGGGAAGGAAACAAGCTACCGGGGACCGGTTTCTGGCATTTCAGCCGTCTTCGGCCCGGCTTGCTTGAATCCTGATGGTGCAATGAGCAAGGGACTCACATCTGAGTATACCCTTCCACGCTTAGGGTGGACAAAAATATTTACAACAAGGGGTGGTGAGGGACAGAGTCTCTGAATTAAACAGAATACTCTCACCCAGTCAAGAGATCAGGGCTAGATCCAACACCGTTTTTTAGCTCACTGCACCATCCCAGTTTCAGAACCTGGCTGTATGCAAATTAGTCTGTTCCTGTCCCAGTGCATGATGGGAACAGGGCAAACCAAACTACAAAAGCCAATTCTTACACTGGGAAGGAAACAAGCTACCGGGGACCGGTTTCTGGCATTTCAGCTGTCTTCGGCCCGGCTTGCTTGAATCCTGATGGTGCAATGAGCAAGGGACTCACATCTGAGTATACCCTTACACGCTTAGGGTGGACAAAAATATTTACAACAAGGGGTGGTGAGGGACAGAGTCTCTGAATTAAACAGAATACTCTCACCCAGTCAAGAGATCAGGGCTAGATCCAACACGTTTTTTAGCTCACTGCACCATCCCAGTTTCAGAACCTGGCTGTATGCAAATTAGTCTGTTCCTGTCCCAAATTAATTCAGGTCACTTGAGGCAGGGAAGGTGTGCTTGCTTTGCCACAATAATGTACACTGACTGGACAACCAGAGGGTGCTGTGATGAAACAGAGGGTGGCATGGGTGGGCCAGAGGGTGGCATGAGTAGTCAGAGAGTGGCAGTGGTGACAGAGAGTGGCAGTGATGAAGAAGAGTGTCCCAAACAGGCTGGACACGTAGAAACAACAAGTTCGCGAAACTTTCGACCCGACAGGTAAGTTCGCGTTTGCGAAATTGTACAAAACCCTCGCGAACTGGCAGAAACCCGCGCGAACACACAAAAAAAAAATCTGCAAATTCGCGAGAATTCGCGGATTTTGCGAATTACAAGTTCGCAAATCCGCAAAATTCGCGAACGCGAGATTCGCAAAATTCGCCCATGCTTAGTCCCAGGGGCCAGAGCTGGGGAAGTGGGGACCGCAGGGTAGATCCACTGCCGGGCATAGGGTGGCAAAGGACGAGAGTCCAGAAGCTCTTCAACTAACTTGTCTCCCTCGCAACATAACTTTTATCAGTCAGTCAGTCAAATTTGCTTTATTCGAGGTTCACTCATTAAAGCATAGAAATTCCATTATGATACAGTAAAATAAAGACTAGTTAAAATTTGATGTACAAGCAAGTAATTTAAAAACATAGTATAATTGCACCATAAAAATTACATATAAAATGCAGATACTCATTTAATACATTATCTTACCAGATCAGTGATAATTTAGAAAGAAGACAATTTCAGTGATCTAGGAACTTCTGTCTAACAATCCATGCCCATCCTAAATATTTAGCAGTAGCTATTGATATGGGGAGTAAAGTGCTAGTGCGTATGATTCTTAAGGCTTCAGTATTACTGGTAGTACCTAAAGACTTACACAGTGGAGTTAACCAGATGCGTCTTGGTATTACATAGGCCGAGTAAGCAAATAGAAAATAACCAGTTGTTTCCTTATGTACTCCACATGCTGGACAATTGCTGGTAGACGGACCGCCCCACCTACCAGTCAAAGATCTAAGGGGTAGGGCACCTGCTCTAAGTTGGAAGTGGAGCTTCCTATCCCTAGGTATAGTTATAGCATCCCAATAAAGCTCTAAGTTGGGGTTGGGCTTTGCTTCTAAAAATCCTCCAGCCATAGTCGAGGAGCTGGTACCACTCCAATTTCGATAGGCCACCTTCTTCCAATAAATATCTTTTAAGACTTTTTTTGATGGAAATAGTGCTGTCTCTGGATGTTCCCACAACCTTTGGAGACCTAGACATTCCAGCGTTTCTCTGAGTACATTTAACCAACTAACTTTATGGAAAACGTCAGACTTGATAATGTCTAGGAATCCTACCGCATAGTGCGAAAGTTCTGGAGTAGTCCAGAGCCTACGCCTGAGGTTCCGTGACAATTGTAAGTGGTGTTTTCGACTCGCCCGAATATGGTCGAGTCTGGTATCTATGAACCGCAAATGACGAGTTTAGTGGGTGTACGCATTTTCGCTGTGCTAGCCTAAACCGTTCGTTTGTTTCGTGGGTTTCTTCATCTGAACCCACGGGTTCCATTTTAGATATGGCATCCATTTTGTTTCTTGCCCTCAAGTAGCCAGCGAACGGACGCTGTCCGCTTCGTGACCCTGGGATTCCCAAACTCTTGCGGAAGACACGTGTTCCTTTGAGGGTGTCTTTATGATGAGGGGGATGACACTGTAAGGCAGATGGCCCGCTCGAGGCTCATCTTGCCGTGCCGGTCTATTGTCTCAGTTGTGCATTCATTAGGCACGTCTCCTTTGATCCCTGCAATCGTGTTTCCTGATACCACCCCCTTTTACACTCTCTTCGATCTGTTCGCTATCCTCGTCTTCCTCTGCACCTGTTTCTGCCTCTTCCTTGATTTGTTTACAGCTGAACGGAATGCACTAATGGTGGGAAGAAGTACTTTTACAGTTAGGAACTGCCAAATGCTACTGTAATTATGTTGCGGGCCCTGAATACATGAAAGCGACCCCCTATGACATTTACTGTGGGAACCGGGTTGTAACCTTTTGTCTGTCATGTTATCCTATGACGAAAAACTGTATAAAAAGAGCGATCCACAGATACAATTCGAATCAGACTCCGTGAACTTACATGCTATGTACTTCTCGTGACTTCTGTGTTCCCTGCAGTAAATAAACCTCGAATCTTTGACGCCGAAGGAAGTGTCCCGTGTCTCTGTCATTTGTACGCCGGAACAGGTAACCCACGAAGGTTTCAGGTGTTATCCCTGGCACCGCTGGGTCTTAGAAAAACCCAGTCCTTCAGTTGTTTTCTTTTTTTATTCAGCGGTTCCCGTTTTCGCACATTTCCCGCATTCCTAAATTCTTCTTAAGAGCAAACGCTTACGGTGTGCCCACACTATCGCAACCAATCTCCCAAGGTAACTAACCGAGCAACCATAGATTGCTTAACATTTTTTCAAGTTGTTTAGTATGTGCTATTCAACAGGGATATCCTCCCGTCATGTTTCTTTCAGTAACCGCCGCTGAAAAGCTTTCCTGAAATTACTTGCCCCAGCACCCTCAGTCACCATTCTCGTCAATCTTAGGATAACATCCCATTAGCAGGTATGCGTTTTTTTATTTCTTTTCGGAACCATGAGAAAGCTCAGCTCCAGTTTATATTCCATTTCCTAATTTAGCATTTCGTTTTTTTATACAGAGCCGTGTAGTGCATATTCCATTGTGCTTTGAGACCACCGTCAATTAGCATTTTTGTATGCCACAGATACTTTTCCATCCCATTTCCACTTTTGGCAGTCATATTATTAGCACAATGTCTACATGGAAAGTCCCGTTTCTAATCTTTCACAGGTTATGTTTTCGGCAGCTTCTCACTTACCCATTAGCAGCACAGTATTTTCTACATTTACTCAGTCAACGGATGCATAGATGTAACCATGATCACCCACAGCATTATAGTAATAAGCACAAACTCATATTCCCTGTGCAACTTTATGATAAAATCCTTGATGCTGTACACATTTTTTTAGTGTTCATATTAATTCTGATACCACACGAACGTGTAAAAACATGGTTTCTTCATGACAACTTTGTGTTTCTTCATAGTTTACATGATATGAATTTGCAGTACATTTTTCGCATTTATATTGGGTTTGATATCATGTACATGACATATAAGGCTTATATCTGTCTACTTGCACGGTTTATTTGTAACATGTGTGCAATACCCTTAAGAAGGTCTGATGTGATCACTACATGACGTGATGTGTTTTAGAGTATATACTGCATTATGTAGGTCAAGCCTGCTGGAACACAAATCAAGGCTTCAACTCTCCTTCTAATGTACTATGTTTTACACCATTATATTTCATTGCTCCCCTCTAGTGTCCTTTAATTTTTTTTAAACTGTATATATAGCTTTATATTTCTCCATTCTTTACTGATAAGCCTTCTGTATGTTCTAGGATTTCGCCCCTGAGGAAGGGTACCTTCGGGTCCCGAAATGCATTGGGCTTCGATTTTCAAGATTATCAATTTACTTCATTCAATGAATTATTCATGATCTATGTATTTGAAATGCTCAGAGATATGTAAATAGAATATATGTTGTAGAAAATACTCTACTTATGTGTAAACACAGATTTATTGTTCTTCAGAACGTATAGACAAACATTAATATACATGAGTACAATGCATTAATGTATACATGTTGCACCAAAGTTCTATGAATTAAACAATAGAACTAGAAACCACACATTATTTATTGAGTCTCCGATTAATCTGAACAGTTGTTTTTCCTAAATTGTTGGAAAAGGAATATTCCATTAGGAACAGTGCGCACTACAAGTAGGTTTCCTCCTACTTAGTCGTTCATCGCTGCATCAGTGGTACCGGTCCAAAGCCCGACGATCGTGAGGAACTTCGTGAGAAATCTCCGAGGGAAGATGCACCCCGCTTCATCGATCCTGTTGTCATAACAAGTGGCCCGACGACTTTTCCCGCGAAGATCCCCGCCTCCTGACGGCTGCGACGGACTGCTGCCCTGACTGTAGACCTGTTTTGGCGCCTGGCGTAGACCTTGGTACAGCGAGACGATTGACGGGCTTTCCTGGTGACGCCATTGATCTTTGAGTTAAGTATTTGTGGGTCGCTCCCAAAGTCCTTTGTTGTTGTGGGTGCTTAGTCGTTGCATGGTTCCATTGCATTTGTGGTTCTTGGTATTTTGTTCTTTGTTGTTCTATTTGACGTCTGCAGTCGCCAAAAACCGAGGGTTTTTGCACTTTTGCAGGGACATTGTAATCCAATAACCCTTGACGTTTGTGAAACTCGGTTAGTGTGCACGATGCCTGGCCGTAGTACTTTGTTCAGTTGCTTTAGAGGTTGTGGTGCGGATTCCCGGTTGGAGGACTCGTGTCTGATACCTCCGGTCGGAACTCCAACTTACGAATTATATAGTCGACATGGTTTGGGTCCAATCACATTCAACGAGTGTTGGGTTTGTTACACTAAAGATGACGGTGTCCTTGGTTGGCCACCTCATGGCAGTTTTGAGGCCCCGATTTTAGATAATCTTGAAGCTAAATTGTTCCAAAGAAAAGCAAGGCCGGCCATGTTTGATTCCTTTCGGTTATGGCGTAAAGAAGCCAAGCAGAAAGAAATCAAGCAGCTTAAACGTAATAAGAGAGAAGGTATCGTTACAACGATGAAAAATGCAGAGCAGTTTCAGCGAGACAAAGAAGAGAAGGAAAAGGAAATTTTTGATATATTACAGAGTATGACAGTGGATAAGTGTTACCCCGCTTTACCGACGGGTACGGACAAGAAGGGAGAGGAAGCAGTAGAGGACCCTTTGTTGTCTTATCTACTAAAATCGCCACCTCCATATGCACAGGATACCACAGCTCCTGTGGTTCCTCCTGTTCCTCAACCTGCTGTTCCGGCAGCTGTTCCTCTTGTTCCTGTTCCTCTACCTGCTCCTGTTCCTACTGCTCCCCCGTCTATACCTTCTCATACTACTGTTCCCGCTACTTCCACTCTTGTGGCTACTCCTGCTGCTCCTTCTGTTTCTGGCTCTTCTATTGTTACCCCTATGCTTCTCTCTTCTACCCCGTCTGTTCGACGTCGTGTTCCTGCTGTTGCTGCTAACTTCTACACTTCTCTTGGACCGATTCTTGGGTCTGCTGGTTCTGATGCTTCCCAAAGACGAAGTCAGCTTCCTGGTGGTAGGGAACGTGACACGCTATATAATATGGCGAAAAATTGGATTAGATATCCCCTTAAGAATCCTCCACGTATAGTTGTTGAGACTTTTTCTCAATTCAATGAGCCAACACAGAGATTCGTGTTCGAAGAAATGTGCAAGCTCTTACGCGATGAGATATCAGTAGATGCGGCTGATGATGTATTGGCTGCTCTCACTGACCTTCAGCTCCAGTTTTCGAGCGGTATAATTGTGGGTAGCAATGTTCGACATGCTGTCGAGCAGTTACTATCTTTTCGTACTGCTATAATGCCTCGAGCATTGTTTAAAGACGAAACTGAGGAATGGATAGCAACGCCTGGTCAGTATCCCATGCGCGAAGTTCCACCAGTGTGGATGCCAGGTGATGCTACTGTTAATCCTGCTATTTTACCACACTTCCAGAGAGTATGGATACACCTTCCGTGGAAACGATCGGAAGTCTTGCAGGTTAAGCAGACTTTGCCCGACCCTCGCAAAAATCCTGCAGGGTACTATAAAGAATTGTCTCAGCTAGTGGATGCTACGATAATGAATATTGCCGACATCGATATGCTGTTTGGCAATGTCGTACCGCAGCCGGTATCGGTGAAGATTCGTCAGGAAAATCATGTAGCTGAGTTAGGCGGTGATTGGCCTGCTCTTGTGGCGGCGGATGCCCGACAAGTTGATGGGGCTAAGCCTGAACAGTTAATTACGGCTTTGCCTCAGAGAATAATCACCCTTGTGAAAACGCTTATGCCAGCTATGAAAGTTAACTGGGACAAATTGTCCGCTTGTAAGCAAAAGAAGGACGAGAGTGTCTCCGATTTCTTCACGAGATTTGAGGAGGCATTCATCGATCACAGTGGTCAAGATATGGGCACTGAGGGAGGTCAGAGACTGTTTGTGGACAAATTTGTGTCGAATTTGTTGCCGGACCTAAGCAACAAGTTAAAAAATTCAGAGAGTGCGTGGGCTGTTTCCACTTCTGCCCAGATATTGGCTACGGCCCAATATTATGAGAATAGAGAGAAAGAGGAAAATGATTGTGCAGATAAAAAGACGAAAGAGCTCAAAACAAAAGTGTTGTTGCAACAAGCGTATCCTCCGCGCTCAAATCAGAATGATTCCCAGCAGCGGAATAGATCGCAATCGCAGTCATCTCGGTCACAATAGCGAAATGACTCTTCGCAGAGATCTATGCTTGGGTACAATCAGTGTGCCTATTGTAGGGGTGAGGGTCATTTGAAATTTGACTGTCCGGTTTTGCGTGATCGGAATAGTGGCAATTCATCTAGAGGAGGCCGTAGTGGTCCTCAACAGGCTTCACGAGGTAGAGGTTGTGGTGTTACGCAAAATCAAAATGATCGTTCTAATAATTCCTCTGATTCTAATAATTGTTTCGATCAGCGTGGATCATCATCAGGTAGATCCGCACAGTACAATGTGGATGATTATTACGTCGATCAGGGTGCTGACGACGGTAATTACTAGGACAGCCATAGACAAGGAGAGGGAGTAGTATCAGTTCCGGTTGATCAGAGAGGGCCTTACGTCGCAGTTGCCACCTCGGGCGTAGTTGAGCCTTTTCTGTTGGACACTGGTGCAGCGAAAAGTTCCATCATGCATTCGAAACTCCCTGGCGCACCTTTGTCTGGCTTAACAAATGTTTCCGTTGGATTCTCTGGCGCCCCTGTTAGCAATCCGGTTTCTCGCCCTTTGCCCCTTACAATTGGGCCTCGTGAGCTGCAAGCTCCTTTGATTTTAACTACTGGTTGTGGTGAAAATCTTTTGGGCCTGGATTTGCTGAAACGTCTGTATGCGACTTTGTATTGTTCTCCTGTGGGAGTAAAGCTTACATTGGGCGAGAGAGTTATCTCTCCTATGTACTTGTCCATCGATAAGCTCCCACCGGAATTGTGTTCTCTTCCTGCATCTTTGTGGGCAACAGGTCCCAATGACGTGGGCCTGCTTGACATCTCCCCTTATGTTGTTCATCTGAAATCCAATGTGCGCTTACCACGTATTCCCCAGTATCGTATCTCCCTTGATGGTGAGAGAGCGCTGTTAGCGATCATCTATGATTTGATCGAGAAAGATGTTATCGAGGAGACTCAGGGAAACGTGTGTAACAGCCCTGTGCTGCCCATTTTGAAACGCACTGATCCATCTAAGCCTCCTGTTTATCGTTTTGTCATTGACTTACGGGAGGTGAATAAAATTGTGATTCCTCAGTTCCCTGTGGTGCCTGACATTACGGCTTTACTGACTCTGATTCCAGCATCTGTGTGCTGGTTCTCAGTGATCGATCTGAAGAAAGCTTTCTTTAGCATTCCGATTGCTGAGGAGAGTAGGGACCTTTTCGGTTTCTCTCTAGGTGGCCGCAGCTTTAGGTTTAAACGCGCTCCTCAGGGCTACTGTGAGAGCCCATCGATATACAGCCAAGCCTTGAAGAGCCAACTTGACGCGTTTGTGTTACCGGCCGGTGCGGCCTTGATCCAATATGTCGATGACTTATTGGTGGCTGCGGACACACTGGACATTTGCAAAATTGCTACGGTGTCGTTGTTGCAGCATCTCTGTGACTTACATCATAAGGTGTCACCTTCTAAACTGCAATATTGTTGTCAAGAAGTAACCTATCTAGGTCACTTATTGTCAAAGGAGGGAAGAAGGTTGACCCCAGAGAGGATTGCAGCGATTGCTCGAATGACTGTGCCAACAACTCAGAGAGATGTGCGTGCCTTTTTAGGTATCACGTCATACTGCAGGCAATGGATTCCACATTTTTCATTGTTAGCGAAACCATTGGTAGCTCTTACGTTCAAGGATGTTCCAACTCCTTTGCCATGGACGGAAGAATGTCAGAAAAGTTTTTCTGAACTACGTGATGCGTTGTGTTCGGCCCCTGTGTTAGGTACTCCTGACTACAGTAAGCCGTTTACACTATACGTTCACGAGAGGGAAGGTTGTGCGTTGAGTGTTTTGACGCAACAATTCGGTGGTAAGCAGCGTCCATGTGCATATTTTTCCTCGACCTTGGACCCGGTAGCTAGAGCATTGCCGAGTTGTTTGAGAGCAACGGCGGCAGCTGCGATGTCCATCCGACAATCTGCAGGATTGGTCATGGATAATATGCTTACGGTGATGGTTCCGCATGCAGTTGACACTCTCTTGAATCGTACCAAAACCCAACATTTGACGAGCGCAAGGTTGTCTGGTTATGAGTTGACGCTTCTGGCAAGTCACATTCAAATAAAGCGCTGCAATGTCCTAAACCCGGCGACCTTGTTGCCAACCAATATGGAATCAGATGAGGTAGCACCACACGATTGTTACTTACGAACTGAGGAGGAAACAAAGGGTCGTGTTGACCTAAAAACACTCCATTGGAAGAACCCGATGGTACCTTGTATGTGGATGGTTCGTGCTTTAAGTTGCCGAACGGTGATGTGACGACGGCGTATGCTGTGGTGACGTTGAGTACGGTTGTGGAGACTGCGAGATTGAATCAGAACTCTGCACAGGCGGCGGAGTTAATTGCCTTAACCAGAGCGTGTGTTTTGTCGAAAGGGAAACGGGTGAATGTGTTTACGGATAGTCAGTATGCGTTCGGTGTTGCACATAGCTTTGGACGATTGTGGAGAGAGAGAGGTTTTATGACATCGCATGGTGCGAAGATTCAGCATGGACAGCTTGTGAATGATCTTTTGGATGCACTTACATTGCCCAAGCAGATGGCGATTATTAAATGTAGTGCACACCGTAAGGTGACGGATGATGTTGGTCGTGGCAATGCGTTCGCTGATGAGATTGCTAAGGAGACTGCAAGAAACCTTACAACTAGAATGTATGTGACGAGTTCGGTAAGGTGGCCTGCAGAAGCTGGTATGTGTGAAGACACTATTGAGAGTGTGAAAGCGATTCAGAATGAGGCCACCGAGACTGAAAAGACCAAGTGGAAAGAGAGTACAGGAAAGCTGGATGCGAATGGCTGTTGGATTGATTTGTCGGAGAATAAAAGGTGGATGTTGCCGGATGCGTATGTGCTAGCTGTTGTGACTATGGCACAAGGCTTGTCACATATTAGTGCGAAAGGTATTTGTAAGTTGTTGTCCCCAGTATGGAAGAATGATGGTATCGCTAAGTGTGCTGAGAGATTGGTCAAGAATTGCATGATATGTATGATGTACAATCCTGGCAAGGGAACTCCTACACCCCCTGGCCACTTTGCTCCTCCTTTATGTCCCTTTGAAGTAATTCAGTTGGATTTCATCCATATGGAGCGATGCAATAACCTAAAATACATTTTAGTTGTGGTTTGCGCATTCTCCCGATGGATCGAAGCCTACCCTCTTAAAGACAATACTGCTCTGTCCACAGCGAAAGTCCTACTGAAGGAATACTTTCCTCGGTATGGAATGCCACGGATTGTATGGTCTGATAACGGAAGTGAGTTTGTGGGGAGTGTGATGAAGAGTGTGTGTAAGGGCCTTGGAATTACACAAAAGTTCCACAGCGCCAACCATCCCCAGTCAGCAGGTTTGGTTAAGGGATACAATGGAACTCTCAAACTAAAACTCGCAAAGATTCAGGCTACGACTGGTCTCTCGTGGCCTGACGCTTTGCCCTTAGCTCTTCTGTCAACTAGGGCGACTGTACACTCTCTAGTAGGGCTCAGCCCATATGAGATTGTGTTCGGCCGTCCTGCCAATGTTTGGGGGGTCCCTAGACCCAGTGTGTTCGCTGATCTTGAGTACCCAATGTTGATTGATTATCTTCATGATCTGACTGCTAAACTGAGGTTAATTCACCAACAGGTTTTTGAAGCACTGCCGGCGCAGACGGAGGGTCCAGGCCACCAGCTCCAGCCCGGAGAATGGGTGGTTACGAGGAACTTTGGCCGAAAACGAAATCTTGAGCCGAGGTTCATCGGGCCCTACCAGGTGCTCCTTGCCACGAGAATTGCTGTTCGTTTGGAGGGCCGCAAACACTGGGTGCATGCCACCCACACCAAGAAGGTACCGATCCCTTTGCCAGCGGACTCGTGGGTGAGGAAGGGCATCACCTCGTCTGAAGCTGAGGTTTTGCCGAACTTTGTTCCATTCAGTGACGCTCAGCCTGTGGGAGATACCTCAGTGCAGCCGGACGATACTGTTGAACATTTGTCATCGGAGAACTCAAGATCTGAACCATTGTCTAGTCGACAGGATTCTGTTTCACCATCTGACCAACTGTTCGAAGATCAGACTCGTCCTGGGAGAAGCAGATATTTTCTCCGTTCCAACACTAGAGACTAATAAAATATTTTTTGCTTTCTCCCCTGACATTCACGTTACCCCATTATCACTCTGAACATTTTCGAAAAACTGCAAATTTCGTAAATTCTGACTCCTTTTCTGCATATGTGTGTTTGTTTCCACAGCTAGGAGATTTTGTATATACTGTTTAATTAAAAGTACCTTACATCCGGGTGGACCGTAGGGCCGTGCGGGTACTTCCTTCTGTTTAGTAGGTCCTGACACTAGGTTGGAGACCGTCAATTCCTAGGAACTCCTGGGGATTGACTAATGCTACACAGAACGAAGTGCGTCAAGAACGTTGCGGACGGTTTTAGACGATGGCTTTCTCGAAGCTGTCGGAATTAGAAAAGACTCAATCTCAAAGATTCGAACTGCATAGAATTGCACGTACCAAATGCTTCATGTTTCAGGTGTTCCTTCTGTTCCTAACTGTTTCTTCGTTGTTGGTGGGTGGGGTGTATTATATGATACAGTCGTTATTGCCTTCTGCCTCACCTACCCCTTCTCCTGAACCTAAACCTACCTCCACTGTTTCTCCTCATTCTTTTCACATTCTACCCCAACACGATCAGGTTAGACGTGCGGAATTTATGAACAATTCCTTCGTTCAGCTCCTTCATCAGCATCAGTTGGTGATGAACACTACCAATTGTTGGGTGTGTGGGTTAATGCCACATACCACCGATAAGGGAATTCCGTACTTGGTCCTTCCTTACAGTTCCCAGGGTTCAGCTCGAGCATTCCAAACAATGTTTCGTAGCGCACTAGATTCTTACCCCAATCGAGAGCCACGTTCTCCACACTTTGGTCCCGGCCCGTACCATAAGTCTTTGGCAATAGCGATTGCCGATTTAGATAGAGATATCTTTGATCCATCGCTTATTCCAGAGGAAGAGGTGCGAGCCTATAGGGATCTGAGTGAGGCTGAGTATAGCGTGCTAGTGGGCGATAGACAGCTTAAAAGTTCATCTCCAATCTGGATCGTACCCCACCTCGGTAATTTCTGCTTGAAAGGTCGTGGCCGAAGCCCGAGAGCTCATCTTGGGGAGAGTGCTTGCACTGAAACGCATGTTTTACCAATGCTCTCTTCCCCTGTTCTCCTGACTGCCAAGGGTACGTACTTTGTTTGTTACGACCGTGCATATACATGGTTGCCCCTTGACTTCTCGGGCACCTGTTATATTGCAAATTTGCTGCCACCGACTTTTACGGTTGCCTCAGATTATCACAAGACCAGAGTTGTGAGAGGCGTGATTAGCAAAGAGGACACTGCCGGTCAAGAAGCAGGAGACTTCTTTAAGGGTTTCTTGCCGTTTTGGGGACCTATGATCAATAGTAGGAACCTGAGACAGTTGACTCGAGTGGTGGAATCGACCGCTAATATCACTGCGAGTGCCCTTGGCAACATCACAGCAGAGCTTCAGGCGGACAGGCTTATGACGTTACAAAATCGTATGGTTTTAGACATCGTCTTAGCAGATAGAGGTGGAGTATGTAAGGTGATCCATTCGAGTTGTTGTATTTTCATTCCTGACAACGCTCCAACTGTCTATCAAGCCATCTCGAAGTTGCATAAGATCTCCGAGTCCATACACGTGGACGTAGGGGATTGGACGCTACTAGGGTGGTTTTGGGGCCTGATGTCGACATGGGGTTGGAAGATTCTGATGATCATTGGGGTTGTTGTAGCATTTCTGTTCACGTGTTGTCTTTGTGTGCAGTGTGGTCCTGCCTTATGTGGTCTCTGTGCTACGACGTGTATAAGGCGGCCGCCTGTTACCAAGAAAGCGCTGATGGATAGAATAATGTTGCAGCAACATCTGGATGGTCTGATGAATATCGAAATCGATTCTGATTCCGACTAGTGCTTGCCTACATGAGGGCAAAAGGAGCGTCTGAGGTTCAGTGACAATTGTAAGTGGTGTTTTCGACTCGCCCGAATATGGTCGAGTCTGGTATCTATGAACCGCAAATGACGAGTTTAGTGGCGGTACGCATTTTCGCTGTGCTAGCCTAAACCGTTCGTTTGTTTCGTGGGTTTCTTCATCTGAACCCACGGGTTCCATTTTAGATATGGCATCCATTTTGTTTCTTGCCCTCAAGTAGCCAGCGAACGGACGCTGTCCGCTTCGTGACCCTGGGATTCCCAAACTCTTGCGGAAGACACATGTTCCTTTGAGGGTGTCTTTATGATGAGGGGGATGACACTGTAAGGCAGATGGCCCCGCTCGAGGCTCATCTTGCCGTGCCGGTCTATTGTCTAAGTTGTGCATTCATTAGGCACGTCTCCTTTGATCCCTGCAATCGTGTTTCCTGATACCACCCCCTTTTACACTCTCTTCGATCTGTTCGCTATCCTCGTCTTCCTCTGCACCTGTTTCTGCCTCTTCCTTGATTCGTTTACAGCTGAACGGAATGCACTAATGGTGGGAAGATGTACTTTTACAGTTGGGAACTGCCAAATGCTACTGTAATTATGTTCCGGGCCCTGAATACATGAAAGCGACCCCCTATGACATTTACTGTGGGAACCGGGTTGTAACCTTTTGTCTGTCATGTTATCCTATGACGAAAAACTGTATAAAAAGAGCGATCCACAGATACAATTCGAATCAGACTCCGTGAACTTACATGCTATGTACTTCTCGTGACTTCTGTGTTCCCTGCAGTAAATAAACCTCGAATCTTTGATGCCGAAGGAAGTGTCCCGTGTCTCTGTCATTTGTACGCCGGAACAGGCAACCCACGAAGGTTTCAGGTGTTATCCCTGGCACCGCTGGGTCTTAGAAAAACCCAGTCCTTCACGCCAATGCAGGATTGGACGAAGCCTAGCTGAATCTACAATAGCCTTCCTGCCAAGATCGTACTTAAATGGCAGCAGGGGAGTACTTGCGGGAAGACCAGTAATAGATCGGAAAAACTTGTTTTCTGAAATTTGAAGTGGCTGTAATTTCTCAAAACCCCAAAGTTCAGCGCCGTAAAGCGCTGAGCTGAGGACTTTAGCCTCATAGACCTGAAGTGCTGACTTTATTGGTTTAGTTAAAGATTTTCTATGTTCTATACCAAGGGCTCCTGCTGTTTGCCTATGCCTTAGTACTGCAGTGTCTATGTGTTGGGCCCATCTAAGATCCTTTGCCACATGAATCCCTAGGTACGCAAAGGCATAAACCACCTCTGGAGGGCGACCATTCATGGTAAGTTTATTTTTGAAACTACGATGAGGATTAAAAATCATGAGCTTAGTTTTGGCCACATTAACTTCTAAGCCATGATTCCCACAGAATTTTTCAAAAATGGATAAGGCATGCTGCAGGCCACTCGGGGTCTTTGATAAAATCAGAGTATTTTATTTATTTATTTATTTGTGTATTTTATAGAGCGCACAGCTACCCCGACGGGGCGTCCCGGCGCTGAGAACTTTGAGGGTGGAGGGCACAGGGGGATGTTATAGGGAAAACAGGTGGGTCTTCAGTGACTTACGGAATAAGATTTCTGATTGGGAAGAGCGTAGGGCCAGAGGGAGCTTGTTCCAATGCTGGGAGGCACAAACCTCAAAGGTTTTTCCGCCTGCCCGTGAGCGTTTGAAGCGTGGAGTTTCCAAGAGAAGGAGAGAGTTGGACCGTAAAGTCCTGTAGTTGGTATACGGTCGCAAGGTGTTTTTCAAGTGGGCAGATCCCATACCCCTCGATGCTCGGTGGGCCAGCGTCATAGCTTTGAAAATACACCTTTTGGCCATTGGCAACCAATGCAATTTGCGGAGGTGGGGAGAGATATGGTGTCTGAAAGGTATTCTTTCCACTAACCGGGCGGCGGCATTTTGGACCGTCTGGAGTTTTTGACATTGGCCTGCTGTGATGCCTAGGTAGAGGGCATTGGCATAATCAAGATGGGAAATGATCAGTGCCTGGATCACAGTCTTACGGCAGTCCGCTGGTAGGTAGTTGATGAGACGCTTTATGGTTCTGATCTTGCCAAAACAGGAGGCTGTCACTGTTTGAACCTGGGTATTGAAGCTGAGATGATTATCCCAGCGGACTCCAAGATTTTTTACTGAGTCTTTAGGTGTGGGGGCTTGGCTCAGATCTTCTGGCCACCATAGACTGGAGTCCAGAGGGGATGGTGAATTAAAAAACAGAACCTCCGTTTTTCCAGCATTGAGTCGAAGGGAGTTGGCATCCATCCACTTAGAGATGTCTCTGAGGCAGGTTTTTAACGGATCAAAAGCTGAAGGAGAAGGGGAGTCGAAAGTGAAAAGAAGCTGAATGTCGTCAGCGTAGGAGGTGGACTTGATCCCAGTCTGAGCGATCAGTTTTGCCAAGGGGGTAAAATAAACATTAAATAGAAGCGGGCTGAGCGAGGAGCCCTGCGGGACTCCCCATTTGAGTGGTCTGGCTGTGGAAGTGTAGGGGGGGGTGAAAACCTGCTGAGTGCGATCAGAGAGATACGACGTGATCCAATGAAGCGCAGTGCCACCTACGCCTAGGTCCGCTAGCCTCCTCAGCAGGATCCTATGGGAGACGGTGTCAAATGCTGCTGAAAGATCCAGCAGCACCAACACCGCCCTTGACCCTTGGTCGAGCGTCCACCTCACCGAGTCAGCCATTTCAATGAGGGCTGACTCTGTGCTGTGGCCCGACCTAAAGCCATGTTGGGAATCATGAAGTAACCCATTGGTTTCAATGAAGTTCGCCAGCTGGGAGTGGGCCAGTTTTTCCAAAATTTTTGCGGGGCGGACAGAAGGGAAATGGGCCTGTAGTTGCAGGGGAGGTCCGGGTCAAGATTAGGTTTCTTAAGAATGGGAACCAGGGAGGCATGTTTCCACTTGCCGGGGAAACTACCCAGTCTGAGGGAGTCATTCCAGATGTGGTTCAGGTGGGGGTTCAGAAGAGGTGCCAGTTTTTTATATTGCTTAGCTGGCCATGGGTCGTTGGGGGAACCTGATTTACACTTTAGTAATTCAGTCAAGGTGTCTGCTTCGGAGAGGACTGAAAATTCGGAAAAGGTAGCCTGGGGTGTCGAAGAAGTAGAGGGTACCTCTTCCCAGTCTTCTTTGTTAGGGGTGGGGAAGGAGGAATAGATGATCTCAATTTTGTCCTCAAAAAATTGTGACAGTTTGTCACATAATGACTGAGATGCAGGCTGGGTTCGAGTCAAAGCATTGGGGTTAGTAAAAGAACAAACTATATTAAAAATCTCTCTGGAACCGTTACTGGCTTGTTTGATTCTGGAGGCTAGAAAGGCCTGTTTATGTTCTTTGATCATTCTCCGATATTCTTTGAGTGCTGTTTTATATGAGCTTTTCCTTTCAAGGGAGAAGTTCTGCCTCCAGAGACGTTCAAGAGTTTTACAGGCAGCCTTTTTCTGCCGGAGCTCGTCCGAATACCAGGGTGCTGAAGGTGCAGCCCGATAGGTCTTAATAGGTTTAAGAGGGGCTAAGACATCTAGGGCCCGGCAGACCCAGGTGTCCAGGTAATCGATCTTACGGTCGAGGTCAGGAGACTGGCTGGGGAGGGAGTTTTTTAGTTGTTCCGAGAGGGTGTCCGGGGTGATGCGGCTCCAGTTTCTACCTGCAGTCTTTGGAGTAATGGTAGATCTGACGGTATAGGGAATATTGATTTCAAAAGGGATGAGGAAGTGATCCGACCAGATAACGGGGATAGGGGGAGTCACCTGGATAGAAGAAAGGTTGGAACAGATCAGGTCCAGTGTGTTACCCGCTTTATGCGTAGGTAAAGTAATTGTTTGGACGAGGTTGCAGGCCGTCAACGTGGAGATGAAATTTTGACTGTGCAGACAAGATTCATCGTTGACGTGGAGGTTGAAGTCTCCTAAGGCAGTGAAATTTGCATAACGTGTGCTGAGCTGAATAATGTTATCCGCCAGCACCGGCAAATGTGAGAAGTTGGAATGGGGGGGGCGGTAGATAAGAATACCGGAGCAGGAGGAGGATGGGGAGAGTTGAATGTTGAAAGGCAGGCCTTCTATACTGTCTGGCAGGTCAATTGTTGGGAGGGAAATTGTCCATTTGGAGTTATGAATTAGGGCAACACCTCCGCCCTGTTTGCCGCTGGGTCTATTAGCACATATAATACTGTAGCCCTCTGGTACGGCCTGGGTGATGGCGGGATTCGTAGTGTCATTTAGCCACGTCTCGGTGAGAAAGAGCAAGTCCCAGTGGTTATCCCCGAGGGACTGCCAGATATCGATGGCATGTTTGCTCAGGGATCTACAGTTAATCAGCGCTGCTTTAAGGTTAAGGGGTAGGCAGGCTCCGGTGGAAGGGTTCGACCTCATCTGCAAACATTAAAATAGGTGTCTTAATGCCAGCCAAGGAGGGAGCATCCCCATTTTCAGAGAGCATACGGGCAACAACACCATTATTGTACAGCGTAAAAAGCGTGGGAGCCATTGCGCACCCTTGGCGGACACCACGCTGCACTGGGAGGTCTGAGGTAACCTTACCCTGCCCTCCCCACTGTATCCTAGCAAAGTTTTCTTCATGAAACCCCACCTGGAAAGGCGACAGAGCATTAATCTCCTTGGCTCAATCAAGTATCCTGCTGACTACCATCCTCCCAACCACCTTTTGGATAGTATCGATAAGGCTTATGGGACTGTAATTTCCAGGCTGTGATTTGTCTCCTTTCTTAAATACAGGGATTATCACAGCGCCCCGCCATGATATCGGGACAGCAGCACCCTGAGCCACTGCATTAGCAAGAAGAACAATATACTTGCCCCAGCGCTCTTTATCATGAATAAAGACGTCCGCCGGTACCCCGTCTAAACCCGGCGCTCTACCGCTAGCCACTGTGCCAAGAGCCATTGTGACTTCATTAATGCTGAAAGAATTTCCTTTATAAAAGACAAGCCTGAAGCCATCCATCATGTTATCAAGCTGAATTTGGGCTTACTGAGGTTTAAAATAGTTCACCCAGTCCTCCTGTGATACATTGTTATTAGGAGGGTCAGATACACCCCCCTACCCCACTTGACGATATTCCAGGATTGCCTGGAATCTTTTCTATCACTGGCTTCCTTTAAATCTTGCCAATGGAGCTCGTCCCACAGTTTCTTGGCTTTTATTGTGCACTTCCTATACTCCTTTCTGGCGATGCGAACGGTCTCCAATTGCCTCCCCTTGATAGCTGAGCCTAGGGCAAATGTAGCATACCTACATTCAGCATTGTACCACTTGACCGGCTTGGGGGTTACACCAATATTCTTCTTAGCTGGTTTTAGAAAGTGATCCCTAATGCTTGAAAAGCGGCTGTCATGGATTTTGGTTACATCATCTGAACCTAGATCAGATATATTCATTTGCTCAATGGCCAATATAGCTTTATCAGCCTCCTCAGCAATACTATCCAAAACCTGTTGGTTGGCCATGACATGCACCCATTTTAGCCTGCGCAGATCATTTGTCGGGACAGTTATAGGTGTGCATTCCACGTCCATGTTCGATTCTACTTGTTCAGATTTCCACCATTTATGCACTACACACAGCGGATTATGGTCACTTTCAATTCGCCATTTGACCTCCATGTCACCAACCAGATTCCACAATTTCATGCTACAGAGGACATAATCAATTCTGCAGCTATGGCGCCCATTGTCAAAAGTATTTGCCCCTATCTTATCACTCTCAGTCCTCCCGTTTAATGCCCTTAGTCCCCTTTCATAGCAGATCGCATTTATACATATAACATCCTCAGACCAGCGAATAACAGGTTTCAAATCCAATCTGGGAACACCCCATTGCCTATCCTCCTCGTCTCCAGGAAAATCATCATAGGTAACCAAAGGCTCGAAAGTTCGATTTAGATCACCAGCTATAACAATGTTATTAACTGCAGAGTTAGTTTCTATGAGGGAATCCAAAGCCTCTAAAACATCTGACCTCCCTCCCTTGTTACCCCTAACATAAACATTGTAAATGTCAAGCCATCCCAAGGAACCCAAGTCAGCTCTAATGAGTTGGATGTCTTTACTTTTGGAGGCTACCTCTTTGATGTGGAGTGATAAATTCTGCCGGACCCATATGACCAAGCCACCCATTGGTCGCCCCTTGGGTCCTTTTGTTGCCGGGACAAAATCATTTAAATGACCCTGGGCGAAAGGAGGTTCGCACAGCCAAGTCTCCTGGAAAATACACACGTCGAATTTGTTAATGAATGTTAACCAATCCGGAGACTGCTGTCTAGAGCACAAGGCAGCAATATTCCATGAGATTAGCTTACCCACACCAACCCTATTGCTGGCAATTTTGGTTGAGGAAGTGGCAATGGCAGGGATACTACATGGCACCCTCTCTACCTCACCACTGGATCCTGGATATAAATAAGTTGGAGGATTCTCCCTACTTTCCTCACTTATCTTCGTATTAGAATTTGGAGGGTAGTCAACACCCATAGTTTCACTACCAGCTGTCAGTATTACCCCTGTCACTCTCTCCCCGAGGATGGCCGCCATATTACCACTAATGTCTTGGTTCAGGTCTGATGTGCGTCAATCGTTATTTCCAACCCGGAGCCATTTCTCCCACCCACGCTACTCAGTCTGTAAAGAGAACACTCCTGAGGTGGAGAATACGACTTCCTTAGCTGAATCATTGAGTGTGCCGGTGCGCTAGTTCTAAACTCCAATGCAAAAAGATTTTCTGCAAGAGACGCTGACTTCAGAGTTAACTCGATAGAGTCATATTTATTGTGTGGGGAACTTAACCTTGATGCCTCCAGGATATCTTCCCTAATCACCGAGCGGCAGCCTCTAACGTGGCGCAGCCAGTGAATTGCTTTATTAATTAGGGAATCTGCGTACTCTCTGTTGCCACTTATACCTCTAGCTAATTTAGGGACATTAGTCATGTATATTTTATTTGGGCAATAGGCATTATTGGCATAAGTATCCCCCCTCTTTCTGGAGGCGTTGTCATCTGATGCTATCATTCTCACAGGTACCCTAGGTGAAGTATTTCTCCCTCCTATATTAAATGTAAATTTAAATGTTTTTGTACTTGTATAGCGCACAGCTACCCGCAGTGGGATTCCCAGCGCTTGTACGAATACCGCAAGGGAACCCTTCCTGGCTTTCCCTGTGAAGTGTCCACTCCTGGGCACCCCGATGGTGCAGACCAGGCATCCCTCGCGTTGTAGGGGCCCTAGTGGAGACTAAGCAAGCTATTGCCCAGAGTTGCAGCGTGGGACCCATGATCAGAATAGGCACTGAGGTGATAATATCCGGTCAGGGGGATTAATGGGCCCGAGACCCGCCGAGGCGGTAATCGAACCCTGGTCCCTGGCCAGAGCTCTACATCGAGGTCTGTCTGCTCTAACCATTGAGCCACACTTCTCCACAGGTACCAGGTTTCTGTCTTGGTTCTAAATTGGTGCCCATTACTCTACATCTTGGTGTTAATAGCCCATCAGTTGAAGCTTTCTGGGCTGAGTGGCAACTTTTCTTGGTTTCAGTAGCAGGTACCTGGACTAAATCTCTGTGCTTATTCCCTACTTGTACTTGGTGTACCTTGTTATCTATACATGGTTTTATCGGAAAGAAGTTACGTGTAGTTGGTATTTTGTTAGGAAGAACGTTTGATCCCCCCTCTGGCACGCTACCAATCATATTCGTTAAGTTTATAATTAGTGACTTTAATGATTCTATTTCATCTCGTAAGAGGATAACTAGATTAGTTAAAGTACTAACTTCTTCAGATGCTATTTTTCCCCTGTTATTATTAATATTAGAATCCGTAGCCGAACTGGCTGCAGATTGTGTCACTGGGGTGGTACATGACCCTTCATCCCCTTCTGCCTGCATCATTTCTGTGATAGGGGGCTCGTCATGTATTACAGCCAAAACTGCAAATCTATTACCACAGGGTATCAAAGGGGCAGGGGGAGATAAGCATTTCTCAGTAGGAGCGATAGGGGGCATATCGTGGCCCTCATCACCATGAGCCTCGCCCGTTGAAGCTGACCAGCAGCTACTTTCATTGTTACTTCCATCCATAACTCTCCTTTTAGCCCGAAACATGGCAGGGATTACAGGAGAATCAATAGCATCAGTTACAGGTCTTGATAGAGCTCTACTCTTCTCCCTGGAATCCTCACCATTAGTGTATCCTTGGTCGGCCACAAGAATCTCCCTACAATCTTCCTCAAGATTACTAATTCGATCAATTGCACAATTTGCAGCTGCAAGCCTAGTCACTTTTTTGGGTTTCCTTCCCTTTGTTTGTTTTGGGGGGGGTTACCATCCCCACCCCCCCTTCCATGGATTTCCGTTTCCCCATACCACTGATATGTAGCCTATTCAGCAATCACAATAGTACTAAGAGTGATCTTAGGATAGCTATATGCAATGTAACAATAGACTTAGTCCAGACCTTGTGTGAAACGTCCTTAGTCCTCTTTTGTGTTGCGAATCCCACGTGTTACATCAGGCCACCAGCATGTTTGGGGTATCAGATGTTATGAAGTTGGCACTGCTCTGCCTCGTCCAGCCCGGGACGGCTACAGGCGGCCCGCCCTTTGTCTGGGCTTAGTCCAGCTAGTCCCGTGCGAGTCCCGTGACGCGGGAGGAGCGCCGATGTTTTAAGCGCCTTCCGGGCGCGGAGATGGGCGGAGGTGGGCGGGGTGATGGTGCAAGGTTGCCTGGGGGCTGTAGTCCCCCCGCTCGGCGGCCGCGAGACCTTCCAGGGCGGCAGCGGGGGGACCAACGGGCACAGGTGGGATCTAGCGCTGAACAGCGCAAATGCGGCAGGTTCTGACCCCAAAACGTCCAAAGCAAGTAAAGCAAGTGACTGTTGGAGGCTCCCGCTCCACCGAAGGAGCGCCGATGGTTTAAGCGCCTTCCGGGGGCGGAGATGGGCAGAGGTGGGCGGGGTGATGATGAAAGGTTGCCTGGGAGCTGCAGTCCCCCGATCTGCGGCCGCGAGATCTTCCTGGGCGGCAGCGGGGGGGACCAACGGGCACAGATGGGCTCTAGCGCTGAACAGTGCAAATGTGGCAGGTTCTGACCCCAAAACGTCCAAAGCAAGTAAGGCAAGTGACTGTTGGAGGCTCTGGCTCCACCGAAGGAGCGCCAATGTTTTAAGCACCTTCCGGGCGCGGAGGTGGGCGGGTGATGATGCAAGGTTGCCTAGGGGCTGTAGTCCCCCCGCTCTGCGGCCGCAAGATCTTCCTGGGCGGCAGCGGGGGGGACCAACGGGCACAGGTGGGCTCTAGTGCTGAACAGTGCAAATGCGGAAGGTTCTGACCCCTAAACGTACAAAGCAAGTAAGGCAAGTGACTGTTGGAGGCTCCCCTTTTCTCAGTCTTCAGTCAAAACGTTCTGTCTTCACGCTTTAAGCCTTTCTCTATCTTTTCCTTTTCATAAACTACTGCCTTCTGTGTGATCATTTATGTCTCTTTCCTTCTAGCAACCTTTTCTGCTCTCAAGCACCGCTGCTTTGCTTCCTTCTGCCACACCCTCAAACAGTCAAACATGGACTGTCTACTACATTTAGCAAACAATTTATCCTGCAGAAAATGTATTTTCTGTACATCGAATGAACCAGTAAGTGGCCACTGCAGCTCAGTATTGTCCCTCGTATACTTATGCCACAATGTGCTAAACATAATGGGGCCAATACCGTGTTTGATATATATGTCAAAATTCGGAGTACCCTCTGTAGGGGCGGGTTGGCTTACTTCCAACCACGTATCTTTGGAACAGCACCGGCATCTGAAACATCCAAACTTACTGAAACAAGGCATCTTAACATAAGACATGTAAACTGTCCCTAATGGACAAACCACAGCCACAATTGTACTACAAATAAAATAGAGGAACAAATATTGTTCGCGAACCAAGAGCACTGTCCGAAAAGCACAGTTGCTACTCACTTAAACAAACATTGCACAAGCACCACCACCGACTTCAGTCCACAAACCTCATAACACTCTCACGCAACAATCAAACCACAAATCAACTTGTGAACCGCATCAGAACAAAACAGTCCAAAAACCGCACCAAGACAAGTGGACAGCCCAGAGACTGTACCAAGTTCAAGAAGACAGGCTCTAGCCCCAGGCCTTTTCAAGCATAGACCAAATTACCAATTGGCCTGGCAGATTGTTTGCAAACAGCCCCAGTTCTTTTAGGGCGCTGGCCAAATTACCAATTGACCTGGCAGACTGTTCACAAACACTCTATGTATTTTCTATGGGTCCGCAAATCCACCAAATTTAAACCGAAGACCGCCAAGAAGACCATACCAAGACTCATCTCGTCAGCTGGTGTCGTCTAAGACAGTCCGAAGACTGTAACCAAGGCACGGCCCACAGGCAGGTGTCATCCCAGCAAGGCAGTCCGCAAACTGCACCCAAGACAGTCCAAAGACTGTCCCAATACAAAAGGGCAGGCCTCAGCCCCAGACCTTTCCAAGAGCAAATCCAATTACCAGATGGTCTGGCAGATTACCTGTGAATGGTCCCGGAACTTTTAACAAAGAAATCAATTACCAGTTGGCCCGCTAGACTGCTCACAAGCGCTCTGTGTCCCTCAAGGGCCCGCAGACCCACCAAGTCCAAGACAAGACAGTACGCAGACTGTACCAAGACACACATCACACTTGGCTTGTGCGTTCAACCAAGACAGTCAGAGACTGTACCAAGACACAGCCGCAGGCTCGTGTCGTTCAAGAATGGCGCCATTTTCCCAAGAGTCAAAGCACTCACCTTGTGCACACAGGTCAAGTAAGTTATACTTCACTGGGTAAAACTACCGTAGATTGGGGGTCTAAAGGGATATATTATAGACCTCTAGGTGTATGTTCCCACATACAAACTAAATACCAAATTGTACACCTATGGTCTCAGACATGTGTGTATAAGCAGATAAGTAGTGTCTCTCTCAAACATAATACTACAGGTGAAAAGTGACTGGGGGAGTCATCCCTTAAGGATAAGAACCCTCACTCACCCGAAGGTGACATGCTTCATCATATGGATCCTCCTTACCAATGTGGAAAACCTAGTCACAACTGGGAGCTACTACTTCGGTGTTTAAAGAAGGAGCTCAGAGATGTTTTTTCAGGTAAGGGACAGGATGGTAATCCCATATGTGAGATGATGGATGTAGTGAGGTATGCAGCGCTGTGTTAAGGAGTGGATAAGTGAGATTAAAACTGTCTACGTAGAATGTCAGGTCATACTCAGGACCTCCTGGGGCAAGCTCTCTTGGGTATCGAGGTACCGACGGACAGTGCGGGGCCTCCTTCCAGAGCAGCCAGCCAGGTACAGGTGAGGCAGGACTATCCTACAATTGAGGATACCTGGGTATGACCTGACAGACAAATGAAACGCAGGAATACCGGTGTTGTATAAAACTTTATTTCTTTCTAATATTATATTTTTTCACACAATTGCAGCAGCATTAGCACATAATATATCTGGTCCTGAAGAAAGCCGCTGATACTTTGGAATAGATCAACAGGCTGAAACATGTTGACCATTAAGTGACAGTGGTTCTATATCCATACCACTGTGCTGTTTCATTTTAACCCTGTCAAGTAGAACACATGAATAAAGTCAAGTAGTGATTCTACTTAGACAGTTTTATGATGAAGCATGTCACCTTCGGGTGAGTGACGGTTCTTATCCTTAAGGGATATCTCCCCCAGTCACTTTTCACCTGTAGTATTATGTTTGAGAGAGACACTACTTATCTGCTTATACACACATGTCTGAGACCATAGGTGTACAATTTGGTATTTAGTTATACTTCACTGCCAACTCTTCAGACTAAACAGTCAGCTCCAAAGTTTTGCCTTCTCAAGACCCCAGCCGGTGACCACTAGCTGAGAATCTGCCTGATCGAAAGGGTGGGGCAGCTGTGTGAACCAAGCTCGGTATAATGGATGTAGGGCCTCGATCCGCCAGACCGATCAGACACCACCTGGCCCTTTTGACCCGATTATGGGTGAGGGGGCCACACTTTGTGGGGTGCCTGTTCAGGCGCCAACTGAAGGACGGGGCCCTCTAGGGCCAAGCGGGTACTTATGACTACCTGCTAGGCCTTCCCAAATGAAGAGTTGATCAGACAGTAGAGAAGAAAAAAAAGTACGTATTTATTGTTATTCTCTGCAGAGGAGCCCAGGCAGACCATCACCATAAGATGTTTGTCGAGGGGGCTGACTCCCCAACATTCGCTAATAGAAGATAAACCCTTCAGGAGACTTCGGCCACGCCTCTGATGAAAAAGTACCAGTCTGAGCTGGACACAAACAAAGGAGGTACAGAGAGATGAGCCAACACCTGACAGATGGGCATGCTATAAGTAGCCTGAGGCCCCTGTGCCGAGTCTCAGCGTTTCCTAACGTGGGAGCAGAACTACATGTATACAATGGAATGCAAAGCAAAATAATTGTCTTGTTAGCAAGTCGAGCTGCCGCCTTTGACAGAGTAAGGAAATATAACGAAATACAGGATTCTGCTGAGGCAAGCTATTCTGAATTCTAACACGGGCTCAACAGAGACAGTCTGATAAGGTTTACGAAATACTAAATAGAGTCACACTGGCTAACAAAAGCTTGCATGATACCGGGGTAACTCAGAGGGTTGCATAATGTTAGCACAATTACATGTACTTTAGTCACACATTGCTAACCTAATACAACGTGCTGAATGCGGTATGAGAACGGGGAATTTTAATTCTAACAATAGTAAATTGTGTTGTAATGGACTATATGTTGTAATGGATTGCGTTGTAAAGCCCTGTGATGTGAAAGCTTTTATGGAGTAAAAACTGTGGGGTAATGACACCCGTTGTAAATGTGCACAGGGTAAAGTGTCATATTCATTCTAAATTCTTAATACCTTCCTAACTAAAACGTTTCTTCAACCATTGTTTTTTTCTGTGAATCTCTGACAATTATTTTGCTTTGCATTCCATTATATACATGTAGTTCTGCTCCCACGTTAGGAGACGCTGAGACTCAGCGCAGTGGCCTCAGGCTACTTATAGCATGCCCATCTGTCAGGTGTTGGCTCATCTCTCGTCACCAGCCGTCTGGACTACGGCAACTCCCTCTACGCCGGACCCACCGCCAAACTCCAGAAGAGACTCCAGCGGATCCAGAACGCCTCAACACGACTCATCCTGGACATCCCCCGTCGCAGCCACATCTCCGGACACCTGAGAGACCTGCACTGGCTCCCGGTCAACAAGAGAATCACCTTCCGACTCCTCACCCACGCACACAAAGCCCTACACAACCAAGGCCCAGGATACCTCAACAGCCGCCTCAACTTCTATGCTTCCAAACGCCAGCTTTGATCGACCGGCCACGCCCTCGCCGCCGTCCCCCGCATCCGAAGATCCACCACAGGGGGACGGTCCTTCTCCTACCTCGCCGCCAAGACATGGAACTCTCTCCCGACCCACATCCGCCTGACCCAGGACCACCTCGCCTTCAGGAAGCAACTCAAGACCTGGCTGTTCGAGCAGTAGCGGACCCCCCTTCCCTAGCGCTTTGAGACCCTCTGGGTGAGTAGTGCGCTATATAAATGCTTTGATTGATTGATTGATTGATTGATTGAGGGTTTTTGATGTAAAGTAAGATATTATTACAAGAACTAACTATAATGTCACCATAACCTTTGTTTCTTTCAGTGAATTTTTGGGTTTTTTAATAATAAAATAAGTTCTTATCACATGACCATAACCTTTGGTTTTTTTTTGTAAGTGATATTTCTGTGGTTGTTTGATTATATTTACCCAACTTCCTCGCTGAGCACACCTTTTGACGGTGCGCAGTCTGGAGTTGGACTCTGCACATGGATGCAGGGCCTGGAGCAACCCCCATGGGTGATCGAGGGCTAAGGCCATGTGTGACATGGCTTAGGCCCCTGGTCCTTCTGAGACCATCTGGGTCCATCTCACAAGGGCCAGGGGGTCAGGGTCAGGCTACCCTGCCTCCTACCATACCATTTTTCAATCATATTCAGAACACAGGGTATCCATCTCTGACTCTTCTAATGGCACCATTTCTCTTAAAGCTGCGACCAGTCAATCAGATCACTTAGTATCACAGGACCATACAGATCCTGGGAACCTAGATGGCATAGAGAAAAACTCTGTCAGACAATCTTAATGCTCTATTTTTAGAATTTGCCAACCCACAAAACTCTCGCGGGACTCATCGGGAGTAACCTTCCACCTATATCTATTTTTGTTCCTTAATTACTCAAATACAGCTGAACAGATTTACAAGTCACAAAAAGCATACCTTTTGAGTACATATCTAGCTTTCTGCCAAATTTGGTGTAATTCTGTTCAGATGTTTTTTACTGTATCAATGTCTACAATTCCTATGGGAAACTGCATGGGAAAACGTGTCTTGGGACCACCCTTTTTTTCTGCTGCACTTGATGGATCACCTCAAAACTTTTCATGAAGGATCTGTTAAGGAGTATTTAAGTAGTAAACGTACATGAGTGAGGATCTCCCCATTAAAAATATAGGAGAGTTGGATATGGAGATTTACACTTGTGGGTTTGTGAACAGCTTTTTGTAGTAACCAAATATAAACAAAAAGGGGTTGAGGCAATAGATTTTAATTACATTGGAGCACTGCTTGAGCAGATATAACCACCAATTCTCCATACGGGTATCTGATTTTGTTTCGAGATATATGTAAAGACTAGGGGCCTCATTAATGAAAAGTGTTGCATCGCTGCGTGAAAACAGCGATGCGTCACTTTTCATTGTGCCCTCCTTGCGACATGCTGGATGCATCATATTTACATTATGATGCATTATGTTGCAAGGAGT
Source organism: Lissotriton vulgaris (assembly GCF_964263255.1). NCBI lineage: Eukaryota > Metazoa > Chordata > Amphibia > Caudata > Salamandridae > Lissotriton > Lissotriton vulgaris. Next base: position 816,236,583 of record NC_141696.1, on the reverse strand, counting down.
TACAGATACGTCAGTATTTCTGACTTATCTGTAGGCGCAAAAATGATGCATTGCTGGAGTGTGTCACTAAAGTGACGCAGCTCCAGCAATGGCTCATTTCGCATGAGCTGGTCCCATTTCAAAAGGGCCTGCATCAGTCTTACGCCTGTTGTGAAGTAGGCGTACGATATTGACGCAGTTGCATCCTAGAAGTGGAGCAGCGAAATCTCATAGATTTCACTCCGTCACTTCTCCGAGGCTTATTTGCGTCGGAACATCCACACAGCATATATTATACCTGGCGCAGGTATAATGTGGTTTGAGGTTTACAAAGTGACGCATCTACCTAGATGCGTCGCTTTGTAAATATGAAGCAACATGGTGCATTTTTTATGCCGCTGGTGTGTCACAAAAAGTGACGCACCGGCAGTGCAAAAGTGATGCAAGGGCTCATAAATAAGCCCCTCGTTGTCTAAGTGTCTGTTTAAAGATGGCACCGCAATGCATATCATTCTCAAACTGCAGAACTGAATGGGCTATTTAAATATTTAGACCTCATTACTCCTGTTTCACTGTGGAGCACACTCTGCGGATGCTATTAGTTGCATAGAGCACGTGTACTCCGTAAGTAGAATAATGGTGATGGCTTTCGTAATGCACTAATATTATTAGACATTCATATGTCGTGATAATGAGGTCTAATTTTGTGAATACATCATGGGGCATATTACCAATAACTAGCGATAATTATCGCTATGTTGGTTTAGCGGCGATATTTTTATCGCTGAGCTGCGGCGATTTTTATCGCTTAGGAGCCTTGCTATTATCAAGGTTTATCTCCTAAGCGATAAAAATCGGCCGAAATGCATGAATATCGCTGTAAAGTCAGCGATATTCATGCATTACCGAGCTAATGCTCTTAGCCATGTTATCCACCTACCGCTGGATAACATGGCTAAGAACTGCTCAGGGGCAGGTGTTAGCTTCTGGAGATATTCGCGCTTAGCGCGAATATCTCCAAAAGTTGGTAATAGGAGATAGCGATGTTAGCGACTGTTTCCAGTCGTTAACATCTTGGCACGCCCACTTTGCATGTCATTAGTGATAAATATCACTGACATGCAAAGCGGGGCCCAAGATGGTCGCTATCTCCTACTAGCAGTCGCTAACTGGTGTTAGCGTTAGCTAGGTAATAGGGAGATAATTTTATCTCCGCTTTCTTGGCTTTTAAAGCCAAAAAAGTTGAGATAAACCCCCTTGATAATATGCCACCTAGTTCTTTATAGTGCATAGCTCGTTTCAGTTCATGTTAAAGGACCATTGTAATTCATCGGTATCTGTGGGATTAATTGGGTATATTCCACAAACTATCTGAACATAAAGAGTAAGCATTCGAACACCTGTTTAAAGATGGCGCTGGTGATATGCCACCTTTATGCGCTTTAGGACCTGTCATTCTTAGATGTGTAGACTCCAGCTGTCTATGTAATTTGTGAGGACTGGGAAATACCACATTTTCATCTTGAGAACGTGATGTGGCCACTAACTTTGGTATAGAGCATAGGCTCTCCTAAAGTATAACATCAGTAGACACCCGTTTAAAATGGCACTCAAGATATGCCACCTGCATGCGCTCAGGGCACACAATGATTAGATGTTCAGATCCCAGGGGGTCTATTTAATTAATTGTTGAGGACCGATAAACAGATTTTCATCTTGGGAACATGTTGTGCCCGCTAACCTTGGCATTGAGCATAGGTTTTCCTCAAGCATAACATTAGTGATACCTTGGCGACACTGGTTCATTTTGATTTAATTGTGTAAATATATACAATTATTCAGAGCATACTGATTCTTTTAATTGAATTGTGTCTATACTCTCACTTAAATGTATAGGCATCTGATTCTTGGACCTATTGAATATATCCCACAAATTATTCTAAAACGATCAATAGAAACATGAAATTTAGTGACTATGACATTCTATTACATACAACATCTACTTTCTCATATCTGTTTGAATGTAGTCCATTCTAAATTGGACATATATCATATGTTTTTATCTTACCTCTTACCCTGATGAGATATGGATAAAGCAATACACAGGGCCTTTCTCTAGTCTTCAATATTATTTTTAAAGAAATCTTAACTAAATTAATTTGTAAATCTGAAATAAGGATTATCCATATCTTCTTCTCTCTCTATTCCCTCTTGATATGATGACTCTAACAAGAAAAAATCCTTGTTATTAAGACATTATCCACAAGTCCTGAAGATCGATATATACTATATATTTGGACAAAAACGTGGTTGTCTTTATGATACGGCTTTATATAAGGAGTAGCAAGATCTACTGCAAAACTAGAGGTATGACAATAGTGACTCCTAGTCAGGCTAACTAACTAACTAAGCCACATCTAAATTAGGCATTGTTTCTAATTTGAAAAAAAAACTGCCACATTGTGATGTTGGTGTGATTACAGGCTAAACGTAATGAAGCAAGTGGTCGGGTAATCCAAGCGGATCACATCAGTCAAAGGTTTTACCTTGGGACTGCTCTAAATTCTGAAGCTGAAAGTCTTTAGTAGAAGTGAGGTCTAAACCTAGAGCTGAAGAGCGTCCCTCAAAGTCAGATACTTTGTCAGAAAGCTTTGGATGAAGCTGGTGGTTTTGGCACCAGAAGCTCAGAGCGAGATAAGCTGGATTCTGCAGATGCCAAGGTCTCTTTGCCTAGGGGATACATTTGCTGCGGCCAACATTTTGCCTTCAGTAATTTTTCAGGCCTTAGATGTCCCCAGCTGGACGTGGCTTAAAGGTATGTACAGGTGGGGTTCCACAAGGCACGATACATTTACTGCAAGGTGTTGTGTTTTTAAATTAATTTCTTTATTCTGTTTTTTTACATGAATTACAACAATTATCAATGGCGGAAAGGCACATCTATCAATCAATCAGTCCATTTGTAAAGCACGCTACTCACCCGTGAGGGTCTCAAGGTGCTAAGGGAGGAAGGCAGGTACTGGTCGAACAGCCATGTCTTGAGGCATCTCCTGAAGGGCAGCAGGTCCTGTGTAGATTGGCGGGGAGGGTAATCCATGTCTTTGTGGCAAGGTAGGAGAAGGATTTGCCACCGGTGGTCATTCGATGGCTACGTGGGATGGTGGCGAGAGTGAGGTCGGAGGAGTGCAGTTGGCGGTTTAGGGTGTAGAAGGACAGTCGTTCGTTGAGGTATGCTGGTCCGGCGTTGTGGAGAGCTTTGTGCGCGTGGGTGGGGAGCCTGAAGGTGATCCTCTTGTTGACCAGGAGCCAATGCAGGTCTCGTAGGTGGGTGGTGATGTGGATGTGGCGAGGGAGTCGGCCGACGAGGTGTGCGGCGGCGTTCTGTATGCACTGTAGTCTCTTCTGGAGTGTAGCCGTGGTTCCTACATAGAGTGCGTTGCCGTAGTTCAGCCTGCTTCTGACGAGCGCTTGGGTGACCCTTCTCCTGGTTTCAGTGGGGATCCATCTGTAGATTTTTCAGAGCATTCAGAGGGTGTTGAAACAGCAGGAGGAGACGGCATTGACTTGCTGGGTCATGGCGAGCGTTGAGTCCAGGATGAACCCCAGATTGCGTGCGTAGTTTGTGGGTGTCGAGGGAGCACCCAGCGCGGTTGGTCACCAGGAGTCATCCCAAGAGGAGGTGGTGGATCCGAGAATGAGAACTTCCGTCTTGTCCGAGTTCAGTTTCAGGCAGCTGGTCTTCATCCAGTCTGCGACGGCCTTCCTTCCCATGTGGAGGTGGTATTTGATGAAGGTCGGGTCTTTGGTGAAGGAGAGGATCAGCTGTGTGTCCTCAGCATACGAGACAATATCTCGGTGGTGTTGTCGGACGATGTTGGCGAGCGGAGCCATGTAGATGTTAAAGAGGGTTGTGCTGAGGGATGATCCTTGGGGTACACTGCAGGTGATCGTGGTGGCTTCGGAACGGTACAGGGGGAGGTGAACTCTCTGGGTTTTGCAGGTGAGAAAGGAGGTGATCCAGTCCCGGATTTTGCCTCGGAGCCCTGCATCATGGAGGCGTGTGTGAAGGGTGTGGTGTCGAAAGCGGCCGAGAGGTCCAGGAGGATGAGGGCCGTGGTCTCGCCCTTGTCTAGTATGGTCCTGATGTCGTCAGTGGCAGCGATGAGGGCGGTCATGGTGCTGTGGTCGCTGCGCATGACGGATTGGGAGGAGTCCAGAGCGTTGTTCTCCTCCACGAAGAGGGTCAATTGTCTGGTGGTGGTCTTCTCAATGACCTTTGCCAGGAACGAGAGCAGGGAGGTGGGTCGGACGTTCTTGAGGTCCTTTGGATCCGCCTTGGGTTTCTTGAGGAGGGCGCTGATCTCGGCGTGTTTCCAGCTCTCTGGGAAGGTGGAGGTCTCGAAGGGGCTGTTGATGATCTTTTGAAGTTGGGGTGCGATGATGGTACTAGCCTTGTTGAAGAAGTGGTGGGGGCAGAGGTCGGAAGGTGAGCCGGAGTGGATGGTGTTCATGATTTTGGCGGTTTCTTCATCGTTGACGTTGTTTCAGGAGAGCAGAAGGTCGGAGAGTTCAGGGGGTGTGGATTCTGGGGTGTTGGCACCTGCCATTTGCATCTTGGTATCAAAGCTGTTGTAGATGTCTGTGATCTTACGGTGGAAGAAGGTAGCCAGGGAGTCGCAGAGTTCTTGTGACCATGGGATGTTGTTGGAGCTGGAGCTGGGCGTGGCAAGTTCTTTCACGATGTTGAAGAGTTCTTTGCTGTTGTGTACTTTGTTGTCTATACATTCCTTGAAGGAAGTTCTTTTGGCAGAACGGATGAGCTGGTGGTGTCTGTACCTGGCGTTCATGAGGGCTGCGTGGTTGTCTGGTGTCTGGTCCTTGCGCCATTGCTTCTCGAGTTTTCTCCAGGTATGCTTGGAGTTCTGGAGGACACAGTTGAACCAGATGGCTCTGGTGTTGGCATGTCTGTGGGAGGGTTTCCTGATTGGGGCGAGGGTGTCACTCGCTTGATTCCATCATATACCTGGTTATTAATGACTTTACATCATATACAAGTGATGTGGCAAACAACATGTGTGCTACTGACTACATCAGCGTGTCATCCGGTCGGAGTGCCCTCCACTAGATGTATTTGTGGTGTCCACATGGCAACATGCCAAATCTTAGGGGTAATCGTAGTGTAAGAGAGGCGGGGAGGGGGGTCTTATCTATGTCATTATGACACATAGGGTGTAGCTTCCTGTGTTAGTGTATTTTTACGAAACATCCCACTACTCAACTCCAATTCTACACGCTGCTTTCGCCTATTACATTTACTAATGCTTTTGCCTAAGTTATATCTTGGATATATGCCAGGGGCACTCCACGCCTCATGCCCATACCCTCCCCACTAGATAACGCCAATCGGAGGGTGCCTGTTTTTATTGTGTGTTATATGTTTGTTATTGCATCTCATTCATCTCCTAGGGGGTATTTGTATCTCCAGTCGTGTCTGCCATGCGCTGCGGAGGTCCGTAAGTATTGCCTCCCATGCTGTTGCCATTGGTATCTTGCACATGCCAGTGGCGTCTTCACGTCTTAGTGCTACTCGCTCCGCTTTCACGCAGCATACAATGGAATGAAACCATGCCTTCACTTGGGTGGTCCGGGACTTCCTGCGCTTAGTAATGAGGTGCTTCGCCACAATAAGACCCAGATCTATAAAGCGATTGGTCACCCTATGTTTCTTGGTTCTCCGGTATAAGCCCAAAATGCACATCTCCGACAACCACTCCAGTGTACGGTCGGTGCATTGCGTCAGGTGTGTCGATAGTCTCCCAATATGTGGCAAGTGTGGTACAGGTCCACAGTATGTGCAAAAGATCACCATCAACCAGGTCACACCTAGGGCACTGAACATCTACTCGGTTAAAGATTTTATTTTTTTTGGCTGGTGTCATATAGGCCCTCTGCATTATGTAATACTGTATAAGCTGGAATATAGCATTCCTTGGAATGTAGGTGGTGCCTTCTAGAATTGTTGACCACTCCAGTTCTGTGCTTTGCAACTGCAAAGCTGTGTCCCAGTGACATTTAAGGGCTGTTAGCGTGGTTGCCCCGTGTGTGTGCGTAATGATTCCTCCAGCCATCTAGTAAGGTGTCGGCCTGCGCCCATTATGTGCAGGTATTGTATCATGAGGGCATCAAACGACATCAGCTGCCCATCATGGTATAAAGCCCCCATGTTCTGAATTCCTGCATCATCCCAAGCAAGCAATTTTGCTGTCATGAATGCCCGCTGTTGTCATGGCATACCCAATATTGGGAGGGAAGGTGCGTATGAGGTAACATCTTAAGTGAGTCGCATGCTGCACCGTAAACAGGCGTAAGCCACCTTCACCAACCACTGGGTGGGTCCCATGAGGTAACATCTTTAGTGAGTCGCATGCTGCACCGTAACCAGGCGTAAGCCCCCTTCACCAACCACTGGGTTGGTCCCTTTCCTCTACTGCCTGGGTGGAATAGAGTCACGATATGTGATTTTGTATAGCTCATCTGATTTGATGCAGTGTCAGTGAGTTGTCGGTCACTAAGCTAGCTGGCCCCCTATTGCAGCAGTGCTGCCAAGTAATAGTGCTCCATATTAGGCACTGCCAATCCGCCATTGTTGGCAGGGAGGTATTACTAAGCCAGAAACCACTCTGTTATGGGTGCAATGCCATATGAACTGTCTGATGTTGGCTTTGAGGGCACGGAACAGCGCAGGCTTGATGAATAAGGGTAAGTTTGTAAAGTGGTACAGGAGTCTTGGAAGCACCACCATTTTTATCAGTGATATCCTACCCATCATAGCTATGGGCAGCGTGTGCCAAAATGTAATTTGGGATCTAATTGCCACTACTGCGCGAGTGTAGTTTCCAACCAGTATGTCCAGTGGCTCTCGATATACTCAGATTCTTAAATAGTGAAATACTGTCTGCTGCCAGTGTACTTGTGTGCCACCAATGGTCAGCGCCAGGTCCAGGGTTGACTCATTAAATGGGTATAGGCAAGCATTGCCCCAGTTAACACGTAAGCCCAACAGGGCAGCAAATTCTGACAGTGCTCTTTCTATTGCGTCACATGGTTGACGGGCAGCACGCAGGTAAATCAGCAGATCATCTGCATATAAGGATACCAAGTGTGTGCCGTCTCATAGGGAGATGCCTCAGTTTTCCATTGTGCCATGCAGAGATTCAGCTAGGGGTTCAGTGGCTAGTGTGAACAGCAATGGGGAAAGAGGACAGGCCTGTTGGGTACCTTGTCCTACTGGGATGGGTTGAGCTATATACAGCTCTGTCTTAACTTGTGCCATAGGCTATGTATATATTAAATGAACGAGCCCTAGATCGTCATCACCCAACCATATCTATTTAAAGTGGCGAATAAAAAGTCCCATTCTAGCGTGTCAAACACCTTTTCTAAATCTAGTACGAGGTAGCCCGAATGTGGCCATCGTTCTCTGGAATAATGAGCCACTCTAAAGAAAAGCCTCAAATTAAATGATGTGGATCATGCCGGTACAAACCCATTTTGGTCCCCATGCACTAATTGTGGGACTATGGTGGCTAACCTGTTCGCCAAGATTTTGGCTAACACTTTGTAATCTGAATTTAGCAATGCTAGAGGGCGATAAGAACCTAGGAGCTCTGTGTCTGTGTCCGGCCTGGGCAGAGAGACAAGCAAAGATTCCCATGGTGACAATGGCAGGGCGAAATTCTCCTGCACACCAAGGTATAGTTCAAGCAGGTTTGAGGCAAGTATTTCCTGATATACCTTGTAAAATTCTGCAGGGAGCCCATCCGGGCCCAACGCCTTGCCCATGGCCAAAGCCCAAATTGCCAGTTGTATCTCCAGGAGTGAAATGGCTCATTTAGTTCAGTTCGCTGATCTGCAGTTACAGTCGTCATAAGGAGCTGAGACAGGTACATTTCCAGTGCTACTGGTGCCACTTGCACTACCAGTTTATATATTGCAGTATAGTGGGTGGTGAACTCATTATGTATTTCATGTTGCTGTGTTAGTAAATGACCCGTCTTGGATCGCAGGCACAATGTCGGTTGTTGCGTGTGTTCTTGCTTAACGAGACTTGCCAAGAGTCTCCCAGCTCTGTCAGCTGAGGCATGTGTGCGAGCTAAGTGTGCAGCATAAGTCAGGCATTGCAGCCTCTCCATTACCATCGCATGTTTCTGTCTTTGATCATCCAAAGCTTGCTGTGTTCCTGTATTGTTGGCTAAATCTGTTTCCGGTGTAATGAGTGCATTTTTAATTTGTTTAGCTTTGCGCTCTAGCTGGCTACGTATGCTCCAATTCAGGCTCAAACACTGGCACCTGACTACAGCCTTGCATGCATCCCATAGTGTGCTGTGGTTGGATACTGGGCCTTCATTTGTGTCAAAATATACTGCAATGGCTGTGCCTACGAAATCTCGAAAGGGGGGATCCTCTCGTGCTGCTGTTTGCAAACTCCATATTTAGTTGTGTGTGTCATATCTACACCGAGCTGTTGTAGTATATGCAGGTTATGATCTGAGTGTGTGCACCCAAGATAGTCCACTTTGACACATTCAGCCAACAGCGACGTACTCCCCACAAATCTATCTATGCAGACATGTAGGTGTGAATAGTGTGAGTATAGGCATGCTTGTGGGTTTCAGGACCTCCATATAGCTCCTAATCCCCATCTATGTAACCATTCTCGCAGTCCTCTGACTTCGACGCAGCAGTTGTTTGTTGAAATGGTGGGAAGATCTGTCCAGAATTGTATCTAGCACTGCATTGCAATCCCCACCCAATAGCCAGGGGATGTCACACCAATGGGACAGTTTAATCAATAATGCACGCAAGAATGGGGCCTGGTCAGCATTCAGGCGTATATGGAACCCAATACTATTTTTCTGCCATTTAGCCTATCTTTCATGAATACGTATTGGCTGTGTATGTCTATTTCTGTTTCTTCTGATATATACTGCGTGCCCGGTTTAAACCACATATTCTCACCTCTCGCGTACGAAGAATATCCTGTGGCAAATTTCTGCCCTCTCCACTTGTGCTGTAGTCTATGTATCTCTGGTTGCGATATGTGAGTTTCTTGAAATAATGCAATATGTGCTGCATGTCGTTTCAGATAGGCGTACATGTTATATTGGCGCGCGGACTTGTGCATACCCCTAACGTTCCAAGTGATTATGGTGGTCTGAGGCATTTCTCAAGTATAGAGTATATTTGTAGTGGTAGCAGACATGCCGTCCAGTAGAGAGAGCAGCGAGTGCGTGTATGTACACTAGGCTTATGCTGTGGCCCCATTATTTGTGCTTCCAAATGCAGTGCTTGTGAGACATAGTGTAATTGTTTAAAAATTGTTTTGTGTAACAGGGACAGGGTAGAGTGACAACAGGTGTCTGCCCAAACCTTGAACTTTGCTGTTGTGTTGTAGTATTCTTGTTAGGAATGTGGGTAGGTTCTTAGAATAAGAACGTGTATGTGGGGTTCCAGGGTGGGACAGTTGATGGAGACAGAGGACTTGTTGAGATCGTTCCTGCTACGTTAAGCAGGGTTGCCAATAAAGTACTTGAAGAAGGAACCCTGACTGAGACCCGTCTTTACAATTTTGGCGACAGAGGATTGGGCAACTCTGCGTGGACCCACTGAGTTTGAAGGAAATAAATAAAGTGAAGTGGCAGGAAGATACAGACGGACGAGGATAATTCGAGTTGATGGTGAAATTGACATAAACTGAGGTGAGCGGAATGACGGAGTGAGAAGTAAATGACTTTTTAAATTAAAAAAAAGGAAGAAGAAGAAAGTATTGTGTTACCGTTTAAAGCAGCGCGTGTCAGCTGAGGAGCGCGTGCGGTGATTGAAGCTCTGAGAGGCGCGTCGGCGCCCGGCAGCAAGAGGAGCAGCGTCTTGGTGATTGTGACGCGTGAAGAGAGGCGCGTGAAGAGCGACTCTCGCACTACGTACGGCAGCAGGGGAAAGCAGCGATTGTGACGCGTGAAGAAGAAGAAGTGAATGTACACACGCTGATTGGCTAGCGTGTGACGTCATCACGTCGGTGGCCATTTTTGACGAGTTGGGGAAACTCGTATTCGTTTTAAAGAAGGAAACGAATGGAAGGGAGCAGAATAGTAGTTTAAATGCTAATAAGTACATTTTGAAGAGTGGAAGTGAAACGAATGTAAAGAATATTAAATTAAGAAAAAATGCGTGCAGCACAAACATTCACTTTGACACCACCAATACCATTCTTAACAGAGCCAGGTGAACCGAAAATAAGAAGGCAAGAGTGGAAAGTATACTTTAAAAATTACATGTTCACTATTAAAAATGAGGAAATGACACCGGAAATAAAAAAGGAATATTACTGCTTTCTTTAGGACCAGAAGGAATTAGACAATATGAACGGATGCAAAAAAAAGAAAGAGGTGATGAAGAAACAGATGTATATGAAAATGCGTTGGACGACTTAGAGAGGTACTATGCACCGACAGTATGTGTAGCAATTGACAGATACAAGTTTTTCAGAAGGAAACAAGAACAGGATGAAAAAATTGATGATTACTTAGGAGTTTTGAAAAGAATGGCAGAGAAATGCAGATTTGGACAGATTGAAGAGGAGTTAATAAGAGATCAAAATATTATGCTTACAAATAATAAGAGGGTGCAAGAAAGATTATGGACCATGGGAGATGGAACACTCAACAAAGTGTTAGCCGTGGTAAGGAAAGCTGAAGTATCAGTCAGGTGTGCAAAAGCAGCCTTGGACGAAGAGAAGGGAAAAGGAAAAGAAGAGGTGTGCGTTGTAAGGAAAACAATAAGAGCGAGCAGTGTTGGTGCAGAGAAGAGAGATAAATTTAATGAGAGGAAGTCGGAGAAGAAGTATTTTCAAGGCACAAAGAATGAATACAGAAGAGAAGGCACAACCAATTTGGCGTGTTATAGATGCGGAAGTTATACACATTTGGCGAACAGTCAAGCATGCCGAGCAAAAGATCAGAAATGTACAGTGTGTGGATTAATTGGTCACTATGCAAGAGTTTGCTATAGAAGGGAAAAGACTACAAGGATAAAATATGTGACAAAGGAAGAAGACGAAAAAAGGAAGCAGGATGAAGAAGACGATTCAGATGATGATGACATTTTTATAATAAGGGATTTTATTTTGGATGTAAAGAGTAATGGTAGGAACAAACCAAAATGTGAAATTGAAGTGGCGGGGGTTAAAGTAATATCAGTGGCTCATTCGGGATCACCTTATACTATTGTCAATTTGGATATGTGGAAGGAAAAGTTTGAGAAAGAAATTGGCATGGATTTAATGGAAAGTGACATCAATCCAAGAGGATTCACTGGGAAACGTATTCCTATTCTAGGGTGTAGAGATGTTACATTTGTGTTCAAAGGGTGAGTAGCAGAGGGAAGGATGTATGTGGCAGAGTATGGACCAAGTGTTTTAGGATGGAAAGATCAAGCGAGCTTAGATATAATACTTAACCCTAATGGGAAAGAGCAAGTTATGGTACTAGAAGAGGATGATGATTTTACAAAAAAAATTAAAGAAGAGTACAGTGATGTATTCTCAGGAAAAATTGGTGTGCTTAAGGGGTTCAAGCATGAAAGAAAGTGGAAAGAGAATGCTGTTCCTGTAAATTATAAAGTAAGAAATGTTCCGTTTACAGTGAGCAATGAATTGGAGAAAGAGTTGGAGAGGTTGGAGACATCTGGAATTATCGAGAGAATAGAGTCGTCTGTATGGATGTCGCCGATTGTGGTAGCAAGGAAATCAAATGGAAAGATTAGACTTTGTGTGGATTTGAGAGGTGTGAACAAAGAGATTTTAGTAGATAAATACCCCCTACCTAAGATTAATGAGTTGTTGGGCAAAACGAAGGGCATGAGATGGTTTTCAACATTGCAGACTGTTTAAGTAGAATGCCCTTACCAATCAAAGAAGTACCTAGAAGTGAATGGGGTGATTATCAAATTGCTGTGGTGGAGGAAGACTTCGAGGAATTGATTGAAGAAAAAGAGTGGCTTGATCATTATGGAAAAGATGAGTTGTTGGAGAAAGTAAAAGAGAGGGTTTTAGAAGGTTGGGGTGGAAGGAAACCAGATGTGGAGGAAGAAAGAAGTTTTTGGGAGGTAAGAAGTGAGTTGAGTGTAGAGTCAGGAATTATTTTTAGAGGAGGAAAGGTTGTACCACCAAAACCCCTGAGGAAAAGAATAGTAGATTTATGTCATGAAGGACTTTTTGGGATTGTTAGGACCAAGAAAGGAGTTAAGAGCTCATATTGGTGGCCAGGTGTAGATATTGAGGTGGAAAGAGTGGTGAGGGAGTGCAAGGAATGTGCTGATTCGGATAAAAGCTTGACAACGTTAAAACTACCATTGTCACCTGTAAAATGTCCTGAAATGGTTTGGGATTTGATTGCAATTGATTTTGTCGGTCCACTCCAGAACAAGTATGAGGGTAGGTTTATTATAGTTTTAGTAGACTACTTCAGTAAATGGGTTGAATTAGAAATTGTCAAAAAAGCTGATGCAGAGACTGTGATCGACTTTCTTAAGGGTATATTTATGAGAGAAGGATTGCCGAAAAGAATTATCAGCGATAATGGAACACATTTTACGGCAGTGAGGGTAGAAGATTTCTTAAAAAAGAATGGTATTACACATGCGTTGACATCTGTGTACCATCCCTCTGGTAATGGAGCTGTAGAGTGATTTAATCGCGTAATTAAAGGAACAATACAAATTGCATGCCAGAATAAAAAGAATTGGGAAGTTGAGCTTAAAAAATGTTGTGGGGTTATCGTCTCACACCTTCTCTCACTGGTTTGAGTCCATTTGTGATGATGAGGGGTAGAGAACCGATCACAAGGGACAATACTGGTTGGATGAATAGTACAAAACATGTTGAATGGTCACCAGAAAAAGTAAAGGAGAATATCATGAAAGCACAACAAGTGTACAAAAGGAACTATGATAAGAAAAATGTGACAAGGGTGGAAGAGCTTGCAGTAGGAGATTGGGTAAAAACCAAGAAGTGGGGTAAAGTGGCAAAGGGAGAAAGTGTTTTTTCCAAACCTTGTAAGGTTGTGGAGTGTATGAAAAATTCGGCCAGACTTAGCGATGGTCGGGTATGGCATATGAGTCGAATAGCAAAATGTAAAAATGTTAAAAAAGCAGAGGAGGAGGATGTTGGGGAAACTGCAGCTATGTTTGGGGAATGGTTGTAGGAAGATGAAGTGGAAGATACAATGGAAGATGAAGAGAGAATTGAGGAAGGAAATTGTATAGAAGGTGAAGGCTTGGGTGAACAAACTTGTACAGATACAATGAGATTGGGAAGATTTGGAAGAGTCATTCATACTCTTCACAGACTTAGAGATTATATGTTAGTCTGATCAATTTATTATTTGTTTTTTTTCCTCTCTTTGTTGTTGTATATAGTTTCATTTTGTTATTTATTATTGTAAGGCGGAAGATGTGTTGTGTTGTAGTATTCTTGTTAGGAATGTGGGTAGGTGTTATGTTGCTATTCCTTTAAGTTCACGTGTTTAGAATATAGAGTGTAATGGTTGGTTAGTTCCATGTGGAACATTGATGATACAGAGCTGCTGTGAGAAGGACATCGCTTCCCTGGCTCTCACCTGTTATTTACTTATACTTGAATAAATACTATATTCCACCTCTACATCTAGTTTGCTACCTTCACTTCAAACTGGCGACGAGGGAAACTGGCGTTTTTACAGACTATTTCATCGGAAGTATTCTAGAAAAACTTTCATCTTAAAAAAAAAAGAAAAGAGAAAGAAAGCAGACCGGAACGAGAGACTTTCTGTGAGTTACATTTATTTTTGCCTTCGCATTGATATTGCCACCGCTTGCCGACTGCGCCTTAACTTATTTAACTATTGCGGGATTATCTATGCTCAGCGGCGTTAACGGAGCAACCGTTAATTGTCATCGCCTACCTGCATCTTTCAACTGCGCTCGCCATTCCACTGCATGCGCTGACTGTCAAGGGGACTGCGCGCGTCACTATTAGCGCGTCTTCAACAATTCCCTCAGGAACTGGCGTCAGACGCAGGTCACGAAGCGTGACCCCAATGTGGCGGCCATTTTGTAATTCTTGTTTACATCGAGCACTTCTCAGAAGGTGTTAGAAAGAATCGAGCATACTCCGAAATAAGCGTCAAAGGTCGTGTGGTGCAACGCGAAGAGATATCACCTACATTTCTAAGGAAATACATTCCGGACAGCACAGTAAGGTGAAACGGATATTTAAAAAAAAAAAAAGAAGTTTCATTTAATAATTTTTTTTTTGTGTGGGGAACATTATAACAGGTGAGAAGGTCGGGAGAAGGTTGTTTTATTAAATTAACTTGTACTTCACAGTGCATGGAAGAGGGAGATTCCAGTGTAAGTACTGTGGTTAAAGACAGAGACATGGCACAACAAAATTTTTCAATTAGTCCTCCTGAACCATTTTGGGTTAAAGGTACCCAACCCAATATAAAATGGATAGAATGGAAAGAATATTTCATTAATTATTTGGAAGCCGTTGATGAAACCAAGAAAATGAAACCTGAGCAAAAAAAGAGACTTTTATTACATTCTTTAGGTCCCATAGGATTAAAGACATTTTCAAGAATGAGTATGTCTGATGACTCCAGTCTAGATGAATTTGAAAACGCGATAAAAAATATGGACAAATACTTTGCACCCAAGGTGTGCATTGGGGTCATAAGACACAAATTCTTCCAAAGGAAACAAACTAAAGAGGAAACTGTGGATGAATGGATGGATGACCTCAAAAAACTAGCCATAGATTGTAAATTTGACAATTTGCATGACGATCTCATACGTGATCAGTTGGTAATGCACAACAACAACTCTGCCTTACAAGATCGCCTTTGGGTTAACGGTGATGCACCTCTTGATGATGTTGTAGCCATCATGAGAAAATCAGAAATGTCAGGGAGGTGTGCAACGGTGGTGAAAGAAACTGAAAAAGATGTGTCCAAGGCCTCGGGAACTGTGTGTAAGATTCAGTCTTCCAATAGAAATTTTCGTCAGCAGCAACAACAAGGGAAATGGACTGGTCAGCCTGCAAGGGTTCAGAACAAGAACATGGAAGATAGGAGATGCTATAGATGTGATAGTAAAGAACATCTATCATTTAGTAGACTATGTCCAGCGTTAAAGAAGAAGTGTGGAATTTGTGGACTTTTAGGTCACTTTAGCAAAATGTGTCGCAGACGCAGTAATGTGGAGTACGTGTATGAAGATGAGAGTGAGAGTGTGGATGAATTAGAAACTGAGGATGAATGTTGCATAAAAAGTGTGAGAGGAAACTACGTGATCAACATTTCCGAAGATTCGCTAAAAGGAAAACCAATTTGTGAGATATCCCTTGGTGGGGTAGTCATAAGTGTGTATGCGGACTCTGGTTCCCCATACACGATCATAAATGAGGAAGTTTGGCGGAAGAAGTTTGTAAATAAGATTGGTGAGCAATTATATCCATCAGATGTTTGCCCAATCAGTTTTACAGGTAATAGAATAGGAATGATTGGTTTTAGGTGGCTTACCTTTTTGTTTAAAGGCAGGTCCACGAGAGCGAAGTTGTATGTGGCAAAGGTTGGGCCATCTGTGTTAGGATGGTTCGATCAGAAGAAATTACACATCATCTTAGATCCTAACTCTAAAGATAAAGTATTGGTTTTAGATGACTGTAGTAGAATGGAAGAAAGACTGTCTGAAAATTTTCCCAAAGTGTTTAACAAGGAGTTAGGTGTTCTGAAGGGGTTTGAACATAAGATAATTTTAAAGGCTGATGCACAACCCAAAGTTCACAAAGTGAGGCCAATACCTATTCTTATAAGAGAGGAAGTGAAAAGGGAAATTCAGGGACTGCTTGCCACAGGCATTATAGAGGAAGTTGAAACATCAGAATGGATTTCTCCGGTTGTGGTTGCCCGGAAACCCAACGGAAAAATCCGTCTATGAATTGATTTGCGCCACTTGAACAATACCATCGTGGTTGAAAAATGTCCCCTTCCTAGAATAAACGAAATGGTATCTTCCCTTAAAGGTGCTACATGGTTTTCCACTGTGGATCTCTCTGCCGCTTACCACCAGGTGATGTTAGATCCCGACTCTAAGAACCTTACGGCGTTCATAACACCGTTTGGTTGTTACCAGTTCAGGCGTATGCCTTTTGGGTTGGCCTCAGCCGCTGCTGTTTTTCAGCGGTTAATGCACAGGCCTTTTGGAGATATGGAGAATGTCTCATTTTTTCAAGATGATATCCTTGTCGCGGCTAAAGACAAAGAGAGCCATGACTCTAAGTTGAAACAAGTTTTGGGAACCTTGCAGTCAGCTGGTCTGACTGTAGAGTTATCCAAATGCAAATTCAGTCAAAGAAGTGTTTCATATTTGGGACATATCATAAGTGAAGAAGGTGTTGAACCCAAACCTACTTTAGTTGAGAATATAGTTAAATTCTCTGCACCTGTTTCAAAAGATGAGGTGAGAGCGTTTCTTGGCATGGCCGAATATTGTGCCAAGTTTATAAAGAATTTTGCTGCAAAAGTTTACAACATGCGTGCACTATTGAAGAAGAACACTAAGTTCATATGGAGTGAGTTATGTGAAGAAGAATTTAATTTAATCAAAAAGGAACTGCAAAAGGTAAATGCTCTTGCTAGTTTTGACCCCAATATTGACTGTTTGTTAACAACTGACGCAAGTGACAAGGGTTTGGGTGCTGTGTTGTCACAATATGATGGGGATGGTAAAGAAAAGGTAATTTTGTTTGCTTCTAGGGTCCTTTCCCCTGCTGAAAGTAGGTACCCTATCATCGAAAGGGAAGCCCTAGTGTGTGCATGGGCTTTGGAACATTTCCGAGCATTTGTTTGGGGCAAACCTGTGACCATTCGTACAGACCATAAACCATTGATCCGCATTTTATCGTGTGAAGGTATCTCTGGTGCGGCCGCAAGATTAGCTAGATTATCTATGCAGATGAAGGAATATATCTATAAAATGGTTTATCTACCTGGGAGGGATAACCGTATTGCTGATTGTTTGTCAAGGCTTCCACCTCCTCTTGAGGAATGTGAAGATGATCCCTGGAGCGAATACTGTGTGGCTTTAGTGCATGATTGTGGTGAGCCTGCCATAAGTAAAACGAAATGGTTGACTGAACAAGGGAAAGACACTGTTTTGAAAAATGTTTTAGAGTATATTTGCAAGGGCTGGCCCAAGGTGAAGAGCGTTCCTGGTTTGGATGCTTTTTGGCAAATCCGCATGGAGTTATCCTCTGAAAATGATATGCTGTTTAGACGTGATAGGATCGGTATGCAGCGTTTAGAACGCAAGCATTACCACGGAATATCTTTACAACGCGGGCGTAACAACGAAAGTTGTTACCACGCATTGCACTGGGGGGCGCTCAAGGATAGTAAATGATTTAATTTACTATCCCAACACCTTCCCTACTATCCACGGGGACTGGTGTTGGAATAGTAAATTAAATTAATCAATTTTGCGCCCCCCAGCGCAATGCGTGGTAACAACTTTCGTTGTTACGAACGCGTTGTAAAGGTACGCGTTGTCAATGTATGCGTTCTAACGTCATACAATGGATAGGATCGTTCCACCTGTGTCTTTAAGAAAGAAAATTCTGCAACTTTGCCATGAGGGGCATTTTGGAATTATGAGAACCAAATCTATTGTCAAAGGAATGTTTTGGTGGCCAGGAGTTGACAGTGAAGTCGAGGAGTTTGTCAAGAAGTGTGCGGTTTGCATGTCCGCTGACAAGACTCTTAGGACATTTAAGCCTAAGATGAGTGATGGTTTAATTCCTAACTTTCCTTGGGACACCATCGCTATTGATATTTTTGGACCTGTTGGGGACTCTAAAGAATATGGTTTGGTGGCAATTGACCTTTTTTCAAAATGGCCTATTGTCAAAATTGTAGAAAGGGTTGACACTCAGACAGTACTTAAATTTTTGGATAAAACGTTCATGGTAGAGGGTTTGCCGGCTTGTGTGCTATCTGACAATGGTGTCCAATTTACGTCCAAGCTGGCTAAAGAGTATTTCGACAGGTGTGGCATCAAACATAAGACTACTGCATTATATAACCCTAGTGGGAACAACACTGTTGAAAGGTTCAACAGAGTGATCAAAGGCATCATTCAGGCCTCTGTGCATAGTGGACTTGATTGGAAGGTACAGGTACAAAAAGCGGTTTGGTCATATAGAGTTACTATGCAGAACAGCACCGGCATGACCCCGTTCACCATGATGAGAGGCAGAACAGCTAGATGTAAATTTAATCCTGGATGGCTTTTTGATGGAAAAATTGCATGTTGGTCTCCAGTAGATGTCAAAGATAAGTTACTGTCCAGTCACGAGAAGAGCAGAGAGTTTTATGACTCTCACCATAACACCAAAGATGTTTCTGTCAAGGTTGGAGATTGGGTAAGGGTTAAGAAACCTTTTAAGGTACCTAAGGGTGTGCGTCGTTTTGAACCACCATGTAAGATTGCTGAAGTTTTAAGAAATTCTGTGAGACTAGATGATGGAAGGGTATGGAATCTTAAAAACATTGCCTTTAACCCTGATCAAAATTGTGTAGAAGTGCTTCCAGACTAAAGTGTCAACAATTTTGATTGGGTGGAAGACCATTTCGAGAAAAGTCATATTCAGTCTCAACTTGAAAATGATTTTGCATCTGTTTCTTGTGAGCCTAAGCATTCCAGCCTTCCCTTGCATATTGAGGGGGGAGTGGGCGAAGGTTGTAGTCATGACGTCCTAGCAAACGCCAATGCATCTACTTCCACAAGTTTGGACACAAGTGTTACACAGAATAAGACCAATGTGTTACTTGATAAAAGAACAAGAGCTGTGCCCAAATGGCTTAAAGATTACGCTTTGTAGTATTGTAGATTTCTTTTTGTTTTTTCTTTATTTCCCTTACTACTTTTTTTTATGTTCAAATTTCCTTTATTGTATGGGGGGGGAATGTGTTATGTTGCTATTCCTTTAAGTTCACGTGTTTACAATATAGAGTGTAATGGTTGGTTAGTTCCATGTGGAACATTGATGATACAGAGCTGCTGTGAGAAGGACATCGCTTCCCTGGCTCTCACCTGTTATTTACTTATACTTGAATAAATACTATATTCCACCTCTACATCTAGTTTGCTACTGAGAGAGCGCAAATTTGAATAAAAATTATGTATAGGCCATATTTACAAGCACATTGTATAACGTAGGGATGAAATGTATATCGTAATGTGAAGTTGACACTTATAGCATAAAGCTAACCGATATAATCAAAAGTAATATAGGAAATGTAACTGTATTCACTTTAGAACATGTATTCGATTTAAAAGGCCCGTATACGTAGTGGGCTGATGTAGAAATGTGTAGAAATGCTTACGAAATGTAGAACGTGCAAAGTAGAATTCATGCACGTGTGTAACCTTAAAACGGAGAAGCGGCGAGAAATGAAACGTGAAGAAATGCGTAGAACATGTATAACACGATATAGCGAATGAGAATATAAAGTTATACCCTATGCAGTTTGTATTCTATGTATAATGTATTCACATATACGTAAAAGACTTTGCTAAATACGAATATACATATATATGTTAAAGGTTATACTGTGTAGAAGGCTTTTTGTAAAAATGTTAGAAAGGTTTAGGTCATTTGTGATTTTAACCTGACTGACCAAGGGTTCGCAGGAGTGTAGTCCGCTGTATGTAATTTAGTGGGCTCACAGGAGTCGTGAATAGCCTTGCTGTGAACGTGCGAGCCAAAGAGTCTAGCGCTTACTAGATTTAAGGTGACAACGCCGGACAAGGTTTATGGCCTGAACGTGATAAGAAGCGCTTGGAATTCGAGAGTTGTTTTGAGAAGTCCATTCGCAGGACCTAGAAGGGTCAACATCATAGTCGTAGTTTAAAGTTCTGTTGAGGTTGTTGACTTGTGCTCTGAAATGTCAATTATAATATTGAATGAAGTCACCAACAAGAAGACGAAGATGGCGTCTAAAGGAAGAAAGGTCAACTTAACGGATGGCGAAAGAGACGAAGCAAGGAAAAGGCTGGAAGATTACCTCATGGGGAAAGTCCGTGGTGGGCGTCGAAGGGGCGTTCCACCTACACTGTGACTGTGTATTTTAGGGACAGCACCCCGGGGTGAAGATAGCAATTGGCAATTAGCGATCAGAGGGAGCTCAGAGAGAAGGGCGAAGGGTAGATGACTTGAGCAGATGCGCTGAGAGAGATCAGAGAGCAAGAGAGCAGTAGGCCGAGGACCCTTAGAAGAGCGGATGGGTAGGCAGAGAGGGTACTGCTTCTTAAACCTAAGTTACCTTTAGAGGCTAAGAGAGTTTGAACTTCTTTGGGAGTCAAACTGCTGACACCTTTTTAGGTTAGGAACTTGCGAAGTAGGGATGTCACTTAGTATAGAGTAGGGACAGATGTAACTTGATTAATTTTCTCTTTCTGTAGATGACGCAAAGGAACCACTTCACATCGATGCTTTAAATTGCTGATTCTGGAATTGATTTTGTATTCTTTTGTATACTTTTGAGATTTATCCTAAGAGGATTGTATTCGCATTTAAATTTGACTTTTATATAAAACTTTCAAACTTTATCAGTTGTAAGTGGTTCTTTAGAGTGTCGTCAGTTTATGGGGTTGATCTAACCTATGCGGGGCTTGTCTTTTACTCAACGACAGAAATCAATCGATCCAAAATTATCGAATGAGATAAGTTATTAAATTGATCATAAACTGATATCAAAATCTCATTCCCCGCAGTTGGTAGCAGAGAAAGATGGTTTTCTTCTTGAGGAAGACAACCTAGGTCAGGTCTAGATTACCCCAAGGTCCCTAGTCATCGACGACCAGAAGAAGAATCGCAGCCGAAGACGGTGCTGACGGTGTTGAGAGAAAAGCAGCAGAGTCGGTCGAGAGTGAGTATAAGGGTCATGCGTTGTAAGATTGCGGTGTTTTATGTTGTTCCTGTGTTGTAATGTCAAGCGGAGTTGAATGCCTGTAGTGTGATTGAGGGAAGGTTGTGAGCGCGCGCAACCGGATGAAATCTTAAGCTCCAGGGAAGGACTTAAGTGGTTCGGGTGTATCGAACACCCAGAGTAATTTGTCTACCATTGAAAGGGGGTCATGAGGTACCATTGATCGCCCGACAGACTGATGATAGGGGGAGCGTAAGAGTGAGTGAATGAGTAACGAACGCTGGTCGTACGTTTACTGTGTGTAAGTAACCTATCAGTTGAGGCGATCGTCCGACCGTCAGGGGGAAGACGTTTCGCCAGTTGAGGTAGCAATTACAGTTAGACTGTGGCCGTACAGTCAGAGAAAAGTGATCGCTTGGACGGAAGTAGTCATTTTTCGGTGTATGAATGAAAACGCATGCGAAATCGTGAGACGAGCTGAGAAAGAAAGAGAACTGCTGCAGAGGGAACGAGTGACGTCAGCATAGAATCGCGCTGAGATTGGTTAGTTTGTCATACGTCAGCGTAGAGCCGCGCTGAGATAGGCCGGTCAGCGTAGAGTCGCGCTGAGATAGGCCGATTAGCGAGAGCAGCGTAGGGATTGGTTGGTTGTCATCGGGACGTAAACAAGGAAGAGAATTAATAAGGGAAAATCGTAGATTATCGAGAATGAAGTGTTTTAAGAGTTTAAGAGCAATCTTTAGGAGGAATAGAAGAAACTTATATGCCGGAGAGGAAGCTCCACCGGAAGGCACACCAGCTTATCATATGGCAGTGAATGTAGGCTTACACTCAATACTATGGATCTCCGAGTGGAATAAGCTAACTGAAGGGAATAAGGAACTGACGTTTCCGAGATTCGGAACGTTTAAGCTAGACGTGCTGAACGAACTAAAAACGGTAATGCTTGCAGCAAGACCTCTACCGAGGCCAACACAGTTCGAAGCACTTAGTGTATGGTTTAGAACAGCACACGAAAAGAGCGTAAAGAGGCGCCAAGAAAGGGTGAGACGATCAGTAAAGGCAGTGCAGGATGCCAAATGGGATGAGGAAGCTAAGAAATGGAGGGTGCAGAAGATAGAAGCAGACAAACTGTACCTGATGCTAGAAGTTACGGGAGAAAAGAAACCTCTAGAGGAAGATGAGGAAAGCGAGACAGAAGAGGAATTGATAGAGAGGCTATTAACAGATAGACCACCTCCGTACAGCGGAGGGGCCGCAAGTCCCATATTACCACAAGAGGACGGAGCTAGATGGGGGGAATATAAATCGATCCCAGTAACAGAATGGGATGCCAAGAAAGATGAGGAGGTACCTCAATCTAGTTCCGAACAGAGAGTAGTGGGAAGACTAGTGGTCCAGAAGGTGCCAGAAACGCAATATGTAAGATCGTATCAAATGCCAGATGCCCTACAAGTACCGGTTACCATAGGCCCTATTGTGTCAATCTACAACCCAGAAGGGGTCCAGCAGGAGGAACAGGCACGATGGGACAGGGAAAGGGCAGAGATGGAGAATAGGAATACCATGATGAATCCTCAGAGACAGATACTAGCACCGATGAGTCGGAGTACCCCATTAGATGCCGCAACAGGTCCCTGGGTAGAACAAGGGGGTCAAAGAGGGCCAATGGACTTAAGGGGACCAAAACCGAAAACCCATAAGGAATTAAGGGAATACCTGAAAGAATGGGATACTGCCGAAGAGACTCGGAGTAAAAGTTTAGAACCAGGAGCAGAGTGGAGAAACCAGGATAACAGGATCCTCTCTCATTGTGGAGCTGGCGAAAGCAGCCCGGAGTGGGAGAGAGGGAGTCAGGAAAGCAGAGGAAATAATTGTCCTACTATCAGCGGCAATAGGCAAATGTGCGACGACAGGAGTGCAGGGTGTGGCGAAGTGCCTCGCGTCACCTTTAGTGAGGGGGAACGAAGGACGCAGGAGTACCGTAATACTTTCAGATGCACTCACCATACCCCGGGTGAAACAGTGCAACATTGGAATCACGGGAACATGGAGAGTCGTGAAGGGTCTCGCCATGCATCCGGTGATCATGGGCGAAGTCATGAGAATATAGGGAGTCGCGAAACGTCTCGCCATACTTCTGGTGATCAGGATCGAGATCGCGGGAGCATGGAGGGCCATGAAGGACCTTATCGGTTATTGAGCGACACCAGACAGCAAGAGAGTTACAGTGATTTTGAACAGAACGGTGGATCCTATCTCGTATCTGGAGAAACCGAGCCGAAAAGGCGCAATGTAGGGATGGGGGATGGAGTAATGTTCCACCACACCCCACGGGAAGATGGAAAGGCTTGGGATCTAGAGAGGTGGGAACAAAGGGATGGAAGGAAAACTCCTCATAACTCACCTGTGTTCAGGCGTAGGGCGCATAGTGGAGGTGAGAGGGGTATGAGCGAACCACCTAGGACTGACATACTGAGAGCTGAAATAAAAGCAAAACGACTCGATGTAATGAGTTTGAAGTCAGACTTAGATGAAATAATTGATGGCACAGTAGCAATAGAGAGATTAGAGTTGTACGCACCAGGTGAAATATTGTTCTTATCCAAGGATGTTACTCGGAGAGCGAGGTCAGCTCATGAAAATTTATCTAATTTGGCAAATAGGTATATGATAGACCTGTCACAAACCAAAGCTTTACAGCCCAATCATAGGCTAAATTGCACAGACCTAGATTTGGATGAACGTAGAACGATTGGACTAAGAGTACACATACGGGAACTAGTCATGTGTATCAGAATATGGAGAGATCTGGATAGATGGGAGGAAAAATGGTCTAAGAAGGGATCTGTCAGAAGAAGTACAATTGTGAAGTCCCAGGACACAGACCTAATGCGAATGGAAGCTTTCCCGTTGCGAGAAATCGCGAACGGAAACTACGTTCATGTACCTTGGAGTAGGGGGGATTTAGCGGCATTCACTAATTCTTTCCCCAAGTTAAGAGAAAACCCCGTAGAGTGGTACAAGCAGGTAGAGAGGTTCGTGAAGATCTCTAAGGTGCTGTGGATCGATTTGAACACATTGTTCGATATCGTAGTACCCGGAGATTTGTGGACGGCATGCAAACTTAGTATTGAATGGCCTACTTGTGAGCCTCCGAGAGATACCCAGACGAATGGTCCATCAGACAGAGTCATGGAAAAATACGAAAGAGTAATAACATGGCTAAAAGAGAAAGTGCCAGTGCAGGACATAGACTGGGTTAAGATAGATCGAACAACTCAGGAGCCCAAAGAGACAGTTCACGAGTTCTATGAGAGGCTATTGAAAGCATTTAAACAATACAGTGGGTTAGACGTAATGGATCCTAAGGACATAGGACAGTTTGTGTCGAAGTTTGTTCTAGGATTGAGACCAGACATAAGCCTGATGATACAACAGCATTTGATTTGTTGGCAGAACAAACCTTTAGATGAAATTTTGAGGTATGCAAGGTACTGTAGTGATGAAATAGATTCGAAGGCAAAGAAACTCAAGGAAAAGCTAATGCTGGTACAAATGCAAGCAGCTGGAAAGGGTGGACAGCGGCAACAGGGAACAGGAACGCAAGCGAAGAAACAGAATAATCAGAGCAGAGATGAGGAGGAAAGACCAAGACCGAGAATGTATATTGCGACACTGAAAAAGACAACGAGGTGTCATCAGTGTAACGAAGTGGGACATTGGCGACGCGAGTGTCCCTATAATGTCGAGACGGGGGAATTAGAACAGGAGGAGGATGAGGTTCAAACCAGCATGGTAAAGGGAACAGCAGTCCCGAAGGGAAAGTTTATCAAAGGGGGGACTCAGACTCCACGAGCCCCGTTTCCTCAACCACCTCGCATTACAAATGGAGGGAAAACCTATAGACAAATGCCATTGTTTGTAGGAGGAGAAGAATGCTACTACGTTGATCCTCTTACAGGGCAACGAGTAAATAGGGAGGAAGACTGTACTCTAGGAGCAGCCCTGGAAGTAGATCAGAGAGGACCATACGTAGAGGCTGAAGTAGCTGGATGTCCTACAACCTTTTTGGTGGATACAGGGGCCACTCGATCCACGTTGAGATCAGCGGTAGTCCCAGTTTTGCCAATATCGGGAGAGACGATTCAGGTGGTAGGAGTCGCAAACAAGAGGATGACGAATCCTCTGACCGAACCAGTGTCAGTAAAGATAGGGAATTACAGTGACGAACATCAGTTTGTGATCTGTGATTCTAGCCCTGTGTGTTTGCTAGGAAGAGATCTGTTGTGTAAACTGAATTGCACAATACATTGTACACCTGAAGGAGTAGAAGTGCAGACCAATGATGAGGATGCCGATTTTAAGGTTGTAAACTCGCAAGAGTGTGTAGAACTATATCCTACCTTAACACTGGAAGAGCTTCCACAGGATTTGAGGGAGGAAGTGTCAGCTGAGGTGTGGGATTTTACTGGAGAAGAAATAGGACTGATCAAAGGAGTAGAACCAGTAAAGATCTTGGTAAGACCCAATGCTGAGTATCCAAGAACTCCACAATACAAGTTGACTCCAGAGACGATTGCAGGAATAAAGCCTGTGATCGAATCCATGATTAAACAGGGAATACTGAAGGAGATCGTGGGAAGTCCATGTAACTCCCCGATTATGGGTTTGCAGAAGCCTAGTGGAAAATACAGGATAGTACAGGATCTTCGGAAGATTAATAATATTGTTGTCTCATGTTGTCCAGTGGTACCGAATCCATCAGTGATATTATTTCAGATACCGTTCCAAGCTGAATGGTTTACCGTGATAGATTTGTGCCAGGCTTTCTTTTCGATTCCTTTAGATGAAGAGAGCCAGTATCTTTTCGCTTTTAAGCTGGAAGATCGCGTTTTAACATGGTGTCGTATCCCTCAGGGGTATACGGAAAGCCCATCGATCTTTAACCAGCTATTAAAAAGAAATCTTGAAAGTCTAGTACTGCCCAAGAATTCGGTTCTAGTCCAGTACATAGACGACCTCCTAGTTGCGTCAGAAACGGAGGAAGCTTGCAGAGAAGACACCATAACCTTGTTAAATCACTTGGCCGAGAACGGACACAAGGTGTCTCCAAGTAAATTGCAATATTGTATGACTGAGGTGCAATACTTGGGCCATAGGATTGAAAAGGGAAAGCGGAAGGTGTCTCCAGACAGAATAGAGGCGATCATGAAAATGAACGCGCCTACAACACAAAGAGAAGTCAGGATGTTTCTAGGCATGGTCGGTTATTGTCGGCAGTGGATAGCCAATTTCTCACTGAAGGCAAAACCTTTATTGCAACTGACGCACAAAGGAGTAAGTGATCCAGTACCATGGGACAAAGATTGTTTGATGGCGTTTTTGCAGCTGAGGGAGGACTTATGTCGTGCCCCGGCTTTAGGAATGCCAGATTACACAAAACCATTTTTACTTTACTGCTGCGAAAGAGAGGGATGCGCGTTAGCAGTTTTGGCCCAGATACATGGAGATGCGCGTAGGCCAGTGGCGTATTTTTCGGCTACATTAGATCCAGTAGCCGCAGCGTTGCCCGGATGTCTCAAATCCGTAGCTGCAACGGGTGTCAGCATTGAACGTTCTGAAGGCGTGGTAATGGGTCATCAGTTAGTGGTGTACGTACCACATTCTGTAGAATTGTTAATGACCAGGACTAAGACTCAGCATCTGACAAATAGCAGGCTCACACGCTACGAGCAAGTCATACTGGCTGCCGAGAATGTGACCCTAAAAAGATGCTCCGTCTTGAATCCTGCAACTTTGATGCCACTTCCAAACGAGATCGATGACGAAGTTTGTACAGATCATGACTGCCTTGATGTGACTGAACTATGCACCAAACCGAGACCCGATATTGTAGATGAGCCATTGACTGACCCCGATGAAATATTCTTTGTCGATGGTTCATGTGTAAGAGACAATATCGGTCAGCTGAGAGCAGCTTATGCAGTTTGCACAATTACGAGAGTAATAGAAGTCGCTTGCCTGGAAGGAGTACACTCCGCTCAGGTAGCTGAAATTGTTGCTTTGACGCGTGCTTGTCTAGCAGGCGACAAACTTCGAGTCACAATATACACCGATAGCCAGTATGGTTTCGGGGTAGTTCATGATTACGGGCAGTTATGGTCTCAAAGAGGTTACATGACCTCCTCGGGTTCTCCCATTAGGAATGGAGAATTCGTGAGACTTTTGTTAGAGGCATTGCAAGGCCCAACAGCTATTGCAGTGGTCAAATGTGCAGCGCATACAAAAAATGTCGATTTTGTGTCTCAAGGTAACCGCTATGCGGATGAGGTAGCGCGTTACTGCGCAGAACAGGGATATTCTCACACTGATGTAAAAGTGGGGGGAATCCAAGAAAGAACTGAATTGACAATGTTGTTGGATACTGTAGATACGTGGGATGAGCTAAGAAGCGTTCAGGAAAATGCACCAGACGATGAGAAAAGGAGTTGGGAAACAGCTGGTTGTTCCAGAAGTGAGATGAATTTCTGGATATCTGCAGATGGGAGAGCAGTTTTACCAAATGAACTTGTTAGTCCAATGGCAAGGAAATTGCATGGATCAGCGCACATAGGTAGAGATGCTATGGTGAGAGTGTTCAGACAAACGTGGTTTAACCCAAAGTTTAGAGTAGCGGCAGAAGCAGTGTGTCAGCGATGTACGATCTGTCAGCAACTAA
Organism: Lissotriton vulgaris; assembly: GCF_964263255.1. Classification (NCBI taxonomy): domain Eukaryota; kingdom Metazoa; phylum Chordata; class Amphibia; order Caudata; family Salamandridae; genus Lissotriton; species Lissotriton vulgaris. The sequence continues at coordinate 816,208,857 of NC_141696.1, read as the reverse complement.
ACGTGGGCAAGAGAACACCAGTTACATTGAGTCACATTGGGAGGTCTGGGGGGCCTTTCAATAGAATGCAGCTTGATTTTATAGAAATGCCTAAATGCAATAGACTCAGATACGTTTTAGTGATTGTTTGCATATTTTCTAGATGGGTTGAGGCTTACCCTACACGTAGGTGCGATACACTTACAGTAGCAAAATTGTTACTTAGAGAGTTGATACCGAGGTTTGGGGTGCCATCCTCTTTGGAATCGGACAGAGGAACTCATTTTAACAGCGAAGTAGTGAAGATGCTATGTTCAGCTTTGAGTATCGATCAGAAACTTCATTGCAGCTATCGACCAGAAGCTTCAGGGATTGTAGAGCAAATCAACAGCACGATAAAGTCCAGACTTGCCAAAGTTTGTTCAGCAACATCCCTGAGTTGGCCAGACGCACTTCCAGTGGTTCTTATGAGCATACGTAGCACACCAGATAGGAAAACAGGTCTCTCTCCTCATGAAGTGCTAATGGGGAGAGCCATGAGATTGCCATCGGTTCCGACTGCAGCTCTAGTGAACATCACAGACGATTTGATTTTGGACTACTGTAAGGGACTATCTGATGCCGTTAATTCTGTGTCCCTCCAGGTCCAGGCTGCGGAGGTTCCATCAGCACATGATTTGTGCCATGACCTGAGTCCGGGGGACTGGGTCCTGGTGAAGAAGCATGTCAGAAAGAACTGCTTAGACGTGCGCTGGAGAGGACCGTTTCAAGTCATACTTGTGACGAATACTGCAGTAAAGTGTGGAGGTCTGCCAAACTGGATACATGCCTCACACACCCGAAGAGTGCCAACACCTCTAGAAGAAACAGCTCCTCTCTCGGATGAGAATCCAGCGGAAAGCGGAGAAGCCATAGAGGGGGAAAGCCAAGCTGTGGAGGTGAGCGAAGAGGCTGAGACTGAAACGGAACAGGTCGACGAAGGTCAGGATACCAGTGGGACCGAAGTCGCCTCAGGAGAAGAGAGTAATTGGGAGATCGAATCAGATACTGAACAAGTAGAGAGTGAACAAGAGACAAGTCCAAGAACAAGGAGCGGGAGGACAAGGAGTGACGGAGCTAGTTGGCCGGAGAGAAGGAGAAGGCCAAGCTTGAAAGCAGATCAAGAAAGAGCCCTTGTCCCGATCGCCGAAGAATCGGACCAGGAAGAGGAAACTACAGACTCAGGAACAGAAAGTCCAAGGAGATCGAGAAGGGTACGTGTGCCCTGCAGAAGGTACGCCACCCCAGAGTGGACTTATCTAGCAGATGTCTTGGGGACAGAAATCTGTGAGAGTGGAGAAAGTGAAAGTAATCGATCACGATCAATTTGTGGCAGTGGAGATATGGATGTTGACGCCTGGACTCGAGACTGAGGGGTTACTGACTTTCACACTTCCCATACCCCCATACTTGAGTCAAATTCAAGATCTAGTGCTAAATAGATTACAGTTTCCGACTTTTGGTCATCAAATTCCGGAAGAAGAAGAAAAAGTCATTCGTTTTGAATTATTGGAAATTGTTGTGAAAGCTGCAGGTGCAAGAATAATTGTTGATGCATAAAAGACTTTTGTATATAAGCTATAAAGAAGAAGATAACCTAGCGCCGAGTGGAAAGAAGAATAAAATTAGGGATTACATTTAGAGGACGGAGAAGGGTTAGGGTTGTCTGTTGCTAAAAGAGAAAAAGACATTGTTGCGAAAAAGAGACTTTGATGATAAAGAGCACTTTACAGACTGAGAAACTAAATAAAGAAAATAAAGACTTGCAAAGAAAAACTTTTTCGCAAAAGAAGGAGTTGCGCTGTTTTGATAATATGGAGAACGGCAACCCAAACCGAAAAGCTAGATGCATAGTAGGTACACTAATAGCAGTAGTAATTTTTCTCATAATTACAGTAGTGACAATATCATACATAATAGGACATGAAAACGATAAAGAAACAGCAGATGTAAAGCCTGTAACGACTTTGAGACCTGCTCTTGTGGGGAAGAACGAGGAGAGCAATGTTATACGTGAAAAGGCGTTACTGGCAGGAGAAGCTCGTAGGTTACATGTAGACGAGTCACAGGGAAACTTTAGGTCAAACGCATATGCTAAACTATTGTACGAGTATATTGATGCCATGGAGGCCAAAGATTGCTATGTTTGTATGCAATTGCCGGCTTCTGTAGACGAAGGCATTAGATACCATCATCTCCCATTGACTTATGGGATAACATGTAGTTTACTGCTTAGTATATTTTATGGTAGGGAAGGATTCGAGTACTACTTTTCAAACTATGATTCGGTACTGCCTGAAGTTCCGAATTATAAACAAATGAATAAGTGGGACTATTATAAAAAGGAGGATAGACTAGCTAAGTTCTTTCTTCCGTGGGATACATTAGATACATCATATGCACGCAGAAATAATCTAACTTGCAAAGTATCAGAGGTTGAGAAAAAGTTCATAGGACAAGTAGATGACCGATACAGAAGGCAGAAGATTCTAAAAATGTCAGGACAATGGAAAACGGATTGGACCGAAGAAGAGAAGGCACATAAAAAGAAAGGTAGCAATGGTCCAATAGCTTTGGATAGAACGCAGAAAGGAAAGTTATGTTTAACTCGAAGCAAGACATATTATGAGAGTGTATTTGTAGGTGAAGTAAATTGTGAACATGCTTTTAGATTAGAGTACTATACGAAAGATTTTATGAAAGGAATGCAAGCTATTCCGAATGTGTATTTTGTATGTGGAAGAAATGCCTATGTAAAACTACCTGATAATTGGTATGGTTCGTGTTACTTGGCAATTGTCTTCCCCAAAATATATCATGCAAAGGATGTAGCGATAATAGAAGGAAAGGCTTCGAGGAGAGCGAAAAGGGAAATAGGAGATGCAGAAGTAGTAGGAGATGTATTTGGAGCAATGTTTCCTATGTTAGGTTTAATACTTAACGATGTTAAGATCAGGAGACTGGCTACAGTTGTAGATAGATTGTCTGCAAGTACTGCAAGGTCATTAATGTTAGTAGAAGGCGAGATGCAGTCGATTAGAGCAATGGTTCTTCAGAACCGACTTGCTTTAGATGTACTGCTAGCAAAAGAAGGCGGAGTTTGTAAGGCTTTGAAGGTTCAGGAATGTTGTACTTATATTCCTGATAATTCAAAACCACTTGAGAAAGTCATACAGAACATTACACAGATTCATCAAGAGATCGAAGATTTATCAAAAATAAACGTTTGGGAAAAAGTCGGTCATGGAGTAGGAAAGGTTGGAAGTTGGTTTGCCAACCTTGGTAAAAGCATAGTATGGTATATATTAAAACCTGTATTGATAGTATTAATTTGTATAATCACATTGTTAGGTTTAGTAAAATTGTATAAATGGTATAGGTCGAACCGGTTACAACGAACAATGAGAGAGCAAGAAAGGAGATTAGCTGCTTTACAAGATCAACAGTACAAAAGCTTAAGAGCACTCGAAACGATGAAAAGAGGGAATATTGTAACTAGTTCTGTGTAGAGATGTTATTCAAATTGCATTTAGTGATGACTCCTAGAAGTCATCAAAGGGGGGGACTGAGAGAGCGCAAATTTGAATAAAAATTATGTATAGGCCATATTTACAAGCACATTGTATAACGTAGGGATGAAATGTATATCGTAATGTGAAGTTGACACTTATAGCATAAAGCTAACGGATATAATCAAAAGTAATATAGGAAATGTAACTGTATTCACTTTAGAACATGTATTCGATTTAAAAGGCCCGTATACGTAGTGGGCTGATGTAGAAATGTGTAGAAATGCTTACGAAATGTAGAACGTGCAAAGTAGAATTCATGCACGTGTGTAACCTTAAAACGGAGAAGCGGCGAGAAATGAAACGTGAAGAAATGCGTAGAACATGTATAACACGATATAGCGAATGAGAATATAAAGTTATACCCTATGCAGTTTGTATTCTATGTATAATGTATTCACATATACGTAAAAGACTTTGCTAAATACGAATATACATATATATGTTAAAGGTTATACTGTGTAGAAGGCTTTTTGTAAAAATGTTAGAAAGGTTTAGGTCATTTGTGATTTTAACCTGACTGACCAAGGGTTCGCAGGAGTGTAGTCCGCTGTATGTAATTTAGTGGGCTCACAGGAGTCGTGAATAGCCTTGCTGTGAACGTGCGAGCCAAAGAGTCTAGCGCTTACTAGATTTAAGGTGACAACGCCGGACAAGGTTTATGGCCTGAACGTGATAAGAAGCGCTTGGAATTCGAGAGTTGTTTTGAGAAGTCCATTCGCAGGACCTAGAAGGGTCAACATCATAGTCGTAGTTTAAAGTTCTGTTGAGGTTGTTGACTTGTGCTCTGAAATGTCAATTATAATATTGAATGAAGTCACCAACAAGAAGACGAAGATGGCGTCTAAAGGAAGAAAGGTCAACTTAACGGATGGCGAAAGAGACGAAGCAAGGAAAAGGCTGGAAGATTACCTCATGGGGAAAGTTCGTGGTGGGCGTCGAAGGGGCGTTCCACCTACACTGTGACTGTGTATTTTAGGGACAGCACCCCGGGGTGAAGATAGCAATTGGCAATTAGCGATCAGAGGGAGCTCAGAGAGAAGGGCGAAGGGTAGATGACTTGAGCAGATGCGCTGAGAGAGATCAGAGAGCAAGAGAGCAGTAGGCCGAGGACCCTTAGAAGAGCGGATGGGTAGGCAGAGAGGGTACTGCTTCTTAAACCTAAGTTACCTTTAGAGGCTAAGAGAGTTTGAACTTCTTTGGGAGTCAAACTGCTGACACCTTTTTAGGTTAGGAACTTGCGAAGTAGGGATGTCACTTAGTATAGAGTAGGGACAGATGTAACTTGATTAATTTTCTCTTTCTGTAGATGACGCAAAGGAACCACTTCACATCGATGCTTTAAATTGCTGATTCTGGAATTGATTTTGTATTCTTTTGTATACTTTTGAGATTTATCCTAAGAGGATTGTATTCGCATTTAAATTTGACTTTTATATAAAACTTTCAAACTTTATCAGTTGTAAGTGGTTCTTTAGAGTGTCGTCAGTTTATGGGGTTGATCTAACCTATGCGGGGCTTGTCTTTTACTCAACGACAGAAATCAATCGATCCAAAATTATCGAATGAGATAAGTTATTAAATTGATCATAAACTGATATCAAAATCTCATTCCCCGCACTACCTTCACTTCAGTAGGTTCTTAGAATAAGAACGTGTATGTGGGGTTCCAGGGTGGGACAGTTGATGGGAGACAGAGGACTTGTTGAGATCGTTCCTGCTACGTTAAGCAGGGTTGCCAATAAAGTACTTGAAGAAGGAACCCTGACTGAGACCCGTCTTTACATTTGCCTTACGGAAACCATCGGCCTTCACGCCATGTTACTCTGTTATGATATAGGTCAGCACACAGAACAACTCGATCTTCTTAACAGGAGTTTATTGGTCAGAGAAAACCCCAAACGATATCCTGCCAGACACAGCTGGAGCCAACTGTCAACAATGCCACTGCCTATGACATCACCTTAGAACGAAAGGTACATCACAGAGATGTGCCGTTCCAGCCTAGCTGGACGAGCCTAATTACAATATAACATACTCTAAGTACGAGAGGGTGAGGGTGGAAAGCTTAACTGTTTTTTCAGAGGGCTAGGGGGAACTCGGGCCCTATATCAAGACTCAATTATGCTCACTGCGCACTGTCTTTTCTACATTGTAGATCCATCCCCGGTGAAGTGGGGAGGGGGAGATTTGAGTGAGGAAAGGAGTGGGAGGGAAGGGGGAAGATTTTGTAATGAGGAAGATGCAAGTGCCTCTACAGCTAACCTCTCGATCTGTGCAGTTGAGACCACCCACTGTAGTGCCACGCCTACGCATATAGGGTCAATGTGCTACATGTGTAGGCACTAAAATCTGTGTACAGGCTTCTTTTACATTTTTTCTGTTTTCATACAATGTAATAATCTGCCATTTGGGGCGTCACATCTGGCAACGTCGGCGAGTCCTCGCCCGGAGGCCACAACATAATCGAACTGCCCTCGTTCATGGATCGCTCTGAAGACTCACCTGTGTCTCTGCTGTCTGGGCTCCTCCGCATAGTTGCTGCCGTTTGTAGGGCCGCTCGTCTTTCCTACAGTCTTTTCTCCAGATTAGGGGCCGCCCTGAGTTGCAACAGACCTTTCTTGTTCTGCCTCTGGGGTTTCCGCCGGTTCCTACGGATACCCAGTTCAGTGCCAGCAGTGTTGCTCCGCTTACTGAGCGATGTGTGGTGCCCTGCGCTTTCAAGCCAGTCCCATGTAGTGAAGAAGACTGCAAGGTCTTGTTGAACCAGTTCTCAGCACTGCAAACAGCTCCAAGTAGGGCAAAGCAGACTTTCTTGTCTGTGGAGCATGCACCCCCCCACACCCCCCTCCTTCAGAGATGTAAAGAATGACAGTCTTACTTTTCTTCAACTATAGGGGAAGTTTCTATTTGTTACTCCAGCAGCATTTAGTTCCTCACAGCAGGTCTCTTGGTACCAGGTCTCTCTCCATTCTGGGCTCCTGCACGGCTATCTTCAATGGTTAGCTCTGCCATCTTTGGGTGAGGTGTCCTTCTGCATTTTGTGCCCTTGTTGCAGGTAACAGCAGGCCAACTAGTTCACCCTTGGAAAACAGTTCCAGGCTCTACACGATTTCAGTCTTCTTTCTTCAAGATGTTTTCTTTCCAGGTCTAGGAGTGTTGATGATATGGGAAACTGCAATGCTTTTAAACTGCAGCCCAGCCAAAGTACAACTGTGGTCCCTGAAGGCATACACTTTTTTCATTTTTTAATCAAACAGTTTGACTCTGGGGACAAGCTTGCAGTATGAAGCTTCAAGGTGACATCTATAGAACTAGTCACTGCCACTTTAACCCCCTAAAATAGCAGAGTACCTAAACGGCATATGCAATTTATAAACTGTCTGCAGAGGATATATTGGGAATGTCAGTATAGACACTAAGAAAACGCATAGTCCGAGACAGTGAGGAGTCCCACCAAAAGGCTGTGTGATGCGAGGATGTGCCAAAATGGTCTCCTCAACTAGGTGTGTGGACTTTTCTTAAACAGCAGCCATGGTGTGTGAGCTCAACCTTCTACCTTTCTCAGTTCACTAATTCCATTCTCCGGTGGCCAATCACAGCAAACCTTTCTGTGTGTTTCCACAGGCCTCAATTTGCCTCCTTTTCCCTGAAACCTTAAAACCTTGCACAATATCTCAATTGGCTTCCATTGTCATTTTTCAAAAGACGTTAGTGACTTATTGCTGATTCAACAGCTAAATTTTTGGTTATGGCTACTGTAGCTAATGGAACCCATAGTTTCTATGGGGAAGTACAGTTTAACCCAGTCGGAACACAGTTGCTGAATAAACATTCTAAGTTACCTAAAATGCCTCTTCTGCAGCAGAAAAACAAGCAACCTCTTTAAAAAAGATTTATACAGTGTTTGCTTAAGCTGTGAGCTCAGTATAGTGGCTGCACTTTTTTCACAACCAGACCAGTGTGATGTGATGAAGAAGACTTACACCATGTCACAACAACCTTGTAGTTTTTTCAAATAAAGAAGGGAATTGGCTTGTAATATGTCTTTCACTCACAGAATAATCAGTTTTACTGTAAATTACGAGTCCTTGGTCATAATTCACAAAGCATTGTCTATGAGGAGTTGTGTCTTATTCCCGAACTAGCAGCCCGTCCCGACGTTGTCCGGGTATGAATTGCTGCCGGCCAGTAGTATATTGTTTTGTAGGATTTCGTTTTGTTAGCATTTCTTATCTGTGACAATCCTGTGAAACTCTCCGATTCACAGTGCACTGCTGATGCACTTAAGAGTGCGCGTTCAGTAGTGTGTGAACTCGAGTTTCCCTACTTTATTTTTCCTTGCAATAATATATAGCGCGAACTCGACAACATGGCATGAGCACAATTTACATTACAGAAGAACACATTCATTTGTGGTAGGCACGGGGAGACAAAGTGATTTGCCTGGAATCACAGGATGTTGAGCTGATGCCGAGATTCGAACGTAGCTCCCCAGCTCTAAAGTTCGCAATTCTAGAACTTGTGGCGGGAGGTGTGTCTAAAAGTGTATGTCGGTGCTGGCCATCAATGAGAGAGACCTGTGCATTTTTCAAATTGGAGGTGAAAAAATATGAGTATGTTGCTGGAAATGTGGGCCGCCGTGCCACCAATGTACTTACTGGGGGAGGGTAAACACCCATTATTCCGCAACTTTCTTTCCGCATATCATCACTCTGCATACTTTCATTACGAAAGTACCATGACTCCGCAATGCCATTATAACGCATGGCATTACATTTTATATGCTTTTACCACGCATACATTTACAATGAAATTCGTTGTAAATGCATGAATGGTAAAAGCATGTTTTTTTAAAAATGTTTGGATAAGGTAAGAATGGGTACAGATGTAGTTTTGGGGTTTAGGGATAGGTATGGGTTTTGGGGTACAGGGGTATTTTTAGGGTTCAGGGCTAGGTTTGGGTTTTGGGGTATAGGGGTATTTATAGGGTTCAGGGGTAGGTTTGGGTTTTGGGGTACTGGGGTATTTTAGGGTTTGGAGGTAGGCTTGGGTTTTGGGGTACAGGGTTATTTTTAGGGTTCAGGGCTAGGTTTGGGTTTTGGAGTACAGAGATATTTTTAGGGTTCAGGGGTAGGTTTGGGTTTTGGGGTACAGGTGTATTTTAAGGGTTTAGGGGTAGCTTTGAGTTTTGGGGTATAGGGGTATTTTTAGGGTTCAGGGGTAGGTTTGGGTTTTGGGGTACAGGGGTATTTTAAGGGTTCAGGGCTAGGTTTGTGTTTTGGGATACAGGGGTATTTATAGGGTTCAAGGGCTAGGTTTGGGTTTTGGGGTACAGGGGTATTTTAGGGATCAGGGGTAGGTTTGGGGTTTGGGTTACAGGGTTATTTTTAGGGTTCAGGGCTAGGTTTCGGTTTTGGGGTACAGGGGTATTTTTAGGGTTCAGGGGTAGGTTTGGGTTTTGGGGTGCAGGTGTATTTTTTTTTTTTTTTCCAAAACCTTTATTGCACTTTGTATAGTACACAGCGGAATGCCTACAACCCTGCGGGCCGGCCGCTATCAAAGGATCATTGCATAAAGTGTGTCCAGTAAAACGGATATGAAAACCATAGGTATTTGAAAGTCATAATGAAGCGTACTGAAACAATAAAATTGCATGTTAAGTAATTATTCAATGCAGGTATTGAGGTTTTGTTGGAGATTTTTCGTTTTTTTGAAAAACAACAAACACAGAACTTCAACAAGTAGGAATGGCAATACGGTCTGGCATGAATCAGTGCGTTTCGGTTACAAATGTCCCTTGGGAGCATGTAGATTCGGCTTCCCCGGAGAGTACATGCATGCCTCTGCGTCCCGCTGACGCCCCCCCCCCCTTGAGTCCTCAGATCAGGTTCCAATATGCTATCTCCCGCCATGATCAAGGCCTCCATCACACTCCTACCCTCCGTCCAGATCACCCTTCCTCCCCCTCATCATCTGAATCCTCCAGATCTTCCTCCCGTAAGGGCTCGCAGATGTCCCCTCTGTATTCGTTCCATTTCAGCCATATTTTATTCCATTTCCCCGGGCAGGCTCGGTTAGAGTACACTGCCCGTTCGGTTAACATCACACGATCCATGTTCAGACACCACTGGGATTTTGTTGGGAGGTCCACCGCCCCCCAGCTCTGCGCTATGTCCCGTTTCGCCACCATCAGCCCCGCCGTGACCCAGAGTTGCTCATAACGGGACAAGTCGGTGGGCTCCCAAATGTTCAGCAAGCACCTTCTTGGGTTGGGTAATAGGGACTGATTCAGTGTCTGGGAGAGTGTACGGAGTATTTGTTTCCAATATTCCTGGATCTTGGGGCATTCCCATATGGTGTGGAAGAACGTGCCCTCCTCCCCACACCCTCGCAGACAGTAGGGATGCGGCGCTCTGTGTATGCGGTGTAGCATTGCCCTTGTATAATACACCCTGTGCAGGATCTTAAATTGCACCAGTCGCATGCGCGCTGAGATGCCTACTTCTTTGGGGGACCCAAGTGCCTCGTTCCATTCGTGTTCATCCATGTCATCAATCTCCCTTTCCCATTTATCTTTCAGGCGTGATGTGGGCTCGGGGGAGTTATTAAGTAATTTACGATAAGTGAGGGACGTCGCCCGCTCTAACATACAGTCTGTGAGTAAGCGATCCTCCAGGGGTGAGGAGTCTGGCAGTGGTGTGTCCGCTGGGATGGCCGCAAGTAGGGCATGGCGGATCTGAATGTACCTATATAGTTCCCTGTCGTTGAGCTCATAGAGTTCTTTTAAGCCGGCAAAGGGGATCACCTCATTCCTCTCCCATAGATCGCCCACCGTAGAGATACCTATCGTGTCCCATTGTGTGAACCCTTTGTTGTTCCGCAGGTTACCCAGTGCACGGGAGTCCCACAGTGGTGTCATCTTAGTGATCTTCCCTTTCCAGCCCAAAGCTGCCGTCGCTGCGTACCATATCTGCACTGTCAGTTTGGTGGGGCCGACCAGAGTCTGTATCTTGCGGCGATCGTACAGTGGACCCAGCAGACCTTCCGCGCCCAACTGTACCCTGTCTGAATGGAACGCCGGTTCATTGTGTGGTGCGTGGATCCATTGATTAACGGGTTTGAGGTGGGTTGCCCAGTAATACAATTTTAGGTCCGGTAGCGCAATTCCTCCGCTATACCAGTCCCTGTGCAACTTGGATTGTGCCACTCTTGCCGGAAGGGCGCCCCACAGTAGATTGGAGACCAGTGCTGCCACCTTCTGAAAGAACTTGGGAGGCACTGGGTAGGGTGAATTGTCGAGGATATATAAGAAGCGCGGTAGCGCCATCATCTTGTAAAGGGCCGCCCGACCTAGGAGTGTTAGCGGCAGGCCGGACCAGAGCTCAACATCGCGTTTGAGCCTCTCTAAGGGCGGCTTCAGATTTTTGTCTGTGAACTCTGTCGAGTCTTTAGTAACGTGTATGCCTAGATATTTGAAGGACGATCCCGCCAGTCGTAGTGGACAAGTATCGTCTAGATTCGGAGCCGGTCCTCGTAAAACGTACAACTCCGACTTGGACCAGTTCAGCGTGTAGCCGGAGATCCTGCCGTACGTGTCGCAGATGCGTAAGAGGGCCGGTATCCCCTCCTCGGGTTCTGTGAGATATAGTAGCATGTCATCTGCGTATAGAGACAGGCGGTCCTCCCAACCCCCGGTCCCCGGTATACCCTTGAGGAGGGGAGAGGCTCTTATGAGTGTCGCCAGTGGCTCCAGTGAGATGGCAAACAGTAGCGGTGACAGAGGGCAACCCTGTCGCGTGCCCCTTCCCAGCGGAAAAGTGCGCGAAATATGGCCATTCGCCACTACGTGGGCCACCGGGGCCGTGTACAGCAGTCTGACCCACGCCAGAAAGCGAGGCCCAAACCCCATACGCTTCAACGTTTCAAAAAGGTACTCCCACTCCACCAGGTCAAATGCCATTCTGGCATCGAGCGCCAGGATCACCGCCGGCTCTAGGATAGTTTCAGATCTAGCCTAGGCATGGGCGGAAAATCCGTTCCGCTCGCGGATTTTGCGGATTTTCGGGAAATCCGCAATCCGCGAGATTTGCGAATTTCCTGAAAAATCCGCAAATCCGCGAGCAGCGGATTTTGCTCGCACTGCTCGCACTGTTCGCGTGAGTTCGCGCCCCGCGAATAAGTGCGAAATTGCAGAAATACGATTTTAGCAAAACTGAAAGTAACTACTTACCAGGTTCAAAAGTTCAGGCTCATCATTAGTAGCCATTTCCTGTAGTGCTTCCTGAGGGGCCCCTCCAGAGTTCAGTTGCCAGTTGCAACTATTATGTGACCCTGCTCTGAACCTCAGAATAGTTACACATATGCCACAAAGGTCCTGAATTACAGCTAAGGGAGACAAGCAGGAGCCAGGCTGGAAGTTAAAATCCATTAATCAGCCCCTAATTCATTATTGTCAGTTGGGGCAGGGCAGGTGTTGTAACTAATTTTGCAACAATGAAAGCACTTAGCAAGTGCAAAAGATCACTAATCAGGGCGCACTAAGGAAGCAGGTGCCAGCTAAAAAAATATTCTGTGACACATTAATCAGCCCCAAATTAATTCAGGTCACTTGAGGCAGGGAAGGTGTGCTTTGCTTTGCCAAAAATAATGTACACTGGACAACCAGAGGGTGTGGTGATGAAACAGAGGGTGGCATGGGTGGGCCAGAGGGTGGCATGAGTAGTCAGAGAGTGGCAGTGGTGACAGAGAGTGGCAGTGATGAAGAAGAGTGTCCCAAACAGGTTGGACACGTAGAAACAACAAGTTCGCAAAACTTGCGACCCGACAGGTAAGTTCGCAAATTGCGAAATTGTAAAAACCCTCGCGAACTGGCAGAAACACGGGCGAACACAAAAAAAAAAAAATCCGCAAATTCGCGGGAATTCGCGGATTTTGCGGATTGCGAGTTTGCAAATCCGCAAATTCGCGGATTGCCAATCCGCAAAATCCGCTCATGCTTAATCTAGCCACAACACCATGAAGTCGCCGCAAATTCAGAGCTGTGTTCCTGTGCGGCATAAACCCAGACTGATCCGGGTGTATAATCGAGGACAGATGGGGTAGGATCCGCTGAGCCAGGAGCTTGGCCAGGATCTTCACTTCCGCGTTCAAGAGGGAAATGGGTCGATATGAGGAGCAATCCTCCGGTGGCTTGCCCGGTTTGGGGATTGTCACAATAGTCGCCACACGCTGATCTAGCGGAAGGGAGCCCCCCTCCAGACTATCCTTGAACATCCCCAACAAGTGTGTGCTGAGGGTGTCTGGCATCGTCTGATACCACTCTACCGGTATCCCGTTCGGTCCCGAGGCCTTGCCCGGGTTCAGTGCCGCTATGGCCCTCTGGATTTCGTCAGCTCTAATGTCTGCCTCCAATTCGCTCAACGCCTCTGAAGATAGGGTCTGGACCTCAATCGGTGCCAGGAGTGCCCTGGCATCCTCAGGTATAATCTGGCGTGTTGGGGTGTACACTCGCTCAAAATAGGTCGCGAGTAGCTCTGTTATGTGTCTCGGATCAGTGTGGGGTACCCCCTGCTCGTCATGTAGACGCTGGATCCCCCTGGAGCTGCCCTCACGCTTGTCGAGCCATGCTGGCATCTTCCCTGCCTTGTCCCCTACTTCGTAGACCCTGTTCTGAGTGTCGGCGATGTGTCCCTTGACCACCAACCGTAGGTGGTCATTGTAAAGCTGTTGCTGGAGAGTGAGTGCGTGTAGGGTAGAGGGAGAGGGGTGGGATTCATGAGCCTCGGTCCGCTCCTGCAAAGCGATCTCCAGGTCGGCCAGTTCTTGAGACTGCTGTCTCTTATGTCCGGTAATAGTGTTAATGGCTTGGCCCCGCAGAACAGTTTTGTAGGCCTCCCAAAGTGTCGCCTGGGAACGCACCGATTGTGTGTTTTCGAGGAAGTAGTGTTTCGTGGCGTGTTTGAGTGCCTTGCGTACCTGTGGAACCTTAAGATAAGATGCGTGTAGGGGGTAAATGCGCCTACGTGCTCTCATCTGTAGGGAAAGTGTCAGTGTGAGCGGTGAGTGGTCGGAAATACCTCGGGGGTGAATCACCGAGGTGTCCACATGGCAAAGGGCCTCCCCTAGGGACAGGAAGTAATCTATGCAAGACAGGCTACCGTGCACCGTGGAGTGAAAGGTGTACTGCTGCGTGCCCGGGTGTAGGTGTCTCCAAATGTCTGACAGGCCCATGGCCGTGGTGAATCGCCGGAAATATGTTTCCCCCCCAGTCGGGTTCGGAGCGGGGTATTTATCCAGTTGTGGGTCTAAAACAGCATTGAAGTCCCCCCTCAGAATGATCTCTCCTTCGAGGAGAGTTAAGAGGAAGTCCCCTAGTCTCGGGAGGTGGACTGAGTGCAAAGCCGGTGGGACATATACTGACACTAGGTTGAAGAGTTTCCCCTCCCATTGTCCCTGCACAGCCGCGAAGCAGCCCTGGTCGTCAGTTTTTGTGGACAGGGGCAGGAATCGTGAGTTCTTCTGTACAAGAACGCCGGACCCCCTGGAGCCGGACGTGAAGGCAGAGTGAGCCCACATTTTGTAACCTCGCCTATCTAAGGCCTTAGTAGCTCCCCCCATCAGGTGCGTTTCTTGCAGTAGGGCCACAGTAAGCCGCAGGTGCTTAATAGCAGTTAAAACCAATTCCCGCTTTACCTTATCCCCCAGGCCTCTCACATTCCAGGACATCAAGGTCAGTGGCGGGCATGGTGCATTCGTGGGGTTTAGTCCCCCCGCTTGTACAGTATTATTAGCCATCGGGGAGTATGGGACACATATTGTAGCGCCTCAGAGACGAGACTGGGCTGTCGGCTGCGTCGTCGCGCAGCGAAGCGGTCAGAATCCTCATGGGGGCATTGTGTCACTGTCTGTTCTCAACAATGTCTCCCGAATTCCATAAGCCCTGAAACAGTGTCCTCGACCACTTGTGCACATTCCTAACAAAAACCGTTTAAAACATTCCCCCCTCCCTGCCCCCCTGCTTAACGGACCTTCAACTGCCCGCCACCCCAACTGAGCAGAGTGCTTTACCCTTCCCAAAACCAAAGTACTTGCGTGTAAGGGGGAGAGCACCTCCCCGGGTTGGCGGCCCCCTTGTAGGCTCTTGGGGTTGCCATGCCAGAGTCAACGTGCAGCTGTGAAATACAAAGTTAGGCCGGTGATTGGCGAGCTCGGTCAGTTCAGTGGCCTTCGCCGGAATCACTCCTTTTCGCCTCCCCCTTCAAAACCATGGGAAGGCGAGCGTTCTGCGCCCTCCACACGCCCTGACGCCTGCGAGCCATTTCTGCTGCCTCCTCTGCGATCCGACTCCGGTCTGTTCGTTTTGCGCTGCTGTCCGACGGTGTGCCAGCCCTCCAGCCAGTCTCGCGCCGTGTCGGGAGAATCGAAAAACCATACTTTTTTGTCCGCCACCACCCGTAGCCTGGCCGGGAAGATCATTGAGTAGGGTAGCTCTTTCTCCCGTAGGGTTTTCTTAACTTCCAGGAACGTTCTCCTCTTTCTCGACACCTCCGCCGTATAGTCCGGGAAAAAAGCTACCTTGGAGTTCTGGATTTGAATGGCCGGCGCCACTCTTGCAGCCTGCAAAATGGCGTCTCTGTCCCGGAAATTGAACAACCTCGCCAGTATTGGACGCGGCGGGCCTCCGGTCTTGGGTTTCCCTCCCGGTACCCGGTGGGCTCTTTCGACCGAGAAAAAGTTCGATAGGCCTTTAGGCTGGAGTCGAGACTTCACCAGTTCTTCCACATATAGGTCAAGGGCCCCCGTGTCCTCCGATTCCGGAACGCCTAGAATACGGACATTATTGCGTCTTGAGCGACCTTCCTGGTCGTCCAGTTTGTCCCTGAGTAGTTTGTTGTCCGTTTGTAGGCGCTCCATAGCGATTTGCAGTTCGGACACATCTTCGATCAACGATTTCGTGACCACTTCGACTCGCTTGACCCGTTCGTTCATCTTCTGCAGATCTGCCCTGATTAAGGTGACTTCGGTCGCCGTGGCCCCCACAGTCTCTTGTACTTGCGCCAGCGCCGCCAGGACATCGTCCAGTGTGGCTTTCTTCACCGCCTCGGCCTCCGCCATCTTCCCCCTAACAGTTTTGCGCTGGTCTTGCGAGGGCGAGCGTCTGTCGTACGCAAATTTATCCAGCTTAGCCTGGGTTGTTGTGTTCTTGGTGCCTCTGTGCGACATGGTGTGGTTCTTGTCGAGGCGGTGCAGTGATTTCCCCGGTCGTCTCCGCCGGGTAATGGCGGCGACGGACTGAGAGGACGCGTCTCCTTCTGCGTCTCCGGCAGCGCTGCTTACGCCCGTAGATGGTCAACAGGTGATTGCGAAGTGGGCTCACGAGTTCTGGTCGCTGCGGAGAGTGTTCGTGGGTCTTCGGAAGCAAGCAGCCGGTGAGCCGACACTTCCGGTCCTTCGGCCCCGGCTTCAGGCCGCTTCCGGCTGGGTCGACCAAACTGTGGCTCCGCGGTCTCGTAGTTGCGTGTAGGCCCGGCTCCTCCTCCGTCGTCGGCCAGCGGCAATGGGCTGTTTCGGACTGTCGCCGCACCGGAAAGTTCTGGAGACGACCGCTGCACGGTCTCTGGGTCCGGTTCCCCCTTTGGAGCCGGAGTTGATCAGGATAATTGTGCGGATTGTTGCGGAAAGCCGCCTTTACCCGGGAGCCTCCCTAAGCTGCGGCCGCCATCGTTGACTGCTAGCCACGCCCCCCGGTGCAGGTGTATTTTAAGGGTTCAGGGCTAGGTTTGGGTTTTGGGGTACAGGGGTATTTTAGGATTCAGGGGTAGGTTTGGGTTTTGGGGTACAGTGGTATTTTTAGGGTTCAGGGCTAGGTTTGGGTTTTGGGGTATAGGGGTATTTTTAGGGTTCAAGGGTAGGCTTGGGTTTTGAGGTACAGGGGTTTTTATAGGTTTCAGGACTAGGTTTGGGTTTTGGGGTACAGGGAATATTTATAGGGTTAAGATGGGTTAGGGCCCGATTCACAGAATGAACTTACTACTTTTGGCATTCACAGAATGCACTTACTACTTTTGGTATTCACAGAATGAACTTACTCATTTTGGTATTCACAGAAGTTAGGACTACTAACTTTAGGACTCCTAAATGCCTTCTGTGAATACCGAAAGTCTTAAAATTAGGATTTTTCTCAATTTAGTAGTAGTAAAGTTAGGACTCCTAACTTTAGGACTCCTAAATGCCTTCTGTGAATACCGAAAGTCCTAAAATTACGATTTTTCTCAATTTAGTAGTAGTAAAGTTAGGACTACTAACTTTAGAATCCTAAATGCCTTCTGTGAATACCGAAAGTCTTAAAATTAGGATTTTTCTCAATTTAGTAGTAGTAAAGTTAGGACTCCTAACTTTAGGACTCCTAAATGCCTTCTGTGAATACCGAAAGTCTTAAAATTAGGATTTTTCTCAATTTAGTAGTAGTAAAGTTAGGACTCCTAACTTTACTACTACTAAATTGAGAAAACTCCTAATTTTAAGACTTTCGGTATTCACAGAAGGCATTTAGGAGTCCTAAAGTTAGTAGTCCTAACTTCTGTGAATACCGAAATGAGTAAGTTCATTCTGTGAATACCAAAAGTAGTAAGTGCATTCTGTGAATGCCAAAAGTAGTAAGTTCATTCTGTGAATCGGGCCCTTAGTGTTTAAGGGTGTTGGGGTATTTTAAGGAGTAAGGATGGGTTATGATTATGGGGTGCAGGGGTATTTAAAGAAAGCAGGGTGGGATTAGCACACAATATGAGACATGGCATGAAGGGCGGAACGTACCACACGCCCCCAGCGTTTGTCACGCCCCCAGCACACGCCCACAGCACAACGCAGACACGCCCACAAGGGACTACTTTGCTGGCACGGTTCTTTTACCTTTAAAATGTATATGGTGGGCGTCTGCATAGCCTATGTCCTTCTGCTGCAACTGCCCTTTCCAACGCTGTATTGGGTGTTGTGATTGGTGCTGTGGTTCCTGAGATTACCCGCCTCAAAGGTTTGGGCTCTCTCTTCATTATATTAGTATGGATTAGGTGTGATTTATGCATTTCCAGGAATAAGACAAGAAAACCCTGGTCGAACTTCTGGAAACTACACCTAGAAAATGCTTTCCTAATCAGTTCTGGCTATTCAGGTTTGACTCACATCAAAGACAGTAATAGACACAACTAATAGAAGAACACGTTTCGTCAGTTACATTGCTAGGAGTTAAACTATTTAATTAATGTGAGGCCTTCTATTACTGCTTAAGCTTTGCATGCGAGGAAGGACAAGACCTCTTGCTAAACAGGAGGAGCATCTCCTTCTGAGCAGTGTAGGCACCATCATACTTTAATGGAAATAAATATTGGTAATTATTGCTAGCTCAGTATGGAATTAAATCACATGAAACACATTTATTTGTTTTATAACTCTGTCCTTTATGTGCCTATTCACTTTTGGATTGCTTTTGTGCGTTGTGGTTGAGATGGACCCCCATACCATGTTTGGCTAGGCCTTTACTTTATAATTTTGTTTTCTATTAGATCACTTTTTCAAATCTTTGCATTGATTATGTAATTGGCACTTTAATAGCAAAATCCTTAAACGGTCTATGTCTGATGATGTTACCAGAATATCGTGCCTAAATATTGTCTGACAAAAATATAGGGCCAGATGTAGGGAGGCTATTACTGGTCGGTAACGCCCGAAATCGGCCGTTACCGACCGGTAATAGCCTTTTTAGATGTAGGTGGTATATTTACCGATTCGGTATTTACCGAATCATCATTTACCGATTCGGTAATTACCAAATCGGTAAATGAGATGTAGGAAGCACTTTAAAGAGTGCTTTTGTGCTTTAAGGATTCGTTATTTACCACCAACTATTAGTTGTTGGTAAATACCGAATACCTGTGTAAATGCAAACCTGTGCATTTACACCAGTGCCATGTGGCAGACATACATGCCCTTAGGGGATGTATGTATGCCACATGTGCACACCAGCACTATTCAGGGGTGCAACAGGGTGTCAAAGTGACACCCTGACACCCTTGACTCTTTCCCCATTTTACCGAATCGGTAATTACCGATCGGTAATTGACATTCATTTCTATGGGCCTGGAGGCCCACAGGAATGAAGGTCAATTACCGAATCGGTAAATACCGATTCGGTAAATACCGAATCTTAACGATTCGGTATTTTTTACCGACTTTTTATCTACATTGCATTTACCGATTCGAAAATACCGAATCCGTAAAATTCGATATTTTCGAATCAGTAAATTACAATTACCTACACATGGCCCATAGTGTCTTAAATGTTTCCCAAAAATATTGATCCATTGGAGTAATGAAAGATCTACACCCAGTGGAGAAATTATTTTGGAACTAGGATGACATCAAAATGTATGGGAAAACTCCTGAGTCCCAAAGCATTCTAAAATAAGGTACGGTTAAGGTCAAGTTTTATTGTAAATATAATATTTGGTTTAGGAATAGTGTAGGAGTCTTCCTAGAGTTGGATTTAGGGAACGGGTAAGTGAGAAGGTTAGCATTTGAGTTAGGGTGTGTGTCTCTTTTGGTCTTTCACAGCATGAAGTCAATGATGTGTTAGTGTTAAGTTATTTTACAGTGTGAGCTAAGTGACGGGCTAGCATTAGTTTTGGGGTAGAGGGTTAGGATATCTTGCAGAATGGGTAAATACTCTAAAGAACATTTGTAATTGAAAACACAGTTTGGATCTCAAACCGACAGTCTCAAAGGTTGCGATACATTTCAAAATATCTGTTTCTCACTTAGTTACTTTGCTATTTTGACATTCCAAAATTTCAGTCTAGATTTATTTTGAAAATTTCCAATGGTGGCTAAGATGACATAATTTACAGAAATGTATTTGGCTGGGTGACAACAAAAGAACCCATTGGTGGGGATATACCATGTGTCACCAGCACAGCTTCAGCCAATACCCAGCACACTTGGCCAGGATGATAGCAAATTGGATGGGGTTGGAGGAGGTGAGGCCTCTAGCATTCAAAGAAGAGCCAAAGTAGCCTGCTATGAATGTGAAGACTGAAAACATGATTGCACAATCTTACTTAAACAGACAAGGATGTACCAATTCCCAGATGTTGACCAAGGTAGATGCTGGAGTTGCTTAACTGGCTTAACTGGGTAGGTGACAACCTGATCTAACATTATCAGTGTTGCATAAGACAGCGCAGAATGTAGTAAACCTACTCAGTCAACTGTTCCCTAGTCACAGGGCATTTATTTTCATTCCTTTAATGTTCTTATTAATCTTGTGGTTTGTATTGTTATTTGATTTCTTTGCTGTTTATTGTCATTTGGACTATTCATCTACTGTGAATATTTCTTTAATTTGCTTTAATTTACATTGGCATTTTCTTTACTTTTAGAGCCTGACATCAATTACCCCATCAACAGCAACATCACTAACCCTAGCAACACCAAGAGCCTTATAACGAGGTTTCTGTACTATCCCCAGTACCAGGAGATTTGGTAACTCTGAGGTGGGTGGTCGAAATTCCTGGATTGAATGTGAGAAAGGAGGAATTACTGAGGATAGCAGTAATTTATGTACCGATTCCCACAAAAATTTCTCATTTCCCCCAGTATATCCCATAGATTTAGTAAACCTGATGCAAATGGTAACTCCTGTTACCAGCTGAATCAGGCGTGCCTGGGACCTTTCAATGAGGCCCCATCACCATTACTGACAACATCCCCAAAATCATAGCCACCAACATTCAACACCATCAGCTGTTACCAGGAGCACATATCTGTTGTTTACTATCATGATTTGGGTTAGTGATCTCGTCATCACCACCAGCAGGGTCACTGTATTTGGTGATACCTTGATCAATCTAAGCATCGGTAAAAAGAATCTATTATCCATGTTTAGTTTTCTTGCCCAAACCCATTATCGATGAGTATGCCTGTGGGCCCATAAAAGAACATGCAGTACAGTGCCATCAACTCGAGGATTGAGGTTTACTCAGGATTCTCAGAGAGTATCTTGGATTTGAGCCCTAACTATTAGTTGCACAGTGCTGGGCGATTTTACGTTTTGTCTGCGATAAAATCGTCCCAGTATTGTTCAATTATAAGTAAGCCCCCATGGAATGAGGAATTACCATATGGGGCTGATTTTTTCAACTATAAAACCCCATAGAATTCCCTATTCCATGGTTGTTTTTGTGTATTAGGTGAAAGCGTACCAGGCTTACCGCTGTTAGAAAGAATAAGGCAGTATGAGACTTGGCTGCTGCTGCAGCCACAGTCTCATGCAATTTTTGTGGCTGAAAAATGGAGTCAGGTCACTTTCACACCAGGCAAATCCGAGTGCCCAAAAATCTAACCACTAATAATCAGGCGGGTTGAAATTTACGCATGCAAGCAACTAATTTTGCTCTACGCGACTTGTAATCATGCCCTTGGAGGAGAACCCTATTAGTACGGTTCAGAAACAAGTAACAACTCTCCCATTTGCTATATTCAAAGGGGCAGATTTATGTTAACTGGCGCATCCCGAGGGATGCGCCAGTGAACATGCGCCACAGCGCGCCACAGCTGCGCCACCCATGGTGCGCCGCATTTATGATGCGGCGCACCATGGGGCAAAAACGGCACAGATGCGTGACGCATCTGTGCCGTAAAAGTGACGCATTGCTGGAGTTGTGTCGCAAGCGCGACGCAGCTCCAGCAAGGCTCGGGGTTGCCCTATCTGACCAATGCTGCGTCAAGCCTTACGCCTGCTTCAAGCAGGCGCAGGGTTTTGACGCAGCATTGGCCTAAAAGTGACTGAGTGAAATCTTATAGATTTCACTCAGCCACTTTTGCGAGGCGCACCTGCCCCGGAACGCCCACCCTGCGCCGGAACGCCCACCAGCGGCGCAGGGCTTTACAACGTGACGCATCTGCGTAGATGCGTCACGTTGTAAATCGGTCGTAAGGATGCGCCACGTTTACGCCACAGTTGCGTGACGCAAACGTGGCGCATACACAACATAAATCTGCCCCAAAGTACATGGACTTCTTTTATTGTCAGAATCTGCCCTTTTGAACATACCTTGGCTATTTTGCTTGACTTACCAGGACTACAGATATGGGAACATAAGCCTATCAACACACCCAGTATCACTTTGAGCATCTTGGGAGGTATCAGGAATGAGCAGGAGTGGAAGACAAGTGTCCTTGTGAAAAAGGAGTCAATCAGCAAGAGACATCACAGAGAAAAAGCTGACTGACAGGAGGATGTGCCTGACCTCTGTGCATTTAGGTACTACATTGCAAACTGGGACCTTATGTTCTAGTCACAGTTAAAGGTAAATAAAACAGGGTGTAGTAAGGGTGTGGTATTTCACTGAACTAATGAAAATCATCAAAGCATCTCTTTCCCAGGGCCTTGTCCCTGATAACTTAAAGATAGGAAATGTCACCCCAATAAAAAAAAAACATAATACCGACCAGTCTGACCCCAACAATTTTCGCCCTATCTCCAACATCCCGACTCTAGCAAAACATCTGGAAAAATTTGTACACCTCCAGCTCTGCCCCATATTGAAAGATTCCAGCTTCTTGACCAGTACCATTTGTGTTTCAGAACTGGTCATAGCACAGAAACAGCTCTGACACATATTGTCGATGATGCCCTCTCATCAGCAATTGATGCGGTCAAACATGACAGCATGATTAACTTACTTAAAAATATGATGGGGCTTTCTGGTCCCATTTTAAAATGGTTTGCTTCTTTCCTTCAAAAAAGAACTCAGAGAATCAAAATCAACCAATCCTTATCAGACATTACACCAGTAACAATTGGAGTACCTCAAGGCTTCACACTCTCACCCACGCTATTCAACTTGTTCATGGAACGTCTTACGGACATTTTGAAGAACTCAACAATTCAATACCACATGTTTGTTGATGATACAAAACTGTATATGAAAATCTCTTCTCCTGAAGATATCAAAATGCTTAACTGCACTCTGCTGAAACTCAACAATGGCTGACTCACAATCACCTCTTGCTCAACACCCTCAAAACTGAATTACTTTTGATCACCCCCTACAATATCTCGTCCCCATAGAAGTTTGGATCAAGCGACTCACTGCTCTCAACTGTTCCCCCCACATTATTGACTCTACTCGGTCTCTAGGCATTACTCTTGGACAAACATTTTAACATGCAAGGTCATATTAGTGCAACCATCAGAGAAGCTAACCACCAAATTAATATCCTTAAAAAATCAAACCCTTCTTGCCCCCTTAGGATCTTCCATTAGCTGTACAATCTTTGGTCATCTCCCGACTAGACTTCGAGAGTGCCACTCTTGCTGACCATTTCCAAAGTAAAGTTGGCCCTGTTAAAGGCCATATTGAACTCAGTGGCCAGACTTATACCAGGATAGCGCTCTGATACCCGGACAGGTCATGTTCGCTCTTTATAAAACTTCAAAATAAATAAATAAGGCAAAGGCATTTTAAGACATGGACAAAGTGGGGACTGGCCGAGGGGCCCAGCATTTTAGGAGCCCCCGATAGAGCCAGCTCTGTTCTGCAGAGAGTATTGCCCTAATGGCTTCAAATAATTCTTAAGCAAATTGTTTTAAATACCAATTTCCTTTCATCATATATATTTTAAATGGTGATGTCTTGTGGTCTGTTACAGTCATTTTACAGAGAAATGTGTTGCTTATGTTTTACACCACCATACAACATCCATTAAAATGTTTCTATTAGATCAAAACAGGACTTCAAATATGAGAAATGGGAGATGGTCAAAGAGATTATTTGTAATAATGTTAGTGAGTTGCTGCTGTTAAAAACACACATAACTAACCCTGATTATTAGATTAAAACACATTCAGAATTAGGACCAGTGTAACTGCGCACTGTGAGTGACCTGGCCGAAGAGTGCATGAAAGAGCTGAAATTGGATCATAAATTCAAAGCTGTTTCGAAGAGGGTCCCACAAAATATATTTGGCCCAGGGCCTCCAAAATCCTTAAAATGTCCCTGAAACAAGGAAGTGAAATTTGAATGGTTACCATTTATTTAATGACTCGTACCTAGTGTCACATTGCGCCAGGAGCCGCTGCAAGAGCTGAAGACCGTTGCTCTGGTTACAGATCATAAAGCAGAGGTGCATATAGGACAGACTATGAATATGCAGGTCGTTGATTCAAGAGTAAACAAAAGTTCAAAATCTTGGAGGAATATTACCAAGCCTGGTGATATTAGATTATCGCCGCTTTGTGGCCGTTCTCGGCCGCTAAGCGGCGATAATTATATCGCCCTATTAGCAAGCTGTCGCTAACTGATGTTAGCGAAAGCTTTGAGGCGATAGCGAGCGGTTTGGGGCCCGCTTTGCATGTCAGCGATATTTATCTCTAATGACATGCAAAGTGGGCGTACCTAACCTGTTAGCGACTAAAAACAGTCGCTAACATCGCTATCGCCTATTATCAACGCAGGCGTAGCGATGAAAATATTCGCACTAAGCGCAAATATCTCCAAAAGCTAACGCCTGCTCAGACCAGTTCTTAGCCATTATAATCAATGGGAGGTGGATATTATGGCTAAGACCCTATTGGCGTTAATTCGTGAATATCGCTGTATTCTCAGCGATATTCACTCATTTCGCCGCTATCGCCGGATATTTTATCGCTTTAGAGATAAACGCTGCTAATAGCAAGTTATCTCTGCGATAATATCTGGCGATGCTTGGCGATAAAAAAAAAACTCACTAAGCCCATTTAGCGATAAATATCGCTAGTTGTTGGTAATATGCCCCTCGGTTCTTTACAGAAGTCCAGGTTGTTGGGTTATATGCATGAGGTAAGAAGTGTATTGAACCCTGCTGGAACACTGAACTGGAGAAGTCTACCACCTGCAAAAATTATCATTAAGGTTTGGTGGTGATTTGTATTTGATTCCTGGTTTGATTGTCCTATCAATGTGTAGTGAAGAGTGATTTTTTACAGGTAAGTTCTCAGAATGCTTTCTGGATGAGTATAAGCATTTTCAGTGTAATGCGCTGGATCTCTGGGGGTCAACGTGAAGCTTTGAGCTCTATTTAATCTAGGCCCATTGTTTAAGACTCATGATTTCCTTAGCTTTTTGCTATAATTTGAAGTGTCTGGGCTTGTCTGAATTGTTCCGTTGGTGAGACTAATGGGTTACAGAGGTCCAATTAAGTTATGACCAATGCTCAAGCTTGTCTTTTAGGGCAGTGGCATAGAGTAGCAGGATTTTAAGAAGGAATCACAGTCCATAACATGCACTCTTGCTTAACAAATTGATCTGGGGCTGGCAAAGGAAACTGGCATAAGTACTTGCTTGGATTGGTCCCCAAGGTGATGAGGAAGAGGTTTGACCCAGAGAGGGTGATCATGGACTTGGAACCTGATTAAATAGTTGAATTCCAATTAGTAAGATCTCGAGTTTGCTCCAATAATGCTCATATTAGCCTTGCAATCATTGTGATATATCCATTAGGGAATATATTATATTTGCATGTGAAGTGTGATCACTATTGACCTTCCCCTCCCTGAGAATCGAAATCTCTGGGGTTGACGCTGTAGCCAGGTTCCTTAGGTCCTGGGTAGGTGTTGATTAGTCAGGAAATCCCTATGTTTATTGCACCAGTAACTAATATTTTTCGTACCAAATATTTGGCATACTTCATTTGTTCAGTTTAATTGACGATCACCTTTGATGAGATGTCCAAGATTCCTGCACATTTCACTTGTGTTTGTAGAACAGCAGTATAACACCTGCATTTTGAGATACGGTAGGCTCAAAGAGCATTTTTATCATCACCCAGCCCTTCCTTGACATGTTTCAGGATTACTCCAGTCACTGCTAGAGGCCTAAAGTTGACAGTTATGAAGCTGGTGGTTGCCTTCAAGATGTAATTGAAGATAAAGGTTATCCTCAAGTCCAATCAGCTTCCCAATGTATACTTGGTTGGGGATGGGTCTGTATTTGCCCAACACATTTCTTTCTTCATTGGGTTTCGTTGTTAGACGTGTGATAAAGTAAAGAAGTATATTTGGAAACATAAGACAGATACAATTTTCCAGATGTGCATCTGGAAAACGTTTGTGAATTAAATTTTTGCAGAAGCAGACATGCTCATGTATATTCACTCATATGAAAATCTGCTGGACAAGTTCCTTGTCTTTCATTATCAGGTTGAAAGTATTTCTCCCTATGAAGAAACCGTTTCACTGACAGCCTCACATATATTGGGGCTGTACCTAGCCCCTTTTCACTATGGTATGACAAACTTGTTCACGCAGCGGCGAATTCTGAATATCCATAAATGTGCTAGTTAGTGGGAGTGCACAAACTCTTAATATTCCAGCCTGGAGCACCCAAACACTGTCCTCTCTTCTCCCCTCTGTGTAGATGCACTTGCAAAAAAATTGTTGTGTGATTAAATCCTTATACAAGTGCCAGGCCACTTTTGCGAATTCTAAAAGTGTTTTTGCACTTCCTTTGTGAATCAAACCCATGGATTTTGAATTCATTGTTATCAACCAGAAGTGGCCTAGTGAATCGAAATTTGCCTAGCATAGTAACGGTAAGTTTCAATTCTATTAAGGACACGGAGGCGAGGATTATGCTTTTCTCTCTTCGCTGTTTATTCAAAAGTCACCGCATAGCAGCCAGAAAAGCAATAAACATGAAATAATATGATCGCCATTCCCGAGAGCGAGGTGCGTCACTAGCCACGCCCCCTCGGTTGGCCACGCCCCCTCCAACGCTTTGACCAATCTGCATAAATTATGTGCATGGGTAGGAAGCGCAGCGGACGAGCGCAGCGGGCGCGACGATTGCGCGCCGAAGGCGCGCTTAAGGCAAGCTCGTCTGCGCTCGTCCGCGAGCGTCCGGGACTAGGGGCTAAGGACTCTGTATGCTATCATACTTATACTTCTGCTGAACTACTAGCGCTGCGCCCAACTACCACGACGTGTCCACCTATTCCCCATAACGCGGCGAAACGTATATCTTACTTGGGCATAGGCAATCCCGCCACCCTCACAAATGCCCCTGCTCCTGAGCACTCTATGCTCACGACCACACCCAGCACTACCTACATGTTCAGGTGTATATATCTAAATACCCGCTCCATGATTAAACACCAGTCAGATATTTTTCTGCTACTTATGGATAAACAACCTGACATGCTGCTATTGACAGAGACCTGGCTTACCCCGGACTCATTACCGGACATTTTAGCTGCCCTACCTGCAGACTACTACATCCTATCAGCATTACGCCCAGGTGGAAAAATTGGGGGAGGAGCAGCTATAATTGTCCAAAAAAAATTCCAACTTAGACAGCTCCCATCTCTGCCTCTACCTAACACTGAAAACATAGTCGCCAAAATAGATACTCCCAATGGCTCACTTGTACTGGTCTTACTATATCGCCCTCCCCAAACCATGGCCACATTCCCTTCCACTCTAGCTCAGCTACTGGCACCGTTGGTCACAAATCATCCTAAACTACTTTTGGTTGGGGATTTAAACTTCTGGTTCGACAACATATCATTGGATCCCCAAGCTGCAGAGATGAGTGAACTTCTCTGCGATCTCAACCTGACACAACACATCCACACTGAGACTCACCAGAAGGGCCATAGCCTTGACCAAATCTGGTCTCTGAACTTGTCACTATCCTCAATAGACATAAAACCTTGCTGTTGGTCTGATCACCACAGCATAAGTTTCTCCTTCCAGTTAGATAAGACTACCCATTTCAAGCTACAAACCAGCAAAACCATTAGGAAATGGACCTCTATGGACATGCCAGCCTTTCTTAACTTTTTAGGTGACTCCCTTCCCCTTGACAGCACTAATGTGGAGGAGGCCGATGGTCGGTTCAATGAATGGCTTACTGCAGCGATTAACATCTATGCTCCTCCTACGCGTCTTTGCAGCTCTAGGAGTCCGGACGCACATAAATGGTTTACACCTGAGCTAAAGAAACTTAAACTGGAAGTGAGGCAAAAGGAAAGAACATGGCGCTCCCAGTACTGCCCTCTGGCCAGGGCCACATACTGCTTAGCTAGGAAGACATACCAAAAAACTCTACAAAACCATAAAACTACCTATTACTCATCCAAAATCCTAAACTCCACCAATAAGTCAAAAGAAATTTTCAGGATAGTGAACGATCTTTGCAATGACGATAGAACTTCCCCTCCAGTAGTTCCCACACAAGCGCTATGCAATTCCCTGAATGACTTTTTCCGCGATAAGATTTTATTGATTAAACAGAACATCTCCACACTTCCAGCTTGCGCCCCAGTGGATGACATCTATTTTAATCCCTCAACTTTACATTCTTTTCCCCCTATCGATCTGAAAACTTTCTTGGAACTACTGTCTAGAGTCAAATCTGGCTCCCCTATGGATGTCTGCCCCCCCCAAATTATGAAAGAAATCGGTCGAGCCATGCCCAACAGCATGATACCCTTGCTCAACGACTCTCTCACTTCAGGGATAGTGCCTAGTAGCTTTAAGCAGGCCTTACTGATCCCCCTCACCAAGAAACCTGGTATTGACCCGCTGGACCTCATGAACTACCGGCCCATATCCTTGCTGCCCTTCCTATCCAAAATGTTGGAGGCGCATGTCACCAACTGCCTCTCTAATTTCGTGGAGGAATCGGACTATCTCCAACCCAACCAAGCAGGATTCCGGCCTGGTCACTCCACTGAGGCAGTAATATTGGCCGTCCAGAACACCTTGAGGTCCAACGCTGACAAAAACCTTCATCAAGCCCTAGTACTTCTTGACTTGTCCGCTGCATTCGACACGGTTGACTATTCCATCCTGGTCAACCGTGTCGAACAGGCGGGTCTCAGAGACTCTGCCCTAGCCTGGTTGAAATCGTTCATTTTTGAACGTACTCAGTCTGTCCGCTTAGGCTCCTTTTCTGCTGCCAAAGTCAAGTCTTTTTGTGGGGTGCCCCAAGGCTCTTCGTTATCTCCCCTATTGTTTAACTTGTACATGCGGCCCCTTCTTTATGCCCTGAGGAAGCACAAAGTCACTGTATACAACTATGCAGATGACTTGCAGCTAGTTTTTGTTCTCAATTCCCCAAATGCTGTGGAGGACTTCCAAGCCACCATGACTCTAATCCAGAGCTGGATGTCCTCAAATCACCTTAAATTAAACCCAGGGAAAACTGAGTTGATCCTGCCCGGCAAGAGCGAAATCAGTTGGAGCCCTAACTTCTGGCCTGCTGATATGGGCCTTCCCCCTAAGAAATCTCTGACTGTAAAAAGTCTGGGGATAACCATCAATGAGGACCTCTCGCTAAAATCCCAAATTGGAACCGTGGTTTCCTCTGGATTTTTCCAATTGAGGAAAATTAGGAAAATCGCTCATTTCCTCACTCCCTCCACCTTAATTCAGGTGGTCATGGCCCTAGTCCTCTCCCATATCGACTTCTCAAACAGCCTATATCTTGGCCTACCCGCAGGACAACTTAGAAGACTGCAGTACTTGCAGAATCAGGCCGCCAGGCTGATCTGCAAGGTACCCAAATGGGAATCGATCAAATCAGGCCTAGAGACCCTGCACTGGCTACCCGTGGCCCAAAGAGCCGAATTCAAAGCTGGGTGCATCATCTTTAAGGCTCTGCAAGGCAAGGGACCTCTATTCATCAGGCAGCTGATTGGAAGATACGCTCCCTCACGCAACCTGAGATCAGCCCACAAAGACCTACTTGAAGTACCTCGCTTTAAGAAAAAACGACAAGGTGGCAGCAGCTTCCATTTTTTAGCAGCTACCCTTTGGAATTCTCTGCCACTAGCCCTCAGACAGAGTAAGGACCTTCTTGCCTTTAGAAAGGCATTTAAGACTCACCTCTTCACACAGGCTTACTTGAAATAATGCCTCCTGCAGACTCATCCTTTGTTATGTTTTTTATCTTTCCAGCGCCAAGAAGCCTCCGGGCGTATGTGCGCTTTATAAATTTTTAATAACATAACATAACATAACATAATACCCAACATCAGGTAAATAGTGTCAACAGAAAAAACAGAACATATTCAGGGGACTCCATATCCCATCAGTCCATGAACATAGTCCTTCTACAGTGTCCATAATCCTTAAGGTAGTCCGTCCATCTTGTGGTCTCCTCCTCTTTCTTCGCGCGAGCACACCACCTCATCCGCGGTCTTGCTTTGCGCCATCATTGCCTAGCAGGAAAAATACAACAGCGTGAGCGTTGCCAATTCTGCCAGAGGAAAAGACCAATCTTCAAGAAACACCACATGTCAGTACCATAACTCTAGGAGATCTCATGTAACGGAAAACAGATTACTTACAGTCATACGGGGAGGGACCTCCGCAGGAAGTATGGGTGGGATAATCCTCGTCTCCGTGTCCTTAATAGAATTGAAACTTACCGTCACTATGCTAGGCAAATTTTGATTCTATGTCAGGACCGGAGGCTTCAGATTATGCTTGTTCAAAGCTGATTAACCACCAAACTTGCGATATCCACCACAGGCTTAAAATAAAACCGCTTGAAAGTGGAGTCTGAGGACCAGTCCGCTGCACGCATCAGGTCCTCCAGACGAGCACCTAAGGAGAAAGCCTTCGAGGCCATGGCACCTCTCGCTGAAAGAGCTCCAAATTGTTTAGTATCAATGCCAGCTTCTTGGAGCACCCACCGCACCCAACGGGCGATAGTGGGGGAAGACACCGCCTTATGCGGTTTTCGAAAAGCAATTAAAAGTTGCCTTTCGCCCGGGGGGCAAAGTTCCAGCGTCACGTCCTCGTACGTCTTTAAACACTGCACCACACAGAGTTTGGGAACGTCCACGAAGGCCGGATACGAGATGGATCTCGTAGCGGACTTCGTACGGCATCCCAGAGTAAACGTGACCCCCTCAGGGGAAAACATCCGTGCAGAGATATCCAAGGCACGCACATCAGAAACCCGGCGACAAGACACTAGACACAAAAGCATAGCCAGTTTTGCCTATAACTCCTTCAGTGAAAGATAGCGATTGTGCTGCAAGGAAAGAAAAAGGTTTAAAACCACATTCACGTCCCACAAGACGGAATATCTCGGTTCCGGGGGTAAAGAAAGGCGTACACCCCGAAGAAGCCTGCAAATCAAAAGATGCTCCCCGACAGGGGCCCCATCCAGTGGTTCATGCGCTGCCGAGATCGCCGAACGCATTGCGTTAATGGTCCTGTAGGCCAGCCCATCTGCTGCCAGCTCCGCTAGGAAGTTTAAGATGGGAACGTCACCTGCGACCAGGGGATCCAGGTCCCGTCGAAGACACCAACGAACCCACCTGGACCAAGCCGAGCGGTACCTCTTTGTTGTACTGTCGGCCCACGCCTTAGACAGCAACGACTCAGCCGAGCCCGAAAGTCCTGGGAGCGACCAGCGTCTCCTGAAAGCCGCCACGCCATAAGGTGGAGAGAACCCTGCACGAGGTGATGAGGTTCCCCGTCTGGATTGAGAAGGAGACGAGGAAACTGGGGAAGTAGGATTGGAGAATCCCAAGAAAGTTCCAGAAGAACCGGAAACCAAACTTGCAACCTCCACCAAGGCGTCACCATCACCACGTCCACCATCTGGCGGCGCAGATGGGCCGCCAAACTCACCACCATCGAGAACGGGGGAAAAGCGTAAGGTTGTTCCCGGCTCCAATCTTGGAGGAACGCATCGGTCGCCTCCGCCAGAGGATCCGGTCTCCAACTGAAAAACCTCGGCAACTGAAAGTCGAGACGGGACGCAAACAGGTCCACCGAGAACGGGCCCCACATAG
Organism: Lissotriton vulgaris; assembly: GCF_964263255.1. NCBI lineage: Eukaryota > Metazoa > Chordata > Amphibia > Caudata > Salamandridae > Lissotriton > Lissotriton vulgaris. The sequence goes on along the minus strand of NC_141696.1, from coordinate 816,177,421 downwards.
TCTCCAACCAGTGAAACACCCTTGCGTCCAGTTTCCAGAGACTCGAATCTCGCAGGTACCTCAAGTGCCAATCCGCCACCTGATTGGCTTGGCCCGGGAGGTACTCCGCCGTCACCGAAACCTGGTGGGCTAGGCAGTAATCTCAAAAATCTTTCGCCAGGTCTGCTAACGCCCGCGACCGAGGGCCGCCCAGGTGGTTGACATAGCGGACCGCCGATATGTTGTCCATCCGTAAAAGAACACAGGACTTCGCCGAGTCCTTGGTCCAACAACGTACCGCGAAAGAGCCCGCCAGGAGCTCCAGGCAATTGATATGGAGCTGCTGCTCCTCTAACGACCAACCGCCGCCTGTGGAAAAATCCCCGCAGCGGGCACCCCAGCCTGTTCTGCTGGCGTCCGATTCTATGATCAGATCCGGAACCGACCCGAAAATTGCTCGGCCGTTCCACGCCTCCATATGGGAGAGCCACCAGGACATTTCCCCTTTCACCTCCTCCGACAGAGGAACAGACTGCTCGTAAGTTAAGCCCCTTCTGAGATGGTAAGCCTTGAGGCGTTGCAGGGCTCGATAATGAAGCGGCCCTGGGAAGATTGCCTGAATCGATGACGAGAGAAGCCCTACTACCATGGCAATCTGACGTAGGGACGTGTGAGACTTGGCGATCGTCTGTCGAAGCATGTGCCGAATCTTGGCCATCTTCCGAGAAGGAAGGCTCAGAGACGCCTGCACCGAGTCCACCACGAACGCTAAGAACACCATCGTCTGGGAATGTGTGAAGACGGACTTGTCTTTGTTGACAATGAATCCCAGACCCTGTAAGAGTTAAAGCATTAGCTTGTTGGGACATTGGGCCATAAGCAGAATGTCGTCCAGGTAGAAGATCATCCGGATCCCCTGACTTCGAAGGACCTCCACTGCCGGGCGCAGCAACTTGGTGAAACACCAAGGGGCAGAGGAAAGTCCGAACGGAAGGGCCGTGAATTCGAAAATCTGGTCCTGCCAGAGAAACTGTAAGAATCGACTGTGAGGCGGGTGTATGGGAACCACCAGATAAGCATCCTTGAGGTCCAGTCGGACCATCCAGTCGTTGGGCAAGAGCACGTCTCTCAGGAGGTGGATACCCTCCATCTTGAAGTGGTTGTAAACCAACCAGCCGTTGAACTCCCGGAGGTTTATAACGGGTCTCTTGCCCCCGTCCGTCTTTTCCACTAGGAATACATTGCTGAGGAAACCTGAGGGGTGTCTCGTTGATCGGCAAATGGCCCCTTTGCGTTACAGCTCTGAGACATCTTTGTCGATCAACCGCACGTCCTCTTGCGAGAAAACAATCGGATGGGGCGCTTTCGCCTGGAAAGGCTGATCGTAAAATTCTATATGGAAACCTCGCACGGTCTGCAGAACCCATGCGTCCCCAGTTATGGCCCGCCAGGCCTCTGGGAAACAAGCCAACCGCCCTCCTATGAGTACCTGATCCGGATGGATTACACTCACCGTGGGAACTATTGTTTCCAGCGTCGTTCCTGAAGCCACCTCTGCCACGAAAACGTTGGTTCTTGGTGGGGTAGAAGTTGTTATATTTGGCCGACACCATGGCCTCCTCCTTCTCAAGAGGCTTGCGGAGGCGCCCCGCCGCGAACCTCGCGACCCTGTCTCCCGGCATCCAGGAAGCCGACCTCGGATGGATGATATCGTCCGGGTCCAGCATACCTGAGGCATCCTGAGGCAACTCAGTCGGAGTACCGGACGGGCGCCAAGACCTCACTGAGTCCTCCTCGTCGTCGGTGTTCGCTGTGGAGAGCCCTCCCGGAGAGAAAGGGGCTGTCCCTGTATGCACCGAAGGGCCCGGGGTCGGGTGCGACGCCGGGGCAGGGTCGGTCGCCTTAGCCAGAAACGCATCCCTAAGGCGTTCAAATAAGTCCTTATCCACACCCGGCTCACCCCCCGAGCCGCCGTCCCTACAGGCCTTCTTGGGTGCTGGCGGATGACCCTCCCCCGGGGACTGGGAACCCACCGGGGCACCCCCTGGTGCGGGAGCGAGTTTCGCAGTTTCGCGCACTCTTCCGCAATACGGGCCGAGAGGCGATCCTCCATGGGCCCCACTATCTCCTGCACGCACCTGTAGATAGACTGATCCACTGCGTCATAAAAATCATCATCCCCCAAATACTGGTGGGTTTCCTCCTCCTCAACGTAATACCCTTCCGCCATATTGCCTATTAGCTATGTCGCGCAAAAAGGCGGAAAGTTCCAGCTGGTACTAGGGACCAGGGGTATGGGCCAATTGGAGGCTAGCAAGGTTTTTGTTGCTGGTAAACCAGGCGTTCAGTGGCAGCACTCCACCCAGCGCGCTAACCCTCTCAGCAGAGACCGGGTCAAGGCCACCTCCCTGCGCGCTAACTAAAGTAAGGCTGGCAAGCGGGCTAACCGCCCGACGTGCTGAAAAAATATTACAACCCGAAGGCGTCAACGCGGTAATCCGCTAAGTACAGACCCGTTAAGGGCGTAGATCAAATTGGGGCAATACAACCCGACAGGGCGTCAAGGTGAGGCGGCAGAGTAAGGCTCCGGCGTGGCTCTCCTCCTCGGCGCGGCTCCCGTCTGACGGGGAAACCACACCGAGGAGGAGAGAGACCCGAGGCCCCATCTAGTGGTGAGGAGGTAACACCGCAACTCTCGGGGACAGTCACGTCAGGGGCGAAGCGTCCCCGCGACGAATACCAGGGCTCTGAAAGATAAACGTTGCACAAATATACCAATCAAGAGCCCCTAAGCCCAACTACAACCTATATATAGTGCCTAAAACCCGAAACACCCCCACATTGCAATAACGAGGGAGAGTATAGGAAAAAGCACTTAACTGGCTGCGAAGCAGCGAAGAAAGAGGAGGAGACCACAAGATGGACGGACTACCTTAAGGATTATAGACACTGTAGAAGGACTATGTTCATAGACTGATGGGATATGGAGTCCCCTGAATATGTTCTGTTTTTTCTGTTGACACTATTTACCCGATGTTGGGTATTATGTGAGATATTTTTTCATGTTTATTGCTTTTCTGGCTGCTATGCGGTGACTTTTGAATAAACAGCGAAGAGAGAAAAGCATAATCTGAAGCCTCCGATCCTGACATAGAATTAACTTTGTTTTCACGAGAAATAGTGCAGGAGCTCTGACTGTATGTACTGCACAAAAGAAGACCCCAGCATTCTCTTAAAATACAATAACAAGTGTTGACAAACAGCACAATTACAACCACAGAAAACTCAGTCACATGGAGAGAAAGTATAATGCTCCATGATGTTTCAGGCCTACAAACTAAAGTAGGAGCAGATTATCAAGAACGGCGTTAAAATTATCGCCGCTTTATTGGTGGGAAACTGCCACTAAAGTGGCGATAATGGGCTTGATAATATGCCCTTGTGAATTCCCATAGAAGCCCAGGTTCACACCAGAACATGGACTTCTATGGGAATTTTAACGCCGTTCTTGGTAATATGCCCCATAGTTCTTTTTTTTAAAGGAAACTTGTGTTAATTGTTTTGCTGTCTTAATGATTTTTTTTAATTTTGAGAGTTTGCCTAGACAGTGTTCTGAATCTTACACACACACAAGCAACTGATAAGTCAAGGGTTCTACCATGGAAACATCAGATTTCCTATTGTGTCAGGATGTTAGATATTGCCTCTGCTCTGTCCTAAAAGTTTGGAAAATCCAAGGATATTGGAGTAGACACCTCACTCACTTGTCCTGACATGGTTCATCATCGGCGCCTATCCACACCCGGGTAAGATGGTACCACAAGGGCGGACTCAACCATAGGTGTAATGGGAGTTTTTAGATAAAACAAAACTGGATAAGCAGGGATCCAGAAGAGTGATGCTTTAAAAACACCTCAAAGGTATACCCAAAGGTTTTTCTTTATTAGGAGGGTACCCGGGTTTATTGAATTCTATTATTTAATTATACGCTTGTTTTTGTGCCAACATGTTTCGGCCTTCTCTAGGAGCCGATCGGGTCTGGGGCCTTCGTCAGGGCTGTGTTTGGTGTAACCCTGCCCTGTCTTGTGCACGCACACCATGCACACTTGTGAGGCCTAATGCTTTCACTGGTCTCGGTTTTTGCTCCAGAGGATTTTCTGTAAGACAGAAAGAAAACAGAGTGGCGACCTTTATTTACTTCAGTCATCCATCCTGACTTAGTTCATGCGTCTCAAACATCTCTAGTGTTGGACCTTCTTCTTGAGTTTACAAGTACCATTAATCGCTAATCATCAAATCTGACAACAATCTTCCTTTCTTTTCTTCTTTTTATAAAAACGTTAAGTTTTGTGCTCCTATGGTGAATGTGAGGTGTTTCTTTATATGGCTACATATCCATAATTTTCTGACTTGTGGATTCCTTTTCTATGATGTGGTATATTGTACAATCTAGGTCCAGATATCTTAGTCACTTGAGTGTAGGGTGGACGGTCCATGTTGTGAGTTTACTTTTGACCACCTGCATAGTGTGTCACTCATACTGAACCTGATTGCTCTTACCCTCTAGTATTTTTTTTCAAGGGTCATGCGGTTCATGCAGGTGGTGCCATCTTCTAGTCACACACTTAAGAAAAAAGAACAAGCATATGAGTTTTTGGTGGTTGGTATGCTATTTTTCTTTTTTCTATTCTTGTTTTTATTCTTTCATTCTGTTTTATATTTTTTTAGTGAGGTAGCCCTATACCGCTCTTATAGTAACTCAAAAGGTCGCGGAGTGCCCACCTACATTTTGACTGACAGCGCAAGTAAATCAGGAGGTCGTGGAGAGCCTACCTCCATTATACCTCTGGCCGACTGATGGCTTCTATGTCATGCTCTCTTATATGTTCTGATGTTGGTTTTCAGGTTGTGTGGATTCCAGCTCTTACAAGTGTGCTTCTTGTTTTCTATATCCTTTTTTTCTTTTGCACACCCATACCCTTATAGTTCTTAAAAAGTAGCTTCTTAGGCTTTTACACCCCTTGCGTCATATTTCCCATTTAGTGAGAGATCCTCACTCGTACCCATACTGTGTGCACAACGCGTCTAATATGATATTTTTAGACAGTACACTCACCTTTACATTCCGCCGGAAGTGTGTCCCCAAATACCGACATTGAGGTATCGCACTCAGCCATCTCCCACTTGTGTCATTCATGCCCCATTTCTAAGTCAAACATTTCTTGCACGCATTCCAGATGGTTAAAGCCCTTCTGCCCAACGGCGGGAGAGCTTCTCACAATCTCTCCATGGGCCAGCGGTATGTTGAGACATACAGTTGTGTCCATATTTTTTGCAAGCACCCAATCACTTACTTTGACGAAGATCCAGGCACCGCGAGATAACCTCAGTCATGCGACTATGACCACCGCCGAATGATTGGTTTAGCGACTGAGGTCCATTTATGATGTGCTCTCTCCCTCATGTCTGCCGCGTCATTGTACTGCAAACCCGTGAGACCGTGGTCATGCTGGGAAATGGAGTCCTGAATTCAGGACTTAATTTTCCTCTTTGCTGAGAACTATGACCCGTTGAAAATCTGGTGATGTCTTTTTTTCTTTTTTGTCAGGGGCCTTTATGTGGTGGATAAATGCAGTGCATGGTTTGTATTCCTTTTTCAAGTTTTTGGAAATCTAAAAAATACATTTCTGGCAGTGGGAATCCTAGAGCACTCCTGAGTGTCACGCAGCCCCGTTAAGTGTATCTGTGGAGGGGGTGTATTTTGTTGGATTCTTGTTCACTATACTCCCAGACTCCAGCGAGTCCAGTATCCTAAACATTTATAGACATAGGGGTTCCTACAGAAAATGGAAGATGTATTTCTGAACGCATAGGTCACCCAATGGGCAAGGGCTATGGCAGTGATGTCCAATTGATTTCCTCATTTAATTCGCGAGTGATACTTGATAGAGGGTAAATCCATCTTTGTTCCAGCTTCAGTAGTTGTTTTTCATTGGCAGTGGCAGGTAATTTCACAATCACTGTCCACATAAAATAATTTTCTGTGTGTCCTGTCATGTGGAAGTGGCAAATCAGTTTAGTAATGGTTTTCGCACATCTAAATGTGCTCCTGTGTTCGTTGATACGTGTTTTAAATTTCAGTGTGGTCATGCCCTAGTATCTCAATTGGCATTTACCTGTGATAAATACACGACATTGCTACTGTTACAATATGTATGTTTTTAAGTACTCATGGGGTACGTAGTCCAAGGTCAACTTCTTTGCTTGCCTTTGTCAAGGTACAGATATTGCAGTTTCCACAAGGGTAGTGACCAGTCACCTCAGGTAAGTTCCACATAGCTTGTACTGTGCGGTCTCCATTGGTAGTCTGTCTGGGTCGGGTGTGTACTACGAGGTCTCTGAGTGACTCCCCCCCTCTTAAAAGTGAACATAGGTCTTTCCAATCTTAGGGAAGTGGAGTTTAAAGTCTTCCAGTGTTGCAGTATTATTTTTTTTACAGTATTGACTTGTGTACCATATGTAGTGACATACACTATTCTGTTGTTTGGGGGTTTTAAGTGTGTCTCCAAGAGTGACTCTCTCGGGTTATGTCTTGCCCTTTTCATGGCTCTCTTGACTAGCCGCTTAAGATTTCTCATCCACTTTGTTAGACAATTTTTCTGCATGATTCTCATATGACTGTCTTTCTGTGCAGTTCCTTCATAGTCTGAGGCACTGACCCACTGGAAAGTTGTCCCTGAGGTCTTTCGGATGGAAACTATCACAGCGGAGTAGGTTGTTTGCATCAAGTGGCTTGTAAAAAACCTCAGTTTTTATCTCCTCGTTCTTATGCCATATTCTCAGATCCATAAATGTGATGGACTTTTTGCTCATAGTCATAGTGAAATTCAGAAACTCGTCTTGTGTGTCCAGCCATTCTACTAATTTTGTTGCTTCTGTTTCAGATCCCCTCCATATTACAACAATATCATCTATGAATCTTCTCCATATCAATATGCTTGCCTTGTAGGGGTTGTTGTTGTTATAGATGTTTTTCATTTCAAAGTCGTTTACCTATAGGCAGGCTATGCTCAGGGCAAAAGTGTTCCCCACAGATGTTCCGTGGATCTGTAGGAAGAAGTCACCTTCAAACTGGAAAAAGTTCCTTGTTAAAGCCATGTGTGCACAGTCCAGGATGAATCTTTTGGGTATGATTGAGTTCCACTCTTCTCCTCTTGGTAAGGTTTCTATTACCTTCAGGGATGCCTCTTGTAGTACAGTTGTCTACAAGATCTCAACGTCGAGTATGATGAAGATGTTGGTTCCTTCTTTAAATCTGAGGTCTTGGATTCATACCAGCATGTCTTTTGTGTCCTTCAGATAGGAAGACAGCTTCTGTACCAGTGATCTCAGGAAATGGTCTGTGAACTTCGATAGGGGTTCCAAAATGGATCTGATGCACGAGACAGTTGGTCTTCCCGGGGGTGGGTTTTGTTCTTATGTATTTTCGGTAATATGTAGCAGTAGGGTATTAGTGGATTCTCCTCTTTCAGGAATCCAGCCTCCTGTACTGTAATGCAATCCCTCTCCTTTGCTTCATTTACCAAAGTACGGATGTGTTCTGCGATCTCTTTTGTGGGATCTCTCTGTAGCACCTGGGGGTCATTTAGGAGCCTTTTGCACTCGCTGTGGTACCTCCAGTGGCATCACCACTGTAACTTCCACTATATCCGCTGGTTTTATGATGATGTCTCTAATGTTGTCAGTCTTCTTGAATGGTGCTGTGTTCTGCTCCTGAGAGGTTGTTGAACACGTGTCTATTGTCATCTCTCAGTTTGTCGACCTCCAGGGCCACAGCTTTTTAAAATGCC